>NC_137120.1:22922143-23557143 GCF_949357685.1 Gobio gobio
ACAGAAAAAAAGTCCTGAATTCGAACAGTATATTTCGAATAATAAAGGATTTCTGAGTATGTGTGTTAACAAAGTAAAGTCCATTTGGATTTTATGTAGATTTTAAAATCAAATAGAAATGGTCAAAATTAAGCATGTTTAATCTTGTGGGTGTTGTTAGTGACATATGCATTCCGTCTTAAAGAACTGCAGTGGGGGAAAATGATAAAAAGCAAAGCTTAACTCGCTCAAAAAATGCAGTCTAGACTTGGCCGAAAGCTCTCAGAGGGAATATGGAATGTGAGAGGTAGAGAAATGGTTCTGTCTCCATGGTGAGCCTCATCAGCATGGGGTCTCTCATGAGAGCAGTCTCCCTCAGGACGAACACGAGCAACGTTCTAGCGCTTTCTGCAGATCAAGGCTTCCAAAACACACAAATAAAGCCATGCTAACACGTGAGGTTTTGAGGGATGATGACGCAACATGACTCTTTCAGGTGAGCCTGGAGTGAAACCAAAAAAAATGCTAGGGATGAGCATTACTGTGGGGGTCTGACCATATTAGTTAACGTTTCTGTTGTTGTTTCTTTCGGCTTTCTAAAGAATAAAAGAGTAAAGCATGACCTTATTGAACTGCTGCTTCAAACAGAAACATTTAAGCGATCGTTTCTTAGTGGCCTACAAACGCTTCTCTAATTTAATTAATGATGCGTATTAATTAATTTTTAAACACTCCCATTGGAGAAATTGTTCAGTGGCTTTATTTATCTTAAGGTTAACACCACGAACTGCAGAGGAAAAACAAAACAAGCTTCTGTTATATAATAGAAGATATAATCTCCTCTTCATTGAGTCTCAGTTGAGTTTATTACAGTCACTGAAACTGGACTTCCCTCTAGGGTGTTTCCAGCTCAACCACTGGAAATCAATTCCTCTTCCTGTTTCTGACAAGCACTTTTTTTTGTCGACTTATATCAAGTTCCTTACGTTTTGCTCACTTGTCAGAAAAGTTAAAGGAGCCCTCGTCTCAAAAATCTGCATGACTTGCGATCCGTAAGCACAAAAGCAACCGAGGCTCATTGGTGAATTGGAAATTTCAGTAAAATTATGTCACGTTATTTCTTGCACATTTCGTAACAAAAGAGAATGTGAATCTGGCAACGGTGAGTGGTCCTAAAAGGTTAATGCACTATCATGTTTAAAATATACTAAACCTTAAATTAGGGCTGTTACAATATCGATACGATAACGATACAATATAATATTTTCGGTAACACTTTATATTTTACAAAATCCTTGTTACATACAATATATTGCCAAAAGTTTTGGGCATCTGCTTTTACATGCACATGAACTTTAATGACATCCCATTCTTAATCCGTAGGGTTTTATATGGAGTTGGCCCACCCTTTGCAGCTATAACAGCTTCAACTCTTCTGGGAAGGCTTTCCACAAGGTATAGGAGTGTGTTGATGGGAATTTTTTACCATTCTTCTAAAGCGCATTTGTGTTGGACAAGAAGGCCTGGCTCACAGTCTCCGCTCGAATTAATCCCAAAGGTGTTCTATCGGGTTGAGGTCAGGACTCTGTGCAGGCCAGTCAAGTTCCTCCACACCAAACTCACTCATCGATGTCTTTATGGACCTTGCTTTGTGCACTGGTATGCAGTCATGTTGGAACAGGAAGGGGCCATCCCCAAACTGGTTCCCACAAAGTTGGGAGCATGAAATTGTCCAAAATGTCCTTTCACTCGAACTAAGGGGCAAGCCAAACCCTGAAAAACAACCCCACACCATAATCCTTTATACACCAAACTTTACACTTGGCACAATGCAGTCAGGCAAGTACCGTTCTCCTGGCAACCTCCAAACCCAGAATTGTCCAATGGATTGCCAGACAGAGGCGTGATTGGTCACTCCAGAGAACACGTCTCCACTGCTCTAGAGTCCAGTGGCAGCGTGCCTTACATCACTGCATCCGACGCATTGCATTACATTTGGTGATGTAAGGATTGGATGTAGCTGCTCGGCCATTGAAACCCATTCCATGAAGCTCTACACACTGTTCTTGAGCTAATCTGAAGGCCACATGAAGTTTGGATGTCTGTACCTATTGACTCTGCAGAAAGTTGGCGACTTGTGCACCTCAGCATGCGCTGACCCCGCTCTGTGATGGTTGCTGTTGTTCCCAATTGCTTCCACTTTGTTATAATACCACTAACAGTTGACCGTGGAATATTTAGTAATGAGGAAATTTCAGGAATGGACTTATTGCACAGGTGGCAACCTATCAACGTACCATGCTTGAATTCACTGCGCTCCTGAGAGCGACCCGTTCTTTCATAAATGTTTGTAGAAGCCGTCTGCATGCCTAGGTGCTTGCTTTGGTTACACTTTATTTCGATAGTCCACTTTAAACATTCTACTAACTATAAGTAACTTTGCAACTACATGTCAACTAACTGTCATTAGAGTATTAGTTGACTGTCAGTAGACTAGTAGGTTATGGTTAGGTGTTAGGGTTCGGGTTAGTAAAATAAGTTGAATTGTAGTTGCCAAGTTACTTATAGTCAGTAGACTGTCTGTTGGGGGACCAACAAAATAAAGTTTTAGTAAATATTAATCAGACAGTCTACAAATACTCTAATGACAGTTAGTTGACATGTAGTTGCAAAGTTACTTATAGTTAGTAGAATGTATAAAGTGTCAAATATAAATATATCAAAATAAAGTGTTACCCTTGCTTTTATACACCTGTGGCCATGGAAGTGATTGGAACACCTGAATTCAATGATTTGGAGGGGTGTCCCAATACTTTTAGCAATATAGTGTATGTTACATATACTTACCATAGTAATAAGAGTAAATTATGCATAATAACATGCAACTAACCCTCAACCAAAACCTAATCCTACCCTAACCCTATAGTAAGTACATGTAGTTAATTAATTCTACTCAAATATATAATTGCACTGTAACAATGACACTGTAAAATAAATTGTAACCGATTTTTCACTACACAATTATTGTGGCCAAAAGAATTCACAATATGGTATAGCTCAATACCTATAGAAATCTTGGGGGGAGGGGGGTAATAAATTATGCTGTCAGTCAAATTCATCTTTACTTAGTTTTTTTGTTTTCTTTTTCACACCATTCACATCAAGAATCACAATTTCACACCAGGAATCACACCATTTCATACAAAAGGAACAATTACGCTTAAAGGGCACATTGCAGGTAAAAAAATTCAAAATGAATATATAACCTTGTATGAAAATACCATATGAAAAGGTAATGCAGGATTTAAAATGTTTTTAAAAAGACATAAGAGCGCAAATTTTGTAGATTTTTTCAACAGCGCGTCATATTACGTCATGAGAGGGAGTCGTTTGCCAGGCTCTGTGTTGGCTCAGTGCAGAAAAGGTTGGTATTCAGTCAGTATATTTTTGGTAGTTGTTCTATTTAAATGATCATTGTCATGGTAAATTATTGCGTCCAGCCTGTCAGGACATCGATTCATCAAACTTAATTTATTTTTGACTGAAGAAAGAAAGACATGAATGGGGGTGAGAAATGTATCAGGAAATTTTCATTATGAAGTGAACTAATCCTTTAACAAAAGCAAACGTGAGATAAAAACATTTGATGAAGCAACCATGCCAATTTTAGTTTTTTTGCAAGCTCCATTATTATGCGTCACATTTTATGGTTTTCATGCTCAAGTGCAATTCTGTACCAGGTGAGCTACCAGGCAAGTTTACTATGTCAGAAAAGTCAATAATCAATAATCTGCCCCTGTAATCATAATTTGTGTAAAACGGAATAAAAGTTGTTGGTGTTTTAATGCCACTAGTGTTTATTTCAGCAGGAAACTGCAGTGAATTGCTTGTATAGGTAAGCTTTGTAGAATAAAAGCAAATGTATTGTAAAATGTTATGTAGAACAAAAATCTTGCAATCTTCAAATCTGACTGCAAAATCCATCTTAAATTGTGATATTCTGCTAAAAAAGTTTAGTTTGGACAGAGAGAGTTAGTTAGGACGTCCTCTACCTTGAAAATGCTACAGCTTGAGATGTCTTAAAGCACAGCTGAAGCAAAGAGATCGTTTACATGAATACTTCATCAAGGTCTCTTGTCCTTATCTCGTCTTCATGCGGTTTCACAGAAAGACAGTTCTGTGTGCCATTTTGAATGAGTGTGTACAAAAAAGTGGCATATGTAGGCGGTGTTAGTAGGCAAGCTTTTATTTCTTAGACCTTGATACTTAAAAAATGATGGCTTACTTAATTGCTTATGGAACCTCATGTACTATTTTCCGCTGTTCCTTGTAAATAATTGCAGATGAGAACCTCTTCATTGTAAAAAGTTTGAGTGGTGGAAGAATGCAACCGTTGAATGCATAAGCAAACTTGTAAATTACATATTTCTTACCTGATTTGCTTGCCCTCTCTCAGGTCATACAGAGAGAAGAAGATGTCTGTGTCCTCGCCGATGGTGTTGTACGTGAAGCTCTTTAGGTTGACGAAGAGATGGTGCGGCACAGGCATTCGACACGAATCCCCGTGTCTTTGTCTTCCGCCATCCTGAAAGCACAGCGTGAACAACTGCTTTACATTTTGTCATGATGTGTGTTGTAGTATATGTTAGAGTGTTATGTAATGTTATGTAAAGTTTTTTTATGTTATGCTATATGTTATGTCATGTTAAGTTATTGGCATATGTATTGGTAATATATGTATAGGCAAAGTAATTTTATGGTATACTGTGAATGTTTGTTATGTTATGTCATGTTATGTTATTGGCACATGTATTGGTAATATATGTATAGGCAAAGTCATTTTATGGTATATTGTGATTATTTTATGTTATTTTGTTATATTACCAGACATATGTCATCTTATGGTATATTGCTATATGTTATGTTATGACATATGTTGTATGTTATGATATATGTTATATGTTGTATGTTATGATATATGTTGTATGTTATGATATGTTATGTTATGTTATATTTCATGTTATTGGTAATATGTATAGAGAAAGTAATTTTATGGTGTATTGTGATTATTTTATTTTGCTATTTTTTTATGTTGTATGTTATTATGTTATGCTATGCTACATTATGTTATATGCTATGTTATATGTTGTTATATGTTGTATGTTATGTTGTATGTTATGATGTATGTAATGATGTACAGTATGTTATGATATGTTTTATGTTATGCTATATTATTGGCATACTGTAAGTATGGGCAAAGCCCAATTATGGTATATTGTGATTATTTTACGTTATTGTGTTGTGTTACCAGACATATGTCATATTATGGTATATTGGCATGTCTTATGTTATATTGTATGTTAGTATGTTATGTTATGCTATGTTATATGCCATTTTATGGTATGTTATGTTGTAGGCTATGTTATATGTTATGTTGTGTTATGATGTGTGTTGTGTTATGTTATTTTGTATGTTATGCTATATGTTATATGTTATGCTATGTTATATGTTATGTCATGGTATATGTTATGTTGTGTGTTATGTTATATGTTATGCTATATGTTCTGTTTTATGTTATGATGTGTGCTATTATGTTATGTTATGCTGTTATGTTATGTTATGTTGTATGTTATGCTATGTCATGTTATGTTATGGCATATGTTATGTTGTATGTTATAATGTGTGTTATTATGTTATGTTACGGCAAGTTATGTTATTGGCTCATGTATTGGTAAAATATATATAGGCAAAGTCATTTTATGGTATATTGTGATTATTGTATGTTATTGTGTTATGTTACCAGGCATATGTCATCTTATGGTACATTGTCCCAAGTTAGGTTATATTGCTACAGTATATGCTATATTGTTACATGTTACTGTATGTCACGTCATGGTACTGCATATGATTGTTAGCTTATATTGTTAAATGTTGTTATCTAGTTACAGGTTGTGTTATGTTATGTCATTGTTTTACCACAACATAACATGTAACAATATACTACAACATGATATAACAACACAACCCTGCATAACATATAATAATATAACACTATAACATAACATAACATAACGTAACGTAACGTAACGTAACGTAACGTAACGTAACGTAACGTAACGTAACGTAACGTAACGTAACGTAACGTAACGTAACGTAACGTAACATTACATAACATAACATAACATAACATAACATAACATAACAACAAATAGCAATATACCACATCATGATTTAACACAACATTGCATAACATATGTATAACAATATAACTATATATAACTATATATATTTATATATATAGCTATATATATATATATATATATATATATAATATAACTAATATAACAATATAACATAGTATGTAACAATATGCCACAACATGACATGTTATATAATTACATGTTATGTGATGTTATATTATGTTATAGTAGGATTACATGTTATGTTGTTATGTTATTGTTGTGGTATATCATTACATGTCATAATGTTATGTTGTGTTACGTTATACAGTGGTCTCAAAATAAATGTGGAAACTTTCTGGTCATCAAACAGTAGAAAATGTTATGTGATGCAGGTAGATATGATGAAGCCTGATGAATCTTGACATTGTCATCCTGGAATATGGCCATGATGTGTCTTCCTACATGGTTGTTTGAGAAATTAAAATCTACACACTCCCTCAATTTGTGTTAGAAGAGCTGTTGCCAAACATAGAACATGCTAGAAACATAATAATCACTGCAATAATGATCATATCATAGACGGCTCATAATATATGTTTTCAAAACAATATTGAGAACAATATTGAGCCACAGAAGCATCTAAATTAAAACAAACAAAAAAGTGCTTAGATAGCCGAGTGTTGCAACATTTGGCCTGTTTTCTTGACCTATATTTGAACTAGTGCTTTATAGCTGTAAAAGGTCTTTTAGCATGACCAAAACAAGGTTTTTAGCTCAACAAAACATTGCATGTCACATTTTTGCCCATGGTGAAGCATGACCTACAAAAAGTTCTGCACATGTTAACGACCCTAAGCATTTCTGACAAGCCCTCAGATGGTGCTGAGGATGACAAACATACCTGGGATGTGCTTTGCTGGACACTGTGTCTGCTGGATAGGTGCTGTCAACCGAGAGAAAGAGAAAAAGACAACTTAGATCCAGCCAATGTGTACAGTATATACTGTACAAAGCATGCTGACTGCAGTTAGACATATTGGCTATACCTGCATACAAGGAACTGACATCCTTAAAATAAAAATAAAAACTGTCTATAATAATCAATGTGATTGAAACTGAAAAATAATGCGCTCAATACATAATATATACTATATACTTGCTTGCACTGAAACCTTCAAAATAATCTTCAAACAGAAAACAATATCCCATTAAAAATATTCTTTAGGAGTGCTTTGTATGGAAGCTTGTTTCCGCCACTGAATAAAACATAAAAAAGGTAATTGCGACTATTTATCTCACAATTTTGACTTTTTTTCTCTCAATTGCGTTATATAAACTTGCAATTGTGAGTTATAAAGTCAGAACTGTGTGATATAAAGTCAGAATTGCGTGCTATAAAGTCAGAATTGCGTGATATAAAGTCGCAACTGCGAGATATAAAGTCAGAATTTTGAGATATAAAGGCAGAATTGCGTGATATAAAATCGCAACTGCGAGATATAAAGTCAGAATTTTGAGATATAATGGCAGAATTGCATGATATAAAGTCACAACTGCGAGTTATGAAGTCAGAATTTTGAGATATAAAGTCAGAATTGTGAGTTATGTATTTGTCAGAATTGCGTGATATAAAGTCGCAACTGTGAGATATAAAGTCAGAATTGTGAGTTATAAAGTCAGAATTGTGTGATATAAAGTCAGAATTGCGTGATATAAAGTCGCAACTGCGAGTTATAAAGTCATAATTGTGAGTTATAAAGTCAAAATTGTGTCATATAAAGTCAGAATTGCGTGATATAAAGTCGCAACTGTGAGATATAAAGTCAGAATTGTGAGTTATAAAGTCAGAATTGTGTCATATAAAGTCAGAATTGCGTGATATAAAGTCGCAACTGCGAGTTATAAAGTCAGAATTGTGAGTTATAAAGTCAAAATTGTGTCATATAAAGTCAGAATTGCGTGATATAAAGTCGCAACTGTGAGATATAGAGTCGCAACTGCGAGTTATAAAGTCAGAATTGTGAGGTATAAAGTCAGAATTGCTTGATACAAAGTCGCAACTGCGAGATATAAAGTCAGAATTGCGAGATAAAAAGTCGCAATCATCTTTTAAATTGTTCTATTCAGTGACGGAAACAAGCTTCCATAGCTTTGAGATTGAAGTATCAAAGGAAACAAAATGTCATGTTTGATCTGCAATTGAGTAAATATACTTGCTTAAGGGAATGAATATTTCCCCACAATACTGTACAGATGTACAGAGCATTATATACACCTTTAATCATATTAATCATATTCACAGAGGCATAATCAGCACAAACCCAAGCAGAAATCATAATCACATGGTGAAACGTATACACACATATCTTGCCCGGGAGCCTGTGTGACTTATGAGTCTGTATTTCTTAGCTTGCATCTTTCTCTTCAGTGCTTTTGACTGCGTTTAGAATAAATTACCCAGCATTCAACACAAACCCCCACTGGCAAATGCATGGCGGGAATGGAGGCATGCAAAACTATGCAAGGATAGTTTGTGCCTTCCTGTTAAAAAGACAAAAGTGCTTTGTTTTTCTGGGAAGAGTGACATTGCTATGTGGTTGCTAGGGTGTAGCTAAGGTGTTGCTAAACATTTTGTTGTCCAGTTGGAACCTTGGTGGTTCCTAGGGAACTGCTCAGGGGTTCTTGCAAGAGTGACATTACCATGCAGTTAACAAAGTGTTCTCAATGGTTGTTAGCACGTTGCTGTCCAGTTGCTAGGGCGTTCTGGGTGGTTTCTAAGGGATTGCTAAGGCATTCCTGGGTGGTCTGATGTTGCTATGCGGTTGTTAGGCTGTTCTCAGTGAATGTCAGCACTTTGCTGCTCAGTTACTAGTGTGTTCTGGGTGGTTATTAAGGTATAGTATAGGGGGTTCTTGGTTGTTGGCATGATGCCACAATGTTGTTGCTAATGTGTTCTGAGTGATTATTAATTCACTTTTTTTCCTCACAATTGCAAATTATAAAGTCTAATTCTGAGGGAAAAAAGTCTGAAATTTTTCTGAGAATTCTGACTTTATAACAACTTTATATCTCGCAATTCTTTATTTTTTAACTTGCAATTTGCGACTTCATATCTCACAATTCTGACTTTATAAGTCAATTTGTGATTTTATATCTCACAATTCTGACTTTATATCTTACAATTCTGACTTTATATCTTGCAATTCTGACTTTATAACTCGCAATTCTGACTATATCATATCTTGCAATTCTGACTTTATATTTCGCAATTCTGACTTTATAACTCGCAATTCTGACTTTATATCATATCTCGCAATTCAGACTTTATATTTCGCAATTCTGACTTTATAACTCGCAATTCTTACTTTATATTATATCTCGCAATTCTGCCTTTATATCTCGCAATTCTGACCTTATAATTTGCAATTTGCAACTTTATATCTCACAATCCTGACTTTATAACACGCAATTTGCGACTTTATATCTTGCGATTCTGAATATAACTCCCAATTCTGAATTTATAACTCAATTTGCGACTTTATATCTTGCAATTCTGAATAAAACTCCCAATTCTGACTTTATAACTGTCAATTTGTGACTTTATATCTTGCAATTCTGAATAAAACTCCCAATTCTGACTTTATAAGACAATTTGCGATTTTATAACTCACAATTCTGACTTTATAATTTGCAATTTGCAACTTTATATCTCGCAATTCTGACTTTATAACACGCAATTGGTAACTTCATATCTTGCAATTGTGACTTTACAACTCGCTTATCTGAATTTATATCTCGCAATTCTGACTTTATAACTCTCAATTTGTGACTTTATATCTTGCAATTCTGAATATAATTCACAATTAGCAAATTCATATCTCGCAATTCTGACTTTATACCTCACAATTCTGACTTTATAACTCAGTTTGCGACTTTATATCTTGCAATTCTGGCTTTATAACTCTCAATTTGTGACTTTACATCTTGCAATTCTGAATATAATTCGCAATTTGCAAATACATATCTCCCAATTTTGACTTTATAACTCAATTAGCAATTTTATATCACACAATTCTGACTTTATAACACGCAATTGGCAACTTCATATCTCGCAATTTACGACTTCATATTTCGCAATTCTGACTTTATAACTTTCAAATCGGACTTTATAACACACAATTAACAACTTCATATCTCACAATTCTGACTTTATACTTTGCAATTATGACTTTATAACACGCAGTCGGTAACTTCATATCTCACAATTCTGACTTATTACTTCACAATTCTGACTTTATAACTCAATTTGCGACTTTATATCTTGCAATTCTGAATATAACTCGTAATATGCGATTCTGACTTTATAACTCACAATTCTGACTTTATAACTCGCAATTTGCGACTTTATATATCTGAATTCTGAGGGAAAAAGTCAGAGTGTGTTGAGTAAAGTGTGCAGAGTTGTGAGATAAAACATCACCATTACCTTTTTTATTTTTTATTCTCTGGTGGAAAGAAGCTTCCATTGCTAGAGAATAGCATCTGACGCTTTCCTTAGTAAACACCACTAATAATTACCTTCACAATAAGACCCAGCAAAAGAAATCATCAAAGCTGCATGCACATTATCTCATGATAAAAAGTGAGATTTCCTTGAGATTGTGACAAAAAGGGAGTGAAGTAGAGCTTCATTTTCAAACCCAGTGGAGGATTTCAGTCCCAATTGAGAAATGTCTGAAAACAAATATCTTTCCTTCTGTTCTCACTTTCACCATCAGAGAGGCTAAACGCATGCCTGGCGGGACTCATTAATCTAAAACAGCGCCTTGCGGCACTGTGAGCATGGCAGATTTTACAGCCATGTTACAACACATTTCTGTGAGACTTTAGTCTCTGACTAACTTATATCAATATATAAATAAAAAACTGTGTTCATCATTTAACAGACACTATTTATGCATACTGTACATTACTACAGGACGCCTGGTGCAAGTGTCTTGCTTAGTGGCACAATGAGGCTGACATCTCAATTATATCAAAATGAAACCTGAAACTTGTGCATTACCATCCCTGAATAAACAAATACATTCTTAATACACATAACCAATTTTTTTGACAGTGACAAGCCAAAAAATTACTATGAAGTATTGAAAGTAAACGGAAAACAGATTAGATAGACAGAGTAAATTGTGTGAACAGTGCACGTGTAATTCAGAACGAGAAAAGCTCGGCTCTTTGATTTGATCTATCTTTTTGCTCCCCTGGAGACAATTCAGCATTAACTACTAAGAAAACTAAAGGTCTTGAGTCTCTGCAGCTCCAGTGCTCTCTGTTGCCCGAGGGCAAGTAAAAGTCTTCTCACATCTATGTCTCTATGTTCTCCTCAGAAGCTTGTTTCTTTCTTCTCCTCTTTCTTTATTTTTGGTATTTGTGTGAAACTCCTCCGCCTCCCACATATCGAGCTATACAAATCTCTCCGTGACCTCAACATTTGGTAGTGCACTTAAAATCAAGTCGAGATTCAGCTACCCAGAGTGCTTGCTTTTCCTCTGTATTCATCCCAGAAAGTTAGCTAAACCTATTTCAATCTTATAGTTTATAACTTCAATAGTTGGAGGGAAAATGCAACAGATTATTACGATGTTGCCGATATAAAAAACAACACCATAAAAATCTAATTATTTGAATGTGCTTTTAGGAGTTTCATAAAGACTGAAAGAATATTTTACATCAGACAAAGCATCTTTTAATAGCATCTCTGATTTAAACCTATAGTGGCAAAATGCTGATGGATATGCAGATTTGATTAATTTCAATATTCTGATTCAAAACATGATCTTTCAAAGCATTCATTTAACCTAATTTACTTCCAAATGGAAGTAACTGTGTGATATTTGACAAATATTATTAAATAATACGAAGATTAAATACATAAAATAGACATTTAATATTATAAATATAATTAATATTAAATAGAAAAATTGTTTTAAAAAATGTGGTTCTAATAAAAACCTTTTAGAGCAAGAACATATTATTGAGATATATATTACATATAAATTAAATATTAAATATAAATATCACAATATTTCTCACAGCTATACTAGACATAAAATGCTGATAAACTATTGTTTAATTTTACAGCCCAAAACCCAAGATAATCTTTAATCTCAGTTTAGGCATACATTAACAAATTATATTATATTATACATATTATTATACATACATTTTATTTTCCCACAAGCTGCAGTTAGAAACAGATGGTAGTGTCAAAACAGTTTACAATAAAGTGTTATTGTTGTCGAATGGAGGTCTAGAGAATAAAGTGAATTATTGAGGGTCAAAATATAATCAAAAGATGAAAAAGCAGGGTTTTTATATCCAATATTGTTTCTTATTAAACCCCAAAGTGTAACTGTTCCATAAAACTGAAAATGCACTGTCAGACTTTCTGGGAAATAAAATATGCAAATGATTCATTCTGAGGAGTCGTCTTGGGAATTTGCCCTCTAATGGAGTTGTTAAAAACATTTCTGCTTTCTAACTGTTCAGTTCATTCTACAGGTGTGAACTTGGCAACATCTGCACATTATGCCTACATTATGCACATATGCAAAACAGTTGCAGGAATACATTAAAACATTAATTCCTGCGCTCATCTATACAGATGACTCACCTATTAATAAACTAATTTTGCACAACTTGCAGCAATTCAAAGCATCAAAAACACTAGAGACATACAAACCACAATACGGATCAGTAATCAGAAAACTGTTTCATAACACTTAACATTATGTTTTACATAATAAAATCTTAAACTGTATTTATGGTTACCATTATTCTGTCAACTCCAAAATTATTGGCACCCTGATTTACCCTGATATATATATATATATATATATATATATATATATATATATATATATATATACATATATATATATATATATTATATGTGTGGAATCAAAGCCAAAATCAGTAAACTCTGTATGATTTACATCGATAATCATAATGATATTTCAACAAATTCAGCAAACACAAACTATACGTTAAGCACACATTAATGCATTGTCTGGAAAGCGTCATATTTGTGCAAAAACATCTGATAAACAAAGTCTTGGAATAAAAAATAACCCATTTTCATTCATTTTAAATCATAAACGTTACAAAAACATCTACTAAATGTTGTTCTAACCTCCATTGTAGCCATTTACTGCTTCAGGGATGAAACACACATCGGATACACATCTGAATGCAGTCAGTGTACTTACCATTTTGTAGAGATCAGAAACGCTGATCTGGTCTGAATCGACCATTTCGAATTCCTTCCTGGGTACAAGATCTAAGCCTAAGTGTCTGTGGAACACAGGAAAAGAACACGACAGAGATTAACTAGATTACTTGAGACTGAAATACTTAGAATGGATAATATTGTGGATAATAAAACACAAGAAAATCTGTCACGCTGTTGCGTCCACCTGTTGTGGTGGGCATTTAGCCATACAGTATCTTTTTTTATCCATCAGTCGCTACATTGCTACACTCATATCTAATGCGGCGGTGTGATGGCTGCTAGATTGGAAAACATGACATAAGAACATTTCTAGGCACATTTTCCACACTACTTTCCTGGTTTGTCCAACGGAGCTGTTAATATTGGGAGGATCATGTGGTTAAGATGCACAGAAAGCTGCTACCGCTAGCACTATGTGCAGCTGTCATATTGTAGATCTATAGAAACAGGTGTTGCCCTCATAACTCAACTAAAGTGATGGCATGCCATACAGTATCTTAATATAACATAAACATTGCCTCTCCCAGACTTCCCAGACGTAAATAAAAGTTCATCAACACCCTGAGCAGCCTAAATCACAGACTAGCAAATGGGTTAGCAGCTAAAGGGCCCTATCATACACCCGGCACAAATGCGACGTCAGGCGCAACACAAATGTTTTTTGCTAGTTTCAACCTGACGCAGTTATCATTTTGATGTCCAGCATCCCATTGTTTAAATAGCAAATGCACTCGTGCCCATCTGTATGCCCATGGGCATGCTGGTCTGAAAACGAGGTGTGTTCAGTCACATTGTTGGCGTGTTGCTATTTTGAGGAACTGAAAACAACTGTGCCATTGACCAACAAAAACTTGGTGCAGTATTTTTTGTGCTATTTAATATGTAATATGCGTAATTTTTTCATCATTAAACTAGCAAAAGTGGATTTGGACATGCCCTAAGTGCACCTGCACCATGTGCTTCAGACCCTGCGCTCAGATCCTGCGCTCAGATCGCTAAAATAGGGCCTGTGATATTGAAGATGAAAAGTCACAACAAAAGTTTGTTGAAATACACATTTTTATTATTAAACCTATTTGTTTGGACGTTCTGGGTGTTTGTTAAGTGGTTTAATTAATTAATTAATTAATTAAGAAGAAAATGGTCAAACAGAAGTAAACAATGCTAGTAATGCTAATGCTAAAGTAAATAGCCACACTGCTAAAGTGTTCTGCGTGTTTAACAGCTCATTTATAGGTTGTTTCTAGGGCATTGCTAGGTGGCTCGATTTGATTTTGCTCTCGTTGTAGTGCTCTCAATCAAAGCTTTAGCATTAGCATCGCCCAACGCCCCTGCCTAGCCAGGGGTATAAATTTGCATCTTTTTCTGAATATCTCAATGCAAATTAGCTCTCCAGAGAGACTTCTTGAATCACTGGCTTGTATAAATAAATCTATTTGTTGATGACTTTGTATAAACAGACAGTAATAAACTTATTATGTGACAATTAAGTGTTTTTAGCAATGACAAGCTTGATATACTCCACAACTGCAGTGTGAATGCCTCTAATTTGCTACGTCAAGACGTTCCTCAATATATAAATGTCTTGTTACTGAGGCTGACTCTCTTGCAGTCCTACACTAAATACTTTAACATATATTATATTATATAATAGTAACAGTGACACTGTGCCAAAAAATACAAGATCACTTCAAGAGAAAATTGATAACCTAAGAAAGGCATAATGAAAACATTATTGGATTGTTTGAAAACACTTGAGATGCTCTTCAACTCAAGCTTTTTTCAAGTATTTATAGAATGTATCAGTAAATGCTTGCGTCTCAAATCCATTTTATCCCCTTTACTCGATTATATAGTTTGCTGATCCGAAGACCTGGCAGTGATGTACTGCTGAAAGCCCAGAACCACAAAGTGCCTCATCACAGAAGTGAATCTTCAGGTGACCTTCAAAAAAAGGGATGAGTGGTCAACGTGGGCCTGACACAGTAGATGATACACTACAATACTTGGATCATATGGCCTCTAAATGACTGTTGGTTTGGATAACTCGGCTTTCATCCATCGCTATTAGAGGTGAACCCCATGACTCTTGTCTTGGAGGTCTGGTAAGTGTTTCTACACTGTAGACAATTGCTGAAAAAACAACATAATTTATTCTACTTTCATAATAAAACTACTGGTTAAAAGTGTATGTGTTTGAAAGAAGAAACAGAAGAACAAACTGATTAATTAAATAAAATTGTCAGTATATTTTATAGTACATTTACAATAAACTTTTTCGCAGCTAGAGATCGCTTATTCAAAAGGCGTATCTTGATGACGCCTTGATTTCGCAGAATCATTGGAGTTGTTGTCTTCACCTCTACAGCTGGTGGAAAAGAATCAGACGGGGCTTGGGCAGAAATCATATCCATGGATGAGCTAATGATTTTGTAACGATTTATTAACATTACTGTAGTATGAAGCAGGGTGGGACTGAACGAGGCCGCTGGAGCGTTTGCTAATGAGAGACGAGCGCGACACACGGTTCGAGAGCAGTGGAGCTTTTATTATGCTGTAGACAAGCGATTTTGGTCTTCCGCTCATGCGTATGTGAGGTAATGCAACGCTGTTTTATCATATTAGAGACATTATTTGAGTGTGTTGAAAGTTGTGTTATAATGCTACTCTGGGGTGCGTTTCCCAAAAGCATCGTTAGCCAACTATGGTCGCAAGTTCGGTCGTTATCAACATAGTTCAACAAGTCAGTGTTTCCCGAAACCATCGTTCCAACGAACGTTCGCAAACAGCGTCGCAAACTTGCGTGGTTGGAACGACAGCTCTCGACCTGTGGTTAGAAGCATAGTTTCTTGTTTGCATGACATGTGGACTTAATAAATCCTTACCATGAGCAAAATAAGCAAGCTGACATTCAGTACAACTTATATCTTTTATTTAGAATACATACAAATGTCAATTATGTCTTTTAGTTTGTCAAGAGATTTAAAGCACCGTTTTTGAAGAGTGCGCATTGTGCGGACGTGCACTAGTACGTAAAATCGAGCTTGTGATTGAATCAGAAAATAAAGCAAAATAACTGAGAAAAATAAGAATGAATCCTCAGATGCCATGTCTGTAATTTATAGCAAAAAGTCTAGCATTAATTCGATCTCAAACTATTAAATAAAATAAGTTAATACTCCACCACCTGCGTGACATCATTAACCAACTTGGTTCAATGACAGATTTGCGACAATATGGTTTCGGGAAACAGTCGTCAGTAGCTAGTTGATTACTTCAACGATGCATCGTACTATGGTAGTTCAGCAGTGAGTTACGTCGTTGTACGGGAAACGCACCCCTGTGCGTTTGTGCGGTGGCTACTATGAGACACTTGTTGCACACTGCAGTGAGCTAGATCGATATTAGGCATGGTAAAACATGGTACTCGCGGTAAATCAAGAAAACCAGATATAAACAATAAGACTGTGTTGAGCTATATAACAATCATTAGTTTTCGATGAATGTATCCAAACAGTTGCTCACCTGGCTGTCTAATGATATAATATATTAAAGCATATTTAGTGTTTCCATGGTTTCTACAAAATAAAACCATTAATCAAGGGTAACGAGGGTATAATGTCATTGATAGGCGACATAGACACTGTCCGTGTCCTGGTTAAAATGGCTTATTTCTCTGGATTTAAACATTCTTGGAAACATTTGGGATAATGTAAGTACATAAGTCCACACACAAAAAATTCTAGTGGGTTTTGGATATTTTAATTGAAAAATTAAACATGAATTATATATTTTGTATTATTTATTTTTATTATGATATTTGGAATTATATTATTCTAAATTCAGTTCAGTTTTCAGTACCAGCAAATGGATATTGGACTTAAAACGTTTGAAAATCTCTGAAAAAGATGAAATAATGATGCAAGAACTGTAAATACTGACACTCAAAACTCAAAAACTGTGAAGAATTGCACAGTTGTGTAGGTTAAAAATGGGGGCGGTATCTGAAGGACAGACACGATCGCCTTTCATTGCAGTGAAAAGTCAATTTACTCAAAAAAACTCATCCTCATGTTGTGTTGGTTTGTTCGGCCTCGTTGTTTGCATTTGAAATCTCAAAGTAATTCACATTAACCAGGCAGTGAATGACATATGTTCCTGTTATCCTCATTTCTTAGCTGAGTTGGGCCAAGTTGGTTTAGGGTGACGAGAAAGGCGCAGCAATCCATCTCTAGTGTTTGAGCTCTGTTGATTCCCCACTCAGGAGGCCTTGGTCTCTAACACATTAAAAGTCCTGGCAAATCTCCATTACCCACAAGAGCTTATTTAAACACTCCTCAATTGAGTGAAGCATGCCAGGACTGGACCTTAATATCAACAAATTATTTGGAGGGCGGAACAAATGCATGACAATCCCATGGACTTGTTTAATAGGGATGTACTTCACAAGTTCAGCTGGCATATTTTGTCTGACATAGGCTATATAAGAGCCTGGCTTTTCCACATGATTTAGACCTATGATGGAAGTTAGACCAATTGTGGAAGTTAGCATGATAGCTAACAATGCTAAAAACATGGCTAACAATGCTAGCAACACATTAAAGGCATCTTTGCTGGTTCTTCCACAAGAGTTAGACCAATGGTGGAAGTTAGCATGATGGCTAACAACACCTTAAAGGAACCTTCCCTCACGAAAATTAACCATGGTTTTATTATAGTAAAAGTGTAGTAACCATGTTTTTTTTTTTGGCTAATTGATTGCCATTTAAATAACCACAGTTTTACCACAAATACCATGGTTAAACTATGGTTAGAGTAGCAAAGCCATGGCTAATTTGTGGTTACCATGGTTTAACTGTAATAACCATGTTTTATTTGTAGTAAAACCATGGTTCATTTTCATAAGGGTTTGCTGGTTCTTCCACAAGAGTTAGATCAACTGTGGAAGTTAACATGATAGCTAACATTGCTAACAACACCTTAAATGCATATTTGCTGGTTTATACATAAGATTTAGACCTATGGATATTAACAATATGACTAACATTGCTAACAACACCTTTAAGGCATCTTCCTTGTTCTTCCTTACGATTAAGACAAGTTTTTTCAGTTGAATTTTTGCAGGGCATTTTCTTGGAGGTAAAAGAGAGTAACTCACTCATTGCCCCAGTCCAGTCGTACAGTGATGTGGCGTTTGACTTCACGGACTTGATCCTGCGTCAGGTGGCCTGAAAGCAGTTGCCGCCTCAGATCAATCAACTCGTTCATCACGTGACGGAGCTTGTAAAAGAGGTCTACTTTATGCTTCTGTGAAGAAAAAACAAACAAACAAGAAAGGCAAATATTTATTTCATCCATCCACTCATGACAAACTAGTCTGAAATTTGACTAGGCAAATGTACAGTAGCTGTATGTCATACATACTATAGTGTCAGTAAATGATCATTTAGTAAGTACATACTGTGCACATTGTGATTCAAACCTACCAAGGTTTGGATAAAAAAATTAATTTCCTGACATTGTAATACGGAATATCTTTATTCTTGAAATTCCCTGAAATTCCCTCCAAAGACTGCCATGGTATGGCAATCCAACAGCATCAGATGCCGACGGGGTAACACACTGATCCAACAAAACCAGACAAACATGTCTGTTGATGCAGTGTGAATTAGCCTTTAAGGGACAGTCACACTAGCAGCATTCACATTTGTAAATAATGTTCTCAACTCTGCTCAACTTTGTTTTTGTGTCACCAAAATAAATGACTTCAGGTCGCCCTGCTACAAATCACCGTCAGTGAGAATGGTGTTATGCTGCCTTCAAATGATGTTAGAATTGCAGTACTGTAGATAATCAAAGACACAGATAGTCAAAGAAGTGGAACAATCACTGAGCATCATCTAAGCACATGTCCCAAACCGCAAGGCTTTCCCTCCAAGTTTGTGTATGATGGTTGATAACGACTCCCTCATCTGCCCTCAGGGAGACATGCAGCAAACAGATCTGTGCGTCTGTCATACCGACATGCTGTGCCGGCTGTGCGTGCGGTCTCCAGTGCCCTCCATCACCGAAATATCGCAGGACTTTGAGTTTGACGTGCTCTTGGAAACAAAGAAGGTTTGCCTGGAGTTTTCACAAGAATGTGCCCCTGGATCCCCCACATGTACATAGCACGAAGTATCTGTCAGTATTTCATTCCATAGTGTGTTATTGGTAAAACCAGATGGGATTTGGACACTCTCATGTAAAAATCACATCCATCAAATTCCCTGTTACTCACTTGGGCTTTTGTACTGGATGTAGCCTTTTTCCCTGACTGTTCCTGGCTATATGGACTGATAGCTCTGATTCCTTTCCTGCTAGTCTCAATGGCAAGTTTCTTGGAGAAGAATTTAAATGACCAGCTGGAGATCACAAGTCCACTTCCTGTTAGGATGTCACTTAGTGCCAGTTTGGGGCTTCTCTAGCTGGTGGAACAGCATAAGCCACGTTTCCACCAAAATTACAAGGAACAATTTGTCCAAGGAACTTTTTCCCCCCAGAACTGTTGCTGTTTGCGGTTCCATCACGGTCTGAAGTACTGTGAAGATAGTGCGGTGTCATAGGACTGCGAGCGACTTTCCAGTTCCCGCTGGATTTCGTCCTCTGCATATAAGCTTAATGAAGCCTGAACCTCGTCAACGGTCCATCGTCGTATTTTTCAAACTCCATTGTTGACTGGAATAGTAAACAACTCTTACTGCACACACCGCAACAGACTTTTAAAAATGGAAGTTTAAATAAAATTCTGCGTGGAGTCAACCAATCACAAAATCTGGGTGAACTCAACCAATCAGCATGTTTAGCGCCCAAGTCCCCCGTTGGAAACATGGCTATAGTCTTTTTGATGAAGTTGGCTGACTTTGGGGGGAAACTGGCATCCCATGCTAGCTAGACAAGTATGGATTCCTACACTTCCTACAATTCATCCAAGCTGGTTAATGCTGGTTAGTGCTTGTTTGGTGCTGGTCTAGCCGGTGGACCTAGAGCTGAAGTTGGTTGGGCTAGTTAAGGAGCATTGATGTACTCTCTAAGGATGTTTTGACTGATTATTCATCTAGTCACCCAACAATCAACTAGTCTGCTAGTGAAGTTCTAGGAGGGAAAAGTTTAGAAACCTAACAACACTCTTCAAGACATCCCTTTTGTAATCAATTTACTGCCTTCAACAATACATTTCAATACAATTACTGTCAAATTGAATGTCTCAAGATGCTTGTATTATTTTGCTGCCATTGTCTTTTAATAACCCTTTACTGTTTTGTAACTATTCTAACAACTTTTCACTATGCAGTTCACTGTGGAAAAATTCAGACTAGGTCATTATGGGTTTAGGAGCAAACCAAGCAAGCAATTTGCGTTTAAAATATGTCTAATAGCCACCAAAACACAGCCCTGATGTCTAGGCTAAAACAAGACAAAGTTTAGTCTGTCAGTGAAAATGTAATACACGTCTAACCATAGCCCAAGAATAGACTAGTCATCTAGAACATGAACATGAAATGAAACCAAACACCTTGTAATCACTGATGACTTTGCTTACATGATGGAATTTCATTTGGCAAAAACTACATGTATCCAAATTCAAGGTTATTTTGGCTAGAAGTGGGTTACTCGTACATCTCAATATCGGGTCTATAGTTAACAAAAATGGTGAAATGAATTGGTGGGAAGTAGCATTGCATTGCTCTACACTCAGCGACCCAAACACATCCAATCATGTTGACTGATATCAAACTGAACAATCCAGTCTGATATAACCTACTCAACTAATTTGCCACCCATTAACTAATTTCAGTAAAGTTTGTCAGCCTTCTGACAGTATTAATGATAGGACTCAATCTGACCAATGAGATTTAGGTAATTCCATTTGCCCAGATCTGTTGCACGAAATGAATGAAAGTAAATATGTACCCCACACTTCTCTGGGCTTCTACACAGGATTTCATACATGAGATCTAGTTTAAAAAGACATGACATGGCTGCCACGTAAGGTATTTCGGGATCTTGGCACAAGTAGATTTTAGCACACAGTGTGGGGTCATTCACCCTCCAGTGCTCTTGCTCTCTCCTTCCATGAACGCACAAACAAGGCAATCCATTTACCCCAATGAAAAACAGATTTATCAGCCTCTGCAGTATAATGCGATTATGATTGTTTTAAGTTGGCTGTCGAGAGACCTGTATCAATCCTTGAGCTTTAACTGAAATAAAAGCTCAGGTTGACAGCCTCCCCCACACCCCAACAGCAAGAATCTTGCCTCCTCTGCGTTTTCTGAAAGATGGATTGAATCCAGTTCACAATCCATCAGGATCCTCTACCACTTAAAGGGTCCCTAGTCAATTAACGAGTATTTCAACGACTCACATTGATATTTCAGTAGGGTATTCAGAACAAAGACTTCAAATGTCAACAAAGCTTTTGTGTTTGGAAAAGAATCCTCATGACTGCTGAGTCTGTTTTAGCAGCAAATCTCTAGTAGTTGTAGTAAATGCATTTGAGACTGCGAAAAACCAATAAACGCCAACGTTGAAAATATTAAGTGTTTGGGCGCCTCAAACTAGAATTTACACTGCAAGAATGCTGTGAATCCATTGACTTTTAAAGGATTAGTTCACTTTAGAATTAAAATTTCCTGATAATTTACTCACCCTCATGTCATCCAAGATGTCCATGTCTTTCTTTCTTCAGTCGAAAAGAGATTAAGATTTTTGAGGAAAACATTCAAGGATTTTTCTCCACATGAAAATGACAGATGGTTTTGCTATATAAGACCCTATTCCTTGGTTGGGATTGTGTAGAGCCCTCTGAAGCCTTTTGAATCCCTTTGAAACTGAATTGATTTGGACCTTCACCCATTGGTTGCTGTTGAAGTCCATTTCATGGAGAAAAATCCTGGAATGTTTTCCTCAAAAAACTTAATTTATTTTCGACTGAAGAAAGAAAGACATGAACATCTTGGATAACTTGGGGGTGAGTAAATTATCAGGAAATTTTAATTCTGAAGTGAATGAATCCTTTAATTGGGACTTTAATTGAGTCACAAGCTCCTAGAGGGTGGAAACATTGATGTGCGCGTTTATATGTCAAAATAATATCGGATCCTCGATCGGCAATCTGATCCAAATTAAATTCGGATCGAGCTCAATCGGATCGAGGTGTTTACATGAAGGCGTTTCAGTCCAATTGAGTTGTCAATCCGATTACTAATGGATTATTTGGTTGCATGTAAATGTAGCCAGTGCTGACAAATCGATTAATTGCGATTAATCACATCTAACATAAGAATAAAGTAATATTAATTGTACTGCTCTAATACCAGTGATCATCACACAATGACGTTGGGACTTGCTTTGTGGTATTTTTTAAAGTACATTGGAGTACCATGTAAATACCATTGAATATACTGTAAATATAGTGATCATTCAGTACCATTCGTTTTTGTTACGGGATGATTTAGCTGAAGAGCTTAGATGGAGACACACATTCAAAGCACCATTTGTGGTCTGTGCTTTAGGGAATACAGCTGAAGAACACTCAGTTTGTGAGTGTGTGGGAAGAGGAGCCACTGAGCACTGAGCCGTGTGAAGAACATGTATTTATCACACTTTCCACAACTGCATGACTCACAGGCTTTAAATACAGAGACCGAATTGAGCTACAGTACAAGGTGTCTGAAACACATTTTACCATGTCCAGCCAATACCTTCACATCTTATAGAACAAATATTCATAAGAAACCATATTAAATGAATGCTTGACTCTTGTGCATGATCAAGCAACTTGATTATTAAAACTAAACTTTAGCCACTCCCTTCTAAAGCTGGAATCCTCTAGAAGGACACGCAGAATTGCAGGCGCAACACAGCCAGCCCAGGATAGTAAAATAGTATATTCTTCTTCTAGTCCGACCGTAGGAATAATAAAAGCAATAGTATTTCAATGACTTAGCAGACCAAGTTGACAGAAGTCAGTGACGTCAATACACGTTGTAATGGCCAGCTAATGTTAAATGCTGTTTATGACATGAATGTTGATGTGCTTTTAAGATGACGATTTCTGTGTTGCATTATTTTTACTGTGCAAATGCATGTTGTTCTTGTGTTCAGATTTCAGAGAGAGATTGGAAGAGAGAGATGGCCGCTCTACTGCTGACTGTTATACAAAACTAACTTGTCTATTCCCTTTTGTTTTGTTTGTAGAGTTTATCAGAGTATGACTTTTCCCGTTTTATGTCCGCTCTTTTACATGTATGTGAAGAGTGTGGTTGTGCAAACTAACCATAAAGACTACCAGTTCTGTGTCTCTGGTTTTCCTTCTCGTCTTCCGACTGACAGATGTCACAACGTGGTCATGTGACTTTCTGACATCACAATCTTAGCCCTTTTTGCAGCTTAGTTGCAATGAAGGGTCATTCAGGACTGGGAACTTACTAAATGTTTGCATGGCATGTAAAACACAAACATCTAAAAAATAATTCACATAAATAATTGTATATATATATATATACATATATACACTGATCAGGCATAACATCAGTGGCGGCTTGTCAATAGAGGCCGCTGGGGGGCTGCCCCCATCAAAATTCCAGAAATATACATGTATACAAATATTATATAAAAATGAAATAAAATTAAAATAGTTTACTCATACGACGTGCCGGCTGTTAGTAAGAGCCTCAGCATTTAATAAAAACTGGCTTTGATCGGTTAGCTATTTTATATGTTCTTCAATATATTTCATGCTGTTTCATGGGCGAGGGACGCCAGACAGATGGATGTCTAGTTAAAAAATATACGGGCAGCATGTGACCTGAAGCTGGTCTCTAATTGGTTTCTTAAAGATCCTCCTCCGGACGCAGGTCGCTGCGTCCCTGGCGAATCAGAATTGGATGCGTGTTATTTTATCCAATCTGATTGGTTCACCTGTCATTCAACTTTAAGCTCTTGGCCACTAAAGCGAAAGTGGTGCGCGGGCGACACCGTCACTCCCACTCCGCCAAAACCTTGTTAGGATGATCACTTTCGTAGAGATGGCAGCAGTTAAACCAAATTCTTTCACAACGCGTTCGTTGGAAGAAAAAAAAAGGATTAAGGATCCCGAACCAGACCAATGCGATTTACAAATCCAGCAGCAGGCCAGTGACAGAGGATGAAGCTACACTCTGAGCTTCACGCGCTTGTTATGAGAAACGTAGGTGGCTGGCTAGATGTGTTGTTAGCAAAGCCCTTTATTGCTTTCCCTGTCTTTTATTTCAAAGTGTCAGTACTGAAGTTTTGTGGACAAAAACGGGGGTAAGAGACCTCAAATATCTAACTGGAAAATGCAAACGTCATGACACTACTGAGATGACTGACTTTAATCAGAGAGTCATTGAGAAATTTGCTGGCCAGAAAGAAAGGAGAGCAAAATGTATGTTCAAGTAGTCAACATGCTAGTCTGTTGTTGCTGTTTTCTTTTGTTTTTCCTTTCCTCATTCAATTATATGTGGGAAATGAATGTGTAAAAAGAAGTGAAGACACTGTTTTCTCTTTAATGCTTGAATTTAGTCAACAAGCATCTTGATACAGCTTTGTATTTATTTGACCCGTCCACCCCCACCCCACCCCCCAACCCCACTCCCGCCGAGAAGGTGGTCATAATATTATGTCTGATCGGTGTATATTATGAAAAAATGCATAGTACATAAGTACATACAACTCAATTATTAAGATAACATAGTAACTCAATATAAAAATGAGAATTACAATCAAATACAAATGACAATCATATATAAATATAATAGGATGGGGAAGTGGAAAGTAGGGCAGGACTTAATTCTATATAAGAACACATATTCAACACCAGCCATAAAGGCGATATTAAGCCATATTAAGACCAGTCATACGCTCTGTATACTGCTCTCACCTCCCACTGAAGTCATAGAGAGCAATGTACCTTCGAATAGCATCAAAGCATTTCTCATTAAAGCTTTGTATGTTTAGCTGGTTAAATGACCCATTATGACCATTAGCTCTCAGGAGAACACAAAACCATCAAGTTCATCTCTGGCTTTTATTTTACGAGACTATTTTGTGAATACAATGAGCGCTTCTGAGGAAGAACCAATCACAGGATCAAGGTTTATCAGTTTGGTGGCATTTAATCATTGCTAAATACTCAGAGTTACCACATAGCAGCAGAATATGCAAAAAAAAACATAGCATATGCTAGTCAGCATGGAATAATGTTTGCAGTGGACATTTTATAGAAAGTATTAAAGAAGCTAGTGCTAAAACCAAACAAAAAATCCTACTTTAACGTTTGTCTAACAGGAAACGGACCTATTACACAACACATGAATTTGTAGACCATGAAAAAGCCATTTATTAGCTTTCTATGTCCTCCATTTGAGACTCTTCAGTCAGTGATGGAGTGTGACTCACACTGTTTCGCCCACACTCTGTACAGTCACTGCTGATCCTTCGGGTGCTAATGCTAATGCTCACCTGCGCTAGACTCATCTCGCCCCACACACAGGGGCTCTTCTCTAACCACACATTTGACGTTCAGGTTACGGGAAAGAAAACAGATGGTAAATGGTAATCTTAGACAGGCTATTAGCTAAGAACATGCTAGCAGGCGTAAAAAATAAAATAAAATAAAAAATATTATATATATTATATATATTATATATATATTAGTGGTGGGCTGTTATCGGCGTTAACGTGCTGAGTTATAGTGAGACTCTTATCAGGCGATAAAAAAAATATTGCCGTTAATCTATTCTCAAAGTTGGGTTGGGAGCTGCGACTATACTACGCAAGCTATGATGACTTTCACCTTGATAGTTTAGCGCGGATGTATACCTAGCCGAATTGCACTGTAGGGGCGAGAGAACGAGTCTTCGAACCTGTGTGTATGCCTACTAGTGTTGTCAAAAATATCCATATTTTGATATTTATCTATACTGAAATATCTGAAACGATACGATACTCATTTTCTACAGTATCGATATTAGCTGCGCTCTCCTCTTCTCTCCGACCGACAGCGAGTTGACACGCACCCGCCTCCTTTCATTCAGTCTAGTTAACACTCTGAACATGTCGAACGGGTGTTCTGCTGGATTTTTCCTCATGACAGCGTGTTAGTATTGGTGTTACCGGTCTGAATTTTGCGCGGCCTTGCACATAGCGTTAATTCTACTAATTCCCGCAGATTTCGCGCTCGCATCTGAAGCGCACACACACACATACCGTAATAAAGCTTCCTCTGACATACAAGTGCAAAAATTAGCTCCTTTTTCCATCTTATTAATGGTCAAATACACTCAAAAAATGTCTCAATGCCCATCTTGGTGAGTTTTAACGTAAACACAGTCGTAACCAGCTCACAGGAACTAGGGATGTGACGGTGAGGAAATTTTCCCACCGGTTAATTGATGTGTGACAACACCGGTAATACCGGTATCACCGGCGGAGGCTTTTAAATCACTAATTCTATCTAACCGAAAGTAACATGCACACGACCGCTCTGAACTGAAAACGCGCCAGTGTTGTGTATTCACACACCGTGAATGACAGCTCGTCTGTAAATGCGCGCTCTGTGAGGCCATGGGTGCGTCTCAATCAGTTCCCTAGTTCAGTAGTCAGGGCACTGATCAAGCATTGATCAGTCTATGATTGAGATGCACGCCATGAATGAATAACAGTTCGTCCGTAAAGCCTCGTTTATACTCGACGCGCCCGCACGAGCGCGAGGGTGCGCGCGGCAAAAATAAATACGCGCAGTCAGCGTAGCGGATATATATATTACGCAATTTATACTACAGGGGCTTTCGCACCGGGTGGTTCTAGGAACTTAGTTATAGGAACTAGCCATCAGGGTGGTTCCCCGGTAACTAAATGTTCCCCTAGGGCCATTTTCCTGGTTGCATTCGCACCGCCCACAAGAACTGAATTGACGTAAGCCACGCTTGTGGTTGTGACTTTAATTTTGACGACGCGGCAGACTTTTATTCTGACAGTGCTAAGAACACCAGAGCCTGAGCACACAGCTCTCGCATTCTCCGTCTCATTAGTTTAGGATCTGTTTAACAGTCATGTCTAATACGTTATTAGATAGAACTGTTATACAAAGAAAGTAGACAGTATAGGAAAAAGTATTAGTGTTTGCCACGTGGTTGATGCTAAATGTTGCTGGGTGTTGCTGGGTTGCTAAATGTGTGTGTGTGCACTAACTGGCAGAAATACATAATCAAGTTTCGCTAGGTTCCCTCAAAGGCGAGGATTTTCTCCTAAGCGTAAAGGTTGAGAGGTTCATCTATCACTGTTTTTCCATGTACATAGAGTTAGTTTCTGGAGTAAATATATAGCCTATAATCTGTGTGTGTAGACAGCTTTTGTTTTTATATGGCGGATGCTGGTGTTTCACATGCGTTCGACCAATCAGTGTACATTTACATCACTGGTAGTTCCTATTGTGCTGTGTTAGACCCTACTCTGAAGTAGGAGCTAGATTAGTTCCCCAAAATAACTAAAATCATTCCTGTGGTGCGAACACGCCAAAAAGCGGGTACTTCCACCATTGGTCTTAGGAACTGTGAAAAGGTTCCTCCGGTGCGAAAGCCCCAAATGACAATACTTATGCAAAGTAACAAAACTCTCACTTGAGTAAGTCCTTTAAAGAAAAAGCCAGTTTATCTTGTCTGAATGCTTCATTTAATGTCTAACTCATGAGAAAGCTGCCACATCTGAGACTGAAATGCTACATTAACTTCAGGGTTGAAGGTTTGAATAATTTTCAAACAGTACGACTGTTTTGCTATTTTTTCGGTTAATACTTCAGGGTCCTGCCTGAAAAGCTTCAGCTCTTTGATATGATTATTAGCACTACATTATCATGTTAACACAGTCAACTAGCTTAAAATGTTTCAAAATGGCTCAAAAAGACCATGTGCGTGAATAAGCTGTGGAGGTATTAGGTCGATTGTGCATTGGATATAAGAGAGTGTGTGTGTGCACTAACTGGCTAACACGCTAGCGTCAAACCTCTCATGGCCCGGCATGACCTTTGCTCAGGGCACGCAATCTCACTTCCCTCGCAGTTCCACGCTGCTAAGCATGACTGTCAGTCAGTCAGTGTGTGTTTGCGTGTCTTTGCTCTGGGTCAACAAATGGTGGTGGAAATGACAGACCATATGGGAAGGTCAGACGGTATTGTGGGGATTTTGCAAAGAGAAAACATGCAACAAACTGTTCAGAGACGTGCAAAAAAAACTGATGTAGTTGATTTGAAATTCAGCAATTACATTTTTACTAAATTAATACTGTATATACTGTACATTTAAAGTCAATTTATAGTGTGAATAATATTGTTTCAAAAATAACAATAGCGAAAAAACAACAGCATTTCACACAATCATTTTACAACATCAAAGCGAGTTTGACAAAAAGTTCAGATTAGACAGATTAGAAATGAATAACTAATTTTGTTTTTAGTAAGTTATTAATAAAATATCACTTTTCCACAACGGTCTGAAGAACTTATTCATTCTTCCAATGACAGTGATGATGTTTGATTCTTTTGAAATTATTCATTCAAACTGAAAAGCTTTTGGAAATCCCTATTACTATTACTATTAGTAAACTACCCACAACACTCTAGAAACAACAAAGAAATGGCCCTGGAAACCAACTACAACACCCTAGCAACCACAAGGGCTGCCCTGGGAACTACCCATTACCCAAGCAGTCTGTAGCCAAAATCATCATGGGCAAGTACATCTTCAGAAATGATACCTATTAATCTACTTCTACTTATAAATTATTATATTTCATTATTAAATTATTATAAATCATGCTTCATTTAATATTAGTGCTGTCAAAATTACATAAAAGTCTGTAAATGATACACTATATTGCCAAAGGTTTTGGGACATCTGCCTATACATGCACATTCATTTTAATGACATCCCATTCTTAATCCGTAGGGTTTAATATGGAGTTGGCCCACCCTTTGCAACTATAACAGCTTCAATTCTTCTTGGAAGACTTTCCACAAGGTTTAGGAGTGTGTTTATGGGAATTTTGGACCATTCTTCTAGAAGCGCATTTCTGAGGTCAAGCACTGATATTGGACGAAAAGGCCTGGCTCGCAGTTTCTGCTCTAATTCATCCCAAGGATGTTCTATCGGGTTGAGGTCAGGACTTTGTGCAGGTCAGTCAAGTTCCTCCACACCAAACTCGCTCATCCAAGTCTTTATGGACCTTGCTTTGTGAACTGGTGCAGTCATGTTGGAACAGGAAGGTGCCATCCCAAAAGTTGGGAGCATTAAATTGTCCAAAATGTCTTTGTATGCTGAAGCATTAAGAGTTCCTTTTACTGGAACTAAGGGGCCAAGCCCAAACCCCGAAAAACAACCCCACACCATAATCACACCTCCACCAAACTTTACACTTGGCACAATGCAGTCAGGCAAGTACCGTTCTCCTGGCAACTGCGAAACCCAGACTCATCCTTTGGATTGCCAGACAGAGAAGCGTGATTCGTCACTCAAGAGAACATTTCTCCACTGCTCTTTGCATTGCACTTGGTGATGTAAGGCTTAGATGCAGCTGTTCGGTCATGGAAACCCATTCCATGAAGCTCTACGCACTGTTCTTGAGCTAATCTGAAGGCCACACGAAGTTTGTAGGTCTGTAGTTATTGACTTATCGACTTCTGCGCATGTTGAGCCTCAGCATGTGCTGACCCTGCTCTGTGATTTTACGTGGCCTACCACTTCGTGACTGAATTGCTATTGTTCCCAATTGCTTCCACTTTGTTATAATACCACTAACAGTTGACTGAAGAATATTTAGTAGCGAGGAAATTTCACAAATTGACTTATTACACAGATGGCAACCTATCAATGTCCCATGTACCAATTCACTGAGCTCCTGAGAGCAACCCATTCTTTCACAAATGTTTGTAGAAGTAGTCTGCATGCCTAGGTGCTTGATTGTATACACCTGTGGCAATGGAAGTGTTTGGAACACTTACATTTAATGTGGATCCAATTTGGAGGGGTGTCCCAAGACTTCTGGCAATAGAGTGCACACACACAATCACATTTGACACATAAAATAAATTGTGAAATGTCAAGTGAGGACTTCTGGGAACACTTCTGAGTGCGAACGTTGAGAACAAAAAATAAGACGAAAGAGTCTTTAAATATGTTCACTGAAATGAAACGAATGTACCATGAATCAGATGTCCCAATGTGTCTAAGCTAAAGATCCAGTCCAGGAACCTGAAGAAGGTGAAACATCTTTCCACCTCCAGTAGCCATAAACACTTTAAAGTGATACTCTATCTTCTGCTTAACAGTCTCTTGGAAACATGAGGAGAAGGAGCTTCTAACCTGTGCAACCGCAAGACACTTTGGATAAAAGCTTCGGCTAAATGAATAAATGTAAAAAGCTCTTAAAGGGACAGCTCACCCCCCAAAAAAAACATCCTCGTGTTCTTCTAAGTCAGATGTTGATTCAGTAACCAGTAGATTCAGCCAATTTATTCAGTTCAGGATTCATCAGATTGATTCGAACAGTTAACTCATCTTTTTGAGTTATCCATTAAATCAGTGATTGTCAAACTTTTTTTTCGACTGAACCCCTTTGCCCTAAAATATGTATTTGTTAAAATCATTTGCATGTTTATTTGCATATTTAATCTTTTTGATTAAGTGATTATTTTACAGTTATTTATTTGACATTTTTATGATTTAAATAATTATTGATTTTATCACCCCACAAACTCCCTGCCTTGCATTAAGTGAACCAAGTCAGTTGTTCATGAATCAGACTAAACTTTTGTCTGTTTTTTAGACTTGACAGCCTGTCAGGACTGTATACATGTCCATGGATATACATACACATGGAATCCATATGATTTTAATTATATGGAAAAGAACGGCCAGGTTTACAAAGGCATGAGGGTATATGACAGCATGACAGAATGGTCATTTGTCGGCAAAGAGCAAAAAAACAACATAACCACTTCAACACATTTTATGAAACAATCACAAAAGACTAGCGAATGCTGGGCATTCACTTTGCAAAATGCTGTATTTTTCATACAAAAGTGCAATTAAGAATAGAAGATATCGCAACAAACGACAAACGCTCATGTACCACAACAACCCTCAGAAAGCATCATGCTCTAAGGTCGTAACCCCGGTTCTACCTGAGAGGCCTGAACGCAACTGACACAACTACAAGAACAATTTCTACACTGTCTAACAAGACCAGCATACCTTGCAATCCGCATCAATGCACTATATGGTCTCAAATTACTTACCGCTACAGAACGACATGTCTCTTCTCAAAATGCTCCTGTGCAGCCGCTCTAAACATGCAGAAATCATAGGCTGTCAAACACCTCGATTCCTCTTCCTCTGCAACCGGTTTCTCCCCCTCTCTCTCTCTCTCTCTCTATCACACGCGCAATCAGACACACGTTGCCACCCACGTCAACCAGGAGCGCATGCTTTCCAGAGGAGCGTGCAGTATACATGTAGAGGCTGTCTCTCTCTAGCACACTCTAATTTATCGCAAATCTATTTTGGACAGCGTATGTGATTGCGTTCCCTCTTCCTGAAGTCTTGCCTTTCTTTCCCTCATTGTATTGGAGTTACCTAACTAGCGCTGTGTGAAGCTCTCGGCAGCCCACACGCACACACACGCGCGCTCCCTCCCTCACCGTCTCCGAAGAAAAGCAGAGGCATGCCAGGGATGCTTGCCATTGGAGGAAACCACTGCCAGTTTGCTTTCCAGAGCCATGCCTCCCAAACATGCTGTCTTTAGCTGACAGGGATGAGAGCGAATCTATAGAGGAGCACTAGCCTTACTGAATCAGTATCAGTAATCAGGTTCACTTTTAGTGAGCATTAGATGATGATAACGGTAGTCTAAATGTAAAAATAGTGGAGTATCTATAATAAATATCCAAAATTTGAGCAAGATATGGACCAATACTGGTTTATTATGTCCAAAAGAATCTATTTACACACCTTGTTGGCAAATGCTAACATTTCTGTCTGGCGAATTCGCTCTACTCCCTTTTCGCTTCACATATCAGATCTGATAGGTAAGGCTTTAATGTCCCAATAAGGCGGCATCCATTTAATAATTGAAATAAATATAATAATTTACTATGCTATTATTGTATACCGTTTAATGTACAACAATACTGAGGTGCAAATAGTATCTGCCACAACTTATAAGTATAAATATCATTTATCTATTACACTTAATGCAAAGAAAACTGCTATTTTTACATAGTGTAAATAGAATATATCACTATTTAATGGGTTTTAAATAACACACACAGTTTCAGCCAATCTCATGTTAGGGTGCGTTCACACTTTGGTTCGTTTGGTTCGGACCAAAAAACAAAAACAAAACATATAGTCCTGGTCCGCTTAGCGTTCAAACTGACATTTTTAACAGCGAACCTAAAGTTACCGAACCAAAGGCATAGGGATACGTCACAACCTGATTGGTCGGCTTTTATGACGTATATTTCGCGACAGAGCTTGCTTACCGAACATTCAAAACAATGCTGTGTGCTGGATTAAACGCAATCGTTTTATGCGTGTAAATATGGTTTTATTTTTACCAGCTGAGAACTCACGAAGAGCTCATAAAATGTTCTAAAAAAAAATTCAAAACAGCACCAGGATTTCCTCCGTTGTATGCAGAAACGAAGATCTGCATATATTGATGAGGCACTTTACCTCCTCGTAGTTCCACGTTTGCCCTCTACTCATTTTGGGTACACCGATCTTTGTTGTCAAATCAGCTGAGTTGTAGTGTCGCATCTTGTGACATCACGTCTTGTTTTTGGTTCGTTTACATGTCTTTGGTCCGTGACCCATCTTTTTAGCGGTCTCTGTCCGCTTGTTTGGTGCGCACCAGGGTTCGAATGACAGCATTCACATATGTTCAAATGAACCGCACAAACCGAGCAATCGCACCAGGGTTTGTTTTAATCGAACCAAACATGACAATTGTGAACGCACCCTTAATCTTGAGTACCTATAGAGTAGCATTGCATCCTTCATATCTCGAAAAACATTTGTGGCATTATCCCATTATCCCGTGGCATTAACAAACACACTTGCAGAACTCCGTTGCTGCTCCGGAAAAACAAACTGCATAACGTTTCCTTAGTGCTGGGTTATTTGGGAAGCTGAACAAGGTTATCTTTCCCTCACAACCAGAAACACACTTCTTTAGTGACCGTTGATTTTGTGGTCTAAAAACAAAGCGCTGCTGACAGCTCCCGTAACCTGAATGAAGCAGCACATTGATGGGTGCGCTCTCGCTCACACGCTCTTACTGGAGAAGTGCCCATTCAAGGAATTCCACCCATTTTGTCGTCACACATGGCCATACTCGAAAAAAACATTCTGAAACTGTAAATAGCATCTGTAGCTATAAAAGAATATGCTATTTTTACTTAGTGTAAATAGAATCTAGTTGATATTTACACTTGCCTTTAAAAATATGCAAAAAAATCCAGTGTCCAATCACTTTGATGATTTGAGGTATCATTCATGTTCTAACATCTCTAAGTACGTTTCTCAGCAAATACCACTGACAGGATAGGCTCAAACGTTTTTCACGACCACTCTAATTTCACAGCGATGAGAGGCAAATGTGACGTCTTGGCAAGCTGACAATGTTCGAACAAAACTGCCAAGCGCCACCTACAATCATAGTGTGATTAGGCACATGTTGCTGCTCTAAAGCAATGAATCAAATCCAAGCCCACAATCTCGGGCTTTTCAGTCCAGGTGCAGCTATCAGATTGTTTAAATATGGATTCCAGGAAGGCTTTGTCAGATCGTGAGGCTGATATTCTCACTCATGGATAGGCATTACAAATTGTGTGAGTCCTTGAAAACAGCGAGAGATCCGCAAGAAGCCACACTAGCTGAGCGAGGCATCTGTGCGGCCATATTGTTATGAAGGACCAGTCAGTCTGTGGCACTGATGCTGAAACTGATCCATATTGTGGAAGTGAATTTCCACTTGCAACAAAGCAACTTTTTGTGTAGTAGGTAGTGTTGGGGAACTTGGGAAAAGAAGTACGGATGAGGATGAGTTGAGAAAAGTGACAAAAAGTGAGTCCATCCTAAAGTGGTATGGCAAAGGGACAACAAATGTCATCAAACACTTAGGGCCCTATTTAAAAAATCTAAGCGCATGGTCTGAAGCGCATGGCGCATGTTCACTTTGGGCGTGTCCGAATTCCACTTTTGCTAGTTTAATGACAGAAAAAATGGTCACCACGCCAGGCGCATGATCTAACAGGGTTGTACCTAGCATCTTAATGAGTCATGGGTGGGTTTTAGGCAATAAACAATAAATAAACCAATCAGAGTCAGATCTCCCATTCCCTTTAAAATCCAGTTGTGCTTGCATTCGCTATTTACATGGCGGAATATTGACAGCATCTACCCAACGAGTTTACATACATGTGTGTATTGCCACGCAAGACCCTTTTCACAGACCGTGATGACGCGTTTTAACTGTCATCAATATCATACATTTTTCATTTTGAAAAAAAATGTATGTACATCTATAACACTAATACTTTGTATTTTATTACTTTTGCATCAAATTACAAAAAACAAGTTACCGCTGCTGTGAGGGTGTTTCTAATTCAGCATCTATGGGAGTGATGGTAAAAATTAACATATTTCTCTCTTTTGACTGCCGTTATCAATCTCACCTGATTTTTTTCCCTCTTTTTGAAAGTTGTGAAATCACTATTGTGGCGTTTTTCTTTTGCTATTTGAGCAAATGGGCACACAAAAACATATTTAATGTATTCTCTCATTCACCGCTATAAAGTTAACCAAACTATGTTGACTTCCGCTCTGAGAAACCTGGAAATGTGAAAAGGGTCTATTGGTTAAATAATAGCCAATTTAATTTGTCATTACTGCAAATGAGTAATTCTGATACATGCAATGACTATCCATTATGACATGTAGGCATTTTTATCTTTATGTACACAATAATAATCTGTTAAATTGTAATCTTTTTATTTGTAATATTTGGCATGTTTGGGTGCATCCCTGTGTGTGTAATAAGCAGAGTGTTGTGCACCCGCCTATAGGCGCATATTACTAACGCGCCCTTTAAATAACAAAAATAAATAAAATATTGTTCCATTGACTTTAGACCAGGTTTTGGTTGGTCATTTCAGGCTAACAATGCACCTGAACACACCTTGTTTTCAAACCAGCACGCCAATTGGCAAACTGATGGCCGCAAGTTATTTAAACAACGTGGCGCTGGCCTTGAAAATGATAACTGCGCCGGGCTGAAACTAGCAAAAAACACTTACGTTGTGCCTGCTGTCGCATTGCGCAGGGTGTATAATAGGGCACATGATGCCACAGAAAAACCCTAAAATCATCTTTCAACCCTCTACAATGTGAGTAAATTACTCAGAAATGCGACCAAATTTCATTAGAGGCGACTACAAAAATGTGCCAATGGCTAATAAATTGTACAATTACAGTCGCCTGTAATTGAGTTATAAGCAAAAAATATGTTTAGCATATGATCAGACCAGTGCTGCGTCGTCATGAAAGTTTAGAATTTGCACATGTTTTTAAGCCTTGCCAATTTAAACATTCAAGCACAAGATGACGCGAAAACTTCTGTTTGAGAATTTTTGTGTGTACAAACTGTACATCCGAAGCATACTGAATTGACCATATGCACGGTTACTTCTTGGTTTCTGATAAAACTGTCATTCTACACTCACTGCACATGGACACAAAAACATCAATGTCGTGTTTATATTTTAATGCAGTTATCACACTTATCTAATTTTGCCAATAAACCAGTTTTATTGATTGCAATAAAGATTAAGCTAATGGGAACATTGGAATAAGAAACACTGTGTCTGTAATTGGACACATTGGACACAAGCAACATTTTTCCAGCACTTCAAATTTCACTTTCCCCAACAGCCATTGGTTTAACAAATAGGTAGTCCTGCACTAAACTCACACCATACTATGAGAAAGTCAGGTGACAAAAACAAGCAAACTGCACTTCTGTTCTGTGCCACTAGAGCCAAATGATACACTTGCAGTTTAGAATCCTGTGATTTCTTTAGAGAAAATTAGACAGCACGCTTCAACTTCGACTTGGAACATTGTGTTTCAAAATATGACATATAATGGTTGGACTGAAACAGCTCTAACAAATACGCCCCAAATAGCTTTGGATAATAATGCGATGGGTGAGGGCGGAATGAATTGCAATGCATTATGGGTAAACTGTGAGAGAGCTATCCTTTGATAGAGAAAAAAATAGATTAAAGCAGAAGACAATGAGGTCTCCTTCTCGTTTGTCCATTTCGGTGTATCTTTTCACCAAGTTTACAGCATGACACTTTCACAAAACTTTAAAACTGGAATCTTCCTGCTGTGACTGGATACACCGAGCTCACTAAGAAAGAGATATCTGCAATTTCACAACACAAAAGGGCCAGATAATCCATGGGATTGTGGGTAGGAGTTGAGGGCACTGGGACACAATACCAGAATCTCTGATGAAAAAACTCAAAGACGAGGAATCACCTATAAATCAGTGATAATTTCGAACGGGTCACAGATATCTTCGCTAATGGATTGAGACATGACCGGCAAAAATAAAGCTAAAAATACAGCCCCCCTCCATCCTATCTTTTGTCACCGTGACTAAATATAAAGCACAGTCGATCCCAGATCTGCTTGTTGTAAACCTGTTGGGCACGCTGCTCCTTTATGCCAGAATTCACCGGAATGTTCCAGCTGAATGAGTCACTCTGTGTGAATCATCATCCCGAGTCTCAGAGCAGCGCGGAGCCCAGAGAGACTCGGTTAACACTGTATTACACACCTTACATTCCGCTGTCGCACACATACAGCCATCATCTGACTGTCCCTGATACAATATTGGGGATCTTTGCACACATATATACTTTAAAATGTATATTTGACATAAGCATTTGCATCTGGAAGATGTTTTTTTAACATTTTTGCTAATTAGGGAATATCACATAAGCAAAAGATTGCAGCATTCAGTTGTGATTCGTTCGTTGATACGACACCACCAGTAAATCACACCCATTGATATTCTGACCAACAGCATGATTGCAAGTGTTATCTTGCTTATATACAACAATTCAAGAAACAAGAAATTAATATAATTTAACTAATTTAATATAATTTATATAATTTATAATAAGATAAAATGTTATATAATTTGAAAATAATCACATGTATGAAATGATTTTATATATATAAATATATATATTGAAGGTGCACTATGTAAAAAAAATCAGTAAAATATCCAAAAACCACTAGGCCAGTGTTAAATATTTTGTTCAGTTGAGTACTTACAAATTTTGCTTTTTTTAACCAAGGAACTGGGATGTGTGAGGGAGTCGCCTGTCAATGGCTTCATATCTTCGTTACCCTCGGTTTGCGTTTTTATTTTGCAGAAACACTTTACTCTCACTGAAGTGTGCAACAGGTATCATAGCAGCCGCAGAGGGAACGCACAGACTAACGTCATAACATAATTTTCAACACACTCAAATGCATCTAATATGATAAACAGAGCTGCTTTACCTCATACTCATGACCGGAAAAGCGGAAGTGGCGCCAACGGCTGTGTCATAATAAAAGTCCAGCTGCTCGCGAGGCGCGTGTTGCGTTTTTATTATTAACAAGCGCTCCAGCAGCCTTGCTCAGCTCCCACAATACTCGATCCTGCTCTGCTTCATACTACCGTAACGTTAATAATCGCATCCATGAACATGATTCCTATCCCGATTCTTTTCAACATGTCTTCCACATGTCCCAGGATTCTGCGCTGAAATGAGGCGTCATCAAACTACGCCTTTGTTTTGAATAGGCGACCTCTAGCGGACGGAAAAGTTACATAGTGCACCTTTAACAATACAATTATTGATACTTATTCACTATTAATTAATTAAAATAGAATTGTTAATCATTTAATAAAATGTTTTGTTCCTGAACGAATCTGTGTTTTTGAATGGATTAATGAATCAGTGTTTCAGTTGAGAGATTGATTGATTGATTGATTAATTGATTCAAACAGTCACTTGTTTCATTCATGAACAAATCAGTGTCCGAAATCGCCCTCTAAACCCTAAAATAGAGCACTATTTGAGGGGACAGCCATTTGTAGTGGTGTCCAAAACCATAGTGGACGTTATTGAGTGCACTCGTTCAATCCCACAATGCACCGCTATAATGAGTGTACAACCGATGTACGCTCAACGCACTGTGAGAGTCGTGCGCTGAATGAATTCCTGCGTCTGACCAGAAGATGGCTCCCGCAGCTGAATCAATCATCCATCCATTTTCCAAACCATGCTGACAACGTACAGTTATAAATTCCTTTTTAATTGATTATTAATTGTTTAATTACGGTTTATACATTCCAGTTTCCTTGACAGAGTTAAAGATACATTTTCATTACTACTGGAGCTGCCAGTTTGCTGAGTTTCAAATGATTATTATACAGCGAGCATAAACTATGCAAAAGCGGAAGCCCTTCCAAGTGCACTCATTTTCATTCACTCCTTCAAGTGGACTATATTAGTGGAGTAATGTAGGGAATAGTGAATGAGGGTATAGGGGGCAATTTTGAACACAGCAAGTGTTTTTGAATGAATCGTTTGAAAGAATGATTCAATTATTAACTCATAAAGAGAATAATGAAATAAAACATAAAATATAACAAACTAAAATGCCTTTGAACAAATCAGTTAAGTAAATGATCAAATGGTTCACTCATAAAGACTGGATAATTCAAACAATTTGAGTCAATGATTCGCTCATAAAGACAGTCACGTGTTTTGTTCCTGAGCAAATGAGTGTTTTTGAATGAATCAGATAGGTCAATGATGTGCTCATAAAGACTTGTTTCATTTCGAAGCAAATCAGCATTACTAAACAAATTAACTGAGTGAATGATTACATGATTCACTCATAAAGACAGTCACATGTTTTGTTTTTGGATCAGTCTTTTTGAACATATCAGCTGAGACAACAAGTCAATGTTTTACTTATAAAGACGTTAGGTGTGGTTGACTTGAAGCGGTGCTGTGAAGAGCGATTGGTGTATGACATCAAAGTACCACAAGGGCGATTCAAAAGCATATCTCGTAGTACTTGCTTCATTTCTGAACAAAAATCAGTGTTACTGAACGAACAAATTAAGTGAATAATGAGTCACTTGTTTCATGTCTATATGAATCAGAGCTTGAGTTGAGGGAAGGATTCAATGACAAGAGTATGCCAAAAGTCCCCAGATGGTCTAATATTTCCGGTAGATTTTCGAAGTGTGGATCCGTGCACACTATAAAGGCTAATATTGCCCACAAGCCATTGTGCTTTAGAGGATGATTTAGTTCAGAACTAAAAAAAAACTACAAAATATGTTGGATATTTGCCCGACAGACGGTGAGAGTTTTAGATAAAGGTTTGAGTGACTAATGATCAAAGTTTAACCTGATAAAAAAATATTTATTTAATGTTATCTGTGTTATATTTCATATGCAATAACAATGTGTACTTTTATAATGATAATATGATTAACAGGCCAGGCTCACTCATAAAGACAGTCACTTGTTTCATTTCTGAACAAATCCGTCTTACTGAACAATCAAGTTGAGTAAATAGGTGCGTTCCATTTGACAGGGTCCCTGCGCAGTGTTCACTGCTCCCTACTCCCTGAGCATGGTAAACCATCAGGTGAAGTGTATATATATATATATATACAGTGTTGGAAGTAACACGTTACAAAAGTAATGCATTACAGTAACATATTACGTTTTGCTGTAACGCAGTACACTCTAAGAAAAAAGGTTCTATATGGCACCAAAAATGGTTCTTGGCTCGTAATCATAGGGGAACCTTTTTTAGTGCTATATAGCACCAATTTTGGTGCTTCAGTGGTTCTTCAGCGGTTCTTCAGAGGTGCTATATAGCACCTTAGACAAAGAACCGGTGAAGAATCTCTGAAGAACCGCTGAAGAACCACTGAAGCACCAAAATTGGTGCTATATAGCACTAAAAAAGGTTCCGAGCCTATGATTACGAGCCAAGAACCATTTTTGGTGCCATATAGAACCTTTTTTTTTAAGAGGTTCACTGCACAGCACAAAACGGTTGACGCGCTCACCGGTGTTGTGCTATTCTTTGAAACGACAGAGCCTTTAAGCCTTCTTTATTCCCAAACTTGGACACCACACGCGGCTATTGACTGACCACGAACAGGTTATAACTTATTTGCATTTTTCATTCGTTTATTCGCACTATAGTGTAAGGCATTACTAATCAATTTTCAGTAATATTTTACTCGGTACATGTTCAGTAACGCTTGCGTTACAACCAGTGTTGGGTAAGTTACTCTAAAAAAGTAATTAATTACTAGTTACTAATTACATCTTCAATAATAACATCTTCAATTAGATTACTATACAAATTACTCTGTCGAAAAAGTATTTAATAACTTATTACTTTCTAAATCCTATATCAATCTCGACTAGTTAACGATTCAAGGATAGACATGAAACAGCTCTTTTAATTCATTCAAATACATAATACTACATCAATTATTCTTATAAAAAAACAACAACAACAAAAAGAAAAAGCAAGACCACGAGACATTAACGAATGAAAAATGCAAGTAAGTTATAACCTGTTCGTGGTCAGTCAATAGCTGCGTGTGGTGTCCAAGTTTGGGAATAAAGAAGGCTTAAAGGCTCTGTCGTTTCAAAGAATAGCACAACGCCGGTGAGCGCGTCAACGGTTTTGTGCTGTGCAGTGAACCTCTTGAATTCAAAGAGAATAAAATAATGACAAAAATAAGAAAAGAACAAATGTGCATCTTGTCATGGAATTACAGTTTACATAGCCTACAGTTCTGTTGTGTCTAATATGAATAGACCCAAGCTATTCCCAGATATTGCAGATAATCACTTTACCTCTACCATACTTTTAACAGACTTGGATCGTTTGTGATTCTGTCTGTCATCCTTTCTTGCATTGCCTTGAGCCTTCACTTTGCCATTTATATGCTATATTGTTAGGAGCCTGGATAGCCCACAGTCATTATGCTACATCATATCGCCTTTTACTGGATGTAAAATGCTCTGTAGTACATTATGTCATTAAACTATTTAGAATGTTAAGTTCTACTTCTGTAGTTATTTTGGTCAAAGTAACTCAAAAGTAATACAGGAGTAATGCAACACATTACAATTCTGAGACAGTAATATTGTAAGGTAAAGAATTACTTTTAAATGACAGTAACAAGTAATCTATAATGTATTACAGTTTGTAAGTAACTTGCACAGCACTGTATATATATATACACACACACAACACACAGTATGTATAAATCTAATAAATATAATCAAAACATTGTATTAGTCTATTTGTTTTACTTTTAATTTAGTTACTATTATTAGTTTATTGCATAGACTACTGTATATTTAATACACTATTAACATATTTGAAGTTGTTTCCTACTGTAACTGTCATTCAATATGAAAATACATTTTGATTTGGTTAACTGAATATGTGTTATTAATAATGGTCTTAATAATTGTAGCGGCCTCATAGCACAAGCAGCTGCATAGTACACACTCCTGAGGTAAATAAAGTAAAATAAAAAAGGACAAAGCCGTTTAAAAACTCTTCTAACGGCTCTGCTCCATCATTAGTTCAGAGATACTGTTGACACGACGTGCGATGACAGTTGGGTGATTTTCGCTCTCCACTTCCTGTTAAGTGATGTATCGGTGTTCCCTTATTCCCTACGCCGCTCGCAGTGCCCTTTGAACTGAACATGTTCGCTCCCTTTGGATTGGGATCTCACTTAAGATGGCGGAATACCCAGTGAAGTCCACTTCGCAGTCCACGAATGGAACGCACCTACAGATTCATTGAATTGTCATTTGTTTCATGCTTGTATGAATCATTGATTCAGTTGAGGGAATGATTCAATGGCTCATAAAGACAGTCACTTGTTTTGTTCTTGTGCATAAAATTACTCTTAAAATAGAAAAAAGTCAATTTACGGAATTTTAAATGTGAAAACTCTTCCTGATAACAAAACATTAATCACTTATACAGACTATGAATGGAAAGTAATACTATGAATGGAAATAACTTGCAATTTGAGATGCCTACATGCAGACAATCTGATCAATGTTTTTTTGTTTTTTTTTATCCTCTTGCATTGATGCATACTAATTCAGATTTTATTTTCATTCTTTTGGGAGGCTGAATTCAAAAATACCAAAATCATATACAATCACTAAGTATCGTCTTTGGTGATCAAGTGTAAAAATGTCCTCTTATTTCACTTCCTCCTTTCTTGCAAACTATTTTTCCTTAAACAAAATGCACTCAGGCTATCTGTCAGGTCATCTCCGGGCGTCTCCTGTTCTCTCGTTTCGCTCATCAGTGATTGATAACACAACTGCACAACTAGTTGCTTAGCAACCTTTCAAAAAACTGCAGGGCAATGCAGGAGAATTTCTGATGCTCCAAAACAAAACTATCTGCATTAGCAAACACGTACCACTTATTATCAGCAAAGTGTTATGCTGTATACATTAAAGACTGTAGATACAACATGAAAATAAAGTGCCATTTTGAGCACTTTATATGGAGAATGCAATATGTTAATTATTAGGACATAAGTGTGCATGTATTCATTCAGTGAATAAGTCTGATTCAAACTGATTTTCTTTTTGAGTCTTGGATCAACCAATCAGATCGAGCCATTCCTGGCGACAGCACAGTGTTAAAGGAGACAACAAACAGGCTGAAGCATTATCATTAAGTCCAGTTAACAATAGTGCTAAATGTTAAAAATACACAGGAAGTGGAGTAGGATTGCATTGGGCAGGCGGTAATATGCCTCATTTTGAGTACAAGCTGTGCGATAAGAGTTCTCTGGATCCTCGTGGCTCCGGAAAATTCTGGTTTGTCTTTTGGCGATCGAGACGCCCCGCTGCGGCCATTTGTGAAATTTGCTTAGACAAAGTGGGCACTATGGTGGGCGAGAAAATAAGAGAAAGCGAGACAGACGGAGGGAGGAAGAGAGGGAGGGTGAGGAGGAGTAGAAGAGAGATGTAGTTAAAAAAGAGAAAATTAACATTGCTGAAGAGCTTGTGGCATCGATTTTTTAAACTTCTGTTCCTATTTTAAACAGGCAGAGAGCCGAGGGATATTAAAAGGGAGCTGGTGCTGCGGGTTTGCCTTTCTGTTAATTCCATAAGTAATAATGTTTATTCATATTCATATTATATTCTACACTGTAGTATCAGTTTTCTCCAAAGCTCAATTGTGCTAAGAGTAAAAAAGTTACCAAAATTTGGGATATGTTTGAATATGGGTGGACAATTATTATTAAATTAAATATATAAATAAATATTTAAGTATTTAAACTTTTACATTTATTTTTAATTTAAATTAATTAAATACATTTTATCATCAAGTAATAAATCAGTATTTATGTTGTTTTTATTCATTAATTTATTAATTACAACGATTAGGCATAACATTACGACCACCTTCCTAATATTGTGTTGGTCCCCTTTTTTCTGCCAAAACAGCCCTGACCCGTCGAGGCATGGACTCCAATAAACCCCTGAAGGAGTGCTTGGGTATCTGGTACCAAGATGTTAGCAGCAGATCCTTTAAGTCCTGTAAGTTGCGAGGTCGGACCTCCATGGATCAGACTTGTTTGTTCAGCACATCCCACAGATGCTCGATTGTATTGAGATCTGGTGAATTTGGAGGCCAAGACAACCCCTCAAACTCGTTGTTGGGCTCCTCAAACTATTCCTGAACTGTTTTTGCTTTGAGGCAGGGCGCATTATCCTGCTGAAAGAGGCCACAGCCACCAGGGAATACCGTTTCCATGAAAGACCATGCAGACCATCTGCATCAATGCTTAGGTAGGTGGTACGTGGCAAAGTAACATCCATATGGATGGCAGGACCCAAGGTTTCCCAGCAGAACATTGCCCAAAGCATCACACTGCCTCCGCCGGCTTGCCTTCTTCCCATAGTGCATCCTGGTGCCATGTGTTCCCCACGCTCATCATGCACTCGGCAATCCACGTGATGATAAAGGAAATGTGATTCATCAGACCAGGCCACCTTCTTCCATTGCTCCATGGTCCAGTTCTGATGCCCACTGTTGGCGCTTTCGGCATGTATGTATTTAACAATTTGCTGCCAGTTTTCGATCAAATTGAAATGTTATTTACACATATATATATATATATATATTCCAACATTCCACATATATATATATATATATATATATATATATATATATATATATATATATATATATATATATATATATATATATATATATATATATATATATATATATATATATATATATATCAACAAAAATTATATTTAAATATATTTAAATAAACTAAAGAAAAAAAATTATTGATCATATTTAACTTGGTAAAATGTTGAAGGAGTCAATGGTTTGACTTCCACTTAGTCTGCAGGTTTAGGTCAACACAGAGTATGGTCTAGACCAGGGGTGTCCAAACTTTTTTTAAAGGGGGCCGGATTCGATGTTGTGGACAGTGTTGGGGTAGTTACTCAAAAAAAGTAATTAGTTACTAGTTACTAGTTACATCTGTAAATTGTAATGAGATTACTTTACTAGTTACTGTATTTGAAAAGTAACTACACTACTTATTACTTTACTTTCCCATTTCTTAATTTACCGTGTAGATATATGGACAAACATCATGGTTCTATGGCAGTTTCCCCAAACAAACAAAAAGGACTACTGTCAAATAAAGATAAAGAAAATAATAAGAACAAATAATTTAAATACAAGCAGCAGCACAAATAAATACTATTGAGCAAAGACACTAATAAAATAAACAATGCTTTTCAGGTTTTTCAGGTACGTCTAACATTTGTTTTCAGGTACAGAAATCAAATGTAAAATAACATTGCATATTTGACTGTATAAATTAAACATTAATCCTATTAAATTTACAAAATCTTTTCAATCAAGAGCAGTGAGTGATGCCCTTTTCTTTTGTTGTTTGACATTAAACAGACAGCAGTAAAGGCTACTGCCCCTTTAAGACCTAATAAAACTGCCCCTTTTAGACCTAATAATACAGCCCCTTTAAGACCTAATCTTGGACCTAATACTCGGATATGCGTCGTTTTAAGGCATATACAGACTATGTCTGCTAGGATACTCATCAAGATGGGCATGTTGACATAGTTTTTGTCTGAGTTTGTCCGTTCAAGAGCAAAACTTGAAAGAGAACTCAATATTTGCGCACTGTGAGACGTGTGCGCGCTTTCGGATGAGTGCACATAGACAAAATATTCTCACAGCGCGCGCAACTTCTCATTTGTGATGACGGCGAAAATGACTGGTATTCGAACATACTGCAGCACTATATGCATTGAACAAAGTTTACAAAGAGAGAATTTGAAGGACTTTTACACGGCATCCCTGCTCTTGTCAGACGGCACCTCGGTTGGGAAACGCTGCTCTATGGCAACGGTGCACGCAGCACTTAAACATATCGGATCTTTACACACAGGCAAACGGCTTGAGTAACGCAGGAAAGCGCGTTCCTATAGTCTAGTCAAGTAGTGTAGTTACCAATATTTTTAGTGTAATGCGTTACTTTACTTCGTTACCCAAAAAAGTAATATCGTTACTGTAATCCGTTATTTTGTAACTCGTTACCCCCAACACTGGTTGTGGACATACCCGGGGGCCGGTCCCTTTTCTATTATATATATATATATATATATATATATATATATATATATATATATATATATATATATATATATATATATATATATATATATATATATATGACATTGTTTCTTGGAAACATGACAGATTTGACAAAACCTTGAACTGACAGTAGAGTAGCTTGAGATAGGACACAGGAAATGTATAGATATTTAACAATATCTGTAAAACTTTCATCAACCAAAAAGTTTGAATGGGTGAAATTTTAATATTATTACGGAGTTAGAACTCTATTCTTCTTTAAATTTAATAAGTGCTCTATTTAGATCACCACAGGTAGACCCACACTACAAAGTCTTTTTTCCAGTCCTAAAAATTCTTAAATCAAGATGCTTTTAATAAGGAAAATTACATATTTTTTTCTTGATTCCTGGGGGATGAATTGAGTTTTTGCTTGAAACAAACTAAATTATCTGCCAATGGATTAGAACAATAATCTTCCAAAATCTTCCTTAAAGCTACACTGTGTAACTTTTTTAGTCTATTCTTAGCTAAAAACACTTAGTTCTTTCAAAAATATATGTGCTCATTAATGTATATTTACTTCTTTCAAGTAATAAAGTATTCTCGTAAGTTTATAATATGCCATTGAAAATACATAAGGTAATGGGATCTAACGGTGGTCGCCATGTTGCCCCTCCATCTTGAAAGTACATTAGCCAAAGAGGGACATACCCGTAAATTCAAGCTTCGCCTTTCGCATTTTAACCAGTTTTAATTCTCGATGGCACTGTACAAAATTCTCTGCCTCGCGCATGTGCGCGTCAGCTTGTTCAGACTTGTCTGGTGCATGTGCAGAGAGTTTTCATCCCAGCAGCGTCCAGTAACAGAGTTATACGGAGTTTTACTGGCTTGTTTATTCCTCAAAAGTCTGTTTTTCCTTGTGTGGTATTTCTGTGCGTTAATAACTCCGTAAGTAATAATAGTTATTGTCATTGTAGATGTGTTTCAGAGTGTGTCATCGCGTAATTCAGTTGATGTCACCTCAGAAGTATTTTTGTGTCAACATACAGTAGCCTAATGCTCACCTATTTGAATAATCATTCAGTTATTTTGTTATCAACAATGTTTATTCGTTTATAGAAAATATTTGCTTGTAATGTATGTTGATGGAAATATGTATCAGGTCTGATCGGCATATTAACAATTGTTATACAGAGTGCACTGCAGTGCTAACGTTAAAGCGGCGCACACACTTTTGTAACCGGACACCGCTTGTTAGCAGCAGCAGCAGCAGCTCCGCTCCTTTTAATGCAGTTGCATTTAGCGCCTATATATGGTACAATAAGCTCTGGTTTACGGTTACATTATACAAATGTAACTTATAAGTATAGTTATACAGTTCTTAACTGTGTATGTATATTTACCATCCTTATTTGTTCTCTCACAGAAACGTCTCGGTTACGTATGGTAACCCTCGTTCCCTGAAGGAGGGAACGAAGACGTACGTCGGTAATACCGACGAATTGGGATCACTTCAGAGAGCCCCTATCAGCTTCGAGAACTTAAGAACAGGCCAATGAACAATTGGCGTGCGAGATTTGTATCTCGCGCTCCGCCCCGCGCCGCGGGTATAAACAGGAAGCGAGAGCATCGCACTGACGTTTTTCACTGAGGAGCCGAACTAGTGACTCGGCCATGCAGTGATGGTAAGGAACTGTGGCGACGGGACGTACGTCTCCGTTCCCTCCTTCAGGGAACGAGGGTTACCATACGTAACCGAGACGTTCCCTTTCAGTCGGTCACTACGACGTACGTCGGTAATACCGACGAATTGGGATCCCTATGGAAAACGCCACAGTTACTACCACTTCCAGCGCCCAGCGAGAGCCCCTCAGACCCCGTTCTGAAGTTGCGGGAAGATTCACGCCAGAAGAGTCATACTGCTGTTCCGCAAGACCCATTCAGCAGACTTGATTGGATAACGCTGGGAAAGCGTGCCCGAAGGACGCTGCGGGAGCCACATCATGCCCAGAGGGAGTTACCATGTGGAAGAATACGTATGGGCTGGCCGTGGGCAGCTCGACATACGAAGTCCCAGGGGAGGCCCCGGCCTAATGCAGGCGGGGGACGACACCGTACTGAGACGGCAGAGGAATTCTGCCAAGGGAAAGACACGAGCTCGCCGTAGGGAGCTGTACCGTGGAGAATACACGTATGGGACCGCCGTAGGAGTCACGACATACGGAACCCAGCCTGGCACAAGTTCCACCAATGCATACGAGTGCCAGACCTGGCGTCGGACGCTCCGCAACATCCGACTGCCGAGGGGTGCGGAGGACTCAACAGGGTTCGCCAATCCTGGGGAACTCGACTGGAGAAAATAAACGCACGTATCCGTTCCAGGGGAAGGGAATGGCGCAGCAAGCCGACACTAGAACGGGCACTTCAGTGAAGCTGACTAAGGGAAGCGAGCACACGAGAAGCCACCGGCTCTACACGCAGGCTATAAAACCTAGCGAACGTGTTGGGTGTCGCCCAGCCCGCAGCTCTACAAATGTCTGTCAGCGAGGCGCCACGAGCCAGCGCCCAGGAAGAAGCTACACCCCTGGTGGAGTGAGCTCTAACCCCGAGCGGGCAGGGCACGTCTTGGGATTCATACGCCAAGACGATGGCATCCACTATCCAGTGGGCCATCCTCTGCTTGGAGACAGCCTTTCCCTTCTGCTGTCCTCCGTAACAGACGAAGAGCTGCTCTGAGGTCCTGAAGCTTTGCGTTCTGTCCACGTAAGTCCGGAGAGCACGGACGGGACAGAGCAAAGCTAGGGCTGGGTCTGCCTCCTCCGAAGGCAGCGCTTGCAGGCTCACCACTTGGTCCCGGAAGGGAGTAGTGGGAACCTTGGGCACATATCCAGGCCGGGGTCTCAGGGTCACCTGAGAATCACCCGGCCCGAATTCCAGGCACGATTCGTCGACCGAAAATGCCTGCAGGTCCCCTACCCTCTTAACTGAGGCCAATGCAATCAGGAGTATTGTCTTTAGAGACAAGATCTTAAGCTCTACTGACTGTAAAGGCTCGAAGGGCGCCCTCTGCAGTGCAGTCAGAAAGTCCCAAGAGGGTATAGAAGAAGGGCGAGGAGGATTTAGTCTCCTCGCTCCCCTTAGGAACCTGACGATCAGATCATGCTTGCCTAAGGACTCACCATTAATGAGGTCATGGCTTGCGGCGATGGCGGCAACATATACCTTGAGGGTGGAGGGAGACAGCCTTCGCTCCAACCCGTCTTGAAGAAAAGATAGCACAGATCCGATCGAACACTTCCGGGGGTCTTCTCGGCGAGAAGAGCACCAGTCGACGAACAGGTTCCACTTCAACGCATATAGCCGTCTCGTAGAGGGGGCTCTGGTGGAAGCGATGGTGTCGACTACCGCTTGCGGTAGGTCACCTAGAACCTCCGCGTCCCGTCCAGGGACCAGACATGGAGTTTCCAGAGGTCTGGACGCGGGTGCCATAGGGTGCCCCGTCTCTGAGACAGAAGGTCCTGCCTCAGAGGAATGGGCCAAGGAGGTGCTGTCGCGAGGAGCACTAGTTCCGGAAACCACGTCCTGTTGGGCCAGTACGGAGCTACCAAGAGGAGTTGCTCCTCGTCCTCCCTGACCTTGCACAGAGTCTGTGCAAGAAGGCTCACTGGGGGAAACGTATATTTGCGCAGAGCCCGGGGCCAGCTGTGTGCCAGTGCATCCGTGCCGAGGGTCCCCTCGGACAGGGAATAGAACAACTGGCAGTGGGTCGTGTCGTGGGCGGCAAACAGATCGATCTGTACGGCCCCAAAGCGACTCCAAATCAGCTGGACCACCTGGGGGTGGAGTCGCCACTCTCCGGGAAGCACTGGCAACCGCGACAGCTCGTCGGCCGCACGGTTGAGCAGGCCCGGAATGTGAATAGCACGAAGGGACCTCAGATGCTTCTGACTCCACAGGAGGAGATGGCGGGCGAGTTGGGACAAACGGCGGGAGCGTAGACCACCTTGTTTGTTGATGTACGCAACGGCCGTCGTGCTGTCCGTCCGGACCAGAACGTGCTGGTCTTTGAGCGACCCTTTGAGGCGGCTGAGAGCAAGACGAACTGCCAGCAACTCTAGGCAATTGATATGCCATTGCAGTTGGGGCCCCGTCCACAGACCCGATACTGCAAGCCCGTTGTACGTGGCACCCCAACCCGTGGGTGAGGCATCCGTGGAGACAACATGATGCCTGGACACTTGTTCTAGAGGCACTCCTGCCCGTAGAAATGAAGGGTCCGACCACGGGGTGAGGGTTTGGCGGCATCTCGGCGTCACTTGGACACGGAGGGACCCGCTGTGTCACGCCCATCTCGGGACCCGGTCGTGTAGCCAGTGCTGAAGCGGTCTCATATGGAGCAGTCCTAGCGGCGTTACTGCGGCTGCTGCTGCCATATGCCCCAGGAGCCTCTGAAAATGTTTCAGTGGAACCGCTGTACTGCGTTTGAGCGTACTCAAGCAGCTCAGCACCGACTGGACGCGCTCCTCTGTGAGGCGCGCAGTCATGGCGACCGAGTCGATCTCCATCCCGAGAAAAGAGATCCTCTGTACGGGACAGAGTTTGCTCTTCTCCCAGTTGACCCGAAGACCCAACTGGCTGAGGTGCCGGAGCACCATGTCCCTGTGTTCGCACAACTGCTCCCGCGACTGGGCAAGAATCAGCCAGTCGTCGAGATAGTTGAGGATGCGAACACCACGCTCTCTCATGGGAGCAATGGCCGCCTCCGTGACTTTCGTGAAGACACGGGGCGACAGGGACAACCCGAAGGGTAGGACTTTGTACTGGTATGCCCGTCCGTCGAAAGCAAAGCGTAGAAACGGTCTGTGTCGAGGGAGAATCGAGACATGAAAGTACGCGTCCTTCAGGTCGATCGCTGCAAACCAATCCTGGGGACGGATGCATCTGAAGATGCGTTTCTGGGTTAACATTCGGAACGGCATCCTGTGAAGGGAGCGGTTCAAGTAACGCAGATCCAGGATCGGTCGTAACCCGCCACCTTTCTTGGGTACAATGAAGTACGGGCTGTAGAACCCGGACTTCATATCGGCTGGAGGGACCGGCTCTATCGCGTCCTTCGCCAATAGGACAGCGATCTCCGCCTGAAGCACGGGGGCGCCCTCCTTCGGTATAGAAGTGAAGTGGACACCCCTGAACTTCGGGGGACGCCGGGCGAACTGAATCGCATAGCCGAGTCTGATGGTGCGGATGATCCAGCGAGACGGGCTGGGGAGCGCTAGCCAGGCCCCCAGAGGCCGAGCAAGCGGGATCATCGGCACCACGGACGTACCCGGAGCGGGGCAGCGCAGCGGAACGCAGGGGCCCCAGGACGACATGGGAGTGGTCCGTGCAAGGGTCTGGGTCTGACACACGACCTGCATCCGCTGAGGGGACGGGCGAGCGTGGGGAGGCACTTTGTGTGCGTCCGCACAACCGACGCCCCCTGTTGGCGAAGAGAGAGTTGTCTGAGGGGTACGAGGCATGGTAGCGTCGCATACCGCCAGACGCGCTCTCTTGGCACCATGAGATGTTAGAAACTGCTCTTTTATTGAAAATTTGGGTGCCACTGGCACTGGGGCCAGTGGCGGAACAGAAAGAAAAATGGGGTTCCCCCGGCCCTCCACCGGGGGAAGGAGAGGTGCTGCAGCCATCTCCTGAAGAGCAGTTTCCTCCATCTCTGGGCGGCCCGTCTCAGGGTCTCTTCCGACGGCGCTTGCCACCTGGCTTGGCAGCGGCCTGAGCGGGCTGGACGTTCTTCCCGCGACCGGCTCCACGCCCACGGCCGGTGGAAGGCTGCTGCTGGGCTGGGGCGGGAGCGGGGGCGGCCGCAGGAGGACGTCCTCGGCGACGGGCAGGCGGAGGTGCTGCAGCCGGCGGCTGGGTGGAGGCAGCAGCAGGCCGCCGGTGCAGGATGTGTTTGATGGCCTCCGTCTGCTTCTGGGCGGCCGAGAATTGCTGGGCGAAATTCTCGACCGCGTCGCCGAACAACCCGGCCGACGATATGGGGGAGTCCAGGAACCGGTTCTTGTCAGTCTCCCTCATGTCGGCCAGGTTGAGCCAGAGATGCCGTTCCTGGACCACTAAGGTGGACATCGCCTGACCCACGGAACGGGCGGTAACTTTCGTCGCCCGGAGGGCGAGGTCCGTCGCCGCCCGGAGCTCCCGGAGGAGCTCTGGGTCAGACCTAACCTCGTGCATGTCCATGAGTGCCTGGGCCTGGTGCACCTGGAGCAACGCCATGGCATGCAAGGCGGACGCGGCCTGTCCGCAGGACCTGTAGGCCTTCGCAGTTAGACTGGACGAAAGCCTACAAGCTTTGGACGGGAGACGAGGATCACCACGCCACACGGAGGCGGTCGCCGGACGCAGCTGCATCGCGACGGCGCGTTCGACTGGCGGGATCCTCTCGTAACCCTTGGCCTGTCCACCGTCAAGGGTAGTGAGGAGGGAGGAGCCTCCAGGTCTGTTTCTGGCACTGAAGGGTGTCGTCCACGACCTGGAAAGCTCCTCATGCACCTCCGGGAAGAATGGCACTGGGGCGGGACGCTGAGAACCAGCGCGACCCCCCCCCAGAAACCAATCATCCAACCTAGAAGGTTCGGGACGTGGTGGAGGGTTCCACACAAGCCCGACCTTTTCGGCGGCCCGGGAAAGCATAGCCATCAACTCAGGGTCCGACTCAGCCGTTGCCACTCTCCCAGAGGGAGGCAGTACAGCTGAATCCTCATCCTCCGAGGACTGGAACTCCCCCTCCGATGCTGCGATAGACATCTGCTCGTCCGTGGGCGCTCCGAAAGAGATGACTGGGCGCCCGTGGGCGGGACCAGCGATCTCTTCCGGTGGCGCCACCGGCAGCGGTGCTTGTGAGGGTTCAGGGACCTGCGTAGGGACACTAGGCGGGTTTGTCCTGAACGTAATCCTCAGGTCACCCCGGTCATCCGTCGAAGTAGGTCTATCCTGGTTAGGGATAGCTCTAGATCGAGGTATGGGGAGGGGGACTCCGCCTTCCCGGAGGTAGGTGAGTCTAGACCTAAGCACCGCAATAGTCATGTTCCCGCAGTGAGAACACGAGCTATTCACAAACGCTGCCTCAGCGTGCTGTAAGCCCAGGCACGTGATGCAGTGAGTGTGGCCGTCAGCGGGCGAGAGGGAACGACCGCATCCAGAAACGCACGGGTGGAATGACATCTTGAAAAAGACGCAGTGTCACACCCGTGTTGCTCTTTTTGTGAGGAAACGCTCTTTTAAGAGAGTGCTGAAGCACCCAGGGAAACCGCGGCAACACACAGGGGATAGTGCAGCCTGTGTTTGCACTCAAATTAAGGAACGCCCACCGATACCAACAGATTGCTGTGATAACAGCAGTTTGTTCCTTCTAGCAGCTTGAGTTTGCGGTCCCGCTGGAAAGCGCCGTCACACCAGCACACGATCCTCTTCTCTGTTCTCTGATGAATTCTCTTTCGCTGAAAAGACAGGAAAGCAGTCTCTGCAACTTCAAACGCCGGTTCGGCTCCGAAGTGAATGACGTCAGTGCGATGCTCTCGCTTCCTGTTTATACCCGCGGCGCGGGGCGGAGCGCGAGATGCAAATCTCGCACGCCAATTGTTCATTGGCCTGTTCTTAAGTTCTCGAAGCTGATAGGCGCTCTCTGAAGTGATCCCAATTCGTCGGTATTACCGACGTACGTCGTAGAGACCGACTGAAAGGGAACCACATTTATGTACATATCCACGCAAACCTGTTTATGCCTTGCAATTGGATGACTGAATAAACATTACTATCATCAAAGTTCACTCTGGATTTGCTGCAGTTCTTTCTAGCCGAGTAATTAGGCCAGTTGAGTTCCAACCATCCCACTGCGCATAGAATATCCCACAGGCACCGTGTCGAATGTGGACGAGGTCGAACTGGAAGCCATGTTAATCTTGGACTAAATCGGCCACCGTAGGAGTTGAAACGAAATCTGAATTGAGAGGAAAAGAAACTAAAATTCACTGGATGGTCATATACCTTTTCACCACTAGATGGGGGAAAATATCACACAGTGTAGCTTTAAAGATTCCAAACAGAAACATTATTTTTCTTACCCCACTGGCAGATATATTTGCTTGTTTTAAACAAAATCTCACTTCAATTTAATTAAATTTTCCAGAAAACAAGAAGAAATATCTAATATCATTTAACTTATCTCGTAACATCTTGATTTAAGAATTTTTAGATATATTTAGACAAGAAACAAGGCAAAAATACTAAATGACAGCATTTTTTGCAGTGCATACAAGGCAAAAAGTAATACATACATGTATATATATATTTCTATATCTAGAATGGTATTTAGTCTATAGAAATATAAATACAAATGCACAAAACTGCAAGTTTATGACAAAAAATAGTCTGCAATTTGGCCTTTATTACTCATTTAATACATTTCTACATTACAAATTAAATAAAATTTGATATTAACCTACATTTCTGACAAATTACCACGGTTACAGGTGTTACCACAGTAAATCCATGATAAATTCGAAATGCGAATTGTTGTTTTGAATCGGCTCAGCTGATTTGCACGTTAGTGTTCTTGATTAAGTCAGCGCTGTTAAACTGGATTTAAATTAAATCAAATCACAGAGAGATTCGCAGCTCGTACCGGAGACCTCTGCGCCGAACTCGAACACTTCTCACGGCTGTTTAGTGGGCGCGTGATCGAGACACTCAGCAGGTAAACACATTTGTTCAGAGTCAGAGCTCGTGAGTTGCGCAGAGCACAAGTAGCGCTGTTTCGTTCCGCTTTGCTTTGGCGCTGTTTTCCTGGCCTAAAGTCTAGTACTGCCACCTTGCGGTGACATCGTGAAACTGCACGATTTGTAAATGATCCGTGGCGGGCCACATATAATACATTTTAATAGACGTGCTGCGGGCCGTTTGAAATTCATCCCCGGGCCGCATTTGGCCCGCGGGCCGGACTTTGGACACCCCTGGTCTAGACTCTAGGACACTGAACTCAAATGATTTCAAAACCCCAAGAAAAATCTTATTTACCATCATTTGGCTTCTAAAATAAGAGTCTGTGTCGTGTTGTGTGTTTCTCTGCAGACAGCATCAAAGGAATGCTCCAGTGCTTTGGAACAGGACACTCCGTTCACGAGGGTCTGGTACACTGACGTCTGCATGATTCCAGCCCTTCTGTTACCTAAGATCTGAGGTAAAAAGACATTTCACCGGCTGATCCGGACAGAGGTCCGGGTGCCCAGCGTACACAAAGATCGCCCCCTCACCTCTACGGCGACTGCCATTGGAGAGGGGGGTTGCCTTAGTAACAGCAATTTGGCAGGCTAGTCAGACACTATGCGCCAGCCCACACAGTTCACTGACACTATGATTCCTGCTTTCGGGCAGACAGAGGCGTTAGTACGGAAAGAGGCCAGTAATGACCAACGATCTGCACAGTCACGGGAATATCATATCAGTATTTGAGTTTGTTTTTGCTCACCAAGGACGTGAGACTAATATGTCAGAATTTAATGTTTTGAGGATCATTTGAAAATTAATGAATTATTAAACTAGTCATGTAGTTTAACTTCATGTTGTTTCAAACCTGTGTGACTAGAAAGTAGATATTTAGCAGAATGATAATGCTGCTCTTTTCCATATAATGCAAGGGAATTACAAAATATATTTTTATATTGTAAAATATATATATATTTAAAAAACCGGCAAAGTTCTTAAATATCATTTGCAAAAACACATCACACATCACAATGTGCAAGAAGCAATGAAACTGCAATTTTCAGTGAAAATGACTGTTCTGTTATTCTGTAAAAAGATAAAATCTTAAATGCAAAGCACACATTTTTGGTTGGTCTTTCCGTTGCATAAGAAGACTTGGAGCATCAAGCAAAAGTCACAGAGTCTACTTTAATGCCTTTTTTTTGGAAAAGAACAGCTTGGAAAATCTGTGAAATATCTACTTCTGTACTTGACATAAGAAAGAAAGTTTTGGAACATGAGAATAATCTATATCTTTTTTCTTTTTTTTAAATGATGAAATGTTTTCATGTCATAACATTAGTATTGAAAAAAAAAGTATTCCATATTGGTATTAAGTTTTATGTTTAACAACAATAAAATTAAATTATAAATTACATTTAAATACATTTCTGAAAATTAAAAATAAATATATATTTTTTATTTTTATATCTATGAAAATGTTGTTTTATATAATGTTATCACATTATTATTATTATTATTATTATTATTATTATTATTATTGATACTTGAAATATAATAAAAGTTAACTGAAATAAAATAAAGAATAAAAAATGTTTTTATTTCAGCTTATACTTGTATATTTTTATACTAAAATAACTAAAACTATCAAAATTAATAAAAAAAAATACATTTTAAGAAATCTAATAAAAATGACAAAAATGCACAACAAAACTACTAAAACTTTTAAATGAAAATTAAAACATAAAATATAACAAGGAAAAATAATTCAAAATATGATTTAAAAAGTATCTTAATGATACTAAAACAACACTGTCACTAATTAGTATTAATTTGATGGTATGGTATGTTATTATGTAAATGTTATGTATACCAAAGAATCAATAGTAAATTAAATTAAAATAAAATGTAAAAAAATTAAACAATATGAATTATTTAACTTCTTTTATTTTTCAAAATTATGTTATCATATCCCATATTACTATTAAGTTTTATTAGCACAATACACACACACACACACACACACACACACATATTCCCTGTCAAGTGTGGCGGGAGCAGTGAACACTGCATAGGGACCCTATGAACTTCACACCTGCAGGACTCTATATTAGCTGCTGTTATGTCAAAACCTGGAAGACTAATTATCCCCTGATTCCCTCAAGTTTTTCCTATGGGTTTTGTTTGAAGGGGTTTTTCTATTTATGAGTAAAATAAGGTCCGTGGTAAACATAACTTGATGATACTTTGAAGTTTTGTTCTACAACAGTAAGTTAACAATAAGTTGTGCGAGTGTGTGCAGTTTACATTGTAGAACAACACTTTTGCGTATTGTCAAGTTATGTTTACCACAGGCTTTAGTTTACTCATAAACTGAAAAACCCATTATTAAACCCATCACGAGGGAAGTGATTAATTAGTCCTCCGGGTTTTGAAATCATCCCTACACCACTCTATTTGTTAGATATTTAGGCCACTTGTTTGAACGTGTGTCAATGCCGTTTCTATGATTATTCTAACTGACAAATGTGTCACGTCTAAAGAAGCAATTCACAAATGAGTGTCTCGACATTTAGAAACATTTTGCTGTCAACATGAACGCCAATTAAAATGACAACCAATCAGAAACCAAAATCAGGCCTACAGCCATTTGACAGAAAGACTAATAAGATCTGTATTGTTTCTTCAAGATACCCAGGGTAATGTTGTCTATTTAGCATGTGGCCTTCCTCAACACTTTGTCATGATGCTTTCGAGTCATGAAAGAATTATCATATTTACAACAGTGTCGTAATTATCAATGGGTATGCGTCATAATGCAAGTCAAAATTAAGGCAACCAAATTCCGTTAATCCAACTAATATTGCATCGCGACTTCCAAATTGTAAGGAGACAGTATCCACCAAAGAAGAACTGTGACTAAAATAAAACCAATGTAAAAGTATGAAGGAAATCACTTGATTTTTGTGGATTGAATTTGTGGGTTTTACAATGTAAATTGTAGCCAGTGTTAGAAGTAGAAGAGGATAGTTTTCTAGGGGAACGTGTACTTGAAGACTGTAATCGTGTTGTTTTAGACATGTGGTGTATCCTTGTTTTCCTCCAACACTTTTCTTAATACATTAGCCGACATTGAACGGTACACATACTAAATGTGACGTGTACAGATGGTGAGGGGTCATGACCCGGGAAGGTGAAATGTGTGGTGACACAGCCTGAGGCAAATCGTGCTGCCAGGTTGTGGTGTGTTCTGCACAGATTTACACATTGACTCGTTCTGCGATGTGTTTCCAGGAAAGACAGAGGTGAACTGTGGGGGTCAAAGTGTCTCTGAATGTGACAGTGTGTTAAAGACAACTCACACTGTATTTCCATCGTCAAAAACTTTATTGAGGTCAGTTGTCAACAGTATGTGCAAAACCAACTGGAGGTAGAGAAACTACTAAAACTATTAGTAAACAACTAATCAAAACAACTGTGCTACGTTTACTACAATTTTTTAAAGCTACATCTACACCATTAGGTGTCAGTATAAATCTAAGATGACTCTTATATCTAAGAAGAAAAAACGTCCTATTCTCTTCCACCGTAAGTGCCTTACCGAATCCCAGATTTTTGCTATTTAAAAAACAAAAAACAAAACATGGAATGAGTCAAAATTATTTTTGTGGCTATCAACATTAAGCCATAAATAAATGCTGTCAGCTGAGCTTAATCTGTATTAAAACTGAGAAAATGCAGTTAGCTATTATGGCTCAAAACTTATTATACTGTATATACCTAACATTATTCAATAGCCTGGGACAGGGACTGTTCAGCGACAATACAAATATTAATGTTGATTAATCATGTACAATAAGACACAGAAAGTGCAATAAGAAACTAAATAGGGTCCATTTTGATTTCATGTTGAATATTCTACAGCTGTCTTGCTTTGCAAACAACGGCAAGAAAACAAGCTAACCATTTAAAATCCTGTACAGATGAAACATGGCCAAAAAAAAAACACACAAAACAAAGACCAAAACAAGACAAAGACGAAACTAAAAACCAAAACAAGGATAGACAAAACAAAAACAAAACAAAACAAAACAAAAAAACAAAACAAAAAACAAGGAAAGAAAAAACAAAAAAACAAGGCAAGACAAAACAAAACAAAGACAAGACTAAAAACCAAAACAAGGAAAGACAAAACAAAAAAACAAAACAAGACAAAACTAAAAACCAAAACAAGACCAAACTAAAAACCAAAACAAGACTAAACAAAAAACAAAACAAAAAGCCTAAACTAAAAAATAAAACAAGGCAAAACAAAAACAAAATTAGACAAACCAAAAAGGAATTTTGCTCAAATAGTGCACTAAAAAATATGACTATTCCACAACTGTCTTTCTTTGTGAAGAACAGCAATACACATGCTAACCACTGAAAATCCTGTACAGATGAAACATGGCCATTCTAAAATGGACCAGGTCTAGACGGAAGGTGAGAGGATGAAAAGGTTTTCTAGCATGTGGACCGTGGAGGGGGGCATGAGTGACAGTTAACCAGGATGAAGTGACAGTGTGACATGAGGTTTCATCACATTGTCGGAACGAAAATGAAAAAAGCTTTAACACATGTGATCCTACATCTCTGTTGGTTCGCCCTGCAGGCAACATCGCAAATGGGGGCTGCACCAAACGGGTCTTGACGTGAACAAAATAACTGCCTGCGTGAAAGAAGCCCAGCTGAAGCATTAAAGCGGCATGTTACATGTGCATGAGTGAATCAATAACATGAATTGAAATAAAAACATCAAATAAAAACCATTTTAATTTTGTGATTTGTTCAGACTGACAGCAAAAAATACTTTGTTTCTGTTTTGTGTTTGCTTTTTGTTTTGTTTGTTTTGTATCCAACTGAAAACTGCTCAATTTGTGGAACGTATTTCAAGCTATTATTCCTTTGGAAACAACTCCTTTAAATATCTTAAAAGAAATAATAGGAATACAGACTGTAATAAGTGAACTATGTTGTTGTTTCAATTAATTTTCTGAAGTATGATAATTATTTATTGTTTCGCTGATTATAATATGTTATGTGTATTGGGTGTTTATGTGAAACTTTGGATTGGCCATCTTGGCCAGAACTCCCTGGAAGAAGAGATTCTTTTCATTTGAAACATGGCCAAAAAAAAGACAAAACAAGACAAAGATAAAACTAAAAAACAAAACGGTCTCAGGTTACATATGTAACCTATGTTCCCTGAGAATAGGGAACGAGACACTGCGTCGGAACAATGCTATGGGGATATAACGTCACAGTGTGACAGGTGTCTGAAGTCACTATCAAATCACGGTAATCCTATTGACCGGCGATAGCCCATGACGTCATCAACGTGCGACCCGGAAGTATATAAGGGCGCCTTGCAAACACACATACACCTTATCGTCTGAAGGGACTGTTTAGCAGGCAGGCCCCGATGCATGGCAAAATGACGCAGTGTCTCGTTCCCTGTTCTCAGGGAACTTAGGTTACATATGTAACCTGAGACCGTTCCCTTTCGAAAAGGGAACTCGTACTGTGTCGGAACGACGCTATGGGAACGATATACCCACGCCGCCATGCTGAGGGGAGTGCCTGCCCACTGGCAGTGACAACTGTCAGAACAAACAAGTTCACGTGAAATGCCTGAACGACTACCCCTCAGGTCACACTGAGCTGTCAGTGACTGCATCCCCTACAGTCATAGCCCAAGCTATAAGCCTTAAGAGGAACCTTAATGCATATGCACGAGGTCCTACCCAGACAGAAGAGGTCCCTTTAAGGGAATGTGGCTAGGGGACCCGATGGAACCCCAGCCAAATCACTACCCGGGGAACATATTCACCCGAATGCCACCAGGGAGGCCTGACCTGTTGCCCTTTATTTTGGACACTTCGGTTTGGCCAACCCTGTCTGTTCAGAAACAGAGCCTCCGGACGCTGCCTCAGTGAGGCATCCAGACTGAGGGACTGAAAAACTGGCAGTCCTTCTCAGACCGAAACTCAGAGACGGGTATCCCAGAGAGCAATACTTTACAACCCTTGCTTGCGAGGGGAGTCTAGTTGCTCAATCCAAGGATCTACAAAGCACTTATGTTTAAAAGCACTAAGGAGGCCGGACAGGCCTACAGATTGATCTAACAGGGAGGCCTCACGAGAGGCCTGCGACCGTCTAATCAGACTCAGGCGGCTGTGTGCTCATAAACAACCCTCAGTGAGGGGAGCACCTGAGCCTGCCTGGTGGGTAACCCCCAGCTGTAGGCTAAACTACCATAGATTCTATTCTGCAAAGAACTGGTAATAGAAAGTGTCTAACCTTGGGAACTTCGCCTTCAAGGAGGCCCAGAGAGGCCTACTACCTGATAGCAAGTTTTTCAAGGAGGCCTAAGGGAGGCCTACCACCTGATTGCAATTCATGCCGGCTGCCAGAGCATCCAAACTCGCCTTTATGGAAGGCTAATGAGGCCTACCACCTAAAAGCAAGCCTTCAGGGAGGCCTGGTAGGGCCTACTACCTGCCAGCAATGCATGCTAACCCCCTGAGCAGCTGAGTTCACCTTCAGGGAGGCAACCTGATAGCCAGCCAGGCTGGTTGTCCAGATGCCATACATCGGTACTTGCCTTCAGGGAGGCCTGGTGAGGCCTACCACCTGATAGCAAGTCATGCTAGTTGCCCGAGCACCCTGACTCTGGAACACACCTTCAAAGAGGCCTAGCGAGGCCTTCTATATGATAGCAAGCCTTCTAGGGAGGCCTGGTGAGGCCTACAACCTGCTAGCAACAATCTCTCAGCAATCTCTCCCCTAGCGCGCCGCCAAGGCAGCTGAGCCTACCCATGGTGCAATCCACAACATCCAGCAACTCAGAATACGGCAGTGTTGCTGAGAGGATTCAGGCTCTTCCTGATTATTATCACCACCCTCATCAGCCATTTCCTGCTCGTTCAGCAGAGCACTCGCTGCAGAGCTCGGTTGAAGACTCTCATCTTCCACCTCGACCTGCAGCTCACCCTCGTCAGCCGGTGATCCATCTGAGAGGTTCACACTCCTCTCCAGATGATCGGCGAGCTCCATATGGGACCCCCATGACTAGATGCCGAACTCTCTCCCCTCGAGAAGTGAGCCAGACAAGAGCGGAGTGTTTTTAGGGAAAAACGCAAACAATTTGCACAGGCAATTCCATCGAGAACTGCCTGTGCATGCTCTTCACCCAAACACATCACACAGAGTTCATGTGTTTTACCGGGCAACAAGAACCTTGGGCACGGGTCTTCACACTTCAGAAAGCGTTCAGCCTTCCTAGAATTCTTTCTTTTCTTTTCTAAATACCTGTAATTTGACAGTGCTCCTTCAGGGTACCCGCGGCATCTTAAAAAGTCTTAAATGTCTTTAAATTTCAAAATCAAAATGTTAGGCCTTAAAAAGTCTTAAATTCGCTGATGTATTGAGTTCTAGGTCTTAAATAATTTTAAACGGGTCTTTATTTTCCTACGTCCATGTAACGCTACCTCTTGCTCATTGAAATGCTCCTGCAGCGCTTTAGTGTGTGTGTGTGTGTGTGTGTGTGTGTGTGTGTGTTGTAGTTCGTTCTTTCGCTAGTCCATCTATAGTTCGCTGTTTTACAACTACAAATGAGACCAGAATGCATCTTATATAGCAGCCAATCAGCTTTCATGTTATTGGCGCAAGGCTCTTTTGGATTGTTCCACAGACACATCAAACGGATTTTATTCTTCAGTTCTCCAGTTCTTCCAGTTCACGCGATCGTGAAAGCGAAGGCGAATCTTTCTTACCTGCTCTCGCATAATGACCAAATAAAATTATGATATTCCCGATAGCACTAAAAAAGCGATGTAAACCCCGAACTGATTCGCTACTGCCACACGGACAGATGTCAGACTTGCTGCGGATTCTGTGCACGCGTTTGCCGCCTGTCAGCGCTCGTTTGAGTGTACCGAATGTGTTCTATTTCTAGGCGCATTACTGTAGGTTTTAAAGTGAAAGCAACCCAATATAGCCTAGTCTATTCACACTCCTGTCTGTGTAGTTCATATTAATCAAACAACAACAACAACGGGGAAAAACAAAAATTACACTTTTCTATATATTCACATAGAGAACAGTCACAACAGAACTGTTACAATATTACAGATTTTTTGTATTTTTAATAACATAAATGCAGCATTGGTGAGCAGAAGAGACTTCTGTAAAAACATTAAAAAGTCTTACCATTCTCAAACTTTTGACTGGTAGTGTGTTTGTATATTAATCCTGATGGGATTGAGCTATGAGGAAGTGCAAGTTTACTAATACTTTGTTCAATTTTAATAAATTTAATTTGCTTTGCGAGTCATTTTGTGATTCTGCATTTCCTATTGTACGTTTTTTTTATTGCGTTATATAGGTCTTAAATTTAATTCATAATGGTCTTAAAAAGGTCTTAAAAAGTCTTAAATTTGACTTGATGAAACCTGCAGATACCCTGTCCTTACAGACAGACAGTCCCTGAAGACGAAAAGGTGTATGTGTGTTTGCAAGGAGCCCTCATATACTTCCGGGTCGCACGTTGATGACGTCATGGGCTGTCGCCGGTAAATAGGATTACGTGATTTTATAGTGATTTCAGACACCTGTCACGCTGTGACGTTATATCCCCATAGTGTCGTTCAGACGCAGTGCAAGTTCCCTTTTCGAAAGGGAACAAGACAAAACAAAACAAAAATACAAAGCTAAAAGTCAAAACAAGGCAAGACAAAACAAAGGCCAAAACAAAACGAGACAAAACAAAAACCAAAATAAAACGAGACAAAAAACAGACAAAACTAAGATAGAACTGAAAAAACTAAACAAAATGAGACAAAACAAAAACCAACACAAAACCAAACCAAACGATAAAAATAATTAATTAAAACAATACAAAACGAGACAAAAAACGAACAAAAAACAGACAAAACAAAAAGGATTTTTTAATGTGAAATTTAGGTTTGGCCATCTTGGCTACTTCCTGGAAGAAGAGATTATTTTTATCTCAACAGGACCTTCCTGGAAAAATAAAGAATGAATAAATAAAATCTTTTTAGCTGTTTGTACTCTGAACAGAAAAAAACTAGATTTCTGCAAACCTGACCCAAAACAGATATGTGTGTTTTGAAATTGGTCAGAAAAATCAAATCAAAGTGTTTTATTGCCGTTTGTTTTGTTTTGTTTTGTTTTTGTTTTGTTTTTCTCAGCAGAAGATTAAATGTGATATTAAGGGGCCTTTTATCACAAAAAGTCTCAAATTATTCCCTGTTTAATTTCACTGCTCTCCTTTCTGATTTTCTCCTTTTTCTTTCTACAGTTGGGTTAATGACACATGACACACTGACAGCTGCATCCTTCTACATGAGTAAATATAATTTACCGTAAAGATGACAGGCTGACCGAACGCTTAAGTGACTGCGAGAGAACAGCATTTTAAAACATGATGCATTAGAGAACAATCTCAAAATGATCTTTCATACACTATCAGTTTATGAGAAAAGCAATAATGTTCAATTCTTTTCGACAAAATAATTATTTTGATTTGAATGTTGCTGAACAAATATTTCTGGAGAGTTTAGATATTTTAATGAGCGACGTACAGTACAGCTCATTTCATGAAACATCTGAGAACTGAGCACTTTCCCATAATCTGAGGATAGTCATGTCATAAAAGTTGGTATACTTATAATCGCAGTTGGTCATTTTAGCTTGGCGCCTCAACACATTTAGCAAATATATGCATGACTAAGCCTTAAAACACATAAAATATGCACGTATTTGGCTCAGGTCATTCGTACAGTACGCTATGTGACAGGCTTCAGCGGAAATGGACGCTTTGAGGATTTTCATATCATGACACAAAACTTCACTGTCACTCTGCTCTACCCAGAAAGGAAGCTCATCCCAATCCCACAGATTTCTGTCTGTATGCCAAGGGTGCGGATCACTCACAAGTCTCTCTGTGGCCGTCTCCTGACCCGGTGTTGCATTTTAAAAGCGGTTGCCGATAGGAAAACCTGTCAGTCAATATAAAGGCAAACTCAGCATGATCCATCAGTTTCATACAGAAATAGTGAACACAACAGAGAGGTCCATCTGAGACCTGAAACAGACGCTTCTAGCTATCCTGTCTTAATTAGTGCTGTCAGTCGATTAAAAAAACAAATCAATCGCACATTTTTTTCTGTAATTAATCGCGATTAGAGTTTTTAATATTTTTATATTGTAATAATTTCATAGGCACTTTCCAAATTAATGTAGAAACAACAGTATATTTTAAATATATGTTGTAATGGCATCTTTTTATGAATGAAGGCCAGTATCACTGATACTAATACTGCTACTGAAGTCTCTGTGAAATAGATTTGTTTGTAAACATTAATGATAGACATTCAACATTACAGTATAATTGAAAGCTATATCAATTTCAACAATTATTAGGCTTTAAAAAATAACTTAAAACAATCTTCACATAAACCCATCATAAAAAAATGTCATTTTCATGTGGCCTTCCTAGCTGTTAGACATATACAGGAATTGAATAAAGTTATCAAACACTCTACACTGCATGAATAACAAATTAAATATAGATTAATCCTTGTTAAAGCTTAATTTATCTTTGTTCTTTGATTAACATTAATGACGGACATCACAGCTGTCACTTTAAGGTCTGCCGCTGCCGAACATGATGCGGATCTGACGCGCTGTCACGCACATTTTCTCTAGAAGTTCATAAGGCTGCTCTTATGAGAACACTCGACAAAACGGGCATTTTGGCATTAGATTCTAGTCAGAATATGAGTCAGCTACTGCTCTATTGGGCTGTGATTATGGGGGCATCTTTCAACCGAACCAGGAAAGAAAATGCCTCTGCACTCAATTGGATAGACCTACAACCAATCAGAGCAACGGAGCAATGCAGAGTTGTCAACAGAACTCAACTGCACGCATGCTGGAAGAAGTAGAAGAAGAAGATGAGTGTAAACGATCTTTGCTGGTGTTGTAAAAATAATTTAAGGATACTTACCAACACAATCAATCATTTTTGAGAGAAATAGTAAAGGTGAATGCATATACGAACAAGTTCTCAGTTTAGGATTAGAACAAATTCAACCCAAGCACTCTTTGGTGACGTGGATGGTTACGTTACATCTGTCCATCATCGTATAAAGCCCGCCCTGACAATTTGATTGGTCTGAACAGCTCTGGTTCGAGCACAGTTGCTCCACAACGGATCAAGTCCAGACTGACATCCAGGCTACGTTCAAGCGTGAAAGAAAACTCGATTCTGGTGCATTGTCTGTGCTCATGTTACTAGCTCGCGTCTTTCTGTGCATCTTGTGTGTGTCAGGACATTCACAGACAGCGCATTCTCTTTTGTCTTGTCGCTCTTGAATAGTTTAAAAGCATTTGCATGAATAAGAGCGTGACCATATAATGTAACGCTAGCCCAAGGATGACAAAAAAAATGGATGCTGAGTTAAAAGCGTTACATTTTTTTAATGTGTTAAACAGAAAAAATGAACGCTAATTTTGACAGCGCTAATATATACTCTGCACTACAGTATATGATCACGCTATCATTCATTCAAGAGCTATTGAACCATTCAAGCATGATAAGAAGCAAAAAATAAATCAAATCTGTACTGGTACAGAATACTGCTTGCAGAGCTGCATGGAGTTTTTTTTTTGTGTGAACAGATAAAAACACACCAAATTACGCAAAAATTCCCATTTTGCAGAGTATCATCGTAAGCACAGTCTTAAATGAGTTAAAGGAGTCTTAAAGTGTTAAATGAACGCAAAGAGTTGTGAGAAAATAGGATGTGCGTCACATCTGGGTCATGTGTGGCAGGTCTTAGAGTGACAGCAGCCTAAAAAACCTGCTGCTGTCGGTCATTAAGGTTAATCAAAGAACAAAAGACAAAAGCCACGTTTCCACCTAAAATTACAAAGAGCAATTTGTCTACGGAACTTTTTCCCCCCGGACCTGTTGCTGTCTGCATTTCCATCACGTTCTAAAGTACTATGAAGACTAGTCAAATTAGTCCCGTGACGTAGGACTGCGTGCGACTTTTCAGTTCCCGCTGGATTTCGTCCTCTGCATATAAGCTTAAAGGGTTAGTTCACCCAAAAATAAAAATTCTGTCATTAATTACTTACCCTCATGTAGTTCGTCACCCGTAAGTCCTCCGTTCATCTTCGGAACAGAAATGAAGATATTTTAGTTGAAATCTGATGGCTCTGAAAGGCCTCCATTGGCACAATGGCACGGTTCACTCTCAAGACCCTTAAAAGGTACTAAAGACGTCGTTACAAAGTCCATCTCACTACAGTGGTTCTAAAATGACTTTATGAATCAGCGATAATAGTTTTTGTGCGCAAAAAAACCCTAAATAACGACTTACATAGTGATGACGATTTCAAAACAAGGCATCATTAAGCTTCGAAGCGTTATGAATCATCGAGCCGATTCATGACTCGGATCGTGTGTCAAACCGCCAAACTGCTGAACTTTGGCAATTCAAACCGCTGAATCGACTCGCTGATTCATAACGCTTCGAAGCTTCATGAGGCCGTGTATTTTACTGTATAGTGAAATATCTTAATTTCTGTTCCGAAGATGAACGGAGGTCTTACGGGTGTCGAACGACATGAGGGTAAGTAATTAATGACAGAATTTTCATTTTTGGGTGAATTAACCCTTTAATGAAGCCTGAACCTCATCATCGTTCCATCGATCGTATTTTTCAAACTCCATTGTTGATTGGAATAGCAAACAACTCTTTCTGCACGCACCGCAACAGACTTTTAAAAATGGTAGTTTAAATCAAATGCTGCGTGGAGTCAACCAATCAAAATGCTGCGTGAACTCAACCAATCAGCATGTTCAGCGCCCAAGTCCCCCCGACCCCCAAAGTTCCTGAACTTTGAAAAAGTACTACCTCACGAGCTGGGACTTTCTGAGGGGTGGAATTTTTACACTGAACTTCATTTAGACCCTGGTCCCTTCAGTCGAAACACCCTGAGTCCCTAGTTCCTGGAGATAGTTCCTGCAAAAACGCGGAAACGCAGCTAAAGACAAAATCACTCACTGTTCTTGGCTGAATAGCTTTTGCAGTTTTAATAATGATTACTCTATATTTAATTTATAATTTACGCAGTGAAGACTGTGAAGTGTTTGATAAGTTTATTCAATTTCTGTATAATCCCTACCTGTTAGACCTACCTGAAAATCTTAAAGCACTGTTTACAAGGTTACATGGGTCAAAAACCATGAAAACAATAACTTTTTTGTGCAATTTAGCAGGGCAGGTAAAAATCTGAACCGTCCCGCCTGGAAAAAAACATGATATAATAAAGGCACAGCTAAATGTGACATTTATTATAATGGGTTTATGTGAAGATTGTTTTAATTAAATAATTCACTTTAATTAAATATTCTTTTAACTGTTAAAATCGATAGCTTTCAATAATGTTGAATAGCTATAATTGAGGAAAAAAAGACATCAGTATTGGTATCAGTAGCCACGTTTCCATTACCCTTCAAATTGCAAATTGAAAATACGCCCAATGGAAAAGCGTAAATTTTGCAAAAACTCCCATATATTGCAAAAAAGTTTTTACGCTCGCATGAGGTGGTTTTTTAGGCAATTCGAATAAGGAAATTTCCGCAAAAATGCAATGGAAGACTAGACAGAGTTCTTTATTAAACTCATAAAAGACAATAGAATTACAGAAATACTGCATTCTAAACAAAGAAACAGATATAAGGCAGAAACACCCACAAACACCTAATACATGGCCGCTCAAGTATAAGGGGCTTCCCTTGCCATTAATGCTTTAATAACACGCATACGTCTCCTTCCATTAGAAATAATGGCTAGTGCGGTGGCTGGGATATAAATAAACCTACCAACATTTTTGGAATGATTTGGAATCACGAGAGGAAAAAAATAAGTTTTAGTCGCATTACATTGGTTAATGGAAACGCTGTCAAATATTGCAAAGTTTTACGCAAATCTGTAATGGAAACGCAGCTAGAGATACTGGCTTTCATTCATATTGCTTAGTAAAAAGATGCTATTAGACAGATATTTAAAATATACATTGTCTTTACATTGTTTCTACATTATTTTGGAGATAAAAAGTGAAAGTATAACATAAAAATATATTAAAAACTTTAATGTAAGGTGTGTTTAATCGCGATTAATTAGTTAATTCGTTAATCATCAATTGACTGCACTAATATTGAGCAGATTGATTGTCAGTTCAAACTCAGCCAAAACTAACAGCTAATATGAACATACTGCTAATAACATCCACGGCAATGTGAAAATGACAACATGCATCTGCCAGACCAGAAACAGCCAAACTGCAAATTCGGAAAATACTGCTCATTCATTAGTCAAATACATTTATCGCCTGCGTTGGTTTCTGATAAGAGCGGTGGCTTTGGTTGGAGTCCCAGATACATTGAGATCTTAATTGAGACAGTTGCTATTACAAGCCATTACAACAACTATTTCCATGTGACTGCGTGGCTGCTTGTTGTCCTGCCCACGTTTAGCCAGAGCCGCGGAGCATGAATCTTCGGTATCTGCTGAGCCGCAGCCTTGCAATGCTCTGTGCTCGCCTTGTTACGCAATCTAAATCAGTACGAATTAGTCATCCTTGATTCAGCTGGCCACCAAATTAGCGTTTATTTTCTGAGCCGCATTACGAGTGCTGTCAGAATCCTGGAAGCCTTATTACAAGCTTTCATGTCTTTGAATTGGTGAAATGATTGAGAACAAAAAGGAGTTTGAGGAACCATGTTGCAGTTAAAAATAGTCCTCAGAGGAAAATGCAAAAATAAGCTGTTTTCTCTGCTGTGATGGGTGCTGGTATACTGCAAACATTGTTTCAATCATCTAAAATACTTAGAAAAAAACATTTTAAGCAAAAAAGACTAAAACTTTCAGGGACTATACAGCATTTTAAATAATAATAATACTAATTTCTTACCCCACAATTATTATTATATAATTAATAATACAATAAATATAAATAAATAATAATGATAATAAATCTATAAAGTTTTTTTATTATTATTATTTGTACCTGTCCACAAGGATTTGGTTTTTGATAACTAATTATAATATATTATAATATATTGTATGTTGTTGACATTAATCATTATTAATTTTATATGAATCAATATTATATTATTAATATAACAATTATAATAACATTAACAACAATAATAAATGTTGTTGTTGTTGTTTTTATAACAAAATGTAAGAAAAGTAACATTCATAACGTGTGTTTGCAGCTAAATTGAGTGTTAATAAGTTTATAATGAGCATGTGTACAAAAATGCTGTGTCATCTTCTCAGTGCTGAGCATTAGATAGACAAAATGGCAGTAAGCAATGACGAATGATACGAATCAATGTTGTTAAAATCTCTGTGGTTACGTCATGTCTGACATCCCAAAAGAGAGAGAGAGAGAGAGAGAGAGAGAGAGAGAGAGAGAGAGAGAGAGAGAGAGAGAGAGAGAGAGAGAGAGAGAGAGAGAGAGAGAGAGAGAGAGAGTTCCATTGTCATGTCGTACACTAATGCTTGGTAATCCTCAGTACAGGCTTACATAAAGGGCTCTGTCAGATCTCATAGTCTCTCTGTGTGAGGAGAGCACCGCATTCACCGTTTCCACAAAGCCTCTCCTGCCTGAGAATTATTCAAATCATCTTCATGTGCCTTTGCTTAGGTCACTTAAAAGTGGTCTTTGATATTCATCAATTAATCTAAGATAACAACTTAGACAAAAAAACTTTGGAGGGAGGCATAAAGAAAAATAGACAATTAAACATTCTTCTATCTGAAGATTCATAAATGCTAGAAGCTTCTCAAACACTGCTACCAAAATATTGTACACTCAAACTGTCTACTACTTCGAGCAGGTCTATCACTGCAAGTACTATAATCCAGCCTCTCCTGTAATATTTGTCAAGATGGAGGAGGAGGAGCGGGTCAGACGGTTCGGTACTTACCACATACAACTGCTTCCACAGGACAGACCACTCTTGCAGTGTAGAGGTGACCTCTGTAATGATGGGGTCCTCCAGCGGGACCACTGTCTCATATTGCCTGTACAGAAACAGAAAACAACAAACATTAACCAGAGGTTAGTATGATTGCCCACCAAACAGTAGTATATTTTTGGCTGCTTTGTACTTTGACTGAGTAGCAAACATATTAGTAACTTTTACTCCCTACTTGACTATATTTTTAAATAAGTACATGTACCCCTTACTCCAATATATTTATGATGAGTAATGCAATTACTCATTACATTTTGCACCTAACTTTTTCTGCAGCGGTTTATTTCTGCTACAAAAGAAGCAATATCGCCCTCTACAGGGCATTGAATGTACTGTATCTTGTGTATTTTGCTTAACTGAGACTGGAGTGTGTTTAAGAGGCTGTGGTGACGATTGCAGTATAAAATAAACATGTGATTGCTCTCCTCACAAATGAACTGATTCTTGTTTTTCACTGGTATGTCTATTGGGTGTTGAGGACTAGTGCATCTTTGAGCCTACACTCAAAAAAATGCTGGGTTGTTTCAACCATGTTTGGGTCAAGTATAGACAAACTAAACCGTTGGGTTTAAAAATTTGGTAACATTTAGATTCCAATTCCCAATATTAACTAGCTGCTTATTAGCATGCATATTACTAGCATAATGGCTGTTTATTAGTACTTATAAAGCACATATTAATGCCTTTTCTGCATCCCTTAATCCTACCCAACTTAACAACTACCTTACTAACAAATAAGCAGTGAGTTTATTGAGGCTAAAGTTGTAGTTAATAGTTAGCTAGTGAGAATTGGACCCTAATCTAAAGACCAAAAATGTAATAATAATGAAACCAATATTTGGGTTTGTCCATATTTGACCCACACATGGGTTGAAACAACCCAGCATTTTTTAGAGTGTACGAGTAAAATACTGATTTACTGTTAAAATCAGATACTCTAACCACTGGTTTCACAGACAAGGCTTAAGCCTAGTAAAGTGTTTTTTTCTAAGGCACATTTATAAAAGCTACTTAAATGTCCTAATTGAACTAAGGCCTAACCCTGGCTTAATCTAAGCCCTGTTTGTGAAAGCAGGCCTAAGACTTTTACTCAAGTCGTATTGAAATTAGTGACTTGTAGGGATGTGACAGTGAAGAAATTTTCCCACCGGTTAATCGGCGCGTGCCGGTATCACCGGGAGGGGGGCGACATCAGAGTTTTTCCCTTTTTTGCACCTCGCTTATAAATTGTTAATTCGCAAAGCAAAATTAAAACGTGCACGGCCACACAGGCATTCATGACAGTGCAGAGCAATGCAAGTGTTTTCAAATAATCCTTTGGAAGTTGAGCTTCTATAGGAATGAACTGAAAACACACTGTCTGCTCCGTGCCAATAGACACGCACCAGTGGCGTAACTTAGTAATGACGGGCCCCAGTGCAGGCTATTACGGTAGGCCCCCTGGGTTATGAAAGCACTTACAAACACACACACTGTGCTCGTGCACGATATCATGAAATGCGTAATTATAGCCCGAATTGTATTTATCGTTCAATTTATACGCAGAAATAACTTTTTACGTGCATATGATACGCAGTTTCTCATTTCTGCATATAAATTAAACGATAAATACAATTCATGCTACAGACTTTCATGAGATTGAGTTGCGTGTCTATGGAACCCTATATAAGTGAATTTGTGTGCCTAACCTTGGCTACACCAACTAAAATCAGTATCTTATCAGTTTCTTATAGTTCTCTTTGCGTGCGTGGTGCGTCTCTCTCCAACACACGCATTCGTGTTCTTGATCATACTTTGCTTTGGGGTGAAAAGAACGTTGACATACCTTCGCAGCGTTATACGGTTAATGAACATCCCAACGCCGTTTAGATGAATAGCCTATGTGAATACTGTATGTGCTGCAAAATCATGTCTGGCACGCACCATTATGAACACGCACTATTATGAATTGCAGCACGCATTTTACTTTCGCTTTAGAATTAGCGCCAATTCGGGGATTGCTTGAATGGTTGGGATCATTATTATTCTTAATGAAAAAAAAATACAACAACAAAACAGTACAATGACAAACTCGCTTAAATAGGTGCCTTTACATTTCACTTTGAAACCAAATCTTCTGCCATCAACTTGTCTGTCAGCTCCTCACTCTCGTGATGAATGAAATCTTGACCACTGCTGCTTGTCTGTGCTGTGACTCTCGTTCGGCTCACGTTGTATTAAGCAAACAAGTTCAGTTTTTAATTGTAGTATCTGTTCTCTAACTGAAATAAATGATTGTACTACTCCACCGATGCCGCGGCGGTCAAGTTATGTAACCGGTGTTGCGACTGAACACCGGTAACACCTTCAACACCGACTATCGCAGCAAGCCTAGTGACTTGTAACTTGTAATGGAGTCATTTTTGCTGTAAGGTATCTGTACTTTTACTTAAGTATGGTTTTCAGGTACTCTTTAAACCTCTGATGATTGCTTACTATATTTAAATAGAATAATGAATATAGTATAAATTATGTTTAAATATTTGTGTTTATTTTTTTCCAGTTAACTGATAAAGAAAACATTGTTTAGTGTGACTCCCAAAAAGAATTTAGTAGTAGTGAATGCTTGCAATATATAAATAAAAAATAATACAAATAGCATAAATAATTTAGTTTGTATTTATTTGTTTTATTTATTTTAAATATAAACACACCTATTTATTTATTTACATTTACACCTTATTTATACAAATAAGGACAAGCCCTTTGAATTGCTTGCTGTTTAACAGATTTATGGTAAACACTTCCTGTTCACGATAAATCTGGAAGAAAAACAAATGCTGTTCATTAAAGTATCCCATGGGGTCTTTAAATAACAGTGTGCACAGAGGTATATCATCACAAATCAATTTCATGAAATTCTCCCTGCTTCATCTTCCTGCTGTCTCTTTAGCTCTTCCTGTTCATTCATCTCTCCATACTGTTTTACCTCCATTGTCCTTCATCTGTCCTTTTCTGACACTGTGGAAATAGATTGATCTCTTTGTTCTGCTTTATCATCACATGTGTCCAAAGTAACAGCTTTCACAGAGTCATTATCCTCCAGGTGTTCTGAAATTTGATGAGACACTATAATTTGATCGGGACATTTTGTAATTTAAGGTAAGTGACAAAAACATACTGTCATACACACATACCGTTTTAAAGCAGTGATTGTGAAACTTTTTCAGGTGGTGGAGAACTTTAAGTGTAAAAAACATCTCGGTTACGACTGTAACCTTGGTTCCCTGAAAAGGGAATGAGACGCTGTGTTGACAATGATGCTGTGATAACACCTCTGCGTGATTGCAAAATCAGTCCAATGGTGTGACAGAACATCATTGGTTAATAAGCTGTAAAGCGGACCTAGACAAAATAATGTCAGATCCTGATAGGCTGAAGCAATTCGATCACAGGCACGCCGGAAATATGGCAGGGCGATGCAGCGTCTCGTTCCCTTTTTAGGGAAACAAGGTCACGTTTCCCTTTAAAGTGAACTCGCATTGCGTCGAGAATGATGCTGTGGAAACGTTTATACCCACGCCGCCGTACTGACCAGTGCCTGCCTGTGTGAAATCAGGCGAGCACATCTAAGACAGAAGCACCTGGGACCCAGGGGTGAAGCCCAAATCTAGGTTGAAAACACAACGTTTGCGGAGAGGAACAGCCCGCCACATTACACATATCTTGTAGGGATACCCCTTATTATAAAGGCTTTTGAAGCCACCATACTCCTCCTGATCCGATGCCCCTTGGATAAAACAAGGTACCAACAGGTTTCATCCCAAAGACACTACCTAAAGGTGCGTGGTAAGCAACTAGGCCAAAAAAACCTTTAGAGTGTAGGGGATAACATTGTGGAGAATCGATTCTGCAGGGTTTCCAGCAATGACCAACCGGGCAGTTAACTGGATCCAGCTGATGATTTCTTCCAGTTTCTTTCTGCAGGGAGTGAAGCATGGTCTCAACAACCTTAGTAGAGAGACCGGAGTCTATGAGTTGGGCCCACTTAGAGGCCAAACCCACAGCATCCATAACTCTGCTCTCCAGGAATCCTGGAGTAGAATGACTGGGGAAACCTTGTACAAACAGCCTTAGCCACGTCTGCACCATGGCATCCAACCCAAGGGGGCTGGATACGAGCAGGAGAACCAGAGTGGACAGTGTGTAATTTACTGAGACTCAAAAAGATCCACTTCCTCCTGGCCGACTTCTCTCCATATGAGCCCCACCACCTCAGAGTAGAGTCTCCATTCCCTCAGCCCCTGCCTCGATAGGATGTCTGCTCCCTGAATTCGGTGCCCAGGGATATAGAGCCTGAGCCTGGGCCACCAGGCAATTAAGTGCCAAGAGAGATGATGACCCCTCCACAGACCCTAATCGCTCCCCAGCTCGTGAGGGAGGCATATATCGTAAGCGTTGCACCATGACAAGGAGCTCCCACAGGACCCTGGGACAAGAACCTAGGATTCTTCCACATAACCAAAGTACAAAGCACCTGCACATAAACTTAATCATGTGGAACGGGTTGCCCTTAAGTGAAACCCTTTGGTTTTGAGCCACCACTGTAAAGGTCTCATGTACAGCAGGCCAAAAGGTATCCTGTTGGACACAGCTGCCATCACACCTAACAGTCTCAAAACTGTTTGACAGTGTGTGACTGACAGCTTTATCTTGCTCACGGCTGTGAGGATCAAAACGATACAAGCAGGAGATAGACGGGCCTGCATCTTCATCGTATACCACAACACGCCTAAAAAATTGGTCCTCTGCAATGGAGAAATCACACTTTTCTTTGCGTTCAAACTTAACCCCCCTATACTTTTATGTGGGCAAAGACATCTCAATGCCGAACCACCATATGCTTCAAATTGAGCCAAAAAGGACCAAACGTTGAAGTAATAAAAGCAACCTGAGGTACTTCCTGAGTTGAGGAAGGATGGAATAAGGAAGTATACATCCTAAAGATCTATCATGACAAACCAGTCATGGTTACCTCCTGTTCCATAACCAGAGCCTACTCGGGGCTCTAGTGCAGGACCCACTGAGATATATTTGGTTGTAGCTTCCACACTGCCAAAAAATCTACTAAGAGAACCAGTGTCTCGAGACTGGTTTCTGGTGTTACTCGAGCAACCAATTTGGTGCCCTGGAGCAGCGAACTGGCAGGGAACAACCGAGCTGGTCCCTGGACCCTCCTCATAGGGTGCTAGCATCTCAGTGCTGCTACCTTTCCGGGCGGACAATGAGATGTGGGCTCACTAGACACCATTGTGCCCTGAAGCATACAAGGTTGGCAGAATGGCCCCCTCGGGCATCGAAGGGAAATGGGCATTGTATAAGAGGTGTTGACCACTTCCCCCGGAGGGTACTGCCAGGGTACTGCCTTCAGAGGACTGGAGGACTCAAAGTCAAAGTTCAGAGGACTCAAAGTCAAATGTACTTTATTGTACTTTATAAATGTAGTATTTATCATTTAATTCCTCAAAATTAAATGCAGCCAAATGTCAACCAGACAAGCAAAAAATGTTCTGGATGAAAGGCTGAGGATAGTATATTATTACAGACATCTAATTTCTCGAAATCAGATGAGTATTTACCATTTAATTCCTCAAAATTAAATGCAGCCATAGATCAACCAGACAAGAAAACTCTGTCTGGATGAAAGGCCGAATATAGTATTTTCATACAGGCATCTAACTTTTCAAAGCCAGACAAATATTTAATTTAATTTCTTAATTAATTTAATTTCTTAGATATTAAATGAAGCCAAGAAACAACCAGGCAAGTATACACCGTCTGAATGATAGGCTGAATATTCATATTAGAATAGTCTAAAATACAAAAAGAATCAAACAACTATAGCAACATTATAAATACAGTATGTATTGTGGACCCGTGATTTACGCGTTGCCTCAACAAACGTGAGATCTGAGCCACTTTGCATAAGACTTTCTTCCCTCGAGAAGACAGCCAACAGGAGCGGAGCTAAAACTACCGATTGTGCATTCTTTTCTTTATACGTCGGGACATTTTATGAATGAACACTGTGCATGCTCCGCTCTGAAACAAACAAAAATGGCGTATATCCCCATTTGTAATGTAGCGAGGGCAGGGAGGGACACGCAATTCAAATTGCGGTTTGCTCGCCATTATACTTCTGTCTAGTAGCGAGCCGTGACTCTTGGACCTTGGCCCTCTCACCCCCTTTTTTCTCAGGGAAAAAGGTAAGCTAAGCCTAAAATCAGCCTTAAAGTCATCTTACAGTGTTATCTTTTATAATACTGCATGTTACATTTGACAAGAAATGCCACAAGCAAACATCAGAGTGAGCGTGAGAGTTATCACAATAACAAAAAAAACAGTAATAAAAATGCATTTCATCATTACAAATAATTGCATCACACAATTATTTCATTGTTATTTCAACGGAATATGGTGACAACTGGCCACAAAACCATCAAATTAAACAAAATTTAATGTAAGCCGACGCATCATGTCAGCGCTCAGACCAAAGCACACATTAGCGTCCGCATCTTGATAATAAATCACATCATAAGACGGGCACAGCAGCTGATTAAATGTATGCAACAGACTGTATTAAAGCAGCACTAGGTAACTTTTCAACCTTCATAATATATTTTCAAAACTCTTGTGATGATACATCGACTTACAATAGGTTGAATGACACGTCTGCCATAGCCTGACGGGGTCTGTATCGTTTTTAATCGTACTTTTAAACTTCGGGTTTCGGGTAGTAACCCGAGAACAAAAAGAACTACAAAATTAGACTGCTTTACGGCATATACGTCACTTCCACCACCATCCCCACTTCCTTAAATTCGGACGTGCGTGAAAAAATCGCTCGCAAATCATTTGTTTGCCGAATGTTATAGTCATGGCCGAAGCAGCACAGAAAAATAAGAAAGCAAAGGTTTTGTCTGAGGAAAGCAAAAAGAGAAAACGAGAAAGTGATCGGATTAAAGGCAGGACAAGGATCAACATTGGGCCAGCGTTTGCTCGTTGGCGTGAGCTGAAGGAGGAGGGGCTACATTCTTGCAAGTAAATACGTTTAACATACAAAATCATATTTTAGGATACCTAACATGTCTGTGATATTGGTTTATTTGTCTTTCCTCAAGCTTTAATGCAAATCGATTTTTCGAATTTGCAGATTCATCTATGGTAGCTTGATATTATAATATTGACGATACATGGTTATTACCTACCACTCAAACATTGAATTGAAGTATCATATAGATTCTGTAAAACGGGAACCAATAGACTAGGCTACTATAATGACGCTGGCTTGTAAACGTGAGCATCGCGATCATTTGGCGTTTGAAAAAAATAAAACCCATGAAATTGTATTCATATGACATGCTGAAACATATGCCACTGTACCTGGGATGAAGACATTTCACACGCGACGCAAGCAGAACACCTGCATGTGAACTCCTGCAGTGTTCAGGGCTATCATAGTTGTCATGTTAACAAATGCACGTGCGATGCATCCCCTGATGTAGAATGACCGTTTACGACAGTAGTAGAGGACAATACTGTTTCACAACTGTAGGGGGAGCCCGAGAGCAAAAGTTACCTAGTGCGGCTTTAAACTTATGATTTGGGGAAAATTTAACCATTATGCAGAATTACAGCAAATGTGCATGGTTACTCAGATAGTAAATTTACAGACTGAACAGGGGCCTTATTTATAAAACTTTGCGTAGGATTTGCGTCAGAAGTGGCTTACGGATGAAACATAGGACGTGCGTACGCACAGAAATATTCGGATTTATAAAACCGTGCGCACGCACATCCTACGCAGTTTTCCTTTAATAAATCACAATCAATTCTAAAAGTAGCGCAAGCTTTTGCGGCTTCATGTCACGCCCATAGTTGCCCATAAATAGTCTGTGAAATGCCCACAAGTTAATATTCATCGATTGCGAAATCATGGCAAACACAGAGAGGAAATAAAAAAAACGTAACTTCACTCAATTTGAAGTAGAAGTTATCGTTGGCGAGGTGGAAAAGAGGAGAAAAATTTTGTTTTGGAGGGGCACAGTGTGGGCATTACTAATGCCAAAAAGGCACTTGAATGGCAAAAGGTTGCAGACGCCGTAAATACTGTAGCCTCACAACCTCGGACCGTGGCCGAAATAAAAAAGAAATGGTCAGACATCAAAGTCGAGGCAAAAAAGCGTCTAGCGCTCCATCGCCTGAGTGTGTCCGACTCCTTCCATTTGCCACATCTTCTAAGAGTGCAAGATCAGCCATTGTGCGTCATTACGCATTGTGATTTTATTTCCATCCATTTAATTGCATCTGACAAGCTACAGATGTCAGTTATAATCTACGTGGAAATGGGAAATAGTTATTTAGAAATAATAGAAATAATAGGCAAATGTAATTTCTTGCTGCTTTCTGAATGGTTGAGACATACGTCATACGTTATTTTATCAAAAATAAAACAAACTAAAGGCATATGCATAAATAACATGATTCCGTAGCTGATGAAGACATTCTATCTATCTATCTATCAATCTATCTATCAATCTATCTATCTATCTATCTATCTATCTATCTATCTATCTATCTATCTATCTATCTATCTATCTATCTATCTATCTATCTATCTATCTATCTATCTATCTATCTATCTATCTATCTATCTATCTATCTATCTATCTATCTATCTATCTATCTATCTATCTATCTATCTATCTATCTATCTATCTATCTATCTATCTATCTATCTCCCTAATTATCTATCTATCAGTCAATCTAATTGCATCTATATCTGCTCCGCCAGACGGATTTTTTGACGAGAATATCAGTTTTGTACATTATTTCGTTCTATTTACCATATTATTATGAGGATGAATTGCATAACATGCCAATATTATTGCAGAACATATTTCACTTTTCTTTTTGCAAATATGTGTTAATTTGCATTTCTGTTGTAATTTTCGTTTGATTTTGTTTGTTTTACACTGCAGATCGATCAAACGTGTTCGTGTAGGCTGTTAATTGTAAGACTTGCTTTGTGAAGTCTTCATGTTATTTATCAGAGGCAGTATTGCCATTTCTTTTACACAATGGTCTACAGTTTCACACACTTTCACGTGTTTCTTCCATCTGCCGACGATGTCGCCATTTCTCATTTCACCCGTTTTTGTGCGTACGCCTGGGTCAGAGCTTGCGTGAAGGACCGCACATTTTCCCGTCAAGTTTGCTTTTTATTAGGGTTGGGAATCGTGAGAAATTTTCCGGTTCCGGTTCTGGTTCCGGTTCCACCTAACGATTCCAGTTCCGATTCCGGTTCCATTAAAATGATTAAACAAATAGTGGTAAAGGAAAAAGGCACAATACGCAACTCAAACAATCCATTTTGTGTTTATTACTTGCTCTAAAATGTATTTACAGGTTGGCAATGTCAAAAAAGTCCTATACTGTACATATATTACAGTATTAATTAAGCCATTTTTGCAACAATTTTTTTTTCAAATGAACACCTCTGAAATTGTCTTATTACATTTAATCTCTCTGTCTCTGAATTAAACCAAGTTATAAAGTATATTTATTAGTTATATTTATTAATTAGTTGTATATTAATTTAATAATAATTCAGTTATTCAGTGAACTTGTAAATAATAAATTGCAATTCAGCATTACAAAGGTAATTGTGCCTAAACGCTTACCTAAACCATGGTGACTCAACAATATATATATATATATATATATATATATATATATATATATATATATATATATATATATATATATATATATATATATATATATATATATATATATATATATATATATATATATATATATATATATATATATATATATATATATATATATATATATACAGGGAGTGCAGAATTATTAGGCACGATTTTCTGATCATATTTTTTTTCCAGGCACATTTGACCAATTCCAAACCACAGTAATCCTAATAACTACTATTGATTTAGTATTTAATAATGTATAAGTGATATATAATTGTTCATGAAGGCTGGAAATGAAAAACACCTTATATTCAGGTGTGCAGAATTATTAGGCATGTTTTCTTTTACAGATAAATTGAGCCAAAAAAGAGATTTAACTCAGACTGAAAAGTCAAAAAGTATTAAATGCCCATGAGAAGGATGCAATACTAATGCAATACTAGACATTGCAGTTAAGGCGTGACCATTGGACAGTGAAATGCTCGTTGGGTCAGCAGGATCTGACAAAAACAGATGGTGAAGAAAAGACACCTGTTAACTGCAAAAGAATTAATAATTAAGGTGAAGAATTAAGGGTGAAACCATCAGGAACCCTTTAGTCTCCAGCGCCACCATTTTCCAGAGCTGCAACCTACCTGGAGTCTCCAGAAGTGCAAGGTGTCAGGATCTCAGAGACTTCAGTTAGGTAAAGAATCCTAAAAAATGACCCCCACTAAATAAGAATCATAAGCTGAAGTGTTGTAAAATACATGAAGCCTGCTTTTTTATAGGCTTTATAGGTTTTATAGGTTGAGAGTGACTCTTGAAGGACCAGCACCACATCCTCTAGTACCACTGTTTGAAGAATTCATCTTCCAGAATCTGGCAGTACGTTTTGGGAGTTCATTTTAGTCCATCCTGAAGTCCGTTTTGCAGAGATGGACTAAAAATGAACTCCCAAAACATACTGCCAGATTCTGGAAGATGAATTCTTCAAACAGTGGTACTAGAGGATGAGGAGCTGGTCCTTCAAGAGTCACTCTCAACCTATCTGTCCATAAAGCCTATAAAAAAACCTTCTTCATGTATTTTACAACACTTCAGCTTGTGATTCTTATCTAGTGGGGGGCATTTTTTAGGATTCTTTACCTAACTGAAGTCTCTGAGATCCTGACACCTTGCACTTCTGGAGACTCCAGGTAGGTTGCAGCTTTGGAAAATGGTGGCGCTGGAGACTAAAGGGTTCCTGATGGTTTCACCCTTAATTCTTCACCTTAATTCTTAATTCTTTTGCAGTTAACAGGTGTCTTTTCTTCACCACCTGTTTTTGTCAGTTCCTGCTGACCCAACGAGCATTTCACTGTCCAATGGTCACGCCTTAACTGCAATGTCTAGTATTGCATTAGTATTGCATCCTTCTCATGGGCATTTAATACTTTTTGACTTTTCAGTCTGAGTTAAATCTCTTTTTTGGCTCAATTTATCTGTAAAAGAAAACATGCCAAATAATTCTGCACACCTGAATATAAGGTGATTTTCATTTCCAGCCTTCATGAACAATTATATATCACTTATACATTATTAAATACTAAATCAATAGTAGTTATTAGGATTACTGTGGTTTGGAATTGGTCAAATGTGCCTGGAAAAAAAATATGATCAGAAAATCAACGTGCCTAATAATTCTGCACTTCCTGTATGTATGTATATGTATATATATATATATATATATATATATATATATATATATATATATATATATATATATATATATATATATATATATATATATATATATATATATATATATATATATATATATATATATATATATATATATATATATATATAGGCCTTTCACTATAAATCTGGTATAAGCCCTGTGACACTCTGTGCTGTAGCAAATGTTTTGTCAAATTGCTAGTGCAGCCTCCTTTGCATGTTATTAACTTTTCACATGTGTTACATTTTGCTTCATTATCATTCATTCTTTGGAAATGAATCCATACTTGTGACTTTCTCTTCGCCATGCTGGTGGTCAACGAGAAAATATCTGATGCAAAACCGTAAATGTGTAGCACGAGGGCTTTCAGTGCTGAACTGCGTTACACTACTGGAAGCGGCAGGCAACGTGATTAATATTCATGATGAGGTGAGCCAGGGTTGCCAGGTTTTCACAACAAAACCCGCACAATTGCTACTCAAAACTAGCCCAAAACAAGCCCAATCGCGTTTCAGGGGGGCTTCTCCGGTAAAACTCGCATTTCCGGGGCTAAATATCACATAATTGGGGTCGCTTCAACCCCGCGGCAACAGTGGGAAACGGGAAAGCGGGAAAACAACGGACTTGGCAACACTGGCTGTCACTCGCTATTAAAGGACACGCTTCCAGCGCTTCGCACACACATTGCACCAGAACCGTTTTCGGAACCGAAACTTAGGAATTTCGCGCGGTTCTGGTATTTTTCAAAAATCAGTCTCGGTTCTGCATAAGCACCGGTTCTCGGTTCCCAACCCTACTTTTTATAAATACCATTTTAATTTTATAAATAAAATTATTGCGTAGAGAGCGGCGTACGCCTTCTTTTGTGCGTACGCAACGTTTATAAATGAGGCCCCAGTAATTCTGCAAAATAAGAGTTTTCTCAACTAAAGCTTAACATATAAAGCATAACCTAACCTATAAGATAACCTATAAGATTTTAAAAAGCTTAGCCAAACAGCAAAAATTCCTGCAGTTAAGCTTTAGCTTCTTGATTGATGCTGTCATCCAATTGACCTATCGGTAAGCCCCGCCCCCCTTAGTTACTGTTGCTAACTCGGACAAACAAACGGAGTTGCTATATCTTACAATGTAAAGCTGTCAGTGTGAAAACCTTATCCCAAGATGTTTTTGGACACAGAATGTAGCGTATATACCGTCCGAATGATGGCCAAACTTTACTGATGGTTTATGAAGTTTATTACATCGTTTTTCACTCAAAAAAATCATCGTAAGAGCTGAACAAACAAACAAAGCATAAGTGCGCATTAACGTCTCATTCACAAACTCTCTCTCTCTAGCCCTCTCTCCGTGGCATTACCATTAACATACACAGCAAATTACACAAAAACACTCACAGTAAACAAATATATACACAGACCTTATGCTTTTCGAGGGTGCAGTTAATAACTGGTGAACTTTGTATCTGCAAAACAACTCCGATATACTGCGTGCAAGCTCTACCTTTCACTACCCGTAGACTATAACACCCGTCAAAATAGGAGTCCTCCTTATAAGACAGATAATGCAGACATTTAAACATATCTAAACTCACAGAAATAAAATGGGAATAAAATAAATATGGTGAGAGATTAATTTGGAAGCGATGGTTTACAGATCTCAATGCAAACGGGAGAAGCCTCTTGTTACAATCGCAGATGATAACATCCAGGATCAACACTGTTCATGTACCACAGGGTAATATTACATAAATTCACATTTAATCAGTTTAATATGGAGAGATGCACTGAAATGTAGACCTTTGTGTTTCTGACCTATACACTGTTGCATGAGAACTTTTAGTTATAGTTAGTCGGTTTGTACGTTAGCAGGGAATTACTAACTTTAATAGTAACTTAATTAGAGTATGACAACCAGAAAATCCTCTCAGGATCCCTGGAGTCAGTGTTGCAGTATCTCAGGCACGACGTTTACCATTTTTGTAGCATAAACACCATCAAACCGATGACAGTTTCGGATTTTCCAATGTTGCTCTATGGCGCTGAAACCTAAAGATGTCCGAGTTCCGGTCCCAGCGTAACTGATACTCAACTGCCATTGGCTCATCAGCGTTCGATGGGAGGGGCTTACCGATAGGTCAATTGTATCGCTTATAACTGCTGTGGTTGAAATTAACAGCTTTGGCTTTCTGCTCAAAATCATAACCTCACCCGCCTATGACGTTCAGTCACACCATTGGACAGATTTCACATGTGATTCTTTTACTGTATACAGACTCCAAACTTTTGAAGATAGTGTAATTCATTGTTACACTCTCAGAAAAAAAGTGTACATTTTACCTTTAGGGGTACAACAGGTGGCCACTGGGGCAGTACCCTTAAAAGAACATCTTTGTTCCTTTTTCACCCTTAAAAGGTGCATATTAGTAGCCTGGATGCCAGCCGAATTTAGCCCCACCCACAAAATGTTTTGCTCGGGCAATTCGGTCTGGACTCGCTCCATAGAGGACGAATTATGCCCAACAGAAACTGTTCGGACCAATGAAATTGTCAGGGCGGGCTTTAGACGATGATGGACAGATGATCAACAGTAACGTAATCATCCACGTCATCGAAGGCGCTTGGGTTGAATTTGCTCTTATCCTAAACGGAGAACTTGTTCGTATATGCGTTCACCTTTACTATTTCTCTCAGAAACGATGATCGTGTTGGTAAGTACTCTGTGTATCCTTAAATTATTTTATTACTGCCAAAGATCGTTTACACTCATCTTTTTCTTGTAACGTTACTTAATCCAGCGTGCGTGCAGACAGGGTTTCCAAGTGTTTTTGCAATGTCGCGCACAATTGCTACTCAAAACTATAGCCCAAAACTATAACTTTCCGGGGGGTTCTCCGGGAAAAAAAATGGCGTTTGGTTGGCAAAATATGTTATTTTGGCAAGGTTGCCTGCTAAAATTCGCATTCCTGGGTTTATATAATCACATAATTGGGGTCGCTTCAACCCGCGGACATGGAGAAAAACACGGACTTGGTAACAGTGCAGTTGAGTTCTGTTGACATTTGACAACTAACGTTACGCGTCGCTCCGTTGCTCTGATTGGTTGTGGGTCTATCCAATTGAGGTCTTTCCTGGCTCGGTTGAAACACGCCCCATAATCAAAGCTCAATGGAGCGGTACCAGACTCATATTCTGACTAGAATTGAGTATGGCCACGCCAGGCTAGCATATTAGTACCTTAGAGTAGCAATAGGTACCTTAAAGTAGTACTATGAACCCTTTAGGTGTAAAAAGGGTACAAAGATATCCTTTTAAGGGTACTGCCCCAGTAACAAGGAAAGGTAAAGGTAGTTTATGTAGAGTTTATGAGCAGATTAAACATAAATAATGCTGTTTGTATATAATAATTATTTATCATTATTAATACAATACACAAGCGGGCTTGTATAATAAAAAACACTACACAAAAGAGGATTAAACAAAATAATATAAATGTGTAAATAATGTTCAATTTAATATGTAAATATACAGTATATATTTATATTAATGTAAAATATTATGATATAAATGTATAAATATAAATTCAAAATATTACTTTAAATTATATTCAAATATTATTTAAACTGCATTTACTGTTCCATGTCATTCTATCCAAGCTTAATTTGTTTGAAAAGCATTAAAGGCAATAATAGATTGTATTGTCCTAAGTTTTGTAGTTCTATTTTGTCACTATCTGAACATGCTTTACATTTTAAAGGGGTGGTAAACCACGATTTCACTATTCTAACTTTAGCTAGCGTGTAATGTTGCTGCTTGAGCATAAACAACATCTGCAAAGTTACAACGTTCAAAGTTTAAAGCAAAGGGAGATATTTGCTTTTAAAGAAATCAGTTTCTAAGAACTACAGCAAACGGCCAGTAGGCGACTACACACATTCCTCCAGGGTTGGTGACATCAACAGGCTAAATATTTACATAAACCCCTCCTCCTAGAATATTAAATAAGGGTGGGTGAGGCCATTTTGTATCGCGGCTCTGTTGTGGTATAGTTAGGCTGGAGTGTTGTTGCCGCGATGCCAAGGAAACGCTGTTATTTTCATCCGGATTGCAGGTCTGGGGTACTTGCTTTGTTCAGCCTTCCTTGGGACGGGGGTGCGTTGCAGAGCGTTTAACATACAGCATGTTGCACGTGTGTGTATGAGACAGTGGGGAACAGGCGCGTGCGGGGCTCCCTGCAGCACATCTTACGGAGGAAAACATCCACCGTCTTCGCGATTTCAATGCCGGATTTGCACAACGTCAGCTGTGTGAAAAAAACACTGCCAGTGCGTGGATGCACGACGCGCGCGCTGCACATTTCACGGAGGAAAACTTCCACAAACTTCGCGAGTTCAATACAGGATATGCACCACGGCTTGTCCTGAAAGCTGGATTTACAAACAGAAGCTGTTTACGGGCCACAACCTGTAAGTCTGATTTATTTTTCATCGATGTGTTTTCCTGTAATAGGTTGTAGCAAGGAAGTAAACAGATGACAACGCTGTTCTGCAAACCAGTCTGTTAAATGCTCACTCATACTTAACGTTATCCGACGAACACCTAATGTTACAAACACTAACGTTAAAATCTCAACAGCGAACCTGGCATTAGTGTAAATGATTCTTTGATTAGAGCTTTTATGTATTGTTTATCTACAGGCATGCTAAACATGGTTCTGTGTGTGATTTGGCTAACTTACTAGTTAAAGCCAGTGTTTAGTGTTCGTTTTGGGTTAGTTCTTGCGCAGATATTTGGCTATAATCGTTCTAAAAATACAAAAGTTAAAGTGCCATTCAGTAGCGATTATAGATCTGCAGTCTTTACTCTTGAGGACTTAACAGGTTCTGCTCGATCATCTTCACTCAAATGTTCTGGGTCTGATTCGGGCTCATATGGTTTTATTGACGCCGTTGTTTCAAATACTGACCAAAGCACAGCCTCCGGTAAAGGTAAGGGGCGTGACGTTTCCGACAAACGTGCACTAGGCGGTTAGCGAATCACAACACACTGGGCCAGCTAACCAATCTGAGCCCATCGTGTATTTTTGAGGGACTGGCTTCATACAACCCGGAAAGCATCAGACCGTTTTACAAGGATGGACAGAGCAGTGTAGAATAAAGGTCAAATATATGAAAAATAAGGATATTTTTTTTCAAACGAAGCATGAACACATGTTACAGTGCACCCCACAAACACAGTCAAGCCTTCAAAAGAATGTGTTTTACCACCCCTTTAAGACATTGTGTGTATACACCAACAAATATACAATATAATAATTACTTTTCTAAACGTTTTTTTACTTGTCAGACTACCTATTGAAAGCTGTCTGTAAAAAGTTTGCATAGCTTTAACTGTTGAACATGACCCTTGGGATCTGCTCTACCCTTATGCCTGACCACAATAAAGACGTGTGTGCGCATGTGTGTGCATTTTGTGGGAAGACTGTGAAGTTCTACGCATGCAAACACCTGTGAAAAAGTTGGAAAATATCAAAAGCTAGAACAAACAGGAGGAGCTGTCGAGTGTCGACTGACAGTCCCTGGTGTGCAGTTTTCCCATGTGTTTTCAGAAGTGAGTTCCCACTGAGAGCGGCAACCCAGAGTTTCTTTGTTCTTTTTTGTGCTCACTTTTTCCTGTTCTCTCTCTTTATACTGCACATGTGCAAGCACACATAGGCTACGTCTACATTAATCAGAATACATTTGAAAATGGCGTTTCCGTTTCAAAACGCTATTCATCCACACTAGCATCTAGTCTTTTCCTAAACTTTCTCAATGTTTTCTTCTCAAAAATTTGTTCTAAGAACGTTAATGTCCATATTGGGTTATGAAAAGAATATTTCTGAATGTTCAAAACGTCAAGTATTTGTTGACAAGTGTTTTTTCTTGGCTATTCCAAGTTAACATTAAAGGAACATTTTATAATTTGCAAACATTATGGGAACGTTACTTTTTAATGTTCTCTGAACATTCCGAAACAAGTAACATTTATGTTTAACCTTCATCCGTATCCTGTAACAAATCCTTCCATCGCACGTCAAAATGACCCAAAGCTCTAAAATTATACTTTTTTTGTCCAGAAAGCGTACATGTATTTGATTTCATGTTTTATTATATGTTTTCTAATTTTAAATGCAATTCATTTGCAGATTTTTTTTATTTTATTAATTTTGTATTTATTTTATTTACATTTAAATTATTAGATTTGATCAATAAATAATATAATTTAAGCACATTCTTAACATTCTTTCAACTTAAATTCAAAATATCTCACATTGGGTCGATTTGGGTGTCTTTGCGACTCTTGTGGAAAAAATAAATAATATAACATTATTTCCCTTTCAGTCGGTCACGTTCGACGCACGTCGGAACTGACCGACGAATTGGGATCTGTTTTCAGAGACCGACCTACTTCGAGTAATTAAAACGAGCCAATGAACATTGGTATGCGATCACGCATTCCACGCACCGCCCCGCGTCGCGGGTATAAATAAGGAAGTGGAAGTGCCGCATACCGCTTTCAACTTCGGATTCAAGCATTTCAGCATTATCTGGTGTTCCTACGAAGAGTTTGAGACGACAAGGTGCGGTTCCTCAATGCCCCTGTCTGCCAGGCCGGCCTCTTCGGCAACGCCATCGAGATCTTCGCCCAGCAGTTCTCGGTGGCACAGAAGCAGACGGAGGCCATCAAAAACATCCTGCCCCGGCGACCTGCTGCTGCCTCCACCCAGTCGCCGGCTGCAACTCCGCCTGCTCGTCGTTGAGGGCATCCCCCTGCGGCCACCTCCGCCCCTGCTAAACCCAAGCAGCAGCCTTCACCATCGGGGAAGCAGGGTGCCGGTCGTAAGGGTGCCGCCCAACCCGGCGCCCAGTCGGCGGGCAAGGGCAAGCGGCCCTGACACGGGGAGCCCAGGGAGAAGAGGAGCTGCTCCAGGGGAGGTGGTGTCCGCACCCCTCCTCCCCCCGGAGGAGGACCGGGGGGAGAATGTCCAGACTGGTACCGTGACGAACATCCTGCCGCTGGCCCTCCGGGGTCCAGCAGTACCCACATTCTCAATAAAAGAGCAGTTTCCTCCCTCCCTGAGCCCCGAGAGGGACAGGTTGGCAGTGTGCGACGCTCCCGGGCCTTGCCACTCCTTTCCTTCCCTCTCACCCCTCGCCAGGGGGCAGCAGAGTGGGCACCGAGGACGCCCCCGGGCCTTCTCACCCACTCTCTGCCCCACCTGGAGTATTCAGGCAACACTCCAGGCCGCCTCCGGGCCTCCCGAGTCAGGTCTGAATACTCCACCTCGCTGCCTCACCCCAGGTACGTCTGTGGTGCCGTTGGTCCCGATAGTTCGGTCTCTGGGGGCCTGGCTAGGTCTCCCCAGGCCGTCTTGCTGGCTCATCCGTACCATAAGACTCGGCTATGCAATTCAATTTGCACGCCGGCCTCCCGAGGACAGGGGCATCCTCTTCACCTCGGTGCGGAGCAGCGATGCCCATGTCTTGCGGTCCGAGATCGATGTCCTGCTGGCGAAGGGCGCGGTCGAGCCGGTTCCTCCTGCCGATATGAGGTCGGGATTCTACAGCCCCTACTTCATTGTACCCAAGAAAGGGGGTGGGTTAAGGCCAATCTTGGACCTGCGCATTCTGAATCGGGCCCTGCACAAGCTCCCGTTCAAAATGTTAACGCAGAAACGGATTTTTCAATGCATCCGTCCCCGAGATTGGTTTGCAGCGATCGACCTGAAAGACGCGTACTTTCATGTCTCTATCCTTCCACGACACAGACCGTTCCTACGCTTTGTACTGATATGCCTTCCCCTTGAACGCAAAGTCTTGCCCTTCGGGCTGTCCCTGTCGCCTCGCGTCTTCACGAAGGTCGTCGAGGCAGCCTTTGTTCTGCTCAGAGAACGCGGCGTTCGCTTATTCAACTATCTCGACGACTGGCTTATACTCGCCCAGTCTCGGGAGCAGTTGTGCGAACACAGGGACATGGTGCTCAGTCACCTCAGCCTGTTGGGACTTCGGGTCAACCGAGAGAAGAGCAAATTCTGCCCCGCGAAGAGGATCTTATCTCGGTATGGAGCTGTATCCGGTCAGCCGGACAGTGCGCGTCCGGTCAGTGTTGAACTGCTTGAATACGTTCAAAGGCAGGACAGCGGTCCCACTGAAATTCTTTCAGAGGCTCCTGGGGCATATGGCATCTGCAGCCGCGGTAACGGCGCTCTGATTGCTTCATATGAGACCGCTTCAACGCTGGTTGCACGGCCGAGTCCCGAGATGGGCATGGCAGAGCGGTCAGTACCGGGTCTCAGTTACTCCTTACTGTCGCCAAACCTTCAGTCCGTGGTCAGACCCCTCGTTTCTCCGGGCCGGAGTGTCCCTAGAACAGGTGTCAAGGCATGCTGTGGTCTTCACGGATGCCTCATCCACGGGCTGGGGGGCCACGTACAACGGGCACGCAGTTTCGGGTCTGTGGACGGGGCCCCAACTGCGTTGGCATATCAATTGCCTAGAGTTACTGGCGGTACGTCTTGCCCTGGCCCGGTTCAAGAAACCGTTTCGGGGCAAGCACGTACTGGTCCATTCATCAACCGTCAGGGTGGTCTACGCTCCCGTTGCATGCTCCAGCTCGCCCGCCATCTCCTCCTGTGGAGTCAGAAGTTTGTGAGGTCACTTCGTGCCATTCACATCCCAGGTGCGCTGAACCAGACAGCCGACGAGCTCTCTCACCAGTCGACACCTCCGGGCGAATGGGGACTCCACCCCCGGAGCATCCAGCTGATATGGGACCACTTCGGAGTTGCACAGGTAGACCTGTCAGGGAGGACGAGGAGCAGGTCTTGTTAGTTGCGCCCTACTGGCCCAACCGGACCTGGTTCCCAGAACTCTCACTCCTCGCGACAGCCCCTCCCTGGCCGATCCGCCTGAGGAAGGACCTGCTTTCTCAGGGGCAGGGCACTCTATGGCACCCGCGTCCAGACCTCTAAGCGTTGTCCTGAGACCCCGGCCTGGATACGTGCCCAAGGTTCCTACCACTCCCTTTCGGGACCAGGTGGTGAACCTGCAAGCGCTGCCTTCGGAGGAGGCAAACCCAGCCCTAGCTTTGTTATGTCCCGTCCGCACTCTTCGTGCTTACGTTGACCGGACTCAGATCTTCAGAGCTTCAGATCCTCACAGCAGCTCTTCATCTGTTACGAAGGCCAGCAGAAGGGAAAGGCTGTCTCCAAGCAGAGGTTGGCCCACTGGATGGTGGATGCCATTGTCTTGGCTTACCAGTCCCAAGACGCACCTTGCCTGTTCGGGTTGCCAGCACACTCAACAAGGAGTGTTGCTTCTTCCTGGGCGTTGGCTCAAGGCGCCTCGCTGACAGATATATGTTGAGCTGCGGGCTGGGCGACACCTAACACGTTCGCTAGATTTTATAGCCTCCGTGTAGAGCCGGTATCTTCCCGCATTCTTGCCCCCAGTGGCCAGCAGCGCTAAGTGCCCGTTCTAGTGTCGGCTTGCATACGCCACTCCCGCCCTCTGGGCCGGATACGTGCCTCTATTCTGCTCCAGTTGTGTTCCCCGGAAACGGCTAACCCTGTGAGTTCCTCCGTCACCCCTTCGGTGTCAGACGTGGCGGCCATCTGACGCCAGGCCTGCACCCGTATGCTTGTGAAACGTGTGTGTAGGCTGGGTTCCATATGTTGCGGTCCCCTCATGGCTACCCCATATGTGAATTCTCCACGGTACCAGCTACCCTACTCGGCTAGCCCCGTGTCTTTCCCTCGACAGAGCTTCCTCTGTCGTCTCTGGGTGTGTTCTTCCCCCCCTGCGTGGAATGCATGATCGCATGCCAATGTTCATTGGCTCGTTTTAATTACTCGAAGTAGGTTGGTCTCTGAAAACAGATCCCAATTCGTCGGTCAGTTCCGACGTACGTCGGTCAGTTCCGACGTACGTCGAACGTTCCCTCCTTCAGGGAACGAGGGTTACATACGTAACCGAGACGATTTCATGACTCTTGCCACTAGAAGCCTTATAGCACTATATGGATCAAATGAGCTGTTCCGCTGCGCCCTAAAGTCAGTTCTTGAGTTTATCTCTTCAGTATGCCTTCAGCTACACATGTAGACATTATTAAATCATTTTTTGGCAAGGTTTAGTTTTAGCATTGCTAGTTTAGCATTTTTTGTTTTGTGGTTTTTCTATGAAGACTGAATCATTCCTCGCATTCTATTAATTCCTAAGGGGGTCAAATTGACCTGAGATGGAAAGATTTGTTACTTTTTTTTTATTACAACCACATAAACTCCTCGAATTCAGTCAAAACATGTTGTGTGTGTATTTGTGGTTCAAGTGCGACAAAAGTCTTGAGGTCTTGAACCACTCCGATGAACATTAAAAATGAGTTTCAAGGTGAAAATGTGATTTCTATTGAAACTTGTATGTAATGTATCTAAATATATTTATAATTATGCATTTGTAATGATGTAGTTGCAATTCAATACATTTAAAATATATTAAATGTATTGAATAATATATATATATATGTGTGTGTGTGTGTGTGTGTGTGTGTGTGTGTGTGTGTGTGTGTGTGTGTGTGTGTGTGTGTGTGTGTGTGTGTGTGTGTGTGTGTGTGTGTGTGTGTGTGTGTGTGTGTGTGTGTGTGTGTGTGTGTGTGTGTGTATGTGCTTTAGTATGTTAGTCAACATCAAAATAAGTGTACTTCTTTAAAGCATGACAAACGATTATTAAAAAAAATATTAAAACGTATTTCATAAAAAAATGCACTTAAATATGTTAAGAAACATAGTCATGAAAGTATACCCTCTCTTTAAATACAACCTGTCTGCCAATACAGTAGAAAGGTGAAAAAAAAAAACTAAATCGGTGCAACCTGACTAGAGGAAAAAAGTCTGTTGTTTTCCCTTTCACTTAATAGGTAGAAAAACACCCATAATGCACTGGGCATGTTGCCATCCAAAGCCACTCCCACCAGTCCGCTATTGATCCGCTTACCAGAGTCAAATACTGCCTAGCTTTAGCAGAAAATACTTCTTAGTAAACTTTTAGTCATAATGGTGTTGACTTCCTGTACCTGAGTGCAAGAATTCAAAGAGTAAATGTTTAGCGGGAGTGAGTTATTTTTGGTTTCCAGTGAAGGATCCAGCACGCTGTAGGCAGCGCTAAAGGCTGCAAAGAATCGTAAATACGGAGAGAACACCAAGACGGAAAATCTGAAAAACCTGTTTGTAGTCAACATTAACTGGAATTTTGAGTGATAAATCTAGCCTTACAATAACTTTTCTGTTACTAACCCTGTGCCGAGCCGACTGTCCGTGGGCGATGAAACAAAATATACAAAAAAAAGTATAATCTGTAGTTTTCACAAAAGCCCTGGAGCTGTCAAAAGTCTTTTGCTGACAAATATACGTGTATGTTTTAGTCTAGGTAACACAGAGACTGATTAAACATTGTTCATTTACACATACTACCGACACTATAACAATACAAAGTGGTTTGGAAATCGGCAGTTATACTTTATGTGGCCTTTTATTTCATTAATATCATCTGCAAGTACAGTTTTTTATTTATTTATATACTTTTCAGATTTGAAGTGCACATTCAATACAATTAAGTGCACTTATTTTTCACAAGGGAAAGATGATATAAACCTCTTTCAATTATGAATCAATTATATCCCACAAAATACCATTCAATATATGAAGCATTTGAACCACCAAGAGCTCACACCAAGCTCAATATCTGTGGCAAATATTCGATAGAGAGAAAAGTGAGTAGAAGAGCTTCCAAAGATGAAACCTCAGCATTTCAGACATGTGACGAAACTCATGAGACAGTAGGATAGGAGAAAGGGAATAACAGGATTGAGATAAATGAATAAATAAAGTTTCTCTACCATCCATCTCTCTCCGTGTCACCTTTCCTCATCCAACCCATTTGTTCTCTATTGTGGAAACAGCTTGACATAATTCAGTATAAAGACACTTACCCCCTGTTAGTGACGACAGCCTTCTTCAAGTGGACGTAGCCGGCTGGGAAGATTCCCTGCGAAACAAGAGGGAAGAAGATTACATATCTGCTTCTGCGACTATAAGCTTCCATGAAGAGAGCGAGTGGACGCTCAGCCATGGGCATCTCTGGGAATGTTTCCAAGCAGAAGATGATTCAGTGGCCCTGCTGGATGCAGATCATGTCAAAATCTTTACTTGTGCTTCTATTGCTTGAGGCTGAATCAACCTCGGGAAATTGCTGGTTCCTCGACTAGGCGCGTCAAAGCTCAAGTACCTCAGAAAAAGAGTTGCTCTCAGACTGTTTATACTTGACTAAGATCAGTGTCAAGAGTGCACTGTCAAGACAGTTGAACATTAACTATCATGGTTCACCCAAAAACAATTTATCTAATCTTTATTAATCTTTATTATCTTTCATTATTAAGGATGAAAACAGGTGAAACGTTTTTAAAAATATATTATTTTGTATCTACATCTGAGCACAGTTTGAGACATATAAAGTAGACTTGTGATATTATCATTATTAAATGATAATTTACTGTACATACTGAGACATACTGTAAAGAGATCTCACTTGTGAATTGAGTCTTACACAACAGTGTTTGCCTTGAAATGCATTAACTTAATGATTGAACAACTCAACACATGCTTGAATCCTGACCAGGAAAACTATAGACCTTCTCAGTCCAATGGTGCAAAGCTTGAATTCATTTATTCAACTTAAATGTATTCATTCAATTAATTCAACTTTATTCAAAAAGTGATCAAACTAAGGGATTTAGGGGGTATAAAAAACATAATTAATCACATAAGTTGCTTTAGAACAGTGAAACGGATTGATGCACAGAGTAGCGCAAGGCAAGAACATGCCACAAAAACATCTCAGCTGAAGCATCCAGATGGTGGAGTTTCCTGCCACATACAGTTGTTGCCTAATTGTCTTTGCTGTTCACTTTCAAAGGTCAGAATAATTAGTAATTGAGGACACCAAATGCTCTCGAACAAACCTCCATCTGCTGGAGGAAGGATTCCATGTGCATGGATGACAAACCAGCATATGCTAGTATTCATGAGATGGACGGTCACTCGCTAATCGCCTCTTACAGTCATGTATGAAGACCTCCTATTGCATGAGGAGAGCTCATTATACATTTATTACATTAAATACATTTAACTGGAATTAATAGATTTATTAATTAAAAGCCAAATCATTCACACAATACCCTTTGGTAATGATGTCGATGAAAACGTTCAGATTTTATCTGTATGTATGCATGCATGTTTGTTTGTTTGTTTGGTCACCCCAAATCCTCATTACCGTAATGTATTTAGACATTACATTATATATATATATATAATATATATATATATTTATATATATATATATATATATATATATATATTATATATATATATATATATTGTATACAGTAGTTAAATAATAGCTAGGGGTGTAAATCGGACGGTTCATCACGATACGATATGATATCGTTTCTCATAGCCAACGATACGATATTTGCCGATACCTCAAAAAATTCAGTGATACGATTATTTTCAACAGATAACCAAACTACAAGCAACCTTGTGAAAAAAAGTGATGGGATTTTGTTGCATTATGGTAATAACACTGTAAATATGCTTTAACAATTACTACAATGATACTTTACAATCTAAATAATATATAATATTTTACCCCTTAGGAAAAATGTAAATTATGTTAATGAAAACATGTCCAGATTTCATCCCAAAATGTATTATATATAATATTTGATCCATAATAGTTAAAATTTTTTGGCTTATTTTCAACCCAAATTCTCATTATCTCAGATAAATTGATTTGAGGGTGAAATATGACTTTGACATATCTTTGATGAGATTTACTTTAATGCCAAAAACCTATTTAAAAAAAATTAATAAAACAGGACAGAAACTTAACAAAAAGAGCAACAACAGAAAATGGGTTAACAAAAAGACTTGAAGACAACTCGTGGGTTTAATCAATAATTCAAGCTGAAGGCGTGGTGTGTGGCATTTCCAGACTGCGCGTGAATCACACGCTGATCCACATAAGGACTCTAGCATTGTCATTTTGTCCTGCATTCACATCCATTTTTGAGGCAGATAATATAGCTCTATATGAGCTGAACTGAGAGGAGATGTTAGTGTAGGCCCTGCGGCAGCACAGATGTGCGTGCGTGTACACATCAGCTCCATCTGTTGAAACTCATGTTATCAGTGTGTGTGCCAGAAGCATATATTTTATTATTTTATCCTGAGTGCTGGAAATAAAGCTGCATGTGTCATGAAGGACAGGAACAATGGCAGCTGAATCAGCAAGAAATGATTTAAAGGGCCAGTGATAAAACAAATTCCTGAAAAAAATATAATAAATATAATATAATATTAAAACTAGTGCTGTCAAATAGATTAATCATGATTTAATAATGCAATTAGCATCCGTTTTTCTGTCATCCTTTGGCTAGTGTTACAGTAGCCTATACGATCATGCTCTTATTCATGCAAATGCTTTTAAACCATTTAAGAAAAAAAGAGAACGTGCGACACAACACACAGAAAGACACGCGCCAGTATCCAACGCAGACAGCGCACCAGAATCGAGTTCTCTTTCACTTTTGAACAAACAATAGCACAAAATGCCAAAATGTCAGTTTTGTCAAGTATTCTCATAAGAGCAGTCTTAAATTAGTTAAATAACATCTAAAATGAACTTAAAAGAACCCTTTCATACACACGGAGTAATGTGACGCAAGTGTTTTTTGCTACTTTCAGCCTGACGCCATTATCATTTTCACGTCCAGCTCCACGTTGTTTAAATAGCAAATGCACTCGCGCTGATCTGTTCAGCCATGGGCGTGCTGCTGGTCTGAAAATGAGGAGTGTTCAGGTGCATTGTTGGCGTGTTGCTATTTTGAGGAACTGAAAACGACTGCGCCATTGACCAACAGACCGCAGTATTTTTTGTGTTATTTTTAAAGGGCGTGTTAGTAATACTATAGTCGGGCGCACAACGCTTGTACACTCTGCTTATTACACACACAGGGACGCAGCAGCAATCAAACATGCTAAATGTTAAAAATAAAAGGATTACAATGTAAAATATTATTATTGTGTACATACAGACAAAAATGCCTATATGTCATAATGGATAGTCATTGCATCTATCAGAATTACTTATTTGCATTAATGACGAATGAAATTGGCTACTTATTTAACCAATCATGGCAATACACACATGTATTTAAACTGACTCATCAGGTTGAGGGTGTCTATATTCTGCCATGTAAATAAAGGCTTTTAAAGGGAATAGGAGATCAGACTTGGACTGGTTTATAGCATGTTACGCCCAAAACACACCCATGACTCATTAAGATAATAGGGACAAATCCATTTGGACCATGTGCCTGGTCCGCAGACCGTTTTTTTCCATCATTAAACTAGCAAAACTGCGCTTCAGACCATGTGTTCAGATCTTTAAAATAGGGCCCTAAGCCACCCAGCTCCTCTAATGAGACAATAAAGCTTTGAAAAATCATTCACATCCATATTAGCTTGTGAATAGTTCTTGTTTAGAATCTTGACTTGTTATGAATGATAACTGGTCAAGCTAATATGAACAACCCAAGTTTGCTAAGCCAAAAGCTAGCACGCAATGCAAAACGGTAAGCCATGAGAATAAACCTCTGGATATCACTAGCTCCACATATTTTAAAGAAAGCGCTTAACATTAACATTGCAGCCATGTTGAACTGAAGATATCTCTTGATCTCCTGATAGACGAATGACTCACAGGAACAAAATGAGTCACATTTAATATAACCATGAATAAACAAACACACTGCTTGCTTGCGGCTTGTGAGTTTATGATATTCCCTTTGAAGTTTTTCCTCAAATCCTCAATGAAAGACCTATCATTCAATCATTAAACATATAAGTTCACACATTTTTAAATGAAACAAATTTTGAAGAATGAAAGTAAAAAAACACAACAAGACGCCTAGCAAAAAGAACATTCTTAAAACAGCATTTGTGACCCTGGTTGCACGGGTATATTTGTGGCAATAGCCAACAATACAAAATTATAGAATTTTCTTTTATGCCAAAAATCATTAGGATATTACGTAAAGATCATGTTCCATGAAGATATTTAGTAAACTGGATTCTTAGTAGTAATATGCATTGCTTAAGGACTTAATTTGGACAACTTTAAAGGCGATTTTCTCAATATTTAGCACCCTTTTTTTTTGCATCCAGATTTTCAAATAGTCGTATCTCGGCCAAATATTAAAGGGGTGGTAAACCACGATTTCACTATTATAACTTTAGCTAGCGTGTAATGTTGCTGCTTGAGCATAAACAAAGTTACAACGTTCAAAGTTTAAAGCAAAGGGAGATATTTGCTTTTAAAGAAATCCATTTCTAAGGACTACAGCAAACGGCCAGTAGGCGACTACAGACATTCCTCCAGGGTTGGTGACATCACCAGCCTCAATATTTACATAAACGCCTCCTCCGTGAATATTAAATAAGGGGGAGTGAGGCCATTCTGTATCGCTGTTGTTGTGGTATAGTGGTATAGGCAGGAGTGGTGTTGCTGCAATGCCGACGAAACACTGTTATTTTCATCCGGATTGCAGGTCTGGGGACAGGCATTTAACATACAGCATGATATATGCATGTGTGTTTGAGACAGAGGGGAACAGGTCTCAGATATATGCTGCCCATCATAAAGCACGAGACAGACAGGGTCGGAGGAGAAGACTGGAAAATGTGACATAATGGACAATATTCGTCCGTTGCAATTCATGAGCGGTTCGGCGAGACAAACACTGCCAGTGTGAATCATGCACGACGGGCACGCCTCCCGCTGCACATTTAACGGAGGAAAACATCCACAATCTTCGCGAGTTCAATGCAGGATTCGCACAACGTCCGCTGCGCGAGACAAACACTGCCAGTGCGTGGATGCACGACGCGCGCGGGGCTCCCGCTACACATTTCACGGAGGAAAACTTCCACAATCTTCGCGAGTTCAATGCAGGATTTGCACCACGGCTTGTCCTGAAAGCTGGATTTACAAACAGAAGCTGTTTAGGGGCCACAACCTGTAAGTCTGATTTATTTTCCGTCGATGTGTTTTCCTGTAATAGGTTAATTGCAAGGAAGTAAACAGATGACAACGCAGCGAACTTGGCATTAGTGTAAATTATTCTTTGATTAGAGCTTTTATGTATTATTTATCTACAGGCATGCTAAACATGGTTCTGTGTGTGATTTGGCTAACTTACTAGTAAAGCCAGTGTTTAGTGTTCGTTTTGGGTTAATAGTTCTTGCCACAGATATTTGGCTATAATCGTTCTAAAAATACAAAAGTGCCATTCAGTAGCGATCTCTATAGATCCGCAGTCTTTACTCTTGAGGACTGAACAGGTTGAACAGATTCTGCTCGATCATCTTCACTAAAATGTTCTGGGTCTGATTCGGGCTCAGATTGGTGTGGTTTTATTGACGCCATTGTTTCTTATACTGACCAAAGCACAGACTCCAGGTAAGGGGCTGCGGTTAGCGAATCACAACACACTGGGCCAGCTAACCAATCTGAGCCCATTGCGTATTTTTTAAGGGACCGGCTTCATAGAACCCGGAAACCATCAGACCGTTTTACAAGGAGGGACAGAGCAGTGTAGAATAAAGGTAAAATATATGAAAAATAATGAAAAAATTTTTTAAACAAAGCATGAACACATGTTACAGTGCACCCCACAAACACAATCAAGCGTTCAAAAGAATGTGTTTTACCACCCCTTTAACAAATTCTATCCTATCCTAACAAACCATACATCAATGGAAAGCTTATTTATTCAGCTTTCAAATGATGTATATAATCTCAATGTCATAAAATTGACACTTATGACTGGTTTTGTGGTCCAGGGTCACATTTAAGAAAATTTACTTGAGAAGCAAAATTGTGTAAGGTAATAACACTTGTTTTTAGACAATATAGCTGCATTCACGCCATTTCGTAATTACCGTAATTTCGAGATGACAACACGTGATGTACTAATGGTCACATGGAACAAGTTTACAAGTTTCTATGAGGATGTGAACGCTTTTTACAAATCATTACTACAGTCATTACGACATGGCAAAAATCTGTGTAGTGCAGGATGCGTCATCAATATTGTTGGTTTGTTTCTCAGAGCAGAGAAACTGTCAATTCTAAGTTTGTTTATGTGCTAAAAGTGATTTTTAGGAGTGATACATTTTTTTACACTAGCATATAAACTAGCATCAAAGCTAATGTTTTGATGAACAAAATCATAAAAAAGGTTGGTCTAACCCTTGGGAAACGGAAATACACTTAAGCATGCTTGGCTAAAGTATGCTCTGTTATTGATACAGTTCCCACATGTGCACTGCAATAAATGAGAAACACACACATGGGTTTGTTGATGAACATACTCTTGTTAATGCTGATGGTGAGGAATTACAGCTGCAGCATCTCATAATGAACATCAAAATGAGTAGTGTATCACTGAGAAACGTCCTGCACAAAGTCGTCCTTGCGATGGAGGTTCGGGTTGAATAACAATCACGCTCAGATTGATATTGTAAACTTGACGGCATTGTTACTGTCTTTACAGTCTGTACAATCGCTGAGCTTTAGGAAGCCTCCAGAGCTGAAGTTAAGTTATGGGAATAGGCTTTTAGCTTCCGACGCACGCTATAAGCAGTAGACTAATCACAACATGCTGGGCCATCTCACCAATCAGAGCAGAGTAGAACAATTGCAGAGACTGGGCCGTCTGACCAATCAGAGCAGAGTAGACCAAACAAAACAGACTGAGCCATCTGACCAATCAGAGCAGAGTAGACCAATCACACAGACTGGGCCGTCTGACCAATCAGAGCAGAGTAGACCAATCGCAACAGACTGGGACATCTGACCAATCAGAGCAGAGTAGACCAATCAAAACAGACTGGGCCATCTCAACAATCAGAGAAGAGTAGACCAATTGCAGAGACTGGGCCATCTGACCAATCAAAGCAGAGTAGACCAATCGCACAGACTGGGCCGTCTAACCAATCAGAGCAGAGTAGACCAATCGCAACAGACTGGGACATCTGACCAATCAGAGCAGAGTTGACCAATCGCAACAGACAGGGCCATCTGACCAATTTGAGCAGAGTAGACCAATCAAAACACACTGGGACATCTGACCAATCAGAGCAGAGTAGACCAATCAAAACAGACTGGGCCATCTTAACAATCAGAGCAGAGTAGACCAATTGCAGAGACTGGGCCATCTGACCAATCAGAGCAGTGTAGACCAATCGCACAGACTGGGCCGTCTGACCAATCAGAGCAGAGTAGACCAATCGCGACAGACTGGGACATCTGGCCAATCAGAGCAGAGTAGGTTTGTGGAAAGGAGGGATTTAGAGAGACTGATTCAACGAGTCGTTTGAGAATCATTGAAAAATGTGGTGATGTGAATATTATGTATATTATGAGAAAATTAAAGTGTTTTTCGACCTTTGATGCATGTAAACCTATTGCAGGAGACTCCAAAACAAAAGTAGGAACCTTTAAAATAGCATAATAGGGTCACTTTAATTACACTTAAGTGGCCTTATTTCTTTAATATTATATTGTCAGCAATTTGTTTTTTAAACATATACATATAAAAGTTTTTCCTCAAATTGATTTCCTTAAATTCCCTTGAATTCCCCGTGATTTGTTGTCTAACGGCACTCAGCTCAGTGCGGTGGTCCTCGCTAAAAATTTCCAATGTAAGTATTCTGATAGACATAACGTCCACCTTTCAAACATTCACTCTGTGTATTCCGGTTCCTGTGTATCCATGGCAGGTAGTGCATGTGAGTTTATAGGTATTGTTCAGCAGGTGAGCCATGGAGTATGGGTAGGACTGTTGACCTGTAACTAACAGCTCTGCTCTCAGTTAGAGGGCCAAACAAAGTGTGTGCTTCCCTTCCCTCGCTCTCAGCAGCCTAATGCTCGTTTAGCAGAAAAGGTCAACACGGAGCCAAATAAGAATAGCAATCCCGCTGCAAGCGGATAAAGAGCGAAGCCAACGAGCAAAAGAAAGATAGCGAGCAGCTTCCGCATGTCAGAATTATTCCCGACAGTAATTGTTCTCTTGATAACGCTAATATTTGTTTGCTTAAAGAAATGAAAATTGACTATTTCATTTCCTAATAAATGTTCCTGGTCTTATAGCGTATCAGTCCAAGTTATTCCCAATAGAGAAAACAAAGCTTGTTTTCATAATGTTCCATCAAAATCTAATAACTTTCTCTGGCTCTTAAATACATTTTCTGCTGAAAATAATATTAAGTATGAATATCATAGCCCACTATTCCCTATCCAATAAAATGAAGTCTTGCCCTACATTATTTCCCACAGAACGTTTTGTTTCTCTCAGAAAAAATGTACGTTAAATGCAATTTTCTTGCTATATTTTGTTTTGGTGGCTCAAAAGCGAGGAATATTCCACGTATGTGTCTCAACATTTAGTTCTGGAGTGAAAACTGAGTCTAATTAACATGTCAAAGCCAATCTTTACTCACTTTTGGCACATGCCGAGTATTAATTTTAGGGAGCAGATCATTTTAATGAGCTGGATTAAGCTTCTCTCTAACTTGATAAACATATACGGTGATGAAGGTGAGCTTGCAGTTCTTTGTAGGCCGGACAGCATCAGGGTTTCCAGCTTTAGCAGGGGTGTAAATAATTAAAAGCTTCTGAAAGCCGACTATCCCACTGCGCACTGTTCTTGACATTCATTAATATTGACTTTTGAATGACAGCCGAGTAAAAGTGCCATAAAACTACTTCCTAAAATGCAAAAAAAAAAGATAATATCCATCTTTTTGTAGTTTCGATTTGCAATTACCTCTTACACATTTTGAAAGTCTTTCCAAAGAGGATATTGGAGCATTATGGAACCTCGCACATGACATGCAAGAAAAAAAATATGTATATCGTGGCCATGAATTAATAATTAGTTTCTACTTACTAATAAGTCAGCACGTTTTATTAATTTGGTTCCTCGTTTGAAGTAAATTTGTGCACGGTATAATAATTCCAGGGATAGGAAAAAGTTTTACTCCCTAAAAAAGTAACTAATTGTGTTATGTAGTTACTTTTTATGGAAAGTAATGAGTTACATTACTTTTGGGTTACTTTTTCTCATCTGGGCTGGGCTGAGCTGGGCTTGCTTTTTTGATTTTTTTATAACAAAACAAACAAAATTATATTTATTTTGAATTGGATCATCAAAGTTCAGCAGCAAAGACACTCATTAATAAAGTGAGATTAAATACATAAAGTATACTTTTGTAATTTAACATATTTATTGCAGGTTTGTGTAATATTCTGAGTTTGCATTTCACCATTTGTATTCCTTTTAATGAATACTGAATCTGTGAAATGAGTGAGGTGAGTAAATCTCTGCTCACATTTATTCTAGAATAATTTATTAGTTACTTGAAAAAAGTAATCTGATTATGTAACTTGCATTACTTGTAATGTATTTCCCTCAAATTTCTTCCATCGTTTTACTAAATTGTGGCCACATTGTAATAATTCATTTCAAGATTTACAAAAACGAGAGAAAGAATTCTTAATTCAGAGATCACGCTGCACACACACACAAACATTCAGGAGACACTTGTTATCAATGCTGCCCCACGAAAAAAAAAAAAAAGTAATAAAATAGCTTTGCTACTGAATCACTGCATTATATTTCTCAGCAACGAGGGGGTAACATCGCTATTTTTAAGTACTTAAACTCATGCAGCTTCATTGTTAATAGAGAGAGAGAGAGACGCTGAAGACGCAGGTACACACCTCTCTCTCTCTCTCTCTCTCTCTCTCTCGATAATTAATTCAAATAAATGCTATAATTCAGTAGCCTGACGTCGTCATACTCAATTCTAGTCAGAATATGAGTCTGATTCTGCTCCGTTGGGCTGTGATTATGGGGCGTGTTTCAACCGAACCAGGAAAGACCTCAATTGGATAGACCTACAACCAATCAGAGCAACGGAGCGACGCATAACGTTAGTTATCAAATGTCAACAGAACTCAACTGCACTGTGTTGCCAAGTCCGCGGGTTGAAGCGACCCCAATTATGTGATATACAGACCCAGGAATGCGATTTTTAGCTGCCAGCCCTGCCAAAATAACACATATTTTATCCCCCCAAATGCCTTTTTTCCCGGAGAACCCCCCCTGGAAAGCTATTGGGCTTGTTTTTGGCTAGTTTTGAGGAACGTTAGCAATTGGGCGGGTTTTGTTGTAAAAACTTGGCAACCCTGTATCTGCACGCACGCTGGAATAAGTAGCCTAACGTTAGAAGATAAATATGAGTGTAAACGATCTTTGCTGGTGTTGTAAAAAAAAGGATACACAGAGTTTACTTACCAACACGATCATCATTTCTGAGAGAAATAGTAAAGGTGAATGCATATGAACAAGTTCTCCGTTTAGGATTAGAACAAACTCAACCCAAGCGCCTTTGATGACGTGGATGATTACGTTACTGTTTATCATCTGTCCATCATCGTCTAAAGCCCGCCCTGACAATTTCATTGGTCCGAACAGTTTCTGTTCGGGCATAATTACTTCTCTATGGATCAAGTCCAGACTGAACTGCCCGAGCAAAAATGTTGTGGGCGGGGCTAAGTTCGGCTGGCATCCAGGCTAATAATTCAGTCAAATAAATGTAATCTTATGCATTACTTTATCTCTGTGTCTGATTCAAAGCGAGCAGAATGCTAGATCTAACGAGCCGTAACTGATGAAAATAACCAGCAATTTTACCCTTCCGGCCAAATATTGCACTACAAACATCAATAACAGCTTTAGGTTGTCAATGCCAGAAAATGACCATAATCCATGGCTAGCTGTGCATTAAACAATTTTAATGCACGCCATGAAGGCAAAAAGCCTCCCGACGCCTCCATGTATTAATGCTGTTGATTCAAAATCGATTCATCCAACCCGATCTCACGGCAATTCTTACATATTTTAGGAGGTGTCTAATTCGTACGTATTTGACGAGTTGACAAATTCGTATGAATTCTTACGAATTACCTACCTCAAACCCCGCCCCTAAACGTACCCGTCACTGGGGTTTAGACAAAACGTACAAATTCGTACGAGTGAGGTCATTCAAATTCGTACGAATTAGCCACCTCGTAAAATATGTACGAATTGGTCGTGAGATAGCGTTGATTCATCACAATTAATCGCATCCCAAACACAAGTTTGTGTTTACCTAATATATGTGTGTGTGTACTGTGTATAATTATTATGTATATATAAATGCACACACATGTATATATTTAAGAAATATTTGCATACTGTATATATAATTTATATTATATATAAATCTAAATATGTTCTATACAAATATAAAAAAATGTCTTAAATATATACATGCATATATTATGTAAACACAAACTTTTATTTTGGATGCGGTTAATCATGATTAATCGATTTGACAGATTTAATATATATACTGAATGTATATATATATATATATATATATATATATATATATATATATATATATATATATATATATATATATATATATATATATATATATATATATATATATATATATATATATATATATATATATATATATATATATATATATATATATATATAAGATTTACACTGGCAGCTCAGAGCTGTACAGCAGCATTTAAGTATGAAATTGAATGACTACATAGACTTCACTATGATTCTTATTAAAGCTACTGTATTAAAGTTTTTCAGTCAAGAGCAGTGAGTGATTTTCTCTTTGTCTTTTGTTGTTGTATTAACATTAAATGGATAGTTCACTCAAAAATGAGAAATGAATACAGGTTTGGAACAATATTAGAGTGAGTAAATAATGACATAATTTTAGAGGTGAACTGTCCCTTTAAGGACAGCGTGTTCACTAGGCTGCGCTGCTTTCAATTTAAGACCTCCGTGCATCTGATATACAGACACAAGCCGATTTTACTTTCACTTTAGACATAACCGACTGTGTTTATATTAACCTTGTGTGTATTTGACAGTATTAGCGCAGTAAGACGACTACTTAGTCCAGTAATCAAGTGTTTGACAGGCGTTTAGTGCATGCGCGCGCTCTGAGAAGTGCATGTTAAAACAGTGCATATGCACGCGAATGAGCCGGCAAGGCTTTAAAACGCATGCAAATAATGAACTTTCGTGATTGTGAATAACTACAGTGTTGTGAGTATAACTCTACCCCTAACGTGTGATGTGAATGTATGTCGCGTTGTTCAGTATATTGGGATGGAGGCAAATTATAGAATTTGTAGAAAAATACTTAATTAAATGCAAAACCGAAAAACCGCAATTCACAGGCGCGTATTGAACCGTGAAGGCCGTATCGAACGGTTCAATATTATATTGAGAATTGTGGCATCCCTAATATATATATATATATATATATATATATATATATATATATATATATATATATATATATATATATATATATATATATATATATATATATATATATATATATATATATATATATATATATATATTAGTGCTTCGAATCGATAAAAAAATTAATTAATCCAATGTTTTTTCTGTAATTAAACGCGATTAATCGCAAGTTTTCAATATTTTAAGTTTTTAATATTTTGATATTGTAATAATTTCAGTTACTCTCAAAATTAATGTATAAACAATTTAAAGACAGCATATTTTAAATATGTGTTGTAATGGCATCTTTTTATGAAAGAAGGCCAGTATCACTGATACTAATGTCTCTATGAAACATGAATGACGTTACATTACAGTATAACTGAAAGCTCCCAATTTCAACATTTATTAGGCTTTAAAAAAACAACTTTTAATTTAAGTGAACTTAAAAGAATCTTTACAGAAACCCAAAATAATAAATGTTATATTTACCCATGGCCTTCCCTGTGTCACATGTCTGTCTTGTCCTGTGTAGCACATGGTGTTTTGGTTTATTTCTGTGTCCTGTGTGCGCCTGTCATCTGTCTTGACCCCACTCCTCGTTATCCGATTATTGGTTAATTTGTCACACCTGCTTTTTTCCCATTACCTGCCTGATTTGTCACCCTTTTATATTCTTGGTGTTTCCACAGTCCAGTGCTTGATCGTTGTCTTTAGTTGTTGGTATGTTTTCCTGTTCTCTGGCTCCCTGTTCCCGACCCTGGTAATCTGTCTTTGTTATGTTTGGTTTTCCCCATTGTGGGCTTTGTTTTGTGCTTATTTTTATTTTTGTGTTTATTAGACACTAATTTTCTCCTGCACTTGAGTTGCTCATCATGACACCCTGTTAGACATATACAGAAATGTTATAGTTATCAAACACATTTCTTAACTGCATAAATAAATAATAAATTAAATATAGATTAATCATCATTAAAGCTACAATTTTCTCTGTTCCTGTTGTTCTTTGATGAACATTAATGACAGGCATCATCAGTGCTCCTGTCACTTTAAGAACGGCCGCTGACGAACATGACGCGGATCTCACGCTCTGTCCCGCGCATCTCATTTCCTCACAACTCTTTAAGTTCATTTAAGATGTTATTTAACTAATTTAAGACTCCTAATATGAGAATACTCAAAATTATCTGTGTTGTTATTGTTTGTTCAAGAGCAAAAGAGAACTCGATGTGAGCAGGAGACTGACGTGCGTCGAGTGTGTGTGTCAAAGTGTCCCTCGATTAGCTGACATGAGCAAAGCCACACAGACAGGACATTGACATACAGTGCATTCTGTTGTGTTTTGTCGCGCTTGGAAGCATTTACATTAATAGGAGTGTGATCATGTAATGCTAGGCAAAAATGGATATAAAAACAGACGCTGCGTTATTTGTGTTAAATATTTTTAATGCGTTAAGCTGAAAAAATTAATCGCCTGCGTTAACGTGTTAATTTGCCCAGCCCTAATTAATATATATATATATATATATATATATATATATATATATATAATATATATATATATATATATATATATGTATGAATATACAAACACTGAACCAGACTATTTAAATGTTCAGCAAGCAATCTCATTGGCTGCAGGATCAGCAGAGGCTAATCAGCTTGTGCCATGTGGAAATGATGTGATTGCTTACAGATTGCATGTAAAGGACCTGCGCCCTCTAGAGTTTCATGACTAAAGGATCATGAGACGCTGAAGACTGGAGTAATAATGCTGAAAATTCAGCTTTGATCACAGGAATAAATTACATTTTAAAATACATTAAAATATAAAACCGTTTTTTTAAATCAAAATAATATGTACTATTTTTTACTGCATTTTTGATCAAATAAATGCAGCTTTGGTGAGCATTAGAGACTTCTTTCATCAAGAAATGGTTTATACATTTTCCATATTTATACCTGAACTACTGATCTGTTTATGAAACACTTAATTGAAGTAGTGTGCAAAACACGTGAGAAAACTGAAGGAGCTAAAAATGGCATAAAACCCATAAACATCTACAGGAAATCAAGATTTGCCAACTGACCTCAAGAGAGGCCTTTATAGAGACGATGACAAGGCAGAGACACCAATATGTCAGGTTTAAATTCATCCGAGTAACAAAGCTATCTTTCCCTGCCCTCATTCATCTTGATAAAGAGGCAGGTTTTGTGTGAAGGGCCGTCTAAAAGACTCGCTCCCCTCCGTCCCCCCTCCGTCCCCCCTCTTGACCTCTCTCCCTTTGCGCCGCAGGTTGCTTTTCCCTCTGCCATGAGGAGTAATGATCTGTTCTAATCGGCAGGAATTTCTCTCCGGAGACCCGGCCGACTATGGCCTGGATTCTGGAATAGAAACCCTCGTTCTGTGGAAAATAACGTCCCAGATTTCAGTGTGGAACGTCTAAAAACCTGCGGTTTTCTCATATAAACGGTTGTAAATGATGATTCTAAGCAACTTTAGAGATGAATCACAATAAAACATTTAAATATATATATTTTAAAATATATTCAAGTAGAAAGCAGCTACTTTAAATTATAATAATTTTTCAAAATATTACAGGTTTTACTGTATTTTTGATCAAATAAATGCAGTCTTGGTGAGCAGAAGAAACTAAAATTAAAAACTTACTGACCTCAAACTTTTGAATAGTAGTGTATATAGAAATTTGAGGGTGTATGGCTTGTCTTCCCTTTCATTTGGACTGTATTTCATAAAATACTCAATACTAAAGTGTGTCCAAGTAATTCAATGAATCCAAAAGAGTAGAATTAATTTATAAACACTTCCCACACTCTATCTATTGTCATGGAGTTTGCACAATAGAGAATGAAATTGACATAATTGCAGCATGTGAGTGAAAACGGTGTAATTTAGCCAAAAAAAGTATTATGTCTTGGACAAAATGCTCTGGAAAAGCTTCCATTATATCGCAAGCTTGTTTTGTCTATTTGTCAGTACTTTTAGTCAAGAACCAGCTGCACAGGCATTCAGAAATCTTTACCCGCATGTCAATCAACCCCGCACATATTGTTTGGCTCATTGTGTGTTGTTTGTGCTAATCTTGAAGGCTGTTTGTTTTTTCTTGTCTTTAAGGCGGTTAAATGTGTCATGTCTTCTTTTTTTGCCAGATGATGTGAGGTCGGGCAACATTCAAACTAAATTAATGTTAGAAGTCAAGCCAATTAGATAGCAATGCCAAGGTCATGGGTTCAGTTCCCAGGAAATGCATGAACTAATAAAAATGTATACTTAAAATCCAATTTAAGTCACTTTGGTTAAAAGTACAGGGCAAATATATAAATGTAAACATAATGAAATGAAATAAAATAAAATTACATTTACATTTTACATTTGGCAGACGCTTTTATCCAAAGCGACTTACAGTGCACTTATTACAGGGACAATCCCCCTGGAGCAACATGGAGTAAAGTGCCTTGCTCAAGGACACACTGGTGGTGACTGCTGGGATCGAACCAGCAACCTTCTACTTATCAGTTCCATGGTTTAACCCACTGGACCACCATCTCATTAATCTCAAAAATTAATCTCACCATCTCAAAAATTATATGATTGTATTAACTTTTTGTCATATGTTATAAAATGATATGTCTGTTTTTTTAAATAAAATAAAACTTAAAATTGAACATACCTTTAACCCCCCAATGGCATATTGCAACAACAACAAAAATCACATTAACATAATTCTAATTAGCATAATACAATACAATAAAATAATAATAAAAAACATAATAACAATTAAGCACACCATTTTCATTACCCCCCACCTCAAATTCACATTACCATGGTGCAAATAAGATAAAATAAATTAGAATAAAATAAAAAAATAGCTTAAAAATCTTAAATGACAATTAATCACGCCCTCAACCCCCAAATTCTCATCTTAATAATAGAATAAAATAATATATATATTTGTAATAAATATTATAACATTATAAATAATGTTTATAGTAATAATAAGTATGTCTGCAAATAAATTAAATACATTTAAAAAAAGTTATTGCGATTTTTTTTTTTTTTTTTTTATCTCACAATTCTGGCTTTTTTCCTCAGAATTGCATGATATAAAATCAGAATACTTTATAACGCGCAATTCTGACTTTATATCACGCAATTGCTAGTTTATATCTCGCAATTCTGAATTTATAACTCACAATTTTGACTTTAACTCACAATTTTGACTTTATAGCTCCAAATTTTGACTATATAACTCAATATTTTGACTTTATAACTTGCAATTCTCACTTAAAGGGGCTATATGCAACTTTTTCCCCAAAATAAACGTAACAATAGCCTTTTTATTTTACCATTTATGACTCAAACATCTCCTGATGAGCATACTGACACCTTGTCCGCTCACAGTGGGTGCACCTATAAGCCTGTATCCTATTTTTCCTATTTTCTGGCGGGTCGTCTTTTCCCGCGCTGTCTGCGGATGTGACGTCACCACCGCTGCGAGAGCGAGCAGAAAATGAGAGCAGTTCTGTTTTTTGGCCACAGGTGTCAGTCGCGAGTTTAAATTTCAGAAAAACGCATATAGCCCCTTTAATATCACACAATTCTGACTTCATATCACGCAATTCTGATTTTATATCACACAATTCCGACTTTATATCACGCAATTCCGACTTTATATCACACAATTCTGACTTTATATCATGCAATTGCTAGTTTATATCTCACAATTCTGACTTTATATCACACAATTCTGACTTTATATCACACAATTCTGACTTTATATCTCGCAATTCTGACTTTATATAACACAATTCTGACTTTATTATCACGCAATTCTGACTTTATATAACACAATTCTGACTTTATATCACGCAATTCTGACTTTATATCTCACAATTCTGACTCTATATCATGCAATTGCTAATTTATATCTCACAATTCTGAGAAAAGAAGTCAGAGTTGCGAGTTATAAAGTCAGAATTGCGTGTGATAAAGTCAGAATTAAAATATAAAATTATCGCAATTATCTTTAAAAATGTTTAATTTTGCGGTGGAAACAAGCTTTAAATTTGGGATCAAGCTTGGGAAGAAATGAACTTTGATCAATTTAATTCAACCTTTCTGAATAAGTGATACTAAAGATTAAAGATCACATATCAATATATATTGCATAGCTATTATTTGGGGTGTACCAATACATCGATATGGGTATCGATCAAATGACTAACAATACGATGTGTTAATGCAATGTGTAAAAAAACAATACCTATATTTTTTTAATATTCACATCTCCACTGTCTGTCTATGCATTACCGGCGCTAATGTGTGTATTCTCCTGTAAACTCATCTGGGCTCGAAAGAAAACTATGCAGTGTTATTACACTTGATTACTTTTTTTTTTATTTGTACCTGAAAACCTCTTCGACCTACATGAAAAGCACTGATTGTTTAATTTGTGTCTTTGTTTTATTGTATTTATTTGTGCTGTCGCTTGTAGTTTGGTTATCTGTTGAAAATAATCGTGTCACTGAATTTTTTGAGGTATCGGCAAATATCGTATCGTTGGCTATGAGAAATGATATCATATCGTATCGTGATGAACCGTCCGATTTACACCCCTAGCTATTATTTAACTACTGTATACAATATATATATATATATATATATCTATATATATATATAATACATTTTATTAGTTATTTGTCCATTTATCCCAATTATGGTAAGGCAGGGTAAGCTTTCTAAATGAGCCCGTCGATTCAAGCTGACTTCTGAATAATCTTTACCCCTCAGTATTTCTTTCTGACAAACAAATCCATAAATAATGGCAAACAAATCTGCCTGTGATTGAATGATTTCACTTCTCAATTCAATTCTCTCTCTCTCTCTATCTCTCTCTCTCTTCTCGTTTCCATCAGTGGGTTCGAGACATTCCTGACGCTGCCCTGTGGGCTCTGGGGTGTCAGTGTGTAGGCAGGCGAGAGTGGGTGGAACATTTCTGATGAAAATAATTGATCGAGGGAGAGAGGCAAAGAGATTCAAAATAGTGAAGGCAGAGCAAAGCCAAACACAAACAATCACTCGCGGCGTGATGTTGCCTCACCACGCAAATACTCACAGGACGGTAGCGGAGCTCAAATACCTGTTTAACGAACCTCTTGTAAATGACACACTATTTACATGCAACTGTGATGAGATCAAACATTATAATGAACACCTCTAAAAGAGGCTTATAGGAACATTCCGGGTTAGATGCAACTTGAGCTCTCTAAACAGCACATGTCAGTCAGTCACAGACAGATAATAATTTCGATTCGTCTTTCAGTTTGTGTGATGGGTTTTGCCAAAGACATACACAGAAATTTGTTCTGTTAACAAAGGCCCTGTTTACACCTGGTATTAAGATGCGTTTTGTAGACGAGGGAGACACATTCTGGTGTTTAAGTCTGTCTCTTTTGTCCACTTTCAACCACTTGTGTCCTGATTTCTTCGAGGGTAGGGTCTATGGGTGAGTAAATGAATGTGTTTTTTCAGATCTTTTGATTTAATGGACAAAATAAGCTTGTGCAATTTACATATGAACGCGACTGGAGACGACTGAAAAACACAGAGCATCAGCTTTCGTTTCTGCTCTGACAGCTGCTAGACCAGCCGAACACTGTGTGAGTTAGAAATCAGAAATGGTGAGAGAACATTGTGCTTGGTACGTTTTCCATCTTCAAACCAAACTTGGGTCTCTAGCCGACAAAGTTTAAATCCCGTCTGGCTAGCGCGCTTTTCATAATGTTTACGCATTAGGTCAGTATAGGCGGAGAGTAGACGGTCTTTTGTGGCTGTTTGAACACATTCACATATGAAAGCAATCCGGTCTAATGCGTTTTCGACTACCTCTGGAAGTGGTCAAAAGTGGACAAGCTCAAAACGTTTTAGACCCGTTTACACCTGTATTTAGTGCTGTACACTTGAGATCCGATTGACCAAAACGCATCTTAATACGAGGTGTAAACAGAGCCAAAGTGTTGCAATTGACAAATGTATTTGCACTGAATGATGAGGCAATTTACGTTTGAATAGTAAAAAGTCATTATCTAAGAGAATGTGCTGCAAATGTGTTAACAATTTACATTTAAAAAGATGATTTTACCAACAAACATTTGCTCTTTAGCAAAAATTTAAAAGTTACACTAAAATTGTTTTAGGAATTGTTTCATTTATGTACAAATGATTTTTTGAACATTTTAGAAACTCATTCTGTAAACAAATGTGGGGATGCTGCATGTTGAAAATGTATGTAAGAACGGTTTTGGAAACACTTTACACAAAAATTCATTCTATAAACAAATGTGTTTATACAACTGCATTATAAACTGCCTGGCCAAAATAAACGTCACTGTTTGAATTTAAATAGGCAAATGCTTAAAGGAACACGCCGACTTTTTGTGACCTTAGCTTATTCGCCTTATCCCCCAGAGTTAGATAAGTCCATACATACCATTCTCATCTCCGTGCGGCAGAGTTATGGCATGCACGGAGATGAGAATGGTATGTATGGACTTATCTAACTCTGGGGGATATGGTGAATAAGATAAAGTCCCAAAAAGTCAGTGTGTTCTTTTAAGAGTCAATGATTGGATCATTATTGCAGTGATTATTATGTTTCTAGCATGTTATATTTTTGCCAACAGTTCTTCGAACCCTAATTGATGGAGTGTGTAGCGTTTCATTTCTATTAGTTTCATAACATCACAAGTTTTTTCTCCACCAAGAGGTGCATCAATTTTTGGTCAAGATCTTGTATTGCCAATGTAAGAGTCCAGCACTCTATCAAGTCTCTACCAGCACATCCCAAAGACTTTCAATTAATTTAAGGTCTGGATTCAGAGGTGCCAATTCATCTGTGAAAATTATCCTTCATGCTCCCTCCCAACCATTCTTTCACAATCTGAGCCTGATGAATCTCGACATTGTCATCCTGGAATATGGCTATGATGCCTCTTCCTACATGGGTGTTTAAGAAATGAAAAGCTACACAAATAAATGTTTGCCCAGACAGTCTACGTCAATTTTTGCAATAATGGTTGTTTGAACATTTTACACACAAATTTGTTATTTTTTACCTTTATTTATAGAGACGAAACTCAAGCTCATTCTACTTTGCCAACTGTGGACACTGATTTTGACACATCATGTTTGAAATAGTAGAAATCACATTCTTGAAAGCAGGATTTCTGAGCAGTTTGGGTGGCAAGCTTTTCCTCGCAGCTCCAGGTAATGGCACGAGTTTCCCACCTCATTCACACTGTGAGTACAACCCTGTGGTTCTCACAGCGCAGGCTTGGCACATGAATTCAGGAACAGGTGCCAGCTCAGTGTCACCTCTACAGAAGATTAGCAAGGATTGGCCGTCCACTGCTCAGGACTCTGCTTACAGTGGGCATCCCGGACACCTCCGGCGGGCACTTTGAGGTCTTGCCACATGGCATGCACACATACAGAGAACACAAAGGCAGCCCTATGGATTCTCACCTCGAGTAAAGTGTCAACTGGCATGCGGCATGACACACCTGTGCCTAACGGATGGCCAGAGTGAGATATATACAACAATGTCTGAGTTTGCTCATAGTAAGTTCACAGTAAGTTTAACATATTGATTCAGTCTATGTCTATCCTAAATATATAGTCTATTTGTTATTGTACTTTGTAAACCCTCTATGGGACTAATTATTTAAAAATAAATTACTTTATATTTTACATATATTTAAGGGTAAAATTTGTTTTCCACATCTGACCTTTGACCTTTTTTAGGGTTCCATTAAATTGTAACTGGTCCTATTAGGGTAAATTATTATTGGCAAATTGTCTGAAACTTCACAGACATTCAAATGCATTTTCACTATCTTATTGTTTCAATAAACATTAAAAAGCTTTATTAACATTCCATTCCATAGTGTGCTACTATATTTCATTTGGAACTCACATGAGAAAATGTCAATAACTTGACATTTCCGATGAAAATTCAGATGCAGCTTCGCTGCCTGGAAAGAGGTGAAACCATACCTTAGTGTTTCAAAAAAACATATTAAAAAAAAATCTTTAACATTGTTTCTTTCTTGGATATCCAAATCAATGATTGTAGCACAAGTTCAAATCACTCTTCATTTTCAGTGTAGCCCACACACATGTAACTCGATTTTGACCCGTTTAGTCCTCATTTTAAAGCATTGCTTGTCAGTGTAGTGAGGCCAATAGACAGTGGCATCTTTCCTGACCTCTGGTTGTAGTGTGGATCACATCTTACAAACTGACATAGGATAATGCCTGAATTCCACAACAAGATATGACTTATATTCTTCATCTCTGCCCTCACCCTCACTGCTTCTATCCTCCTTGATCTTCAACTTCTTCCTTTCTTACTACAACCTTATTTTCTGATGCATTACCGTCACTATCATCAGTACTTTCTGGAAAAGGTACAGCTTTTCCTCTCTGTCTTCTATGAAATTTACTAACATCAACCTAAAACACAAGCAAACAGGCTATTATACTGCCTGCCAGTACTGAACAATAGTGCAGATACACATAAAATTTGTATATCCTAAAAGGACTTTGTCATTGATGTATAACCCACAGATTGTTTTGGTCTTTTGATTTTTACAAAATGTATAAAAAGTTTAAAAAACACATTTGGATGTATAATGAATTTGAATTTGAAATTATATATCTAAATATCTAGTTCAGACATGAAACTCTAGAGGGAGCAGGCCCTTTCATGCAATCTGTAAGCAATCACATCATTACCGCATGACACAAGCTGATTGGCCTCGACTTATCCTGCAGCCAATGAGATTCCTTGCTGAACATTTAAATATTCTGGTTCAGTGTTTTCTTTAAGCTGGTCCTGCTGCAGTCAATAATTTTATCCCTAAAAACACATCTTTGATAATCAAATTGACACATTTAAAAAGGTTTTTTTTCCCCTGTGACAATAATTTCTTTATGCCTTAAAATAGCTGGAATGTAACCCTTGCTTCATTTAGTATACGCAGATCCAATATGCAAATTAGCCCCTCCTCCGCACACTCACACCAACTCAGGCCTGTTTCAATAACGAGGTTCAACCAACTCTGAAGCCACATCCACACGAAACCAGAGCTTTCCTTATTCTATCTTTTTTTTCCCTCGTCTCAAGACATATCTGCATACACACGAAACCACTGAAACCGACTCAAAACGATGTAGTATACATGCCAGGCCAATATGTGGCGCTGTATTACTGCCACAGAAATACACTAAAAATGCAGAAGAAGAGTTGTGGCTAGAAGGTGTACAGAGATGGTAGGAAGTGAGGCAAAATCTCACAATAAAATAATAAATAAATTTGCTTCTTACCAGATAGTGTTTTATTAACGCCTACACCTACCCCAACCCTTACAATAATGCAAATACAGTAATTAAATGACGCAATATTGATGTGCGCATGCCCAGTGCCCGTAGTTTTATCCCTTCTAGTATTTACCGTGCGGGACATGGTGTGATGGCATCCATCATTTCACAAAATATACGGATAAGCTGTATACACAAAAACGCAAGGGTGGCGGTTTCAGATTTATCCACTCTGGGGCCCGGATTCAAAAAATATCGATTTCAGGCTCCCAAAACACTGGATCCGGGTGGACAAAACGCTGATACGATATAAAATTTTTACGTAAATAGCTAAATGCGTCTCTGTGTGGACGGGGCCTGAGTTTAAACTTGAACTCGGAGTTGACTTACCCTGAGATGGGAAACTCTGAGTTTTGGCTTTCAGAACCGCAGAATTGAGTTAGTTCAATCAACTCTGAGTAGACTAACTCTGAGTCAAGCACGTGCAACGTGCAATGACTATGAAAAGCCATGATCAACAGAGCTCTGAAATTACGATTCAACATGGCAACAGCACCCAACAAAAGAGGTCTGCATGGTGAAAGGCACATAGCGCACTATATATGCGATTGGAAACAATTCAGACACTGTAAATATGCTTTCAGTTGAGGCGAATGAAGTCTGGTTTCATGTTAGTTTAACGCGAACCGCAGCAGTGCACACACACACACACACTAACGGCTCTGGTCTAAAGTTAGACTAGAGACACGAGAGCGGATCATATGCGCGAGTCGGCGCAGACAACAAAACATATCGAACCCATTTAAATTCTGCACAGAACACTGTATTTCAAAGCGATATGGAGGAGAATATGATGATAAACGGTTAGAGATTAGGAGGACACTGGCTTTACCAAACAGAAAGGCTCTAGTCAAACTGTGGTATTAACAAAACGCTATTGGCTGTTTCAAAAAAGGGGAGGAGCTGCTAACAGCTGGAGCTGTTTCATGGGAAATTACGTCAACACATTGAATAATGCCGCACGTTTCAAGGCACTTCAGTGGGCCTTTAAGCATAAAAGGTTCATGGGTGTAGGTTTCATGACATTTGACATATTAAATAAATATAATTTAATGTCTATTTCAATGTGTAGCAGCTTTGACCACATAGTCTAATGCTCTTTTCACATAATTAAATGTTCTCTGATCCCACCTGTTACATTTATTAATTAGGGTAATGGAATTAACATTTGACTTCTACTCAGGCCAGCCAACAGCAAGAAAGCAGATGCTCGCAAAACACCAGCACCACCGATAGATGAAGAAGAGATGGAGGAAGAATACTCAAATCCAACAGGAAAAAGAATTAAGTATTTGTAGGAAATAGAGATAACCATATAAATTGTGAATAATTTGTGTTTATTTAAAAGCTGTGGTGGTGGTATGACTACACTTCCATGTGGCCTCCTTCCATTCCATACAGTAATCCATTTTTGGAAAGTGTGATGACGGGAATGTGTCAATGCATCCAAAAATTAGAATTATTAGGTTACTTCTAGAAGTTTATCAAGTGAACGTCAGGATCCTGTATAAAAGGACATGCCATTTTTGTCACTTTGACGATGTCCTCATGATGAAGTATGCGCAATGAATGAATGTACCTGCACTGCAAAGAATGCTTTTCTTACAATGTATTTTTGTCTGGTTGTTTCCAAAAGATTCTTAAGGAACTAATTTAAGTGCATTTTTCTTATTTTGCAAATGATCTGCCAGTGGAGTAAGAAAAATAATCTTGTTTCTGTTTGCATTAGAATAATTTTTCTTAACCGAGTGGCAGATCATTTTACTTGTTTTAAGTAAAATGTGCTTACTTTAGATTTAGATTTAATTTATAACTTTTAGATATTTGTGCTTGAAATAAGACAAAAAATACTCATAACAGCGTAATTCGTTTTAACGGCAGTTTGGGCAAGTGTGCAGATACACTGGCGACGTGTGATTGACAGTTCCAAACATTATTAAAGAGAGTGTTCTCTAATCAAAATTGAAATAACAGATTTGTTTCATGCTACTAACAGAAACAATGTGAAGTTTATCGTTTTAGTCACTGGCTTTATGAACTGGCTTCACTGATGCATTAAGCTTATGACATCAAGACGGCCAGCGGCGGGACTGACAGGATTAAATGATTTAGAAAGAAAGTCTGCGTGAACTTGAATGATTAGCTACACATCAGAAATCACTGATCACAGATCAGGCATTAATGAACACTGTTGCGGTGCTGTCAAATCCATATGGTAAAAGTCTGTTTGTAAAGCCTGTGCTGACATCGTATGACGGCATATAGGGAAGATTCCAGATCGGCTCGTCTGAGCTCTCATTTTCTCAAAGGCAGAGCAGAACACCCAGAACTCGGTTTACACCTATCAAAATTTCTAGCCACCTGGGGACCATATACAGGCTAGGGGAACTCATATTAATGTTAAAAAAACTCATAAAATGAAAATTTCATGCCATGGGAAATTAAATTATCTTACAAAACTAACCTCCTAGTATCTGCCAGGTGACCGTTATACAGAAAACTCATGTACTCAGAGAGGTCACATCAAAACAACGCTCCTGCTCATTCATACATGTAATTTCTAGAATATTTTGCCTGAAGGTCTTTATCTTTTGCTGGTTTGGATGAGGGCTTCTTCATAGTTTAGCCGTAGCTCTGTAAAGGTCACTGTATGCATAACACTTTTCAGCTGTCCTTTGTAGGGTGATCTTTACTCACACAAAAGAAAATTGTTGGAAAATGTCAGCTACAGGATATGGATCTATCAACATATGGCTGAAAGTGACTGAGACTGCTACTCACTTTATACTGTAAAAATATATTAAAGCAACTGAAGCTTTACTTAATACTGTTCTGATGTATCATGTGGTGATTCCCTGTACATTCTAGTGAGATGTAAGAAATTTTGCTGTAGTATAGATGTGGAAAGAGACCATTTTCAACCGAGAAAAGGCAACAAATAAGCTCAACATGGCGCCTGCAGTAATACCTGCCTGTGCTTTTGTGCTCCTGAAGAAAACAGCTGTGGCGTACAAGATCTAAGACACTCTCCCCTCCTTCCCAAGAAAAACTGCCTTATAAACTGAATATCAGTGGGTTGTTATGTCCTTGTCTCAACCTGGCTCGTAAGGCCAGGAAAATCAGAATAAAATGCACAATCTTGCCCGTGAATGCACTATACTTGCCCGTATAGCTGCTCACTGCCTCTTTCTACTAGATGTTATTGCTAAGTTATTGTCAGAAAGAGAAGGTGTATTTCAAAACGTCCCCAGATAACACTAAACACGGACCAGTTGAGTCATTACAAACGCAAAGCTGTGACCAAATGATCGCATTTTGCAATTTTTTTCCTGCGGTGCAACTAAATTTTGTTAAAGGTTGCACCAGTGCCACCACCACCACATTGGCCAACTGATAAGAACTGACATTTCTGTTGCACATGAGAAACAGCAAACGAAACAAAAGTGGAATAAAACCGCACTACAAGTTTGAGCTGCGCAGACCGTTTATCAGCTCTAATCATTTTACAAGCTGGTCTCAATCACGCGACACCATTGCTACACAATGCTGGGAGATCCAGTGAGAAAGCATTTGAATTCACCACAGTTTTAATAATATCACTGCAAGATATAATGAGAAGCATTAAAATTCAGCACATTCAGATCAAACAGCACAGACGTGGAAACCATTGTTCCATGAACTAACAAGTTATAGAAGGCTTTTCAGTCCACAAATCACCAACATTCACCATAGATTTAATATAGTAACGCTAACTGTAAGCATGGTTTTTTGTCAAGATGGCGCCGATCTGTTTACAAACGCGGCAGCGGAGCCCTTTGTCTGGGCAGTTCGGCCCAGACAAAGGCAGCCGGAGAAGGGGAAGAAGAGTCGGCGTTCTCATCAGAGTAAGACGTCGCACAAATCGACCCCTGCTTCCCAGTATTTTACTGGCAAATGTTCAGTCTCTGGACAACAAGCTCTGCGAGCTGAAAGTGCGGATCTCTTTCCAACGAGAGACGAGGAACTGCTGCATTATCAGCCCTACAAAAACTTGGATGTCTGCTGAGATTCCAGATTTGGCTATCGAAAACCACAGGGTTCTCCATGCATCGAGCGGACAGAGTATGTATGTTTTAAGGTCAACAAATCCTGGTGTGATCAGAGGAACGTACATTCTATCAAATCTTTCTGCTCTCCTGATCTGGAATTTCTCATGCTTCTGTGTCGACCATTCTGGCTACCGAGGGATTTCACAGTTGTCATTATCATAGCATTATCATTATGTGTACTTTCCCCCATAAGTCGACACAGACCGGACACTAAAGGAACTGTATGGGAGAATAAGTGAGCAGGAAACCGTGCATCCTGAGGTCACGTTCATTGTGACTGCGGACTTTAACAAAGCCAATTTCAAACAAATTGCACCAAAATACCACCAACACGTAAGCTTCAACACACGAGGGGACCGGGTTTTGGAACACTACTACTCTCCTTCCGGGATGGCTACAAATCCCTTTCGCGCCCACCATTTGGCAAATCGGACCTATCTTCCGTTCTCCTTCTGCCCGCTTACAGGCAGAAACTGAAAAAGGAAATACCCGCCCTTAGAACGATCCAGTGCTGGTCAGACCAATCAGACTCAATATGCTACAAGACTGTTTTGATCACGTGGACTGGGAGATGTTCCGGTCGGCCTCTGATGGCGACATCGAGGTTTACACTGATAGCGTAGCGTGTTTCATTAGGAAGTGCGTAGAGGATGTTGTTCCAACCAAAACAATCCGAATATAAGCTAACCAGAAACCGTGGATAAATAGCGATGTTCATGCGGCACTTAATGTGCGGACCTCTGCTTTTAATTATTTTGCGTAGGAGCATAAACAAGCAAGTTATACCCTCCGAAAAACTATCAGAGCAGCAAAACGTCAATACAGGGACAAGATTGAAGGACAGTTTAACACCACCGACTCTGGAAGCATGTGGCAGGGATTTAATATCCTCACGGACTACAAAGGGAATACAAACTCCACCCTGAACACCGCTGCCTCTCTCCCGGATGAGCTAAATACCTCAAGCAATCCAAAATCACCTGCTAAAATGACTGGCGTCCTGTTGCTCTGACCCCCATCATCAGCCAATGCTTTGAGAGACTAATCAGAGATTACATTTGCTCTGCTCTTCCTCCCTCACTGGACCCATTGCAGTTTGCATACCGCAACAGCCGCTCCACTGACGATGCCATAGCATCTACAATACACATTGCTCTCTCCCACCGGAAAATAGGAACACATATGTGAGAATGCTGTTTGTAGACGACAGCTCAGCATTCAACACCAGAGTGCCCTCCAAACTTGATTTGAAACTCTGGGCTTAAACAGCTTGCTGTGCAGCTGGATCCTGGACTTCCTGTCAAACAGACGCTAGGTGGTCAGAATGGGCAGCAACAACTCATCACTGACCCTTAACACTGGAGCCCCACAGGGCTGTGTTATCAGCCCAAAGCTCCAATACTATCATTAAGTTTGCTGATGATATGATGGTGGTAGGTCTGATCACTGACATCGATGAAACAGCCTACAGAGAGGAAGTGCTGTACTCTGACATGCTGGTGTCAGGAGCACAACCTCTCCCTCAACGTCAGCACGACCAAGGAGCTTATGGTCGGTTTCAGATTTATCCACTGGAGCACCGGTGGAGCGAGTCAGCAGCTTCAAGTTCCTCTGTGTCCACATCACAGCATGGTCCATTCACACAGAGGCCGTTGTGAAGAATGAGTCAACGCCTCTTCTTCCTGAGGAAGTTTGGAATGAACCACTACATCCTCACACGGTTCTACATCGGCACTGTAGAGAGCATCCTGACTGGCTGCATCACTGCCTGGTACGGCAATAGCACCGACCGTAACTGCAAAGCCCTGCAAAGGATGGTGCGTACTGCCAGTTGCATCATCGGAGGTGAGCTTCCCTCCCTCCAGGAAATATATGCCAGGCGTTGTGTGAAAAAAGCTTGGAGAATCATTAGAGACTCTAGCCACCCTAGCCATGGGCTGCTCTCACTGCTACCTTCAGGCAGGCGGTATCGCAGCATCAGGAAACGCACCAGCCGACTCCATGACAATTTCTTCCCCCAAGCAATTCGATTTCTAAACTCTTGATACCTCAGGATCAATATCAAATAAACGGACTGAATGTCATCACAGCACAACCTACCGTATATTTACATATATATTTTATCGTATGTGTATTAGGGATGGGCGATATGGACTTAAAAATTTATCCCGATATTTTCTAGTATTTATTGCGATAACGATATCAATGACGATAAATGTAGTATCATTCCCCATGTTTTTGGATACAAGTGAAAGCTGCATGCATTCTTGCGAGTTTCAGAAAAACAAACAATGATCTAAAGTAAAACGTACATATCATCAAATAGGCTCCTATAATACATTAAAAAATAAAAATAAAAATTATATATATATATATATATATATATATATATATATATATATATTTTTTTTTTTTTTTTTTTTTTTTTTTTTTTATTAATTAATTAATTTTTTTTAATGTAAAATTCCACACCAGCCTTTTCAGAAATGGAAAAGTTGCAGATATAATTGTCTTCTGTAAAGGTGCAGGTAATGTTTAAATAGTGCAAAGGTTCAGGTAATGTTTAAATAGTGCAACTGTGCTAAAAAACATCACACAATACAAACAATAATAATTTTGAAATCAATGACAAGTTTTACATGTAAACCGATTCTGTATTTATTCATACACTCATGGTGCAAACAGTGGTAAAAATAGCAGAAACAGCAAAAGTAATTATCCCAAAAATGTCTTCAGATTACAAAAAAGTTGAAAATAATGATTTAATGATAGAACTTCAGTAATTTGAGTTGATAAGATAATAATACCACGAATTCTTCTACTAATAAAAATAAACTGCACTAAGGATTAATGAGCTTCTGGGTTCATGAATATTAATCACGTTGTCAGCGCTCATTCTAACTGATTTGCTGAAATCAAAACAGGCACAGTAATAGGTGCACGCCAGCCAATGAGATTCCCGTTTGTGCATTAGTTTCTTCCTGTTCACGAAAGGCTGAATAATTCCAAATAAACGCCATTATTTTACAGGAAAATACAACAAAGGATATTGTTTACATGTAGCACGTCAATTCTTTGTGGTATAAGACTCTCTCGCTCTCTCTTTGAGTGTGTGTGAAACACTGAACGCTCTCAGTCGCGCGCCTCACACTAGTGTTTACTGTGCGTCAAATGCACTGCGCATTCATTGGGATGAACACAAATAGTGTGCTTTACCGATCGATTGACACAGAGCGAATCTCTTAAGCGCTCAGTCCAAGTGCTCAGCGAGTGAAAGTACATCTGTATGTACAGGTTCAGATTGCCCTCAGGTAGCCCCTCGTTTAGCTATGAACGCTTCCGCCATAGTTGTTTTCGCTCTGCACGTGAGATGCGGATTCAGTGCCGCCGCTCCCATTGCGCGGCGCTTAGGGCACCGAGTGCTGCGGGGGGCACCACAAGACAATTCTCTCTCCAACCCCCGTTCAGCTATACAAATTGACGAACGCAGCCACCGCGGCCATCATAAAGTGATAACGCTTTAAGCATCAAGAGACGGCCAGCGGTGGCAAGGTGCGGATGGGTCGCGCTATCAACTAGGCTTTATCGTTATTATCGCGGGAAGTCAAATTCCTATCGTGGGGAGAATTTTTACCGGTATATCGCAAACGATAAGATATCGCCCATCCCTAATGTGTATTCTGTAAGTGTAAATTGTATACTGTACATTGTATATTATTATTGTATATTGTTGAGTGTATATTGTGCTGTGAGTAATTGTGCGCGCATTAGATATGTAAATGTGTAAATCTGATGTTTGCTATAATTGTCATACATCTCATCATGTCATGACTGCTATGTTGCTCGGAACTGCACCTAAGAATTTCACCCACTGTTGCACTTGTGTATATGGTTGCGTGATAATAGAGTGATTTGATTTGATTTTGATTGTGGCAGAAATAGTTGAAAGGAATTTTTACAAAGTTCCTCTCAGCCTTCGTACAACCTTTTGAGAGTGAAATCCAAGCACTTTTCATGGGCTTTCAAGTGCGTCACAATTTTTCCAGCACTTCAAACCTCTAAATATTATCCAATTTTAATTTGTTATTTTAATGTGATGATTCTTAAAACTAAAAGTTTAAAGATTGTAGGAAAACACGTCGTAGCAGACGTTAGACATTAATTGCCACTATAACCAGTAGATGGCAGCAGAGGATCATTTATTGACTTAAGGCTGATTTATACTTCTGCGTTGGACCTGCCCCGTAGCCTCTATGCCGTGGGCGCAGAGGGAGTATGTGTACCCCTGAGGGAGGGGTTCTGGCAGACCAATCACAGTGCTTGTGGTCCGCGTAGAATTGAGGCATTGTTACAATTTTGGAGAGGTGCACGTCAGGGTACGTCATAGGCTACACATGCAACACACAGCCTACGACGTAGCTACGATGTACACTCGACACAGAAGTAAAAATCCCTAATAAATGGAAAAAAGTAGGAAGTCACAAAGTCTCATGCAAAACAAAAACTTTTCTTCAAATTGTGACTGAATTACACAGAAAGCAAGTAAAGGGCGCTTCTTTTATAATCACTGAAGCTTCTGTCAGTTCAGTATTGTACTTTAGAAGAACAATGGTACATTTAATAAGAGTTAGAATATTAAAATTCATGTTACTGTTGTTAAAGTTATTTTTATCTGCATCTCAATTCAAGCTCAGTGCTTTACTGTCAAATTTCCAATACACAAACGTAACATTATTAGTAACTGCACTTATCAATGCAAAACAATTTTATGATTAAATTAACTGTTAAATTAAAAATGTTGGTCTGGGCCCGTATTCATAAAGAATCTTAATGCAAAGAGTAGCTCCTAGTGACAAAATTCTAAGAAAATTCTTAGAAATGTGGGCGTTTACTCTTAAAATTAACTAAAAAATCCTTGTAAAGAAAAAAGTAATTCAGAAAGCATCTTAACCCTTAAAAGAGGTCTTAAGGTCAAATTTGTTAGGAGCACGGACGAGGACTTAAGAGTTTCTTTAGTAGCGGAGAAAATGGCAGAAACACGAAGAGGGAGAAGAAATGTGTTGCAGACAATGGATGACAGTGACTTAATAAGACGCTATAGATTAGATTGTGCAGGGATCATGTTTGTTGCATTAAATCCAACTTTCAAACCACCAATTAAATAGACATGCCAGCAATCAGTGTTATTGGAAAGGAGTTGAACAATGTTTATAATTCTAAGCCAATCAAATAACTTATAGGAAATTAGCAGCATGGTAAATAATAAAAGTATTTATATACACTGAAAAAAATTATTTGTTGAATTTACTAAAAAATTTTATCGTAAGTGGTCGCAATCAATTTATTTGATCTCAATTTAAACAAAAACACATGCAATTCCCATAAAACCAATTCATTTTGTAAAATTAAAATCAAAAAACTAAATTTAAATTATTTAAACGAGCACAAATTAATTATGCTTAATTAAATTTTTCAGTGTACATATATATAATGTGTGTGTGTGTGTGTGTGAGTGAGAGAGAATGGTAAAATAGGACAATTTGCGCTTGTAAATTCAAAGTGAAGGCTTAGAATAGACCCTATACTTAAAAGCGCTCCTTTTTTCCCCTTTTTGGACAACCAACCAATCACAGTCTTCAAAAGACTGTGTCATACGTAGCAATGGGGTCAGCCCCGCCTCTTCACTAAGATAAAAATTTTTGTATTTTCCTTGCTCAGAGTTGCTCTCAGATAAGTCCCGAATAGCTCTTAAGCTAAGACTCCTACGTAAAAGTTTTTAAGCTAAATTAGGAGTTTTCTGAGAGGACTCTTAGAATTTTTATGAATACGGGCCCTGGAGCCCAAACAGAATAAGATTCATGTCTATAGACAACGTTATTTTACATATATTTTCAAATAATACATGTAAAAAAATAACATTAGGTGTTATGTAAATGTTTCACAAATATGTATTTGCTGCATGATGCGACAATTTACGTACAAGTTACATTTACGTAAGAAAAGTTTTGCGAACAATCTGTTGTCAAGATGACAATTTGTTGTCTAGATGAGTTTGTCGGCACTGCATGATGCATCAATTTAGTTTTGTAGAAAATTTGCTCAGAAATTTGTTTCTTAAATGCATTTGTGCTGAATGATGCCGCAATTCACGTAAGAAAGAATTTGCGAACAATTTGCACAGAAATTTGTTCTGTAGACGAATTTGTCGGCACTGCATGATGTGTCAATAAGTGCAAGAGTGGTTTTACTGAAAATGTGTTTCTTAAATTAATGCTGAATGAAGGAACAATGTATGTGCTATGTTTTTAGCGAACAATTTACACAGAAATTTGCCCTGTAAACAAATCTCTAATGTCCGTAAATTTACACAATGAACGTTATATGAACGTTTTGCTCAGAAATTTGTTCTATAAACAAATGTATCAGTACAAACAATTTGAACAGAAGTTTTGAAATTGTCGGTGCTGTATGATGTGAGAATTTATATGTTTTACAAACTACACAAAAAAATGTGTTTTATAAACAAAAATGTTGAATGTAGTAATTCAAGATTCAAGCCGACAGGCCGAAATCTTCTAATATTTATCCATATCGAATTAAAACTTAAAGCTAATATTACATGATATTCATCTTGAAAAAAATGCAATTTATTATAATGCAAGTTAATGTTTTATTTACAATAAAACATTAATTTAAGACATTTGTATTCTTTTATTGTCTATTCCTTCTCTAGTTTTTTTTTCAGCATGAAATGGTCATATTTTTGAGTATTTTAGAAAGGCTGCATTACATACAACAGAAGAAACAATAGCCCACGCGGCCTTTGAGTGAGCACTGCAAAGAGGGTCCCTCGCTGCCAAAATTTAGAAAGATCACTGTTACATATTTCCAACCAGTCAAAGAGCAGTTATTGTAAAATGCATGTATTGATTCAATTTTTTGTAGAATTGAAAAACATAAACAAAACAAGTTATTTCAACCATCTTCCTGTAGTAAAGACAACTGTTGCAAGGCAAGCAGATATTATGGGTTTTTGTATGGGAGTCAGTTTGTCTCATTGGTTGAAATCATATAGGAATGTTTCATTTATAGGTTAATTAAAAAAAAAATCAAAGACATATCTGAAAAAAAATGGTTAGTTGCACTTCCTCATTTGCATAAAGCACTGATTTTTCCTGCTCAGAACAGGCATGGGTCATGACCTGCCAGTTGAAAAACAACAGTGCTACAGTAAATCTTTGCGGTGTACTTTCAAACAGGGTCACTGCAGACCCCTGGGTCAACAAGGAAACAAACAAACAAAACAAACAAACTGGACAGATTGTAGAATCCATACTATTGTGTACAAACAATGCATCAGTTTACCTTGATACTGGGTTTCTTGGTGGAAAATCCTCTGTACCATCCTGAAATAGACAAAACACAAATATTAGTTGAGAAAATTATATTATGAATGATAGTAAATGAGATAATAACATCAAAAACAATATGCCGATACGGTAAGAAAAACTTAAAAACAAAACGGTTTGACTGTATATATATACCAATCAGCCAATAAATAAATGAATAAATAAATAAATAAATATATAAATATATATATATATATATATATGTATATATATATATATATATATATACCCACACATAACAATTCTTTCTGGTTCTCACATCTGATTGGCTGATTTGTATATATAGATTACACCAGATATAATTTTTTACTAGTGGGTGCAGGACACTATAATTAATTTATGTAAGTGAGGATAAGCGAGGAACTGTGACATATTATACCCACAAAGTATTCATACAGTGGACTACCAGTAAAATTGATACACATTTGGGACCAAAATTATTCAGACACTTTGACCTGACCATGTTTTGTTTAAGTGTTTTTTTCTTTAATTGCTAATGTGACCTTTTACACTACAGACTGAACAAAATTAAGCATTGCTTGGTAATTGGTTGACCTAAATTAGTATTATCTAATTGTGTACTTAAATTTAACAGCTGACAGCTGATTGGTTGATTGTAATCCATTACGTACCTTTCTATCAAAGTTATCTGACACTATCAAGATTAATTTGTTCTTACACAGTTTAACTCTGAGTTCTTGTCATGTTTTCTTACCAATTTCTAAACTATAGCGAATAAACTGTGATAATGTGAGAAAATGTTGAAGGTGTCTAAATAAATAATGGTTCAACTGTATGTGTGTGTGTGTGTGTGTGTGTGTGTGTGTGTGCGCGCGCGCGTGTGTGTGTGTGTGTGTGTGTGTGTGTGTGTGTGTGTGTGTGTGTTTTCAGGAGAAATACATCACACGAAATGTGCTATTCAGATAAAATAGCACAATTAAGAAAAGCATAGACATTCAATCAATGTGTTGAGGTGGAATATAGTGCCCCCTATGGTGAAGAGGAACATTTTAAGTGTTTTAGGGGGCATCTTACACCACGGGGTGTCCTGGCCCAAGTAGTTTTTGTACATTCATAATAAGCACATGAAATATAAATCACACACACTTGACTTTCTTGACTTTTTGACTCTGAAAAAGTACTTCAATGTGTTCCTAATGCATCAAATCACATTTTCACAGCAACTATGCCATGTTGAAGGCCATATCTTTTAGATGAGGTGGAACATAAAGACTGGAACTTTTAGTACACTAAGGTCTGGGCCATCAATTTCACTGGCTGATGTCCAAAACATCTCAGAAATTCTGCCTCCCAGCAGATTCAACACACTGCCGCAGAATCCAACCAACATCATAATAAGCTTTCAGTCCATAATAAATGAGCTCAAAGCATTCAAATCTCAAGTCTCTGCACAGTGTGTCACCTTATTAATACAGTAAGAAAGCCAGCTGTTAGCAACATTAACCACATAAAAGGCTGCGCAATGACATTTAATCATGACTAAATAGTTGCATAGAGTATTTTTTGATATGTTGAGTTGTATATCCAGGGTTGCGGAGTAATGGAACAATGGAGTAATGTACAATTACATGTAACAGCGTTACGTAATCAGGATACAAAAAAATGGTAACTGTAATTCATTACAGTTACGTCAAAAAACAAAGTAATCAGAATACAGTTACATCAGGATTACAATGGTTTAATTTGAAACCAAATAAATTAGTATTTTGAAATCATAACGTTATATTAAGCGCTGCTTCATTATTGTCCCTGGTTCTGTTGCCAGTCGTCACGTGAGCCACCTGCTGGCGCATGCGCAAATAATGCCTGTCTACAATCATTCTCCTCAGACGCAGGTTGAGACGCAGCTAAGTTATTAATCACGATGCTTCCCGCAGGGAAAAACCTTTTCATGTCTGCAGATTTCACAGTTATTTTGTTTTCAAAGAGGAAAAAGGAAACAACATAGCGCAACCCATGCCTTCCAGCTATGAATACGGATATAATTAATAATAATAATTTATTACATTTATATAGCGCTTTTCTAGGCACTCACTCAAAGCGCTTTTACATTGAAAGGGGGAATCTCCTCAACCACCACCGATGTGCAGCATCCACCTGGATGATGCGACGGCAGCCATATTGCGCCAGTACGCCCAGCACACACCAGCTGATTGGTGGAGAGGAGACTGAGGGATGATACCAATCGTATATATATATATATATATATATATATATATATATATATATATATATATATATATATATATATATATATATATATATATATATATATATATATATATATATATATATATATGGGGATGATTAGGAGGCCAATGGGCAAATTTGGCCAGGATGCCGGGGTTACACTCCTACTCTTTATCGAAGGACATCCTGGGATTTTTAATGACCACAGAGAGTCAGGACCTCGGTTTAACGTCTCATCAGAAAGACGGTGCTTGTTACAGTATAGTGTCCCCATCACTATACTGGGGCGTTAGGACCCACACAGACCACAGGGTGAACACCCCCTGTTGGCCTCACTAACACCTCTACCAGCAGCTACCTAGTTTTCCCAGTTGGTCTCCCATCCAGGTACTAACCAGGCTCAGCCCTGCTTAGCTTCAGTGGGAAACCAGTCTTGGGCTACAGGGTGATATGGCTGCTGACATGGATATGCTTTCTTTATCAAAGGACTCAACATCCAAATTAAACATTCACAGGTACGACTAGCATGGACATTGCGTTAGCTAAAATTTTGTGTTTGCTTTTGATTTAAAATGCCATAGTTTGTATGATTGCAGTTGTATGCACGTTTCTAGATGAAAATAAGCTGGAAAATGTAGAAATTAACAAGAGGGTCCCCACAAAGGGGAACTCCCACCAAGATCACAGCCTTGACCAACGTGTATTTTAAAATAGACTAATATGTAGATGGTGTAGACTTTTTTAATATTGTGTACTTAAACATAAAATAACAAAATCATTTGTAATACCATACTGTATCCACTAGATGTCTGTATAGCCTTTTATAAATGTATATACAGAGCTCTAGTTGGTGAAACAAGACACAATTGCACAAAAAATTGTATTAGGTTTTATTTTAAAAGTACTTTGATATTGCTTTTTACTTGACTTTATTTACTTTATGTGACCTTAAAGGAATCCAAAAGTAATCAGATTACATTACTTTCATATTGTGGTTCTTGGATTACGTTACTAAATACTTGAATACTATGAAGTCATTTGTAACTGTAATGGAATACATTTTAAAAGTAACCCTCCCAACCCTTTGTATATCTGAGTGAAACAGCTTCTCGAACAAGAAACAAATGTAGGGTAGAACTCGACTTGAGATCTCCCAATAGCAACCCACAAACAGAGCCACCATCCAATCAATTCCCCCTGGACAAAATCAAGTCCCGCCCAACATTTTTTCTTGTTCGAGAATGAATTTCACTCGGATATACATCACAACAGGGAATAAAAGACTGTTGCAACTTCTGTTTCATGCCGACTTTAATTAAAAAGATGAAGAGCATGTTTGATGTTAAAACACTTGCACTCATTGGTTCATTTCCCAGAAGAGTATTTTCAAAATTATTTCAATTTCAAAACATTGCTCTGTTTGACACCCCATGAGCATTCTGAGCAGTTCACCATAGCAACAAGCGTTCTTCCAATGACATCTATATAAGGCGGGGCTACCTGACAAATGGCAAACAAGGGGAGTGTTCAGGAAACCTGTTTGAAAATGGCTTTTTTAATTCTCTTTTGTGTCACTAGAAATCACACTGTAAAAAAAGAGAAGTAAAAATATACTGTATTAAGATTTTATCAACCAAGTAAAATATATTCAAATAGCATTAACATGCAAACAAGACATTATATATATATATATATATATATATATATATATATATATATATATATATATATATATATATATATATATATATATATATATATATATATATATATATATATATATATATATATATATATATATATATATATATTCAGACACCTTCAACATTTTCTCACATTATCACAGTTTGTTCGCTATAGTTTTAGAAAATGGTAATCAAATTTGACAAGAACTGTGTCAGAACAAATTAATCTTGATAATGTTAGATAACTTTGATAGAAAGGTATATAATGGATTACAATCAACCAATCAGCTGTCAGCTGTTAAATTTAAGTACACAATTAGATCATACTAATTTAGGTCAACCAATTACCGTTCCGTCTGTGGTGTAAAAGGTCGCATTAGCAATTAAACAAAAACACTTGGTCAGGTCAAAACATGGTCAGGTCAAAGTGTCTGAATAATTTTGGTCCCAAATGTTTAACAATTTTACTGGTAGTCCACAGAATGAAGAATTGTTGGGTATAATATATGTCATAGTTTACTTTATTTTGCTATCCTCACATAAATTAACTATAGTGTCCTGCACCCACTAGTAAAAAAATATATCTGGTGTCTGAAAATGTTTTGGTTATACACACACACACACACACACACACACACACACACACACACACACACACACACACACACACACACACACACACACACACACACACACAGTAAAAATAAAGTTTATGCCACAGAATTTACAAAACAAAAAAGGCTTATAATTTCACCAAATACGGCATTATATTCTCTAATCTCTGGCTGTCTTCTTACAGTGTATTTGTCTGGAAACAATGAGCTTTAAACACGCCATAAACCAAATTACTCGTCTTTTCTCTGCTTTAGAATGTTTTTCTTAATTAGTGCATAATTAAGTTGTACCTCCACTAAAGCCACATTTTTAGCTATTAGCAAAGACCTATTATGACAACAAAAACAAAAAGAAATTCATGAGCAGCACCCCTGACCCCTGTTATCAATACAAGTATATTTTTACATTCTCTGAAAAGAATGAGGGGGCTTAACCATGCAAAAACTGATGTCATAATGCTAGGGTGTTCTGGATGGTTGCCAGGGTGTTGCTATGTAGTTGCTCAGGTGTTTTGAGTGATGTTATGTTGTTATGCCGATACTAGGGTGTTCTAGGTGGTCTCTAGATATGGCTCAAATCCCTCCTGCAATACAAGTCTATTTTTTCATTCATTTTATCATTGACATATATTAGGATATTATTTCAGACATGTAAAAACACTCTTCTACAAGCTCCAAAATCTTTAACTCTTAAGGTCAGTTCACACCAAGGACGATAACAATAATGATAACAATGAAGATTTAGGGTGTGTTCACACTTGTAGTTTGGTTTGTTTGGTCCGGACTGAAAAAAAAAATTTGTCCTGATGTTCTTAGCGGTCATAGTGGTATTTTAACACTGAACCTAAAGATACCAAACCTAAGGCATAGGGATAGGTTCACACGTCTCGGTTCACTTGTTTGGTGCGCACCAGGGTTAGGATGGCAGCGTTCACACATGTTCAAATGAACCGCACTAACAGAGCAATCGCAGCAGAATTTGTTTTAATCGAACCAAACATGCAAGTGTGAACACACCCTAAGTTTTAAAAATCATTCTCAATGTACAGGAATAGCAGAGATCACATCACATCTTTAACTTTAACATCAGAATTACTTTCTCAACATTTTTTTAATGTTTAACTGATGAACAGCCAATCAGAATCCATCCTGCTTTGAAGAGCTCGACCACTTAAAGCAGCAGACGACAATACTGCAGAGCATGCTTATAATAAACAGAGAATGTTATTGTCCTTTAGGGTAGATACTTATATACATATTGTTAAAACGTAAAATGAGTGTGCCAAGAAATACAGTGTGTCAAAGTGTAATGTAAGAAGACCGTGAGCTCAAAAAATGCTAACAGTCAAAAGGAAAGCTTACCATATAACCGCCATATGACATGCTTGTGTGCCTCGCTGACTGGACCAAACTTCCTCCATGCATGATTTTAAAATGTAAGACGGTACCCAGATTTCAAAACTACAATACGATTTCACTTCTACTGTTAATAAAACATTGGTAGGCTACATGGTTTTCTCTATGAGATGGATAGCCTAATTGTTATATAATTCATAATGGGCTACAGGTTATTTTTATGGTATGCCAAAAAGTGTTTATTAGGGGCCAAGCACCAAAGGTGCATAGGCACCTATTGTAATCGTTGGCATTCTTCTAATTATTCTTCCGCCCTGGAAGTCTATGGCAGCCCATAGAACCGCTTGCAGGAAAGTTGTGAAATTTGGCACACAGAGAGAAAATAGTCTGATCTGTCATCATAGGAATTTTGGAGTCTCTAACTCAATCCCTTTAGTGCCACCAACTGTCCAAAGATTCACTCATGTTTATGTTCATAACTTTTGAACCGTAACATCGTGTCTATACCGGACGCGAGCGGCGCGATGCGACAAAAGACAATATAACCCATTATAATCAGCAGAGATATATAAAGTACTAGAGACACATACTTGAGTAAAAGTACAAGTTTCTTATCAAAAAAGTGACTTGAGTAGAAGTTGAAGTGCTTTTTAAGCACCACACTTAAGTAGAAGTACTAAAGTATTCAACATTTTTTGTACTTAAGTATTGCAAGTAGTTTATTTTAAAATGTACTACTAAAGTACTGAAAGTAAAAGTACAAGTATTGTGTTATGTAGTTATTAAAGAAAGTAGTCAAAAGTTTGAACATCATATTGTTTTTATTATTTCAAATGATTAAGCTAAGGACAATCACAATGTTGGTAGGCAATTTTTCTACATATTGTCATATAAATAACCTGAAAATACTGTAGTTCATTAAGATTAAATATTACTATAACCACTCTTACTAAAAAAAATGGGGTAAGCACACTTATATTCTCATTTCAAGAGGTGTTCTGAGTAAATGATTTGTTTGTAACACTTTACAATATTGTTTGATTTGTTAACATTACATTAGTTAATCTATTAGACTAATAACTAACATGAACTAACCATGATCAATACATTTGTTACTGTATTTATTAATCTTTGTTAATCTTAGTTAAAACAAATACAGCTGTTCATTGTTTGTATATGTTACTTCACAGTGCACATTAACTATGTAAACAAATAGAGAGCAATTTGAGCGCAAGACGCTCGTGTTGTTTTAAAGACAGTGAATGCGCGCTCGCGGGGCTCTCTCGCGCGCTCTGTCTCTCTCTCTCGCACTCGCGCGCGCGCTCTCTCTCTCTCATGCGCGGTAATGTGGGTTTGGAATGGAATGATTCGTAACATTTTTATAATTGTAACGAGTAACGATGCAGCACATAAAAAAAATATCGGAGTAAAAGTATTAAACTCATTGAAAATATGTACTGAAGTAAAAGTGGAAGTAGGAGAAAAAAATAATACTCTAATAAAGTACAGATACTGCCTTTTAGTACTTAAGTACAGTAGTGAAGTAGTTCTACTTCGTTACTATACATCTCTGATAATCAGTGATGTTGTCTACACTGGATGTGTGACGTAACACAACAAATCCCTGACAGTAAACTGATGCCTCGTTCTATTTATGACGTACTGACATGAAGAACAAATGCTTTGCAATGGTCGCTTTGTCGCGTCCAGTGTAGACAGCTTCAAGCTGTTGCGGCGCGATGCATCCGTCAACGGTCGCATCAATGGTCGCGTCCGGTGTGGACATGGTGTAAGGGCTAGAAACAAAACTGACGTAATTTTCCCCCATAAAATTTCTTTGCCATTTTGAATTTTCCAACTCATACGATTTTTCCCATATCGGTCATTTTGGGCGTCGGCCATTTTGAATTTTGTCAAAAACTGCTATATTTAACTAATGCATAAATACATTTTTACCAGTCTTTACCATACTCTAATACAAAAATGTAATACGCTGTATGAAAATGATGTCCAAATGAGAGCATTTTTTTAATCAAAAAAAGGGGGGGATGTCTTATAATCAGGGTCGTCTTATATTCGGAAAAATATGTTAGTTATCATTATAGTTGTCGTTCTTGGTGTGAACGGGCCTTGAATAGTAACAGTGATGCCTTACCAGTAGAGAATCTGAGTAAAAATGGAAGTGAAATTGTTGGTGCGTGACGCAATCGTTAATGCAGCCATTTGTAAACAATTTGCTGCGACAACCGTGGAAAATATTCATAAGCTTGGCTGCTAACATCACTCACACCTGTGGCCATCTGTCTCGGACGCAACCCAGACTCTGCAGCATTAATCATCGCCGTCTATCTTTGTTAGTATTCTCCCCAGGTACATCTTGAAAACGTAGGAGGTGCACTTTGTAATTAGCTATTTGGTTTATGCAAGGAATGAGCAGGCCACGTCCGTCAACGTTAGCCGTTTCCATTATCACTTTCCATTTAGCACCAAAACAATGCATGCTATTAGCTAATGAAGGGTCTTGTGTCAGTTTTTGTGACATAAAATGTTACTGCTGTGTACTGGGTCCAGATGGGTGTCAATACATAGTTAGCGTATTAGCAACGTGGAAATGATTGTGCCGTTAGTTTGCCAGAAGCTGGTGCACAGTAGCTAGCAAACAAGATGTTTAGGTATTTTCTAGAGAAAAATCCAAACCAAAACCACCACAAAAAAGTTGTCAGTGCCGTATACAAACAGTATGTGGAAGTGTTTGTGCTAGAGGCTGACTGTAGGCATTAGCTGTGATAGATTAGCAGACGGCTCATGTTTGCTGGTGTGAGACTTCCATGTGGACATGAGGAAACTCAGCATCAATGCGCAGCTGCCAACAAACAAACACCTGATAAAATGTGTCATCTCTCTCTGTGTCTCTCAACAGGTTTACACTACAGGGACTTGTTGAGCTGTCAGATTGTTCATGTTCACAGCTGTGAACGGTGACATGTCTATCTCAGGAGGTTTTAATCTTTAGGGGGCCACATCCTTATCTGTCTATCTGTCTATCTATCTGTCTATCTATCTATCTATCTATCTATCTATCTATCTATCTATCTATCTATCTATCTATCTATCTATCTATCTATCTATCTATCTATCTATCTATCTATCTATCTATCTATCTATCTTCAGACAACTAAACAAAATAACATGCAAACTAGAGGTTCTGACAAAATGGTCATTGCTTTAGTCTATTTAAAAGCTATTAATTTGAATAATATATATTTAATATATATTTAATGGAGTCAATATCTCATTCATCGAGATTTGTTTCATTATAGAGACAGAGCGTATTTAGGCCACGCCCACATCGGGGGGGGGGGGGGGGCAATCCAACGCTCTCCATTGACTTTGCATTGCGTGAGGCTGCCTCATTGTCATTTCAGACTTATAACAAAAAACAGAACAAGGTCTAAAAGCTGATATGTGACAAGGTGTACAGCAAACAAGCTAAAAAACACAAAAATAAGTTTTTATAAGCTGTTGACCCAAAAAAACGTTTAAGAAGATAAAAGTGGATACAGGCAATACGAAGTGAAGCTTCAGCAGGAAGAATGGGTAAATTTTGGGATCCTGACACTCAGTGTGCCTCAATATATCTATGTGTGTAGTAAACATTTTGTCACTGTTAAGTCAAATATCCAAATGTCTGTTTTATATATTATATTTACTGTCGCTGATTACGTTCCCCTCTAGTCGCCGTAGTTCTCAGTGTAATATGACCCGTCGCGCTGTCTCAATGGCCTGAATCCACTTTTTTGTCCTTAAACGCTCGTTTTTTGGGTCAACAGCTTATAAAAACGTCTGGGTTTTTGCTTCTGGGTTTTGTTTAGCTTGTTTGCTGTAAACTTTGTCACATATCAGCTTTTATACATTGTTCAGTTTTTTGTTATAAGTCCGAAATGACAAGGAGGCAGCCTCCCACAATGCAAAGTCAATGGAGACGTCCCCCATGTCACTGCCCATATCAATGAATGAGAGCGTTCACATCGGAAGCGTGGCGGCCGACCCTCTCACGGTGTGTGTCCACTGGTGTGCGAAACAGAGCAAGTGTTTTCAATTCATTCCTATGGAAGTTGAGCTTTACGCTACCTAGCCAGTGGATACCCATCATTTATTAACAAGGGCGGCGGCAAAATATGTGCTGTTCACGCTCCGCTGACGCTTGCGATGTAAAACATAGCAGAATTGTGGTCATTTAGGAATAAGATCACGTGGTTGTTTGAACCGAAATCTCATGCAGCTCTATTGTCTATTCGTATGTCTCTCTATTTATCTTTGTTTGGGGCTGTTTACAGTCAAAGGGAAACTCTCAATAAGCAGAAAACAGTCAAATATCCAGTCAAGTCTTCAGACACACACTTCTCCCTCAAATTCCCAGCGGATGACACTGCGGAATCTTCAGTTCTCGAAACAGAACGGGTCAATCAGACCACTGGCCACTGCAGGCCACCGTGACACTCCAGAAGCCGGAGCTTTCAAACGCTTCGATTTTTCAGGCATCCATTACCTCAAAAGCATGGCACTGCAGCAAAACAATCAATACGTACAGCAAACTGCTAACCCTGTGAATCAGAGCACTGATTATCCCAGCCCTTGAGGCTAAAGCCAAAACTCTCACCTCACCTGGTGACCTGCAGCTAATCCACTGCCCCAATCACACAATCTGTTTGTCTATCAATACGCATTCAGTCCTTGAGAATGCACTGTAAAAAAATGGATCAATACGTTATGACAACATGTTTTTACATTGCTTTAACTCATCAAAATAAGCTAAGCAATTGTATACAAAATGCAACTCATTTTTAAGTCAGTTTAATGTCATTTAACAGTCCCTCCAGAAAAACAGGATTATGCGATCGCATGATTTAATGCATAATCAGCCAAAGTCCGCATATTTATGCGGGGGGCCGCATTTTTTCAAATACGCCGCACTTTCGCCACATAAATTGCCTATTTCCACGTGCAAAATATGCGGGGCTAGTATGATTTCATAATCCCCGAATTTTCGTTGCAAAAAAGTCATATATTAGCAGAAAGTTGAAAAATTTTTGTTTACTTCACACAAGAGCCGCCATTTCCCCCTATTGCCATGGGAACGTTTTGAAGTGACGTAATTACCCGACGTGAACGTCATTGAAAAGCTGCAAACCCCGTGGTTTAACCATAGATATCAGTGAAACCATGATGAAGCACGCAAATTCCCGTTTGCCAACAAAAATAACAGCAAAAGACCGCGCAAAGCAGTTTCCCGGTGTGTTGACCGATTTCAAAACACGGCATCATGAAGCTTCGAAGTGTTATGAATCAGTGAGTCGATTCAGCGGTTTGGATCGCCAAAGTCATGTATTTCAGCAGTTTGACACGCGATCCGAATCATGAATCGACTCGCTGATTCATCACCATACAAGTCGTTATTTAGGGTTTTTTTGTGCACAAAAACTATTCTGGTCGCTTTATAAAGTTATTGTAGAGCCACTGTAGTGAGATGGACTTTGTAACAACGTCTTTAGTGCCTTTTATGGGTCTTGAGAATCTACAGTGCATTGAGCCAATGGAGGCCTTTCTGAGCCATCGGATTTACACTCAAATATCTTCATTCGTGTCTGAAGATGAACGGAGGTCTTACGGGTGTCGAACGACAAGAGGGGAAGTCATTAATGACAGAATTTACATTTTTGGGTGAACTAACCCTTTAAGAGATTGCACTTTGTGCATTGGAAGCACTCAAATGTCTGTTTTGAATAGCTAACTCTGTAAAACAGGAAGTTATTTATTCATTTTTTCAGAATTTAGCATATTCCTTTTGTAAAGCTACAGAACTTGACAAAATTTTTGTAACTCAATTTGACTCAATGTTTTGTAAATTTGAGCCATGTGTTTATTAAGGTCTTCAATAAAACAAGATGAGAACAAAAATATTCCCAGCACTTTCTGTGATGTAGTGCTTTTTTTCTCTTTTTCATCAAACTGCAGTTTTTGCAAGTTCCCGCAATTTTATCGCATAAAATTGCATAAATATCCCGCATTTTCCATCGCATTTTTTAAGAAAACGTGCCGCATAATCAAGGATTTTTGCCCGCAACAATCACAAAAAAAAGCCGCATTTTTCTGGAAGGACTGATTTAAGGGCCCTATTTTACCGATCTGAGCGCATGGTCTGAAGCGTATGGCGCAGGTGCAAAAGGGTCGTACCTATTCTCTTAATGAGTCATGTCATGCGTCAGTCTCATCTCCCATTCCCGTTGAAAGCCAATTGTGCTCGCACCATGGTGAATTCGCTATTTACATAGCGGAATTTGCTCTTCTCCAAAGAGGAATACTTTTATTTTACCTATTTAAAAATCTTTGTGTGCTGCTGTGTGTAATAAGCAGAGTGTACGCACGTTGTGCAACCGCCTATAGGTGCATATTACTAACGTGCCCTTTAAATAACACAAAAAATACTGCGCTATTGACTTTAGACCAGGTTTTTGGTGGTCAATGGCGCAGTCGTTTTCAGTTCCTCAAAATAGCAACACGACAACAATGCACCTGAACACACCTGGTTTTCATGGCGAACAGATAGGCGAGTGCATTTGCTATTTAAACAACGTGCTGGATGTAAAAATTATTATGGCATCAGGCTGAAACTAGCAAAAAACACTTGCTTCGTGTCTGGTGTAACATTGCGCTGGGTGTATTATAGGGCCCTAAGTTGAAATGACATTTTTAATGTACATACAAATTTAAGGCAGCAACTTTTTTTTACAGTGTGTGCTTTGTGCAGTAAATCATATATTTAGATTTTTTGTCCATTTATTCACCCTCATAGATTTCCAAATATGTATGACTTTCTTTCAATGAATTTTGAAGAATGTTCAAGTCACTATTTACCATAGAATGAAAGTAGACTGTGATTTAAGAACTATAAAGACCCTGCAGTCAAATCACCAAACAATCTTGACAATAAGCAACAAATTGCACCCAGGACTGTTTAAATTCGCTCTACCACTCAAACACCCAAGGTAGAATTGCAGGGTTTTGTGTTTTGCCACTTTTACAGGCTGAAACATATTTCTTCCCCCTTTAAAAGGCTGTATTTCACTGGCTGAGGTACAATGCGGCTTGCATCTCTCACTCTTTGCCTGCGGGCTCTGAATATCAGGCTGTAGCCACGACCATTGACAGCTCTTGGGAACAAGCATTTTTTATTACTGACCTTTAAACTGCGACACTCTGAAATTGAGCCACTTTTCTTTCAGGACTCAGAGGGGGCTGAAGCGAAAATCTATGAAAACTCTGTTACCTGGAAGTGAATTTGTGCGGATTGCATTTCTGAATTACTTTCAAATTCAAATTGTATTAATATGCTGACCCACGTTTGTAATAAGTGACTTTTTTCATAAATGCATTTAGAGAAAGAAGTCAATACACAAAATGTTCACTGGTTTGTGCAAATTTCTAGGATCCTTAATCACTTCCTCACTGTATCCATCGATCACGCTCAAAATACTTAATTTGTTGGATTAGGACAAACTTAAATTAACTGTTATGAGTATTAAGAACTTTCTTTTTCTTTTGAGTACACAGCACTGACATATTTCAAGTAAACTGAACTGTTTAATTGTTTTGAGTCATATGAACACATTTCCTTCAATTTAGACTAATTTAGATTTTTTTCCCCCCAGCATGCTTTGCCCATGTCACTCGAAAAGGAGAGTAAATGCTAAAATTAAGTGTTATATATTGGATTTTTTTGTGCAAGATTAATGGTAAGGGAGATTTAGTAGTGATTAATGTTTTGTTATGCGAATTTAGAAGTTTCAGTTAATGTGGGTTTTTGGAGTGGTGAATGCGGCTTGGTTTGAGTTACATGTTTTAAGTTGCTGTACACATTCAGTAAGTGTTAAGTGTAAGTTAGTTTGATATAGCTAGCAAAATATTTCTTAACATAAAAAATCTAATTCAACTTTTTTCAGTTCTGACAACATATTAGGGTTTACAGTGAAGTAAATAACTCATTTGATTTGCAAGAACACAAAATAAAAAAATGAATTAACTAAATATTTTATGTTAATTGCTATCAAAATGTACTTTAAGTTTTTAACATGCATGAGCAGGGTTGGGAAGGTTACTTTAAAAATAAAAATTTAACAAAAAACTTTTTGTATTTTGTAATGTATTTCGTTAGATTACACAAATTTTGTAACTTAATCTAAATATGTAATCTCATGTACTTTTTAACAACATAAATTTTCCACAATATTTCTTGAAGCAAAAAATGGAGACAATCTTAGAAAAAAGAAGAAAAAAAATATTGATGCTGAAGAAAGCAACACAATGCATCTGGGGTCTGTAAACTTTTTGGAACTGGATGAACAGGGTAAATTGTACGTATTTTGTCTTCTGGGAAAAATGTAGTTATTAGCTTCGGAGGGCCAATATTATAAAATATGAAAAATGAAAAAATAGGATCTTTAAAAAAAAAATAAGACAATTGTACACATCATCCTGTTCAAAAGTTTTCACACCCTGCTCTTAATGCATTGTGTTTCATGTAAGCTCGTTTCCGCCACTAAAAATAAAAAAGGTAACTGTGACTTTTTCTTTCACAATTCTGACATTCTTTTCTTGCAATTGTGAGGTTATTTCACAATTACCTAAACAAATGACTTAACATGAAACATGACAACAGGCGTGGATTATCCAGGTAACGACAGACAGTTAAGATTCAAGAGTATGTAAACTTTTGAATGTGGCAGTTTGCATAAATTCATTTTTCATTCAGTCATTTGTCTTCTGGAGTATATGTAAACATCTATTAGCATATGTGAAATAGTTTATTCAGGAAAGTACTAAATAAAAGTAACATGCAATTTTAATGATCCCAGATCCCTCTTTTTTTGTTAGAATTATTAAAATGTTACATATTCTGTAAGGGGTATGAAATTTATGAGCAGAACTGTATCTAATGCTGCATTCACACCAGGTGCAAATGAAGCGTTAAGAGTGAGTGATTTACATGTTAAGTCAATGCAAAGACACCAATAGACATTCTGCGGCGTGATTCGCGCGATTTGAGTGTTTGACGCGCGTAATGCGTGATTAAAGCGAATCGCGCAAGTTGAAAAATTACCTAAAAATCTTGGATATTCGCGCCATGTTAACCAATCAGGAGCTTGCTCTAGTAGCCTAGTGACAAAAATGAGGACAAAATCATATGTGGATACCCGGAGCTGTACAATACATCTTCGTACTTTATAGAAACAGGGATAAAAAGGATCTTGCTTGGAAGAAAGTGAGTGGGGAGGTCGGACAGTCTGGTAAGTTGAAAAAATGCTCTTTACTCAGTTTGAGCTATATATATACACATATTGAGACTACAGCTAGCTAAAGCCAGCAAATTGAGCTTATTCAATGTATTTTAAAACAATCCATGTCAGCCATTTCGCAACGAGACTGGAGCTGCCTGGCAGAAGCCCCTTCCATGACGCGAATTCGCGTCTGTTGTGAAGTGAATGTCACTTGCGAATAAAGCAAATGTCACTTGCGAATAAAGCGAGTAAACTCAAAATGTTCAAGCGTCCAGCTACGCACGAATAGTGCGATTTATTTGCGCAAGTCACGTCTGGTGTGAACGCAGCATACGGATGCTTTTGCAGACTGTCAGAGTCTGAGTATCACCAATTGCTGTTTACATTAATTGCCCGTTACAGATTACAATAATGTTTAAATGAAATAAATGACATTAAAATTCAAAGTAATCACTTTGGTAATCTAAAATACTTTTCGGATGTAACTGTAATTTGATTACCACCCATTTTAAATGTAATGAAATACAGTCACTACAATTTTGTATTTTAAATACGTAACTAAGTTTGTATTTCATTACTCCCCAACCCTAAGCATGAGTACTACAAACTAAAAACTTAATAGTTCTGCTTACTTAAAATTGGGAACATCATAACTCAAAAAATTTGATGTAACTGATTCCCTCAAATTTGAGTTAGCCCAACTTCAGGTTTACAGTGATCAAGGTAGTCTCAAAGTAAACGGATTCAATAAGAAAAGCAGACAAAAGGTGACCATCAACATCCCTTTGAGCTGTTTCTTCTTGCTAGATCTAGAAGATCTTGCTTCATTTACTGCCGGGACAAGTGCTCTTCTCATAGTATTCCTGATAAAGGAAGATTACTCATGGAAAAAGTGAGTGAAGTCTCGATCAATACTAGAGGACAGACGTGCTGCGGCTAATATCACATGATCAGTCCTGTTATCTGAGCGAGCCAGCACATCCAGGCAAGGGTGCCGATGTACAGCTTTCATCAAAGCAATCGATGATACACCCATGAATCAGAGCCCTCGTCCTGAGATGGGTACACAACAATCCCATTAACTCCATCTGCAGGACTGAGGTAACGGTAGGCTAAAGCTAGCTAACAGTCACAAAAGAAAGCCAAACATACTAATCATAAATAAAACATGCATTACGGTTCTGTAGGCTGAAGTACAGAGGCGCCCTGATATTCTGTGTTGAAAGTCTCTCGGTTCCATTTAAGTATTCAGAATTATCTTGGTTTCTAAAGTAAAGACTGCCGTCAGCACAAGTTACACTGAGAGAAAAACGCAGAGACAGGAGATTTTGTCTTGTAATATACAGGACGATCTGAACTAAGAGTGGGTGGGAAATGTTGATATGTCTCTTGGCACTTTCCATGAAGAGGTTACAAAAAACTCTCTTAAAATGTATTTTTTCAACAAAGGGTCATGATTAACCTTCAGAAAATGCTTTCTGCCCACCTTAGGGGTAAAACAAAGTATTATATGAGCTTTTTTTATAGAAACAAACATGAAATAAATAAATCGGATTCATTTAAAAAATGATTAAAACAGAAGAGTGGGTAACAGGGTTGAATTTGGCTACACTTTATTGTGATAGTCCACTTTAGACATTCTACTAACTATAAGTAACTTTGCAACTACACACAAACTAACTCTCATTAGAGTATTAGTAGACTGTTGTAGATGGTTAGGTTAGATGTTTAGGTTTGGGTTAGTAGACGTAGTTGCAAAGTGTCTCCAATGTCTGTTGGAGGACCATCAAAATAAAGTTAGCAGATTTTAAGCAGATAGTCTACTAATACTCTAATGACTGATAGTTGACATGTAGTTTCAAAGTTACTTATAGTTTGTAGAATGTCTAAAGTGGACCATCAAAATGAAGTGTTACCCTGATTTTATTTTATTTTTTAACCTAAACTGAGCTGTCACTCTGTAGGGCGAGATAGTTTGGAACCAAATGTTGGTTTGTAATTATTAAAGGGAGGGTCTAATGCTATTTCATGCATTCTGACTTATTTACACTATTAAAGAGTTGGATTCTCATGCTAAACATGGCCAAAATAAAAATAAAAAAACCTGAGTTGCGGCGTATTTTTGTGCCAAATACACTCCTTCAGGATTCAAACAAGTTTCGGAAAGTTTTTTTTTAGTATGGCCCTGTATGACATCATAAAGGGCAAAATTCCTTTTATGGGTATTTCTCCCGGATGAGCACACACACACACACACATCAACAAGAGCGAGAGCAGAAGCACACCCATGAACGTGTGTGTGTGTGTGTGTGTGTGTGTGTGCGTTGTGTGTGTGTGACTCTATAGCTCCGTCCACTGCATGCCTTCGATAGTGCGGCTGTTTTCGAAAGGAATCCGTACACTGTATCTGTCTTTTATAAATATGATAAAACTAAAACTTTCCCCGCCATTGATGGACATTTCCGGCTTTCCGTGTTTTCACTCTTATACAGGTTCCCAACCTGACGGGCGCCAGAGTTCGCATGGGGGGCGCTAGAGTTTATATGTTTGAGGTCAAACATGGATATGAAAAATCTTATCGTATAGTTTCTAGGAATGCTCCAAATGATCGGCCACTTATCCGAAAATGTTGATAATGGCTTCCTTTGATTCTATATGTGGTCACATAAATCGATCACATTTTTATGACGCAAAAGACGCAAGCTTGTTCAAAATTTCTACACAATTGGGGTGGGGGTTTATATGAACGCATTTCTGAAGGGAACTGCCTTACTTCACAAAAGTTTCGATGACATTTTATTTTAATCTTACCTCCGTATGATGTCTATTAAAGTAGTGTTCATTTATAAGCACAGTACTGGCACTGCTATTGTTCCATAAGCGCCACCTTCTGGTAGAGAGTGAATTTGCATGTTTTTGTTTGATTGTTTTTTTTGTAGGGGGGGGGGTCCTCAGGGTTCTTATACGTAAGGAGGGGGGGCTTAATGGACAAAAGGTTGGGTACCACTGCTCTAGGGTGCTATTACGCATCTTCTGAAAGAGTACTGAATCTCCTGATCAAAACACATGTTAAAGAAGATGCAGAAACAAGCAATACCATATGTAAGCAGAATCAAAATAACGTGATTATCAAACATTAAACAGCATGTAAATCAAAACTGCCTAATGTTACTGAATGAAATGTCGTTTCAGGACTGTGAAGCTTTGGGGCTGTTGATGGACTCGATCCACTCGATCTGTGTTTTGATCATCGTTCTGAATCAGATCTGGATGTAGTCTTGGATAAAAACGCGATTTTCTCTGCTTTTTTTATTTTTATGAAACATACCCACATTCAAGTGTTGATAAAAAAGGAATGCAACTTTTTTTGTTGTTGTTTAAAAGCAGAGGCTCTGTTCTTTCTTTTGATATATTGTATATTCAGATATTCATACAAGCAAATATTCTGGGGGCCATATTACTTTTGTGAAAATTACCCAAAACAGCGGCGGGGAAAGAGTTAATAACTTATTTCCCATAAACTGACAAAATATTTATGATGTTATTGTGTGAGACGCAAATTTCTACTTTATTCATGGAAAGTGTATTTTATATTATTTACAAGATCATCAACATCTGTAAAAAAAGTATTTTCCAAAAACATTAGCTTAAAATTTTTAGGACTTACCCTCACACTTTTCCAGGATCTGAACCGTTTCTCCAATCTCTAGAGTCAGACCATGTGACACAGATCCTCGGAAACTACAGACCACTGGGAATAGATAAAAGAGAAGAAGAAAACGAGTTAGATGTGTATCAAAAGCATTAAGAGATAATGCGTTCAAAATAAAACCACAAAACAATTTGTTAAAATGATGTGTGTAATTTCTGTGTTACTACCCTCCTAAACAGATCTGCCTGTCTGCCATTGGTCAGATAGCCCCGCCCCCTGCTCATGTTATTGGTTGAGTCAGTGTTGCCATGCCAAGGCCCTGATACTCGTGGTGAAGTTCCCTTTCCTTGTTTGCTTAGAGGTTAAAGAAGTTTGAAATACCTTTGCAGCAGTAAACAGTTTGCAGCATGAGCGGCATTTATATGAATATGTAAATATGTTCTGAATGCTTTCCTCTCATTAACAAAAACACACAATGGCAGCTGTGAGAAAACAGCAGTTAAGAAAGCATCTGATCATAGGGATGTGGATATGTTTGCTTCAGCCCTGCAGTTCAGCACTCCAGTCAAATGATGTTTATTTATATAGCACTTTATAAAATAGATTGCTTTAAAGCAAGTAGCTTAACATTAAAAAAAACTGTCAGTCTCAACTTCAGTTTCTACTATAAAGTGGCTCTTCAATGTGTTCATGTTTTTACTCCCGGACATCTGACCTCGACGGACTAAATAGAAGAAATGAACCAGAAAAGATTTCCATGTCAAAGAAGGTGGAGCCTCAGAGCCACACCTACCTATTACATCATCGCCAAACGACCAATGGTAGTTCAAAGGTGTTTACCAGTCAGATTTAACTTTTCCGGCAAGCTGTTTCGAACTCGAGAAACAATCTACAAACGAACTTCATTTTGATCAGATTTTATTCGAAATTACGCATATCGGGGGCCTTCAAGCTGGACAAACTGCTCAAAAAACATAGCAATTTGTTGACAGTGCAACAGAGACACAATATTTACACTTTTTAAAGAAATCCACCAACTTACAAGAACAAGCACAAGTGCAGAATTATATACAATGCATGGAGTGTCACAGATGATTTGCGGTTTTGTTATCACTTTCATGTTTCATCTCTTTTGTAATTTGGCTTAGTCTAGTGCTGTGTTTGAAATCACCTCATATACCCTCATTCACTATTCCCTACATTACTCCACTATAGTCCACTCTTGAAGGAGTGAATGAAAGCGAGTGAGTGAATTCGGACACAGTGCGCCGGAAGGACTGACGCTTTTGCATAGTTTGTGCTTGCTGTTTAATAATTATTTGAAACGTAGCAAACAGAATTAAATGAAAACTTTTATCTTGAACTCTCACATGAAAATTATGCATAAACCTTAATTAAACAATTGCATAAGCAATTAAAAAAATGAATTTATACCTGTAATATACACTCACCTAAAGGATTATTAGGAACACCATACTAATACTGTGCTTGACCCCCTTTCGCCTTCAGAACTGCCTTAATTCTACGTGGCATTGATTCAACAAGGTGCTGAAAGCATTCTTTAGAAATGTTGGCCCATATTGATAGGATAGCATCTTGCAGTTGATGGAGATTTGTGGGATGCACATCCAGGGCACGAAGCTCCCGTTCCACCACATCCCAAAGATGCTCTATTGGGTTGAGATCTGGTAACTGTGGGGGCCATTTTAGTACAGTGAATTAATTGTCATGTTCAAGAAACCAATTTGAAATGAGCTTTGAACAAGCTTTGTGACATGGTGCATTATCCTGCTGGAAGTAGCCATCAGAGGATGGGTACATGGTGGTCATAAAGGGATGGACATGGTCAGAAACAATGCTCAGGTAGGCCGTGGCATTTAAACGATGCCCAATTGGCACTAAGGGGCCTAAAGTGTGCCACGAAAACATCCCCCACACCATTACACCACCACCACCAGCCTGCACAGTGGTAACAAGGCATGATGGATCCATGTTCTCATTCTGTTTACGCCAAATTCTGACTCTACCATCTGAATGTCTCAACAGAAATCGAGAATCATCAGACCAGGCAACATTTTTCCAGTCTTCAACTGTCCAATTTTGGTGAGCTTATGCAAATTGTAGCCTCTTTTTCCTATTTGTAGTGGAGATGAGTGGTACCCGGTGGGGTCTTCTGCTGTTGTAGCTCATCCACCTCAAGGTTGTGCATGTTGTGGCTTCACAAATGCTTTGCTGCATACCTCGGTTGTAACGAGTGGTTATTTCAGTCAAAGTTGCTCTTCTATCAGCTTGAATCAGTCGGCCCATTCTCCTCTGACCTCTAGCATCAACAAGGCATTTTCACCCACAGGACTGCCGCATACTGGATGTTTTTTTCCTTTTCACACCATTCTTTGTAAACCCTAGAAATGGTTGTGCGTGAAAAATCCCAGTAACTGAGCAGATTGTGAAATACTCAGACCGGCCCGTCTGGCACCAACAACCATGCCACGCTCAAAATTGCTTAAATCACCTTTCTTTCCCATTCTGACATTCAGTTTGGAGTTCAGGAGATTGTCTTGACCAGGACCACACCCCTAAATGCATTGAAGCAACTGCCATGTGATTGGTTGATAAGATAATTGTATTAATGAGAAATTGAACAGGTGTTCCTAATAATCCTTTAGGTGAGTGTATTTCGGACACAGCCTAGGTTCCTGGTTTTGTCATGTGATTCCCTTGTCCTTATGTGATCATGTCATGTGCCCTACATGAGACTAGTTGTCATTGGTTGCTCTGGTCATGTGTCCTGTTTTCTCATTGGTTCATTGTTTGATTGTTCACAGGTGTTCCTTGTTGTCGTTAGTCTTATGACTTAGATTGAATTACACATCGGTAAATTCCATAGTGTCATAACTTTGAGCAAAGTAGCAGAGAATAGGGTGAATAATTGCCGGCTTTCCTCAGGTGGGAGCTCTGTATGTTCTCCATACATTTATTTTTCAGATGCTAAGATTTGAGGAATGCTTCATTTGTAAATGCAATGGATACTGTATTTGAAGCCTGGAATTTTATCTGTTGTTCAGGGATAAGCCAAATCTAAAGACAAAGCTACTATCATATTCAGGTCATCTATAGTCCATGCTTTTGCCGCTGGGTTCAGTTGAACACAATGTGTCTGTTTGCTTTTGTTTGGGCCACATTGTTTACTTTTCTAACTATAGTTTCTGCCAAAATATAGTTACTATACTGTTATTATTACTCAGGAACACTTTGATAATTTGGTATCAGCCACCACTGTTTTTATTAAAGTTTATAAAAGGTTTTTATTAATAAATAATAAATATTTTATTTTAAAATTTAATTAGACATTTTTTCACCCAAAATGCTGATAATATAACATACAATGATTCTTGTAATGTTATCTACTAAGTTTCCACCACAGTGCAGATGGAGAGAGCAGCACTGTGGAAATAATAGGATTTATTTTCAATGAATGCATTCCGGAATAGAAAAAAACGGACATTAAAAGCAGAGATATTCTGAATTGCCATGGTAACCTGGACAGAACATCCCAGGGAATTATTGAATCCCTGCTGATGAAAAGCTCACTTGTGAGAGGCTTGCTTTTCCAGCTTTCCCAGAGCTGATATTTGGGAATCACATGGGGAAAATACTTCTAAAGTGAACATGGCATCAAAATGTACTTACTTAAAACACATTACTGGTCTTACTGCGCCCTATTTATCCGTGGAACAAATTATTTTCTTATTAAATGAAACAATTTGCTCTTACTCTGAAACGACTTTCCTTTTCCGATGACATTACTTACGCCATGCTGACTATTAACCAATATTCAACTGGCTTTTTAGTTATTGTTTTAGCAAAGTCACATTCAGTCTGGCTCCATTCTGGTGTGTACCACCTAATTTTAACCATCCGATCAATTCCAGAAGGATGAAATCAAGTCTTGTCCTGTGTTTCTTATTGATTATCCTGTTTAACTCAAGAGAAACATCACATTACAGCAGTTAAATGGCAATTCATGTTATCTTTAATTGCCAAAAATGTTGCTTAAATGGTTAGTTTACCCAAAAACCATTCCCTCCAGGATTTCACAATATATTTTGCGATTAAAATGAATGATTTTGTGGTGGTAATTTCCAGAAATTTACATCGTTATTAACTCTTTTTTTATAAAAAGTAATATCATACTTTTATTTGGTTATTCATCGATCTTGAGTATTCGCTTCGCCTGATCCAAGATTTCACTTTCACACAGACTGTGCATACACGATGTCTGTAACCATGTGAAAATAATGCATTACAGCTTTAAATATATTAGGAATAGTTCAATTAGATAATATTATTTATTTTAGTGATTACAATAATTTTTTTGCGGGGAAATTACAAATTATGCAGGATTGCAAAATCAACTGGAGGAACTGAAAAAATTACCCCACAATTTACTCACCCTCAAGTCATCCTAGGTGTATATGACTTTCTTCTTTCAGCCAAACACAATCAGAGTTATATTAAAAATATATATTTAATAGCTTTATAATGGGAGTGAATGGTAACTGAGATTTTGAAGCCCAAAAAAAGTGCATCCATCCATCCATCATAAAAGTAATCCACACGGCTCCAGAGGATTAATAAAGGCCTTCTGAAGTGAAGCCATGCATTTCCATATTTACAACTTTATTAACTATAATCACTGTCTTTCGGTAATGGCCGTACGCGAGTCGAGTTCCGACGGAAGAGTGACCTCTGACCTGACACATGATGTATTGATGAACGCGGAAGCCTATAGTCTAAAACCAAGAATTTTTAAAGAGAAATGTGGGAGGAGCTTGAGTTTGTTGCCCAGCACTATTTGTTTGAACCGCGAGAGGCGTCTACTCTTACCTAAGATTACGCTACGCCTAGATCCTACGTCATGCGTCGGGTCAAAGGTCACTCTTCCTCTGGAACTCGACTCACGTACTGCCATTACAGAAAGACAGTGATTATAGTTTATAAAGTTATAAATATGGATATTTTTCTTACAAAAACGTATGCTTCAGAAGGCCTTTATTAACCCCCTGGAGCTGTGTGGAGTACTTTTATGATGGATGGATGCACTTTTTTTGACCATTCACTCCCATTATAAAGATTGGAAGAGTCAGGATATTTTTTAATATAACTCCGATTGCATTTGGCTGAAAGAAGAATGTCATATACACCTAGGATGACTTGAGGGTGAGTAAATCATGGGCTAATTTTCATTTTTGGGTGAACTAACCCTTTAAATGTGTATGTAAATAAAAAAGTGATGTCTTTGAAGAGATATTTTTGGACAAAGCACATTCCTAAAATAAACCACCCCTTATTCTACATTTAATTCCATGTGAATTCAGTTTTTGTTTTTCATTCAAAACATCCCCCAAACTGGAAAACAAGACATGCGTTGCTGATTTCATTATATAAGGGCGAGATTATAATGGTCAGACAGGCAGACCAGCTGAAATGCCCAGAACAAAGCTGAGTAATTTCTCTGAATCCATCTGTATTTGTGCAACATGATCCAGTCTGGCTTGTTTTGCTGCTGTACACAGACGTCTGATGGGGCCTCTCAGACTCTCAAATTGATATCCACGTCTGCTCTTTCCAACATCTTGTCAAGAAGCAAAGTGTTATGGTGTTACCATGCAACTGGCTAGCTCCAAGAAACAATCTATTTGAAATACACAATGGTTTATATGACATGTTGCCATACATTTACTTGTATAATATTTTCCCGATGCAGACAGGACATCTTTCCCTGAGGAGTTTCACAGATTCTGAAAGGTTCTTACACTCTTTGAAGGAGATCATGTACTCATTTTAAGTGCAAAACGGTAGTTATAATGGCTATTTTATGCAAAATAAACTTTTATAAGAGCTCAAAAATTCAACATCTGAAAGCAACAATTACATTATCTCAACTGCGCCGTTCTCAAGACACCAAAATATCAGAGTTAACAATCAGACAGGGACAGAGCGTCTGTCAGGATTTTTCATGCTCATTTACTCCTTTCTGATGACATTGTGCTATTTGTTATTTATTTTCAAAGATCACGGTTTAATATTTAATGCTTGTTAAGAGACTCTTGCTGCAGTTTCCAAGAAAACATGTGACTGCCGCCAGAGGTCTGCATTTAGTGAATAATTCAATAGCTATTAAAAGAGATTTTCATGAGTTAATCCCACTAAAAGACGGAACGACATAAACAATATGTGTTTTGAATATGGAAGACTTTGCTATTAATGGTATCAGAAATGGCATTGTGATGGCCCTAATGCTATAAAATAAATAAAATATGCTGGCCAGTTAATATGGAGGGCGCCGAGATGTCTGTAACTATCATATGTGTACAAGCACCTGATAAACAAATAGCGAAAACACCTTTCAGACAGAAACAAACGGCTCAAACACACACACTGAATACTGTGGTATAAATATGTGCATGGCTACGAGTAGACAAGAATGTTTAACGTCACCTTGACAATAATCACATTTTATCGCCTATTTTTTGGATATTTAGTGTTTTTTTCTGTGTTGTAATTTAGCATTGATTAGCCTAGCAGTTGTATACATCAGATAAAGATGGCTTATGTACTAAATAACCACATTTTAGTGTCTATTTTTGGATATTTAGTGTTTATTTATGTGTTGTAAGTTAGCATTGGTTAGCCTAGCAGTTATATACATCACATAAAGATGGTTTATCTACTAAATAATCACATTTTATCGCATATTTTTCTTGAAGATATGCCTAAATACAGAGCAGAACGGAAAAATCTAATTATTTTGTAAAGAACCTAATTTAATATATTATCCAAGAATAGGCATTAAAACTTTTTTGTAACTTTTTTAAATATAAACCAACCCTATGTGACATATACAGATGCTAGCTTAACCAATGCTAACTTACAACACACATAAACACTAAATATCCAAAAATAGGCAATATAACAGTTATTTAGTAGATAAATCATCTTTATGTGATGTATACAACTGCTAGGCTAACCAATGCTAACTTACCACACATGAAATAAACACTAAATATCCAAACATAGACAATAGAATGTGGTTATTTCGTACATAAACCATTTTTACGTGATGTATACAACTGCTAGGCTAACCAATGCTAACTTACAACACAGAAATAAACACAAAATATAAAAAATATAAAATGTATTTAGTAGATAAACCATCTTTATGTGAGATATACAACTGTTAGGCTAACCATGCTAACTTACAACACAGAAATATACACTAAATATCCAAAAATAGTGGATAAAATGTGATTATTTAGTAGATAAACCATCTTTATGTGATGTATATAACTGCTAGGCTAACCAATGCTAACTTACAACACATAAATAAACACTAAATATCCAAAAATAGACACTAAAATGTGGTTATTTAGTACATAAACCATCTTTGTGATGTATACAACTGCTAGGCTAATCAATGCTAAATTACAACACAGAAATAAACACTAAATATCCAAAAAATAGGCGATAAAATTTGATTATTTAGTAGATAAAGTCAAGTCAAGTCAACTTTATTTATATAGCGCTTTTAACAATGTAGATTGTTTCAAAGCAGCTTTACAGTGTTAAACAGGAAAATAATGCAGCATAATTTTATTCAGCTGTATAGCCATTCTGGAAAAATTTCAAGTATCATACAGTGACAGTGTGGGCTTTAGATCAATAATTTGATCAGTAATTTAGTTTAAATGGTTAATTTAGTTTATTATTTAGATGTATTTCGATGTTTAGTTGAAAAATTTAGTGAACCATCCTTATGTGATGTATACAACTGCTAGGCTAACCAATGCTAACTTAACACAGAAATAAACACTAAATATCCAAAAATAGGCAGTAAAATGTGGTTTTCCTTTGTTCTCAGTTTCCCGCCATTATAGTTAAATGAACACTACAAATCCAAAAATAGTCAATTTAATATGGTTATTTAGTAGATAAACCATTTTTATGTGATGTATATAACTGCTAGGCTAACCAATTAGTTTGTCTCCCTGGTATACTCATTAATTAGCACACCTGTGTATTTAAGTTCCTCCTTAGTTCCTCTTTATTGTACGGCAGTGTTGTGTTTTACACGCTGTGTCGTTTGTGTTTCACCACTATTGAATTACCTGAGTCACTTTGATTAATGAATAACATTTCTGTTTGAATTACTTCATCTATCTTCTTCATCCTAGGAGAAAACGTTACAACAACATGGTTATATATGGCCCATGAGTGATATTTACAGCTGCTTGGGGAAAAAATGTTAACTTGCAGCATGAGATAACTACATTATCAGTTGGGTGTCAAGTGTTTTATAGCATGAAACTTTTGAAGCAAATATTTTGATAACGAGAGAAGAGAGAAAAATATGGCACATCCTGAGAGGAAATTACATTTTAATTAAGGAAAATAGCTTGTCAAATTAGCATTTGTTGTGGAGCCTGCTAGCAAAAAGAGTCACATGGCTCTGCAGCAAATAGCTGAATCACTTTAAATGTAAGTGTGTGTGATTAGCGCAATTCACACTGATGCTATAACAGACATGCTAGCAGAGGGCAAGTTAACTCTTAGCGCAGAAATCAGGTCAGTAAACCACCCAAGAGTGTTAGCTGACTTCATGTCCGTAAACATGACAGAAGAGTCATTATACACTTGGTATTTGCCTAGTAAATCAAATTTCAATCTGCATATATTATGCTAGCCCTATAGGCTAAATTAAGACATTTGCATGTGGCATCTATACAAACATTCTCATTAAACGGATGAAGGCGGTTGGAGCCCGTAGGGCCACACCTCTTCCTGCCATTCTGAATTTTGTCCTGTCATGCCAAATAAACAAACAGCAAGCCAAATGGATCCATGCCGACAGGTTTTATATGCGTGTCTCAATAATCTGCTAAACAAACAAGCAGAAAACACTAATAAATCTGGGTTTATGGAAGGGCAGGGAAGGGTTTTTTTTTCTCCTCTCAGATTTACTGAAGGATATTTCAGTCAGTCGATTGGAAAAGCAGTGAAACAACCAAGGTTTTTATTTTTATTTTATATATTTCATTTACAGAGACATTTTGCTGTTTGTCATTAAAACTGCACTCAATTTATTAAACACTAGATGGCAGCCTCCTTAATAAAGAACATCTCTCCCCCTAAACCTCAAAGAGACTGTTAAGAAAATACTGCCTCAGTAGTTCTACTATTCCTCTAGAGTATATTTTGCATACTGTTCGAAGTATGCACATATTCTGTATGCATGCTATATTGAGCCAAAATGTGCCATATACAACAGAGCACAAAATATTGTAGCAGCATACTACAATTTAAAACATTTATTGTTCCAAGTTTTTCAGTTGCTATTTTTAAAGTATAGTAGGCAGTATATAAGCATTCAGTAATTAGTACATTAGCATTAGCATTCTATTCACTGCATATACCGTTCAGCTAATTAAACATCTATTCTGTTTTAAAATATGATATGTGTTATGCAATGATAAACATTTCAAACACTAGTAAGCCACATTGTTGGGGATTCTCTAACTTTTTTGACAGCTGAACCTCTTTGAACTGATATATTTATTTGAAGTAGATGTTAGAAGTTAGGTCAATATTAAAAGTAAGTCAATAAATAATAATAATAATGATGAAATTAAGTTCACAGTTCTCTGGTGTTGGTTAATGGTCACAACCATTTAAAAATCTTTTTCAGTAAGTATTTTATTTTGATTGTTTTTATTTTAATTGGTTATGATTTAATTAAGCTTTTCATTAAACCCACGAGCCCCTGCAGTTCCATCACAAATCCCAGTCTGGGAAACTATTTAATGCACTTGTAAATACATTTGTTTCTATTTGTATTTTTAAATCAATATGTTACAATAATATTCTACTCAATTCACTGTGATAAATGAGTTAGGTCAAACGTAATCTAAAAGTAATCAAAAAGTAGTCAGATTATATTACCCTAAATATGTAATGTAATAGATTACATTATTAATTAAAATTTTTGTCATGTAATTTGGAATCAGCAACCGACTACAATTGGTAAGCAATCTATCCAGCACTGCTCAAGGCTTTCTAAACACACCAAAACTTAAAGCTCAGCTTTACTCACTGGTTTCTCCTGAGAGTAATACTGTACTTTCAGAATCTGACGCAAACTTTGGCAAGATGTTCTCATGATAGCCCCAGGGCGACAATAATGTGAATTGATAAGACAGAAAGCGTTTGCGCATTGTGTTAGCTGTGCCCTCATTTGAAGTGTATTTTACCAAAACACTTTGGACTCTCATTCTCAGTCTGGGCACACTGCCTGCAGCCACGCTGAATGAACTAAATGGGCCATTTGCCTGCATCCATCACAGCTTCTGAGGTGTGGAGGATGTATGTAAATTACCCTTTGATTTCATATGCTGTTCAGTGACCAGTTCAGGTGTTGTCCGTGTGACAGCTGACGAAGTGACTGGGCCGGTCTGACATCAGTGGGTAGGAGCGTGTGCCAAATAGGATTAAATTATGTGTCTAAGTTACGATTTAACAGCTTCTGATTCAGATAAATTTGTAATAAATTCTACCATCTGGTACTAAAATACTGCCAATACAAAATACAGTTATAGAGCTGTTTGCCAACAACAAACCCCCAACCAAAGTATCAAACTTCAACAGCTAACTCGTCCTACAATGTGCAACGAATTATGTGCATTAATTACATTTTTGTAGGTGATCAGACTTACGGTCTTCACTTGGTAGACGAAGAAACTGCGTAGGCTAGACGCATATATAACTGCTAGGCTAACCAATGTTAACTTACAACATAGAAATAAACACCAAAAATAGGCAATAAAACAGTTATTTAGTAGATAAACAATCCTTTTGTGACGTATGCAACTGCTAGGCTAACCAATGCTAACTTACAACACAAAAATAAACACTAAATATCCAAAAATAGGCAATAAAACAGTTATTTAGTAGATAAACCATCCTTGTGAGGTATACAACTGCTAGGCTAATCAATGCTAACTTAAAACAGAAATAAACACAAAATATCCAAAAACAGGCAATACAACGTGGTTAAGATAAACCATTATAGCCGCATTTCCACCGCAAGAACTTTCCACATGAACTAAGGACTTTGGGGTGGTACTCTGTGTGTTTTAGACCATAGGAACCGGAGTCTAAATAAAGTTCCGGGTAAAGAGTTCCCCCTCAAAATGGCCCTGCTCACAAGTTCCCCGTTTCCACCGAAATTACCCGGAACAATTTGTACCAGGAACTTTTTTTACAGAAACTTTTTTTCCCCCAGACCTGCTACTGTCTGTGTTTCCACTGCGGTCTATAGTACCGTGAAGATTAGGCAAATTAGTCCGGTGATGTAGGACTGCGTGCGACTGCTCCTCCCAGTCAGCGACGGACAGTAATCATTTTTGTGCGATACATGTCTGCAACAACAATAGATGCAAGCAGCGCTTCTTTTGCTTGTTATGTATTGGTTTACTAAAGAGGTAATTAACAAAACGGTGGAAAAGAGACGAGCACTAATACTAAAGCGTATTCTGAAAGCTCGTAAAGCTAGATTTAAAATAAGACAACATATGTAATTATCAGCTATTATGGACATTGACCGTGAGATGGCTGAGACAAACGCACGCCATCGGACAGAAAGAGCAAGACTGATATTTACTGAATGCAGAACGAACCTCGCAAGACTTTTAAAAATGCCGGTTGAAATAAAATTCTGCGTGAGCTCAACCAATCAGCATGTTCAGCGCCCAAGTCCCACCCTCGAAAGTTCCTGAACTTTGAAAAAGTACTACCTCACGAGCAGGGCCGTTTGGAGGGGGCAATATTTACCCGGAACTTCATTTGGACCCTGATTCCTGCGGTCGAAACACACCAAGTACCACCCCAAAGTTCCTAGTTCCTGGGGAAAGTTCCTGCGGTGGAAACGCGGCTACGGTAGTACTTTTTTCAAAATTCAGGAACTTTCAGGCGTGGGACTTGTGCGCTGAACATGCTGATTGGTTGAGCTCATGCAGCATTTTATTCTCTGGAAAGTCGCACACTGTCCAATGTCACCGGACTAATCTTCACGGTACTATAAGCCCCGTTTCCACCGAAATTACCCGGAACAATTTGTCCCAGGAAACTTTTTTCCATGAACTCTTTTTCCCTCAGACCTGCTGCTGTCTGCGTTTCCATAGCAGTCTAAAGTACCGTGAAGATTAGTCCGGTGACGTAGGACTGCGTGTGACTTTCTAGAGCCCACTGAATACACTTCATATCCAAAAATTAACATTAAAACTGTAACAGTTTTGTTTTTTTTGAGTCCATCGTACAAAAAAATTCAGTCACATAAAAGGATATACTAGATCACATAGATTGCACATTAAGTGGGTATGAAAAAACACAATAAATATTACATTATATTTATGAAAGTTTGGTTAAAGGATTAGCATGATGATACTGTATATTAATTGTGTGAAAGATACCCAGGCCTCCCACAAAACAGCCGAACATATTGAATGATGAACACAGCCAGATGGATCCCACAAATCCTTGCACTTCCAGACACACTTTTGTTTACAGTTTTTCCTAGTGTCCCAGTTTAAACGGCAAGTGTCACATGGGGTGTCAGGGAATTCACTAATCCTGCTCTGAAAACAAAGAGACATCAGATACAATACCATCTGCTACACAACGAACACATCTACATGTGAGATCTCAGTTACTGACATCATAGAAACCATTCAACAGCTACACCTCATTGTACGTTTTTGTGCTAACAAGAGCTATTGACTGCTACTCTAAAATACTGCCAGTGAATACAAAGCAGAACCCTAACTCCCTGTCATGTAATTGTTATGGAGGACAGCTGGAATTAGGTAGCTGTGTAGGTAAAACCTCACTCATCTGGCCTCAAGAGGCACACTAGCCACAGACGCTAGAGTCTTTAGCGCTTGTTAGCGCGGCCCATACAGGTTTGGAACATCATGAAGGTGTGTAATTTTGTTATTTTCCGAGTGAATTATCACTCTTTATATTGCCACCTTAAACAGCTTCAATGATTACTTTACAGACAGTTAGCTATTTTTGTTAGCAAACTGTTATGTAGCTAACTACCTTTTTTTTACTAGGGTAGCTGGACTGCTAGCTTGTCAGAATTAGCTAACTATGCCTAAAAAATACAAATGAATAAGCTTATATACTTATTTTCAATTATTTCATACTGTAGGTATTCTAGCAAATACTGAACAGAAGGGATTTCTCTATAAATAGTTTGTAAAATTATTATTTCATTTTTTTAACAAAAGACTATATTTAACTATTTTAAACTAGCTTGTAGTTTTAGTAGCTTGTTTACAAGCAGCTTGAAGCTAACACAGCTAGCCAGTCAGACTTACCTAACTGTGCTTAACCAAAAAAATACAAGCGATTAAGCTTATTTACACCAAAATGTCCAATTATTTTAAATATAAATAACTAACTTTTCTTAAATATATAGCATGTGTGTGTATTTATATATACATAATAATTATACACAATACCAACACATATGTAAACACAAACTTTCATTTTGTGTGTGATTAATCGCGATTAATCGATTTGATCAGTATATGTATGTATATACATATTACTGACCCCAAATGTTTAAACACTAATGTGTTTATTCATTTCTACAAAGAAACTATAATAGAGTTGATCAAGTTCACACATGGGAAACTAGACAAGAGCGCCGTCAGGCAGGAAAGGGTTAACATACAGTACAATGCCAGATGAACGTAGCCTTAATCCATTCTGCTGCAAACAAAAGCCAGCGTTACGCATTTAGTGCTGCTTTCAAAGCCATCCCTAACCAGAAGAGGTACAACCTCTCAGACTTCCCCTCCATCAAACTCTAATGTACTTTCAGCAGCGCACCAGTCAGTCTGTCTCTCTCAACCTCAAAGGTGGACCAAATCGTAAAAAACACAGCATGCTTTCCTTTGCCCGGGTTAACGGCATTGTGGAGAGGAGAAAGCGGGATCAGGACGAAAAGCAGTTTTGTTGGTCAGCCCAAGAGCAAGGGATTTCGAAGGAAAACTGCAATCCGTGAAGGTGTTAATCACTGTGTCTGCGCTGGACTGGACGACTTCACTTCATTCATGCTGTAGTAGTGGTGGAAGCAGATAGTCGTGATCTTGTTGTTGGGATTGAGTAAATACTCATTTTATTTCTTATTTTTTGGGGGGGAAAAAACATCCTCCAACTCAATTTTTGTATTGTTTTCATAAACAGCTCTGGTGCATTTGCACTTTATTAAATTTGATTTCTGTGTGTAGGCTGTCCCAGATTTAATCAAGACATTATTTCAATTACATTTGGAGGGAGGGAAGGAGGGAGAGACAGGGATTTAGTGGGTTTGAGATGAAGAGTGGATACTATTCAGCTCGGCCTTATGGGTAACGGCTCTCGTTAGGTTGGGGTTTTTCTGACTTAACCAAATCATTACTGTCTGTTACAGGTTGGGGAATCACTGTAGCCATAAATGTAGCTCCGATTTTAACAAGCAGGGGTCCAAAGTTTGGTCCCCCTATAGCAAGCCTAAAGTAACATCTATGAAACCATCAAAGAACATCCTCCATGACCCCCGTTTCCACCGAAATTACTCTAAAAAATTTGTCACAGGAACTTTTTCCCCCAGACCAGTTGCTGTCTGCGTTTCCATCATGGTCTGAAGTACTGTGAGGACTGTGCGCGTCTTTCCAGTTCCTGCTGGATTTCGTCCTCCGCATATAAGCTTAATAAAGCCTGAACCTCGTTGTCAATCCATCGGTCATATTTTGGTTGATTGGAATAGCAAAAAACTCTTACTGCACGCACCACAACAGACTTTTAAAAATGGTAGTTGAAATAAAATGCTGCGCAAACTCAACCAATCAGCATGTTCAGTAGTGGTGCAACGGATCGCAGTTGATCCGTGATCCGTGCGGATCACGACCCACGGTTCGGCACGCACATGACCCGCGGATTTATTGCGCTTTTGTTTTTTAACTTGTGGATTAATCTGAATTGTTTAGCGATCGCAGACTAAAAGACAGTTTTTCTGCCGATATTGCTTTTTAAGTTATCTCATTCCTTTAAACTTGATGCTGAGTTTCAGAGAAACACTTGTTCACGTGAACAGGGCATGTTAATCAGTGGCTAGCGGAGAAGTAGAAGAACTTGAAAAGCCTCCCGCATCATTCAAATCGCGTGTACGGGAGCATTTTGGCTTCCCGGTAAAATATAATGATGACGGAAGAAGGGTGGTGGACAAAACTGTAACAGTATGTAGGCACTGTGGCACGAGAAAGCCGTATGAAAGTGGCGCATACATCGAGCATGGCACCTGCTGACGCCCGTTTCACACTCCATTTGCAGTGCGTAGGCCTATGCGGTGCGTATTTTTTCCGCGCCCTTGTTAACGGATACAGCTTTCACTGCACGCGGCTTCGGTCCATTCGGTCCGTGCGTTCAGGAGCGCGTAGCCATACAGATGTGCTGATCATTTCCGCACAGATTCTATTTTTTGATGTGCTGGCGCTGAATTAAAGTGACAGCGCATCCGCATTAAAACAAACATGTATCGATGCGAAAATCTAGTAATTCCACCACAGATGCATATAATGTAAAGTCCACTCGGTTTCAAAGTCATCACATGGCTTTTTTCCTCGAGTAAAGCAAGGAAAACGGCCTTTAAGTAAACAAGGAGAAATAAGGGAGAGCACCTGTCCTTTCTTGGAGGTGGAAAAACAAAGTTCTTTATGACCTGCAGGATATCTTGTAAAAAGATTTAAAAACGAAAGAAAAGCGTAAGTTTTAATTTAAAATGTTTGTTATTTTAACATAGTCTATTGTCTGTTTTGCAATTTGCATGAGCAACGTAATATTTACATCTAAAGTAGGCACTAGGCCATATAAATATAAAGTGATGAATAAAATAAAAAGTTGTTTAAGTGTAGCGCGTTTAAACATGATATCTATAAAACAGTGTATAGGCCTACAAAGAGAATTGCAATGCTGACAAGTGTGAGAGGTTTACTCTCCCTGAGAATGTTGACATCCTAATCTTTAAAAGAAAAAAGCTCAGGGCCATTTTCATGTCTCAGGTTATTTTTAGCCAAATTTGATTTATTCAGATGGTTATTTATTTAGTTTTTTCTTTGTTAACACCAAAAGTGCCTTGTTAACCTTTTAAACCATATAGGTTATGTTAACACCAAAAGTTTTCATGTAATAAATGGAAAGCAAATAAAAATAGTCTCCTCCCCCTTTTATTCTGATCCGAAAAATGATCCGATCCGTGACTCATGATCCGTAGTCGATCCGAACCGTGAGTTTTGTGATCCGTTGCACCACTAATGTTCAGCGCTCAAGTCCCACCCCCGAAAGTTCCTGAACTTTGAAAAAGTACTACCTCGCGGGCAGGGACTTTCTGAGGGGGACATTTTTTACCCAAAACATTTAGACTCTAGGCCCTGTGGTCGAAACACACCGAGTACCACCCCAAAGTCCCCAGTTCCTGGGGAAAGTTCCTGCAGTGGAAACGTGGCTATAGAAACCACCCTAAAAGTTCAATTGCAACATCATAGAAACCACCCAAAACACCCTAGTCACCACCTGGACCCATCCATTCAAAAACTTTTGGGAGACATCAAAGTTCCAAAAATACAATATTCAGTCTTCTTATACTATTCAAATTAAATATACACTCACCTAAAGGATTATTAGGAACACCTGTTCAATTTCTCATTAATGCAATTATCTAATCAACCAATCACATGGCAGTTGTTTCAATGCATTTAGGGGTGTGGTCCTGGTCAAGACAATCTCCTGAACTCCAAACTGAATGTCAGAATGGGAAAGAAAGGTGATTTAAGCAATTTTGAGTGTGGCATGGTTGTTGGGCCAGACGGGCTGGTCTGAGTATTTCACAATCTGCTCAGTTACTGGGATTTTCACGCACAACCATTTCTAGGGTTTACAAAGAATGGTGTGAAAAGGGAAAAACATCCAGTATGCGGCAGTCCTGTGGGCGAAAATGCCTTGTTGATGCTAGAGGTCAGAGGAGAATGGGCCGACTGATTCAAGCTGATAGAAGAGCAACTTTGACTGAAATAACCACTCGTTACAACCGAGGTATGCAGCAAAGCATTTGTGAAGCCACAACATGCACAACCTTGAGGCGGATGGGCTACAACAGCAGAAGACCCCACCGGGTACCACTCATCTCCACTACAAATAGGAAAAAGAGGCTACAATTTGCACAAGCTCACCAAAATTGGACAGTTGAAGACTGGAAAAATGTTGCCTGGTCTGATTAGTCTCGATTTCTGTTGAGACATTCAGATGGTAGAGTCAGAATTTGTCGTAAACAGAATGAGAACATGGATCCATCATGTCTTGTTACCACTGTGCAGGCTGGTGGTGGTGGTGTAATGGTGTGGGGGATGTTTTCTTGGCACACTTTAGGCCCCTTAGTGCCAATTGGGCATCGTTTAAATGCCACGGCCTACCTGAGCATTGTTTCTGACCATGTCCATCCCTTTATGACCACCATGTACCCATCCTCTGATGGCTACTTCCAGCAAGATAATGCACCATGTCACAAAGCTCGAATAATTTCAAATTAGTTTCTTGAACATGACAATGAGTTCACTGTACTAAAATGGCCCCCACAGTCACCAGGGGCCTCATTTATAAAACTTTGCATAGGATTTGCGTCAGAAGTGGCGTACGGATGAAACATAGGACGTGCGTACGCACAGAAATATTCGGATTTATAAAACCGTGCGCACGCACATCCTACGCAGTTTTCCCTTAATAAATCACAATCAATTCTAAATGTAGCGCAGCTTTTGCGGCTTCATGTCACGCCCATAGTTGCCCATAAATAGTCCGTGAAACGCCCACAAGTTAATATTCATCGATTGCGAAATCATGGCAAATACAGAGAGGAAATAAAAAAAACGTAACTTCACTCAATGTGAAGTAGAAGTTATCGTTGGCGAGGTGGAAAAGAGGAGAAAAATATTTTTTGGAGGGCACAGTGTGGGCATTACTAATGCCAAAAAGGCACTTGAGGTGCAAAAGGTTGCAGACGCCGTCAATGGTGTAGCCTCACAACCTCGGACCGTGGCCGAAAAAAAAAAGAAATGGTCGGACATCAAAGTCGAGGCAAAAAAGTCTAGCGCTCCATCGCCAGAGTGTGTCTGCCACGGGTGGGGGAGAGGGGACACCAGAGCTGACCCCTCTTAATGAGAGACTGGCGGCAATTATTGGGGAATCCCTATTAATCCCTATCCCTATTATCTACGTGGAAATGGGAAATAGTTCAGTGCAAATGTAATTTCTTGCAGCTTTCTGAATGGTTGAGACATACGTCATACGTTATTTTATCGAAAATAAAACAAACTAAAGGCATTTGCATGAATACCATGATTCCGTAGCTGATGAAGAAATTTTTACTATGAAAACAACTTTCCCCAGTGGACAATTAATGCATCTATCTATCTATTTATCTATATATCTCCCTAATTATCTATCTATCTAATTGCATCTATATCTGCTCCGCCAGACGGACACATTGACGAGAATATCAGTTTTGTACATTATTTCGTTCCATTTACCATATCATTTATGAGGATGAATTGCATAACATGCCAATATTGTTGCAGAACATTTTTCACTTTTTTTTTTTTTTTTTGGCATTTCTGTTGTAATTTTCTTTTGATTTTGTTTGTTTTACACTGCAGATCGATCAAACGGGTGTTCGTGTAGGCTGTTAATTGTAATACTTGCTTTGTGAAGTCTTCAAGTTATTTATGAGAGGCAGTATTGCCATTTCTTTTACACAACGGTCTACAGTTTCACACACTTTCACGTGTTTCTTCCATCTGCCGACGGTCTCGCCATTTCACATTTAACCTGTTTTTGTGCGTACGCCTGGGTCAGAGCTTGCGTGAAGGACCGCACATTTTCCCGTCAAGTTTGCTTTTTATAAATACCAATTATTGCGTAGAGAGCGGTGTACGCCTTCTTTTGTGCGTACGCAACGTTTATAAATGAGGCCCCAGATCTCAACCCAATAGAGCATCTTTGGGATGTGGTGGAACGGGAGCTTCGTGCCCTGGATGTGCATCCCACAAATCTCCATCAACTGCAAGATGCTATCCTATCAATATGGGCCAACATTTCTAAAGAATGCTTTCAGCACCTTGTTGAATCAATGCCACGTAGAATTAAGGCAGTTCTGAAGGCGAAAGGGGGTCAAACACAGTATTAGTATGGTGTTTCTAATAATCCTTTAGGTGAGTGTATACAGGATGCATTAACATATTATTGTGCCAGTGTCTGAAGTGCTGCACAGTTTGACATTGCAAATATTTTTAGCTTTTTAATTGGCTGGATGATGAAGAACCGATGTCCGCATCGGTTACATTCAGGCATCCAACACAATCTGGCCAATGTCAAGAGTTTTGTCTTCCATATTAAATGTGAATGTTATATTGCTTTTGCAAAGGTAAAAATTGTTAAGAGGGGAACCAGGAAATTCTGCTGCCACAGTACTAATTGTTAATAAATTAATGTGTGGTGGTCACATTAGTGAAATTTCAAGAAAACTTCAAAGGCAAAAAATATCCATTGTCCCCCCCGTAGGTGACTCTAATAGGGTTTATTTTTTAAGTTGGATGGGCGGTTCGGGTACAGTCTTCAAGGTTTTCAGGTACAGTTAAACCAAAAATGATTCAGACACCAGATTAATTTTTTACTAGTGGGTGCAGGACACTAGTTAATTTATGTAATTGAGGATAAGCGAGGAACTGACATATTATACCCAAAAATTCTTCATACAGTGGAATACCAGTAAAATTGATAAAAAATTGTGACCAAAATTATTCATACACTTTGACCTGACCATGTTTTTGCTTAAGTGTTTTTCTTTAATTGATAATGTGACCTTTTACACCAAGTTTGGCCATCATTTGGACGGGATATACGCTACAATCTGTGTGCAAAAACATCTTGGGATAAGGTTTTCACACTGACAGCTGTACATTGTAAGATATAGCAACTCTGTTTGTTTGTCCGAGTTAGCAACAGCAACTAAGGGGGGCGGGGCTTACCGATAGGTCAATTGGATAGACCTACAACCAATCAGAGAAATGGAGTAAGTAACGCAAGTTGAGCGACGCATAGTTGTCAACAGAACTCAAGTGCACGCACGCTGGAAGAAGTAGAAGATGAGTGTAAATGATCTTTGCTGGTGTTGTAAAAATAATTTAAGGATACACCGAGTACTTTGGCTTGACGTCGTCATACTCAGATTCAAACGTATTCAACCCAATCGCTCTTTTGTGACGTGGATTATTACAATACTGTTGATCATTTGTCCATCATCGTATAAAGCCCGCCCTGATAATTTGATTGGTCCGAACAGCTCTGGTTCGAGCATAGTTGATCAAGTTCAGACCGAACTTCCTGACCTCAAATGTTGCGGGCGGGGCTAAATTCGCCTGGCATCCAGGCTAACAGTAGCCTATATGACTTTGACCTTTATGACATTTTTATTTATTTATTATTTATCTACTGTACATATAACTATTCCAAAAATTGTTGTCCAGACCTCCACTGGTAAGAAAATATAGAGACAACTTTAATTGAATACCCTTGGTATAAATAGTATTAGCAATCCAAGCCTGCAAGGGATACACTTGTACCAACGCTCTTTAGACACAAAACCAAATTATTAAAGCATTAACAAAACAAATCTTAGCCTGAGACGAGCCTTCAGGGCTTCTCCTGTGCCAACTCTAGATCATTGGCTGTGTGGCGAAAGGGATGAGATTTCCATATGGTCGGAACATGTGACCGTCAAACCGGTTCAATCAAACTGTGATCATTCTAGTAAGCACGCAGTTCAGTTCAACTCTGACACTAATTAAATGAGATTCCAAAGATGCCCAGCAAATGAATGCTAAAGAGGAATTAAAAATGGCACAGTGCATCCATTGAAAATAAAATAAAAAATCACTTTTTAACGACCGCTGATATAATTGCTAGATAGATGGCAGTGATGTTGTAAAGCAGATGTTGGCAGGGTACTGTTTTGTTTTTTCACTTCTTATTTTCCTCCATCTATTCAAATTTCCCTTCAAGGGATCAAAAGCTTTGCTAATTGAGTATTTGAAATTATGCATGATTACACAAATTAAATGCTTTTTTGCTACAGCAGCACATATGGGCCGCGCGCAGAAACAGTTGCGTCAACCCACTCGATGTTCTCTGCATTTCTATCTGCAAAATTAATGGCAAGTGCTGTTCTTAATATGGAAATTAAAAACAGCCCGAAGCATTTACATGTATTATTACTTCATTTATTTATTTGGGTTTTGGTTCTTTTTACGTCGAAAACGCTGAAATCTCAAACAAATGAAGGGGGGCAATAAGTTGACCAGTGAAAGTCACTGCTATGGCAAGACTGATTGGTTTAATTGATTTTCCTTCCCATTTCATCTGAGTGAACAGAGATGTCTTATGGCAGTACGGATCAGAACAAAAGCTGCATTATAAAGGATTATGTTGGATTAGTGAGAGGAAATTCTGATGGACAGAACATAAGACACAACTCAAACATAACAGCCTGTCGGTTGTATGTAAGCAGTAGAGTGTGTATAGAGTTAAAGTGAAAGAGAGAGATGGAGAGCTGTGTGTTATATAAACAGAGCACGTTTGAATGTCCAGTCGTGACTGCCTGTGAAAGGCACTAGTTTACTACAGAACCTCTTCAGTCAAACTTAGAAACATACAGCCCTGCCAAGATGTGTTTCCTTTTTTTGTTGTGTTTTTGGTAATAGACAGCGTTATTGACTGTAGCTTTTGTATTTTCAGACATTTTGTATATCTTTTTTTTTATATCTATATATATTTAATGCATTTTTATTTATTTGAATAAAACTATAAAACGTTTGAAATACCTATTAATATTTAGGTTTAATCTTACATGTATAAATGCTTCCTTTTATATAAATATATATATTTATTTATATTTTATATACATTTTAAATATATATATTTGTTTTATAATATATACATTTACATTTTCTCATTAATAAAAACCTTTCACTGGTTTCTTTAAATGTACTTAACATATATTATGTGCATATATAATATAATAGATGTATATAACATTTTCATTTGTATAGAAATATTTTATACATTTTAAATTTACATATTTTTGTTATATAAATATTTTGAAATCAACCAATCTCTCTCTCTTCACAGACAGACGGACAGATGGATGAAGTGACAGACACAGAAATTGGATGGATGGATGAATGGTAATGGACAGATGGATGGATGGATGGATGGATATACAGATGGATAAATAGATAGATAGACAGACAGTGAGACGGACGGACGGACGGACGGACGGACGGACGGACGGACGGACGGACGGACGGACGGACGGACGGACGGACGGACGGACGGACAGACAGACAGACAGACAGACAGACAGACAGACAGACAGACAGACAGACAGACAGACAGACAGACAGATAGATAGATAGATAGATAGATAGATAGATAGATAGATAGATAGATAGATAGATAGATAGATAGATAGATAGATAGATAGATAGATTTTAAATGATGTACTTAAAGGCTCACTGAAGTGCCTTGAAACACGCAGCATTATTCAACTTGTTGATGTAATTTCCACTGAAACAGGAAGACAGGGCGGGGCATATCGAACAGCTCCGCCCCTTTTTAAAAGATCCAATAGCGTTTCGTTATATCACAGCTCGGCCAGAGCCGTTGAGCTCAGTAAAGCCGCAGTTTCCTCCTAATCTCTAACCGTTTCTCCTCCATATCGCTTTTGTGGTCTGTGGTGACTTCGGCATATGATCCGCTCTATGTTATCGTGTCTCTGGACTGGATCAGACTGACAATAACATGAAACCAGACTTTATTCTCCCCAATGAAACATATTTACGCCAGCTGAATCCTTCCCTATCCCCTATATAGCACACCTATATGTGCCATCCACCATGTAGAAAATAGCAAATGTGTGAACAAGTGACCGATTTTAGCCGCAGCTTTGTATTTATAATGTAGGGGGCGGGGCTTCAGATTCTAGAGAGCATTCGATTGGACAGAAAATCTGATGAGAAGCTGAAGTGTAGAGTGATGTCATCAAAATCACTGATCCATATTGGCGGAAGTGAGAGACTGTAAGTTTTGAATGCTTATATCTTCTACATGCAAATCTTATAGCAGTGTTTCCCCTACAATGTATTCACAGCGGCGCAGCGCCGCCGCTGGATTTTCAGCGCCACTGCAAAATCTTCACATGATCAGTAATATCACGACATTCACTTACACACTGTAAAGGAGAGAGAGAGATTGACGATGGCCAGAGAACTAAACAAAAATGTAGTCTGCTTACACTTTCACAATATCACAGGGCTGTGATATTAATCTTTTTTTCGCTTCCAAGGATTAAAAAAAGAAGATATGAGGTAAAACTATTATAAACTATGCTCGCACATCGTCTAGCACAACTTCCTTCCCTTCACAGCGCGCGCTGTCATTTCTCCTCAAACATGCATTTAACGTCAGATTCAGCACAATCCGTGATTGTTGGCAAATGCACTCTCCACTTTGGCTAAATTGCAGAACGTGTTTGATTAAATGAAAAGCACAATAATCCGCGCAATAGACGCTGTTTCCAAGTTCAAGGCAGGCGTGTGTGTGTGTGTGTGTGTGTGTGTGTGTGTGTACGCACGCTGCGAAACGGACCGAATTGCACATATGCTTCGTGTGCGCGACTAAACCATCAAATACACAACAAAATAGCCTATATGTCAAAATGACAGGCTTGGAGAGTATTCACTTAAACACAGTTTAGCTTAAATGGGCGTAAAAGGGAGAATGATTTTAGATCTGCGTCTTAAAGGGGCAACATCTAATAAACTTGGTGACGATTGAGCCATAATGTGAATCAAAACAACAATATATTTGATTAATAAAAACTTAAGGTAAAAAAAAAACATCATGTAATAATATTTCCCAATATTAGGCTACTGTTTTTTCTGGTATTTTTGATTAAATAAATGCAGGCTTGATAAGCATGAGACTTTTTGCAAAAAAGTCATGGTTTATTTTAATTTTTTATTTATTCCGGAGGTGCATGCCCCCGGACCCCCCCGACGAGCGGCTTGGTAACAACCTCCGGCACGTAACAGCACCGCTGCTGGAAAAAATTCTAGGGGAAACACTGTATAGATAATAGTAAGACTAACATATCCATGCTAAAAGCCAAAAAAACCTTCCATTTTGATTTCATGAGGACTTTAAACATCAAGTCTTTTTTGCTAAATCAAAAAAAAAAACAGCCTGTCATATAATATTCTTTATTTTGCATTTGCCAGCCCATAAGAAAGCATGTTGTTTTAATTACTGACGACACTTGTATTTAGAATAAACTTGAATTAGCTTGACGTGGACCTAAAGCTGCTCTACTATACTAGCTACCACTGCGCTACTGTCTGAGTGAGGTCGGGAAAACACTGCAAATTAGCAGTTTAACAGGAGGAAGCACCTTCCCTCAGGGTCCTGTTAGAATCAGTTAATCTGATCAACTTACTGACCTGGATATGCTTCGCCTGAGCCGGAGAAAAACACACATCCGCTCATGGACACGCAGCAGCGGCTGCAAGAGGGCGAGCTAATGCATGTTCATGTGACGTGCTGATGAACTCATGCATGCATTATACAACTGGAAGATCTAAGAGGACCTTGATTTTGCATAACATTTCCCTTTATGGAAACAAAAAAAGCATTTAGCATCCATTATATAATGAAAAGTAGGAGTTGCAGGAGAACATGGCATTTATGGATACATTTGTGGTGAAACGAGGGAAAGTGTCCCACCTGACACAGTGAATTCGTCAGTGGAATGTGCCATGCAAGCTTTCTGAACTGAGTGCGATTGAATTTCGCTTTTGTTGTTCGGTTTTGGGGGAGGGGGCATGGACAAACTGATCCCACACTGCCGTCCTTAGAGCTATTGATCCCTAGATGAGCTACATCCCTCGAGGGCTCGACCTGTCCGAGCAGGTTTGTATTTCGGATGTGAACGTATCAGATGTTCCCCATTTGTGACAGTGATTTTGTATTAAAATAGAGTTGGTTATTTAAGGCAACTTGTTCAGAAAAATATTAGGTTTTGACTGTAAAAAAATGACAAGAACTGAAAAAGGAGGAAATGTAATGAGCTAGATTTATAGTGATTATGTATTTTTGCGGGCGAACCCTTTAGTTAGCGCCACCCTGGTTTCCTTGACGAAAACCCAACAGGATTTTTCCATCTGCTTTTGGATTATAGCAGGAAATAAGCTCTGTGACCAACAAAAGCTTATGATTCTTGCACGTTTTGTTCATCATCACGATAATCTTCACAAATGAAAACAGATTTTATGAATTTTGGAGCTTAAATACAATCGTCAGAAGTAAAAGCTAAAAGTAGGCTATAAATAAAACACAATAGAGTGGTGACGTCACATTGTAGGCCAATCGGCAGTTAGCATCACAATGCTTCCCTCGAGAAAAACACAATAGGATTTTCCCGTTGGCTTTTGGATTATCGCAAAAAAGAAGCTCTGTGATCAACAGAATTTTATGATACTTGGTCACCCTGTCTGCAGAACATGCCAGAAGAAAGTCGCTGTAATAGGGGGAAACACTTCAAAACTACGAACGCAAGCCAAGTGGACTTTGACCTCAATACCAAAACTACGTCTGGCAAATTATAACGTGAAGCGAACAAACAAATTCAGACAAGACTAGGGTGACATTTTAAGCGATAATAATCAGGGCTTGACATTAACAACCGCCATTTGCGGGTGTAACGTTATTTCGGCTGCACACTAGTCACTCTGGCTGTTGAACTTATTATAGTTTTATAATTTAGGGACCGTCTCTGAAGTTACACACAACATTGGTAACGTTATACACGTTTCAAACTTTAATAGCATTTGAAAAGAATGACAGTCATAAAACTGACTGTAAAGTGATCATTTAGGTGTCAGGTATGATGCACACATTTTGATATTTAATAAAATAAACTATCAAAACATATAGAAATATGGATATGCATTATTTCACTAGGATACTGTTTGGGCTCTAACACAAAACATGCTAGATTTAAATGCATCATTGCTGAACACTGATGTGAAATATTGCCTGAGAATATATTTACAGAGATAATATTAGAGATTATATTTACGACAAATTATTATTATTTATGCATTATGCGTTGCTATTGACGACAGCCATTAAGGAAGGAAATCCCACAGAATCTAGCTTAAAGGTCCCATGGCATGAAATTTTCATTTTATGAGGTTTTTCAACATTAATATGAGTTCCCCTAGCCTGAATATTGTCCCCAAGTGGATAGAAATGTTGATCGGTGTAAAACCGAGTTCTGGCTGTCTCTCTCTGCCTTTGAGAAAATGACAGGCCAGACTAGCCAATCCTGAAGTCTCCTGGTTTGACGTCCAAGCAGGAACGGTTACCTCCCTTTCCTCCACCCAGAGAATCTGGCACGCCCATGCAAGCGCTCGCGAGATCATGTGTTGTCAACGAGTGAATGCTGGCAGTCTTTTTTCAGTTCCTTCTGATCTGTGAGTGATTTCTGATGTGTAGCTAATTATTTATTATTCGTGCACACTCAGCGGCTTCTCTCTCTCCAGACAGAACGGTGTTTTCGTGTTTTCTATCTTGTGAGCAGTGTTGGGCACGTTACTTTAAAAAAGTAATTAGTTATAGTTACTAGTTACTTCTGACAAATAGTAACTGAGTTAGTAACTGAGTTACATCATTATAAAAGTAACTAATTACCAGGGAAAGTAATTACTTTATTACTTTTTTTTTCAAATACGTCAAATAACTTGGATGCCCCCAATATTAGATATGTTAAATGAATGAATTGGACACTAAATAGAATAAATTATTATTATAAAACATTGTACATTAATGTACACTATTGTAATGTTGCTGTGGGACAATGTAAGAGACACCTATCAAATTCAATATATTATTGTAAATATTAGGCTATCAGTAGGCAGGGCCGGATTAACATAAGGGCTAGGTGGGGCTGAAGCCCCAGGGCCCGAGCACGGAGGGGGCCCGTGATTGGCCGAGAAAATGATTGACAATCGATCGGGAGCACCTAAAGTTTTCCTGTTGGGCCGCTCGCAAAACCACACCACGCCCCCACAAATTAAGCGCTGTTATTTAGGCTACTGGAGTGCTGCGAGTGCATGGGAAAATCAAAAGCCAGGTGAAGAAACGGCGCTACCTGAATAAACCGCACGCGCATCCAGCAGTGGCAGCGCGAGAACAGCTGAGTCGTCGCTGACAAACTCGTTCGGCGCTTTCGCCGCTCCATTGAAGTCATAACGAGCGCCAGGCAGTCGTTTTATCCATTTGAATTTGATACAAGCTCAACATCATGTGTACAGTAAAGGCTCTGTGGCGAAATTGGCTGAACCAGACTGAAAAGCTCCGACCATGTCTGAAGTGTTGAGGTAAATATAGACTACACGATGGCCGTAGCCAGCTATGAGGTCTCCGAGGTCCGGACCGCTGTATTTTTCCGAGGTGTAGGCTACATAGCTAATAAATGTTGTGAAATAATTGACCACCAATAGAGTGCTTTATGTACACATAAGCTGCTGCGCGAGTCACGCGACGCTTCAGTAAACGGTGTGAGATGTAAGTAGCCTATACATTATAGCCAAACTAAACATTTCATATTTCAAACAACGTTCAATGTTAAACAACGAACAGACTATCAGCCAGAGCTTAGCTTTAGGAGGGGAAGAGACAGGGCAAGAGAAGGAAACTGAGAGAAAAAGAATGAGAGAGTGATGAAATGAGGAGAGAGCAGGTATGACCAGTGTTGCCAACTCTGGCAAGACAAATAAGCAACCACAGCTTCAAAAACAAGCCCAATATTATTATATTATTTATTATCATCAATATAATTTATTATCAGTTATTTTGTTATCAATAAATGAGCCTGCAACATTTTAAACTGAAACCTCTCTGAGTTTGAAAAGCAAAAACAGATGTGATTTTACAAAAAATCATCAAATTGCAATAAAGGGCATGAAATATCCTCCAATCAGCAGTGAACAGAAGAGGTTTGGAGATGGAAAAAGTGACGTGAAGGCCAATTTAGTCGGAGTTAGTGCACACATATTAGGTGCAGAGTAGTTAACACGCACTACAAACTGTGAAAAAGACAAGCCCTGCATCTCAATCTGATACTATCTGCCCTAAATAGTATTGAAAATTACTAATGTCACATGCTATTTAGGATGGATAGTATGCACATTGGGATGTATGCAAGCACTAAGGGAGTGCTGCAATATAGCCACATATTTATTATAAATTAATTGGGAACCATACCTACTGTTAGTATACTAGTTTTTATTTTTATTATAGCCTGTAATGATAAATATGTTATACAAATATTTTTTTAAATTAAATGAGGTGCCTGTCCTCCCTGTTTCCTCTCCATCTCTGTTCATCTCTGCTGGTGGCATTGTTTGTGGAAATGTATACGTCTATTTACGTCTACTAACTATCATTACGTGCATTTATAATGTCACATTGAATGCAATTTTTCTTCAATGAGGGGGAGAAGGAGGCGGGATGTGAGGTCAAATTACTACAGCATTTGTATCATAGCACTGATTGGCTATTAGCTTTGAGAAGACAGTGTCAGTCAATGTATTGGACAAAACAGCGACCATAAATGTAAAGAAATGAAGTTGCTTGTCATATTTCCCTAACAAGCAAACACATTTTTTAAAATAAGCCCAAAAAACTGCAACACGTGTTTTTTTTTACACGACCTGCCATAAAAAGAAGCCCAAAGTCGCGTGTTATACTATGGGTATGACAATCTACTGCCCACCTGCATGGTTTTGAAAGCTTATTATTAAAAAAAATTTAGCCTTCAAACATCTTAAAATGCACATATATAGATCAGAGAAATCAAAATTTTCTTGGGGGACCATGCCCCCAAACCCCCCAAAATACCTCAAATTTGGGACCTCACAGGTTTTAAAACTCCTTAAGGCAGTTGTATATACTCAAAAGTTGTTGCTTTTTCTGGAAACCGGTTTGCTTTGACCTCATATCTGGAGTTAATGCATTTATGCATTTAAGGCCTACCGAATATTAAAATGGAAAATTCAGACAGTATATACTCATTGTATCTCTGTGCTTTGAAGATTTAGTTTTTAAAAAATACTAATTATTTCTGTGGTAGAAAACGTTGTGGCACTAAGATCGGCTACTATGGGGGCCCTTGGGTTTGTCATAGCCCCAGGGCCCTACATGTTCTTAATCCGGGCCTGTCAGTAGGCCTACTATAGTGTAAATATTGTGTAAATATTATCAGTACTATACTTTCCTTTGGTAGTGGAGCTCACGTTATCACCTGGGTTTTTAGCCACTATTTTATATTTTAAATTATAATTTTGTGGCATATGATGTGAGGCGCTTCAGAATCACTTGCCACCGCCGTGGAGAGACTCTTTCTTCCTGGGCATAAGTTGCATGTTACATAAATATTCTTACCTTTCACCTCAACGAGGGAAAAGTAGCGCTTATACTTCCAGTTTGCGAAAGTTACCTTTGAAGTCGTTGGACTGCCATCGCTGAATGTGCGTATGCGTGTGCGTCATTGGTGTGTGTGTGTGTGTGTGTGTGTTTGAACCATAGACCGTGAAAAAAATAGGTGTGATCTCAACCTATCAACTTCAACCTTGTCTCCCACCCACCAATCATCATCAGTTATGTGCACCACCGCACCCACCCCAACACGCATGGCTGGTGCGCGCGTACACACACACACACACACACACACACACGTTGCAGGTCCGACTGACAGAGAGCCTGTTCGGATGAAAAGCGCTTCAGTGAGCTCAATTATAGTAACGCGACTAACGCCGCATTTTTTCCCCTCAGTAACGCTAACGGCGTTGTAACGGGAGGAACAGTAATTCGTTTGATTACTCGTTACTGAAAAAAATAATTCCGTTAGTAACGGCGTTTATCTGTAACGCCGTTATTCCCAACACTGCTTGTGAGTCAGTGTTTTTGTACGTCCTCGTCGCGTCTATCGGTTCTAAAATGTGCATACAGTCATGAGTTTCTGCTCAACATCACATCTCTTTAGAGATAAACCTCACACACGCCGAAGCTCGGGCTGCACTGCACTTCAACATCCCGACCCCCAGTACTGCATCTGGCCCACAGCGGAGGCACCAAACGCGGCGTGAGATTAAGCAGAAGGGGGGTAAGCGTGAGCATATTCGGGCTAGCCAGCCTAGCCCCACAATAAACTGGATTACATTCGATTACTGCTGTTGTGTCTTTGTTTGCGCTGTGTACTCAACGCGCGTCACAGACGCTTTTATTTTATTTAAAAAAATAATGCTATTATCAACACTTACTTTTAACTCGTTCATCTCGACAGCTGTAATGGTACTTTGCATGTGTTACAAAGTTGGTAATAATGATGAAGACGGACTCGGTGTGACTGGGACTCGTGTTTATTCAGAACTCTCAGATACAAACACAATAAACGCGCGCTGACAGACAGCGCTCTCATAACTCAGTAGTTACTATAAATAACTTTGTTAGCAATCGCTGAGCTCCATCTCTGGTACATTAGTGATGTCCGGTTCGCGAACGATCTTTCTTTTGAACCAGTTATTTTTAGTGAACCGAATCAGTTCACCAAATCGGACTGAATCGTTCTAAACGGTTCGCGTCTCCAGTCAGCGTTGATCCATAATTTACTAAAGTTACTAACTTTCTGACATGAGTGACAGTCCCTCCGACTAGAAATAGACTAATAACCTGAAGTATATGCTGTAACTACAACAGTTCAGACATGCTGAGAACTGATGTGAAGTGAACTCCGGTCCATCGTCTCTCTGGCAGCAGCTCGTGCCTGCTCGTGCCTCGTTAAACCACGCCCCCTCCGCTCATTTAAAATGCAAAGATGTCAGCCAATCACAACAGTGGGCGTTTTTACTGAAGTCTCACAGCAGACACGCCTCTTGAAGCAGGGCATTCAGCCACAGGGCAAACAGCAGTATAGAAAAAATGCCTTTTATTTCTAAATTATGACATTTTATGATGTAAAAGTCATACTAACAATATAAGTACACCTCAGGAAACATTATAAAATAATAGAAAAATGCCATGCCATGGGACCTTTAAAAAAGTGCATAGAGCTGCTTTAGTTATTTGTTGTTTGTTGAATTTCAAATATAAAACTTGTTGAAATGTTTTAAGTGTGTGCATCTGTTCTTTTTGAATACTTTCATCTCATTTGAACAAAACCGTGATAATATTGATAACCGTGATAATTTGGGTCACTATAATCGTGATGTTAAATTTCCATACCGTTTCATCCCTACTAGGAACTATACTCTCATTCCTGTGTAATGATCAAGGAACTTTGAGCCGTACCATGAGTGCAGCGGCGCAATGATATTATGCAGCACCTGATAATAGTCCCCAGCGCTCTCTGTGCAAGCAGATTGTGTAGCGGACCCTGTCCGAATGATGGCCAGACTTTACTGATGTTTCATGGAGTTTAATATTTTTGTTTGATCTCCAAAAAATCACCGTAAGAGCTGAAGAAATAAAGCAAAGAAGTGCGCATTAACACCTCGTAAACTAACTCTCTCTCTTCATAGCATTATCATTAACATACAGTGAAATACACAAAAATACTCATTACAGATGACAGTAAACAAGAACATACACACCTTATGCCTTTTCGGGGGGTGCTTAACAAACTGCAAACTTTAAATCTGCCTAACCACTCCGATGAACTGTGAGCTCTCACTATCTTTCCGTAGACTAACATCCGTCAAAATAAAAGTCCCTACTTATTAAGACAGATAATGCAGACCTGAAACCTATTTAAACACACAGAAATGTCAAAAAAGTCCCAAAAAGTCGGCGTGTTCCTTTAATCTCATCGACAGCCTCTGTAGTCCCATTTAGCCACTTGTTAGCAACCACCTTTTTCAAGACACGTAACAGCTTCAAAAAATCACGAGTGGGGTAATACTGATGTATTTTATGTCGTAGAATAAAACGTGAAAGTGTCTTGAGCTTGTGTTCACTACAGACTTTATTTCAACCATTTAACCCATTCCAAAAACCCATTGACTTTGGGATGTGGGAAGTGCTAAAATGCTACAAAGTGATGTCATACCTGCACCACTTTATACATAAGCACCATAAAGCTTCCGACAGCTTCATTTGAAAACATTTTCCCTGAAAGTTTGTGTTAGAGTAGATTTCAAGAGCGTGATAATAAACACAACGAGACTGTGAAAGTGGACTAGTGACAAAATGAGTTTACCTGTTTGGCGTGATGGCGTTTAATGTCACCGACAACTACTGTACCACTATTTAGCCACTTGTTAGCAACCACCTTTTTCAAGACAAGTAAAAGCTCTCAATGGAGTATTACTGGAGGATTATTTTATATTGTAGAATAAACCGTGAAAATATCGTGGCCCGTTCAAAAAACCCATTGACTTTAGGACGAGTTTTGGCATACAAAAATACATCCTCCCTGCACACAACTAAAAAACAAACACATCAAAATTACAGTTACATATGACATATTAAACAAATAAGTTCCTAATAAACAATTCCCTTTAATGTTTTCAGCTATTCTCTGGTCAGCAAGCAAAAAGCTTACCACAGGGGTTCTCAACTCTGGCCCTCAATGTCCATTTCCTGCAGAGTTTAGCTCCGACCCTAATCAAACACACCTGAACAAGCAAATCAAGCTCTTCAGGAATAATAAAAAGTGAGGCAGTTGACTGGAGCGAGTTTGATCAAGGTTGCAGCTAAACTTTGAGTTTAGGCCAGAGTTGAGAACCCCTGACTTAGCCTATTAGCTTAGTGCTAACTGCCTATTAGCTTATTAGCCTATTAACTAGGGATGGCAGACGCGAAACAGACGTTTCGGGGCTTTGCCGAGATCCCGAAGCGCAGATGTTTCGAAACACTGCTCCGAACTGTGATTCGAAACACCCATGTCACGTGACTATGGCTAAATGAAGCTTCAAAGTGTTTCATCAGGTGGCGCCTTCCGAAACTGCGTTGATTAAAGGGGGCGGGAACAAGCCACACAGTCACACATCTGTAAACCTAATTCACCACAGTTTAAAAGTGAAGTAAATCCATCTTCACCTCGTGGGTTTTTGTGAGAGGAGAGTGATTTTGTGATAGCAGTGATTTTGTGATAGCAGTGAGATTTATAGTGCGCTTTGGTTAGTTATATTTAGGCTAGATTTAAATTAGATATATTGACTGATAGGTATAGACAGTGACATATAGTATAGATATAGTGACACATTCATATAGGCTAAGTTAGATAGTGACAAATAGATAGCACAGCATAAGTTAGATATATAGAATTATATAGATATAGATTCATAGGTGATATATATAGATAGATATATTAATTGAATATATAAAAATGGAGGCTGCACGCAAGAGATGCCGTACATCTGTGGTGTGGGAGCATTTCCATTTGGAAGCACCAAATAAAGTGAGATGTGTGTATTGTGATAGGCAGCTAGCCTTCTGCAACAATACATCATCCATGTATTTACATCATCCAAAAATATTTGTGCATGCCAGCAACAAGTGTCCCTTGTGAGAGGATTTTTTCAAAGGCTGGAGAAATTATATGTAAAAAAAGAAGTCAGCTGAGTCCTTCAACAGCAGAGCAATTCATATTTTTGAATAAAAATGTTTTGTGACAAATGTGACACATTGTGGCTTTATTTATTTTATTAATGTTCATTTTGTATAACAAACAAATATATATATAGTTCTTTACAATGACGAGGCTACAGGTTACAAAACCAAGATCATGTACTTGTCAGACAGATGTTAAAAACATCATTTTTTACATGGATCATTGTCAAGGTATTTCAGATCAACACATGGAAGTGACCACTAGATGGCGCCGTAGAGACGGGTGTCAGATTGATTCGAAGCTTCGAAACAATATGACACATTTGCTTCAACTGCTTCAGTGCTTCACGAAGCCTCGGTCTGCCCATCACTACTATTAACGGAAAAGTTTGTATGCATGTTGGCTGTTAATTTACACTACAACAGCTATTGGGGTCCTGAAAACGCAAACTTTTGAAAACTGGTATCAAAGTGCAAGTTTTTGAAAGCGGTATCATCTCTGTGTGAACTACAAATACGAGAATTTGTGAAAACGGCTACGTCAGGCGCATGCGTATTACATGTTCAATCTAGGCGCGTAGTGTTTCTTTACAAAGTGACATCGCCATCCACTGGCCTGGCATGAGTATTACATGTTCAATCTATAGGCGCATAGTGTTTCATTACAAAGTGACATCGCCATCCACTGGCCTGGCATGAGTATTACATGTTCAATCTATAGGCGTATAGTGTTTCATTACAAAGTGACATCGCCATCCACTGGCCTGGCATGAATAATACAGCAGGGTTTTTTTTGTAGTTTTCACGGATCGTTTGTCTTCTGTATGGGAAAAATGCAAGATAATAACTTTTTATCGTTTTCATCGTTGTCATGTAAACGTACCCTTTAAATAGCTAAGGCCAGAATTCACAAAAACATCCTCCGTTTTAGAGTCATTAGCGGCCTCCGAAATCGCATGCTTTCTGAGCAGGTACTACATTTGGCGAGGAACGAACTTTGCAACTGTTCTATATATAATGAATGTGTATAGACTACATCCGCTATGTCTTCATTGTCACGTGACTAACAGTATCAGTTGCGTTGCTTCACTGCCATTCACAACTCTCTCGTGGCCTCATGGGATAGTAAAGTATCTTTCGGTTGCAAACTGTTAGAAGAAGTAGGTCATCCGAGTACTTTATCGCCTACTATTTAATGAATACAAGGAATTTGTACTTACTCAGTGTTTCCCCTACCATTGTTTTGGGGGGGCGCCCCGCCCTCCCAAAACGACCCCCCGCCCCCCCTGAATGAATGACAAAAAATATTTGTCATTACGGTCGACAATAAGAATTGCCTGATGGTTTAGTGCCAGCGTGAAAGACACTCGTGCCAAAGCTGCATCTTCACGGAAACTGATCATTTGCGCATTTTTAAGCCTTGCCAATTTAAATATTCAAGCGCTCATAGACGACAAAGTGTGTCTCTCAGTTTGCTCGTCGCGAAGGGCAGCAACACACCACACACACACACACGCACGGCCACGCGTCTCACAGCGCGTGAATATTCACACAAAATTATACAGGGTACCCCCAGGATCCTCCAAATGAAATTCAAGGCTTTTTAAGGCCTTTTTAATGCCATTTTAAATGAAATTCAATGCCAACTTCGTACCCATTCTGACAGAAGTATGAGGGGAAAATGTCAAATCTGTATAAATTTTGAACCCTAGAAAATAATTATGTACAAGTAGGCTACTTGAATTAAATACAACATTTTATTTAAATTATCAGTTATATTTAATACATACGCAACAGCGTAACACATTTGATTTGTAATAAACAAATAGATTTGATCTTGGTGTTGAACACTACAGCCTTCGCAGCTCTGCTGCCTTGGTTGCAATTTTTTCGCCCAGGCTCTCAAGTTCTGTCAACTTCTGCTTGTAGCTTCTTCTCAACGCGTTTGACTTTGACTAGGAGGACGTCCCAGGGTTTGGAAGCTTTTTGGTGCTAACAGCCTCAACATACTTCATCATGTCTGGCCAGATGACAAGGGCCCTCTCCACCACAGGGAGGTTAAAGACCCAGCGATGACCACAAAAAGGCAAAGCGAAGATTTTGGACTTTGTGAGATTACAGAAATCCTCCCTTCTTGCTGGCACATTGTGAAAAATTGTATGCAGAGCTCTTAGGAACTTCTCCATATGCCAGTCGGTGAATCCACATTTGACAGCATTATGGAGAGTATGCAGGCCACAACTCCCCACCACTGCCAGCTGAGCACCCCCAAAATGCTCTGCATGCTCCTGCTGCAGCATCTCAAAAAAACACCAATTAACATTGGGTCCATCCATAGACACAGAGACCATCTTCCTCAAGTCAAGGTCACATACACACTCCTAAAAGACATGAAAAGCACATTTTAAACAAAGACATTATATAGCCTACATAATAGCTAGTGTGATGGAGGTTGGGTTAAAAAATATTTATTTGTAAGCTACTTCCATTTAATCACACATAAGGAAGTTTTTATAATAATGTTACAATACATTTTTAATGACATAATATGTTTCTACTTTTTAAATAATGTCTGTCATAAATAAATCAAATTTATTTTGAAGCAATATTCTTCAGACTTTACATACTTAAATCTGCATAATTGTCATTTTTACACCAGGGCGTTATTTACTTTTATAAGGACAGTTTTTAAACCTTACTATATATATGCACTCTCTTTCCTGTCAAATTCTTACATTTGATCAAATTCAGTTTTAATACGGCTGCCGTTATCAATCAAATTAAGTCATATACACTGCAAAATTGCAACTGTAATAAATAATTTTATGAGATTGATGTTTAAACAAATGATATAAAAAAACAATGATGCCTTTAAACAATAAACCAATAGGTGGCAGCAAGTGACCGTCTTAATAAATGAATCATTGAGTCATTCATTAAAACGATTTGTTCAAAATGCTGAATCATTCAATAACAAAACACAGCACTTTAGTGTTGCTTTTCTTTTGTAACTATTTTCGTCGTTGAAATAGAACAAAACGATATTGCGTCTAAATTGTAAGTGACTACATATTAGCTAGGCTACTTGTTTATTAAACTATACATTCAATGTAACATTTGCAATCGTGATATTATAGAACAGCTCACTTGCTCGTGTTATGTTACTTTACTATATCATATATTATTTATAAATTAAAAAAACTCAACATTTTTAAAATTCATAATAAAAACTTACTTTGAAATGTTTGAGCAAGTCCACCGCCGTTGCATGCCCCATGAATTGCGAGCCGAAGTATCGTGACTGGACGTGGTCTTCCACCCAGTAGCGAATATGAAGGTCCAACTGCTTACTTTTCGTCATCTTATTGAGTCGGCCACGGGTCCCACACACGAGCACACTGACGGGCACGGGTCCGGTTCACCGGGAGCCGCTTTAAACCCCGTGAGGTGAAGCACGAGCAGCGCGAGGCTCACAGCGCGAGCGGGCTGCGGCATTATCACCCGCAACAACAAAAAATAATTTAAAAAAAGTAACCATAGTAACGGGTGCACGAGCTTTCGCGCTTACTGCTATGACGTTGAGCGCGATGTGCACTCAACATTACGCTGCATGAATTTTTAATTATCCCACACTAGTAACAGTTCATTTTGTTACGGTATGAACTTAATCCTAGGAAGAGTTAAAAAAAAATAAGACCTTTGTAACGAAATCCAAGACTTTGTATACCAAATTCAAGGCTATTAAGGCCTTAATTTTAGATTATCAAATTTAAGACTTTTTCAATGCTTTTAAGACCCCGCGGGTACCCTGTTATATCAAAATGACTGTCTTGTTGAGTATCATCGTAAACATAGTCGGTTAGGTCTTTTAAATGAACGTAAACATGAAATTTGCCAGTCACCGCCAGCATTTATGGTCATTTTCACAAGTTTTAATGGCCCACAGAATATCTAAACATGCAATATATCAAAAGAAGGAACAGACCCACTGTTTTATTCCAGCTTCATACATTATTTTTTTAATCAACACTTGAATGTTGCAAGTTTCATGAAAAAAACAACATTTTGAGCATAAAGCTGAAAAAAATCACGTTTTTGTAAAAGACTAACGTTACGTCCGAACGATGAACAAAACACAGATGTTGTAGATGGAGTTCATCAACACCCCAAAGCCTCACAGTCCTATAACTCGTCCTGGGTTGGCATTTCATTCAATAACATTAGACAGTTGTGATTTATATGCTGTTTAATGGTGATGATCGTGTTATTTTACATATGCATCTGCTTATGATAACGCACGTTACTGCTTCTTCGGCTGTGTTTTGATCAGGAGATTCTGTTCTCGTGCAGGAAATGCGCTACAGCGCCCCCTACCGTATAACAGTGAACACACATGGAAAGCCGGAAAATATCGTCATTGGCTATTTAAATATTGAGATAACAAAAGACAAAAAAAAAACTACTCACTGCCCTTGACTGAATAACTTTTAATAAGGGTTAATCTGTATTTATATGCAGTGGCATATACTTTTATGCAGACTATGCAGTGATATTTTACATTTGATTACTATTTTTGTACCTGACAATCTAGTTTAGACCTACATGAAAATAACTGTTTATTTCATTTGTATATGTTTGTTCTGCTGTATTTATTTGTGCTTTTGCTCATAATTTGATTATTTGTTCTTATTTTATTACTGACGGTCTTTAACAATATAAAAAATATATATGAGTTAGGATATTAGTTTTTAGAGTCATAACCTTATTTATTAAGCTTATTTGGCTCAAAAACAATACTAGGCCTATTTTATTTTATTTGTCGTTTTTTTTTGTGGTGGGGTCAGTGAAAATTCTGAGCCCTGAAATATATTCCCCCCCAAAAAAACAACAAACACAAAAACACGGATTTGCGTGTAGAACTTTAATGGTAAAAATGTAAAAATGCAATGGAGAAGGTGACGAACCTAAACAGGCAAAAATTAGGTTTTTTTTTCTTAAAAGCAACAAAATCCAGAGCAACAACTCAAGCAAAGCCAACCTCTGTTGTGTTGTAAATAGTTGTGTGATGTATAAATAAATGTTGTTTATATTTATTTACCAAATTAATTAATTGTCTATGGCAACACCACGTATCCGTAACACTCCCGCTCCGCGACACTAGTAGTTTCGGTAGTATTAGTAGTATTTGACTGCTGATTGCTGCAATTGACCAATCAGAAATGGGTATTCTAGAGTGCTTATTAATAATATAAAATCAGTGGCATTAAATACACTTAAAAACAGTCCTTCCCCAATGACTCGATCTCTATCACTGGGTCTTGTGGTGAAGCAATAGGCAGCAGAGGCCTTGTCGAGGACAAAGCCGGGTCTTGTGGCATCACGAGGAGCGGTAGAGTCGTGTGGCATGGTGTGGAGGATGGGTCAGTATGTTAAAGAAGCTAGTGTGTGATTACACTGATATCCTCTTTCTTGCCTATAGTGCGAACACACTCATCCCGCAGCGTCATTATATCACCAGACGCAATCACAAGGGACCAAAATCCCCATATATTCATTTCACTGATTATTTCTCACATTCGCACTGGACAATGACGCGCTAGGAGGTGTTGTGTGAATGAAGTCGCTTCTGAATGTTAAGACAAATGGCAAGCAGGGGTGGGCGGTATGAATAAAATCTTATATCACACTATGAGTCATTTATAGCACTGTACAAGCTTGTTTTTGAAAGGAATTCGTCATTGTGTTCACCAATGTAGAATCTAACTAAACAAATTATCAAAAGCAGTAATGTTGCAAATCAATTTTTACTGTTTACTATTTTTAGAATTTAATTTAATTTAATTTAATAATTTAATTTGTGATCAGTGTTGAAACTAATAATCATCTTTGGCAACTGAAATGAAGCTTAAATAAAATAAAATACAAGTATTAGATGAAAAACTAAATTCAAACTGTAATAAGACATTTTTTGGCAACTAACTAAAATAAATAAGTTTTAGGTTTAAGTACTAAATTAGTAAAAATGAAATAAAAATAAACTAAAGCTAAATTGAAATGTTAAATTTTTTTTTAATTTAATTTAATTTAATTTGTGATCAGTGTTGTTATTGTTAATCTAAAACTATTAATAATCTTTTTTTGGCAACTGAAATGAAATAAATAACTTAAATAAAATAAATAGCAAATTTTAGATGAAAACAAAATGTAAACTAAAATTGGAAATGTTATTTTGGCAGCTAACTGAAATAAATAAGTTTAAAGGTCATTTTACTATGCCATAAGTATGTAAGAAATGTATTTCAATTAATCATACAATTGCCCTGATATGTCACTAGACATTAAGAAATCATGTTAATTTCAAATACTTATATCACTGACAACAGTATTCCGGCCAGGATATTGTCATTTAAAAGTGAAGTTGCAGCCCTCAACTGGTGTTGATGTTGACATGTTGTGTTTTGGCCTGAAGCGCCACCCTCCACCTATCTACCAATCACGAAGTCAGTAGTGTTTCGGCATCCGGGTTGCCAGCTCTGCTCTAGTTACCACAGCTGCAGCTACAAACTTTTTGGATAAAAAATAAAACTTTACGAAACCTAAAAGACCTCGTTATGAATCAGAAAAACGTTGTGACAATGAAAAAAAAAACTTGCTGTGTAGGACTCGTCACTTGCCATTGGAAGCTCCTTGTAGCAGCCTACGTTCCTGCTGGATCCTGCAGCCTATCTGGTAACCTCCAGTCAGGGGGGGAGGGGGAGAGGGGATACACCGCAGTAATTTGAAAGTGATTGCAGTACCAGTTTTGGCCACAATCTTACATACATTTCCTTTAAAGGTCCCCTTCTTCGCGATTCCATTGTTCAAACTTTAGTTAGTGTGTAATGTTGCTGTTAGAGCATAAATAATACCTGTAAAATTATAAAGCTCAAAGTTCAATGCCAAGCGAGATATTTTATTTAACAGAAGTTCCCTTTCAAAGCCTACAGCGAACGGCTGGCTTGGACTACATCCTGGTACTTCCTTCTTTAATTACGTCAGTAGAGCAGTAGAACAGACTAACCTCCGCCCACAAAGAAACGCGAAAAAGGGGGCGCGGTCTTGTTGCTGTCCCACGTGGAGAAGCGGACGGTCGCGTGGAGAAAAGGAACTGTTGCGTTGAGTGTGTTTATCGCCATGTCATCGAGACGCTGTTATTTTCATCCAGGAGTCAAATCACCTTTGTTTGGCTTTCCCAGGGACGCTGTAGAGATTATTGAACGCATACATCTCTCCGTTAAGAGGCGTGACCTTTCCAACGTGCGCTAAGCTGCTGTCAAATTACAACACAGGAACCGCTTTCACGTGCGCTAAGCTGTGGTCGAATCACAGCACAGGAACCGCTTGCACAATCAGAACTCGTTACGTGTTTCTGAAGGAGGGACTTTATAGAACAAGGAAATCACCAGCCGTTTTTAGGACAGTGGAAACAGCGGTATACAGATAAGTAAATAGTGTGAAAAATACTGTGTTTTTTTACACGCGAAACATGAACACATGTTATATTGCACACTGTAAACACAATCAAAGCTTCAAAAAAACACGAAGAACGGGACCTTTAAGGTTCAAGTACTAAAATTACTAAAGCTAAAACTGGAATAAAAATAAACTAAAGTGAAATTGAAATGTAAAAAAAACAGAATGCAAATGACAAAACACTTAACCTAAAATAAATACGAAAATTAAAAATATAAAAGTAAAATCAAATATTATGAAATAGCTAAAATAACAATGCGGATGATATACTACATAACCAAGTGGTAATGTTCGTTGAAATTTTGGATAATTCCGTGTATTAAATACATAATTGAAGACATAAAATCTCATTTTTTAACTTTACAGACGCAAGCTAGAAGATATTCTAAACAAACAAATGGCATGTTATATGCATATACACCAGAATAAATATTAAGAACTATAAAACTAACATTATAAAACAGATAGTTTAAACTTAGATTTCTGATTGGATGACCCATTGTAGTGTAAAATAGCTCAAATTTACAAAAAGCTATAGCTTCACATCCTACAAATTCAACACTAAAGTCCCGTTCACAGTTACACCAATGATAACTACAACAATAACTATATTAGCATCCATACCAGTGCGCGATATAATTTTGTTATTAGTGCACTGTCCATTTTTTTGTAGTCTGTCACCTTAAATGCTCTTTTAAGTAGGATGGATTCTGATTGGCTGTCAATGTTTGTTTCGTTCATCAGCTGAAAAATAGTTCTGTTTTTTTTTTAGAAATGTCTTTATTGTTACAGTTTTCGCCTTCATTGTGAATGTTACACAACTGAACTCTAAATACTACAAATAAAATAAAAAAACTCACCAAAAATACAACAGAATCTCTACCGGCACAATTCACAGAAAACAAATGTATCTTTCTTAGAGGATGCACTGCACTGGATTAGCATCTGCTGACTGATTTACGAGTATGGCTGACTTATATGACTTCAGGTTTGCACAATAACACCATAAGCCAATTACAACATTTACTATCTAATGACTGCGGTGTAACTCGCAGCATGGCGTAGGAATTAAGGAGAAAAACTGTTAAGGTGGTGCTAGCGAAGTGCATTAAAGCAAAAGATGTTCTCTTCAAATAATTAGCGGGTTTTATCACATCATTCTCAGCTGCTGGGAAGCTCTGTTAATTAGTCTCTCGGTTGAAATGTATTCCCCTTTTCATCAAGTCAGAATAAAACAGAATAATTATAAGAATAACATGTCAGCAAGCCAGTTGGTTTAGCCCTCAAGACACATGCACACAGAGAGGTAATGATGTGAGTTTGGATGTGAGGGCATTCATGCGTGCAAACGCAACTGGGACAGCCGGCGAAATGTTGCAGCTCTGTCCTGCCATGTGCACGCGACTATGCATACTTCTAATTTTAGTACACACTTCGAATCCAACATATAAGCGGGATTTCTACTTGGCTTTGGGCGACTGATGCAACAAAATGGCTGAAATAATGGGTCAACATCAGTGACATGACATGTCCACGAGATGACACGGATGGTTAAATCGCTCTGAAATGCAATAAAAGGAAACACCAATTAAAAATGCAAACCCGTTCAGCACTGTATCTTGAAGGTGTGTGTTGAAACAAGACGACAAAGGCGGTGCATTTTTTATAAATGTGTACAAGGGAGGAGCATTTAAAGTGTATGTTAATGTCTGTGCGAGCAGGAGATGACTAATGCAAAACGAATGTTTCAGTGTCTGCATGGATGAATCTGATGGGAGCCGTTTCGTAGAGAGGGTACAAATTTAAGACCTGCATAGTATTCATGACATAGCTCATCAAGTGATTTGTAAGTAAATCTATGTTTGAATAAACCTATTCATAGAGCTACTAAAATGACTGTGGTGGTACCATGTTTCAATAATGGTAATGGTATAATTTTGATTATCATATTTATATATCATGGTACTATAATGTTCTTCAAGATTAATATCATTGTATTTCCATGGTTTTTCAATGGTATATTTTTAAGGGTTATTGTCATGAAACGCAAGACAAAGAGCAGGAAAAAGACAAGAAACAAACAAGGTAATAAAGGTAGTTACTAGTAATAACTATAAATGATGCATAATTACATGCAACTAACCCTAAACCAAACCAAATCCTAACCCTATAGTAAGTACATGTAGTTACTTAATATTACTCAGTACTTAAATGTATAATTACAGTGTAACAAAGACACCTTAAAATAAAGTGTAACCACAAAATATAAATATAAAAATATACTATATTCATTCTGTACACTGAATACTGAAAAGTTTTTTTCTGCAATGTTTTTTTTTTTTTTTTTTTCAGAGTGTGCTTTTGTGTGCATACATTTATGAATTATTTGTACACCTTATATCATTTCATTATTATGTGTCCTTTTGGAATCTCCCAGTGTTATTTTTATGGAAAGACACCTACATTTTCATTGAAAAAAGGTTGCAGAAAATACTTTTTTGTGAGATGCGTCCTTCACATTTACTTTGCTGGATATAGCAAATGATGACAAAATAAACGTGTTAAACAAGATAAATTACGAATGCCTAATTTCATGATAAGTATGTGATTAATTGTGATTAATCACACCATTTTGTGCGATTAATCGCATAGTTATCGTGAAATTAAGCATACATATTGACATCTATTGACAGCCCTATTTTAAAAATATAATTTTATATCAATAAATAATTTCAATAAATAAAATAAAATAAATAAAAACAGGATCGAGCACCTATGACAGCTGTTACCATGTTTTAGCTATATATTTTCAAATTTGATATATATCTTCTAATTTGCATCAGTCTAGTTTTCATTTTACAGTAAAATGAAAAAGAGAAATAAGCCCTCTAAGAGAATGATTGACAGGAGGTCAAAATCTCTTGCAGAATCTGAAAACAGGAGGTCAAAATCTCTACTATAAGGGGTCTCAAACAGTACTTTACTAAATTCAGTGGAAACAATCAAAAGATGCTTTGCTAAGTCTTTTGGCAGAAGTTGCTCCTGCAGCCTCACAGAGAAAAAAAACTTTTTATTGAGGTCAACAGTTAGTGCTTTTACTCTAAGGTATATAAAAATTAATCTTGGGAACTGGTTGGTGTTGTTTTATTGTGCCTCACTAAGGAGAGATAAAAGGAAAAGACCAGCGTCCTTGAAAATAGACATGGGGGCATACAGAAAATCAAAAGAGCCAAAGTCCCAGTGTATTTGCAAGCAGCTTCCCCAACACGCCAGTCAGCCCCTTGCACTTTTTCTTTATCGCTTTCTCTCTCTCTGTCTCCCTTTCAATGGGAGTGAGTTTTGGCTCTATGCTGCCTTTTCCAATCAGCCGTGAATGAAGAGCCGCGCTCCGTGGCACGGTCGGAGGACAGACTGCTCGCAATCTGTCAGCCTGATCTCAGCGGTTCCCGTGCTGCCAGGGATGCAGTTAATGAGGTCAGTGGCACTTATCTGCAGCGGCCAGGACGGCCACACTCCTTCTGTCTGATGCCCAGGTGGCATCTCTTCATCCCCAGGGATGCCCTTTCTTTACAGGTATTTTTTTCCACTATGTATGTTATACCATATCTGTTATAATACTATGGTAATATGTTTGAAAATGAGCATGGCCTAATCATGACTAGATATTTAAAAAAACCTGTCAAAACTTCTATCTCTCTAGGGTCAAAAAAAAAGGAAGGCTCCCATATCAGAAGCAAAAATGCTTTGATGTATGGACAGTCCTTTTTCGGAGGGGAAATTCCAAGAAACAGGTTTGCCACGTTCATGGAAAAACTGGATATCTGAGAATTTTAGAAAGCCTATCTGGAAAAGGTCATGTAAATATAATGGTCAAAAAGTAACAAACACCAAGAATTATTCTTGTTCTAGTACTTTCCTGTCACTCTACATATTCCTGAGTGCATTCACAAGTTGACGTGTTCATTTCATTCTTAGGATAAAGGTAAAGGTGACTTGCCATCCATAATACAGAACTCAAATCGACTCGATCTCTAATAACCTGTTGCGTTTCGGTCAATCGTTTCACAAGACGACACTAAATACAGGTGTAAACAGGGTATTTACAACACTTTGAGCTTGTCCACTTTCGACCACTTCCAGAGGTTGTCACAAACTAATTAGACTGGATTGCTTTTCGTAGTGTAAACGCTCAAGTTTGAACGGCCACAAAAGACCGTCTACTTGTGATCCGATCTTAATACCAGGTGTAAACGGGGCCTAATATCCCCTCTTAGACAACTTAAGAAGGAACCTAATTTATTAACTTATGTCCATTAATTAAAGGGGGGGTGAAATGCTGTTTCATGCATACTGATCTTTTGGCACTGTTAAAGACTTGGATTCCCATGCTAAACATGGACACCGTTTCATAAGCTAAGGTGGACGTTTAATGGGAGTATTTCTTTGCCAAAATTAGTACTTCCTGTTAGTCATAAGTTTCGGAAAGTTTTTTTCGATCATGGGTCCGCTTGACGTCAACAGGGCGGAATTTCCTTGTATGGGCCGTACGGACAATTCTACCGGAAGAGCGCGCGCGAGAGAGAGAGAGAGCGTGAAAGCAATAGGCTACACCCATCAAAGCGCTGGCTCGTACAGATGGAATTTGCTTTTCCGGATCAACAACTGAGTTGCGCAAATATTTATGTCTGTTCCCTGCATTTCGGTGCCGATTGTTTTATAAACAAGGCCCAGTTCGACACTGGATTTTCAGATCGCCTAATACTGAAGGATGGAGCGGTCCCAACGATAAAGGTCCCAACGTTGGAACCGCAGGTTTGACTGCTTCAAATGTCTGTTTTTGCCTATGCCCATCAAGTAGCCCAAACATGATCACGTATTGATCAATGGAGCATGCGATGTATAGTGTGTGTACATTTGTTTAGCTGGCCACTATATGTGTATGTTTGTGTATTGTAAAAGCACTCCAAACAACAATACACAAAGAATGGGGAAATATGTTGAACTAAATAAGCGCGGTTCTTCATTCAAATGCGCTACTATTCCATGTCTTTCTATGTAAACACTAGCCTGACGCGCAAAACCAGTCCGCTTACTACAAATCATGTCTTCACAAACCACGCGTAAACACACACACACATACACACACACACACACACACACACACACACACACACACACATTGTAACACTCGCGCTTGACATGGTGTTCTAAATAACACAAGCCGCTAAACATATTATATAGTTAGTGTAACTTATACCACATAGTCGACGTCCTGCTCTAGTCGCTTTTGCTGCTGCTCCTGTTCAACTTCAGCCTCTGGGTCTGATTCCGGATCATAGATGTATGGCTGTATCTGATTAAAAGCCATTTTTTATGTTGAATAAAGTTTTTCCCCGCTTTTAGGGATGACGCAGCTTTCAGACGCACTCAACACAGTAACAGCGGCGCGCGCGCTCGACATTCTTTAGCTCCGCCCACACGATACGCCCCCAGCCGCACGGCTTTTTCCGGAAAGACTCGGAACAGCGCATCTTTCTTTTATAATTATAATAAAAATAAAGACTTTTCGGAGATATGCAGGATGCAGTGCTACTCTATAGGTACTCAAGATTGACATGAGACTGACTGAAACTGAGTGCCCCCCCCCCCCTTAAGTTCCTTAAGTGTATTACATTTTAGCAAGTTAATTTAGTCTAAATTAATGTCTAAAATTCTTGTATCATTTAGGATATTCTCACTGTACACTGAATTTCATCAATAATTCAAAATACATTTACCAAGATGCAATGTCTAATACTGTCCTGTAAAGTAATGTCCTTTTAAGTAATGATAACTGCCATTGGGTCTGTTATGGAAGCATACAAGTGGCATACAAGTGTTATGGAAGCATCAGACTGGCTTGAATATTTTCTCTGGCCATGCAAAGGCACCCAAAGATGGCATTTCTATGGGATTAGGGTCCAGATGGTGAGTCTACACAGTAACTGGAGCAGTGGGCTAAGCCACCATTACACAGGCTTAAAGTCACTATAATCATTGACTTATCTTAGCGCTATGGATAATATAACTCCAATGATCAGTAGATCATTGCATTACGCATACAGATTTCATTATTTGAAACACATTGAGAGCACATTGAGTTTTGGTTTTTCAACAATGGAAATTTGATTAAAAAAAAAAAAAATTGAATGCGCAATGGAAATGATTTCCATGTCTTTCACATAATATTGCTAAAGAATGACTCAATAAACTTATTACAGAGTCAATCCCAGGGTTAAGTGCCTTGCTCAAGGGCACAATCATTTGTGCCTTGCTTCCTGCAGGGTTATAACCAGCAACCTGGTTATCAGCTCTTTAACCACTTCACCTATAAATAAATCAAAGCAAGTCATGAAACACTTCAGTCTCATAATGTCAACTAGGACAATGCAAAAATCCTTTGAAATAACCTAAGTCATGATGTCCTGTTGCAAGAGTTCATGAGAGCAGCTCTTTCAGCCAAGGGCGTTTCATATTGTCATGCCCAGTAAATGGATTACTTAAAGTGTGTCCGGGTGTGTGCTGAGAGTCACGCTGGGAAAACCATCCTGTCCTGAGGTGTGCAGACTCTTGGCAAGGACCAAGTGCCCTCCGCCATCCCAGAAAAAACAAAGCCAACTGCAAAGCCCAAGGTGCCAACTCTGGACATCCCAACTGTCTGCTGTTGCCAGTATCCTTAGGGATTGCCTGAGAAACTCAAGAAAAATGTACTACAAAAATGGAAAAATGACAATGACAAAAGTTTACTAATGGGCGTCAAAAATGTCCTCTGCTGTGATACAATATGCTTTTTATTGATAGTAGTTGAAGACACACTATTGTTAAACACTGTCATTGCTTACAACCCAATCCGGACAATTCCATTTGTTTTTGGATGGCTACTTTCCTACAGTGTTTACCACCAACAAGCACCTGAGGCAACTAATCAAAGTCTTCAGGATTACATACAGGCAGGTGTGTGTGTTGGAGCAAGTAAACTCAGGAAGGTGGCCCTTCAGAAGTAAGATTGGACACTCCTACTAATAAGCTATTCTTCTCCAAGTACAGCATTTCTGGTAATGTTCCACAAAAAAGTACAGGGAAAGATCGTGGTATCTTGAGCACCAATGTATCTGTTCCAACTAAACCCTTTCATGACAAAATGGCAGCAGAGGATTTTAAGACCAAAACAATGAAGGTGCTGTCTTCAATTCAGAGTTGAAACAATGTTTTCATGGACGAGGAGGGAAATCGCTCTAAATCACATTAGCTCAATCCTTTTGTTATGCTAAGAACATGAAAGAAATCAAGTGAGAAATCAAGACTAAGTTGTGTTCATTGCATTCTTCTTTTGTCCTTTTTTTGTTTAGGGAGACTTGACAACTGCAGATGACCAAAATAACTGCACCTTGCAAAAAGGAAGGGAAAAAAGAACACAAAAGCGAAAGCCACAAACAAAGAGACATTGAGAGGCTACAGAGAACAAACGAGCGACTCTAAGACAGTAGAGATGAAGCAGGAAAGAGAGAGACTGATACTGGAAGCATAAAAGTGAGAGCACATAGGAAAGAGGGTGGAGAGAGAAGACAGAAGCCATTGGACGGAGGCAAATAAATCCCCATGGCCAGATGGTGCTCGCACATTCACAGATTAGCAGCCGAGCTAGAGTCTGAAACGCATACAAACACACACACACACAAACAGAAAGTTACCTTAAAAGGAACAAGTAAAGGCTGTCAGGTACTCTAAATGGCATTAGAGCACAAAATAGCATTAGTAAAGAAGACTTCACACTCCAGTGCCTCTAGCTGCCGCTTCCAATTACTACAAGCAACAGGAAATTGGGTATGAATGGAATCATGCTGACACGGCAGGGTGCAAAAGCTCTTCTTGACCTCTCTATCTTGCACATGAATAGTGTGTCAATGTACTGCTATCCTCAGACCATCCGTGTGTCTCCTATAACCCTCTCGGGGCCATCTGTCATCTTGGGATGAGTCTGTTTGTGCATGCATATGTATGTGTATGCTCATGTAGCTGACTCTAGGTGTGTCATTTCCTGCTTGGTATTGGTCAAAGAAAAGATCAACTGCTTTATATTTAAAATTACAATAATTTCAACTCACCAGTGCTCCAAGTCCTCAGACTGTCAGTGGCCTACAAAACCTCAGGTCACACAACTCAAGACCATCAAAGAAAGAACACCAGTGCCCTCAGCATAAGATAGGCACTAGGGTCCAAAGCTACTTAGTCATCAAATGTAAGCCTTCAAAAAAAATCAATTTTTTTTTAGTCAAATGACCCTTGTCCTTGCTTTAAGTAGGAAGCGGGATCGGGCACAAGAAGCGGCAGGGGTTGGGGCTTCTGAAGGCGTGCCCAGGAGTGTTGAAGTCAAGACCAGGTCCTTCAATCCAAGTCCAGGCCAAGAACTCAGTAGATTGAGTCCAAGTCAAGACAGAGATTCGGAAGCAGTCTCAAGTCTCAGAGTCCAAATGCTTCATGACCATTATCATGAAAATATGGTCTTGGACTTGGACTCGCAGGGCTCTAGACTCATCCTTCCCACTGGTCACACTGGTGCGACTAACTTTCTCGTCATAGGAATTACAATTTGGTCGCACCCTTTTTTATATTAATAATAATGACCTTGCACGTTCTCTTAATTTGTATATGATGGGTTTGCATTGATGTAAAGATTGACAGTGACTAAAAGCTAGATATTTGCAAAATATTTTAATCTGAACATTGTTTCCAACAAGCATAAATTTAAAAGAAAACATTACTAAAATAGTATCATATATAACATATAAAAATGATTATTGCCATGGGTGTTATTATTTTATTAAAGTATTATTTCCATGGCGACGCATTATGCTTGTCACGTGACACGGCAGACACAATAGCGCTGTAAGGCAGATGTATCACTTTTACTTCCTTTATCCTTTTTTATTCTAAATATTCACAAACTTGCTGGCTATGTCATCAAATACCTGATATTCTGATTCTCAAATAAATGTGAGTGTGTTTTTTTGTTGAAAAATCTTTATAATGATCATGTTAGTTGATCTATAAAGCGCGATGGGCGCCGCCATTTTAGTTCGCACCGCAGTTCAGAGAATCGGATCTGTCAGATTTACAACACGTAAATTCATTCACTTCTCTCGAAATTCATGAAAGTAAGCGGCCGGTGAAGTGGGAGAAGAACAGTAAATTTTATAGTTACTTACACAATGTGTATCTGATATGAATAAAACACCTCATCAGTTTTGAATGGATTGTTATTGCAGCTCCTATAGACATCAGTGTGTATTTTACAAACTACATATGTATTGTTTTGCGATTACTTATGTGTATTTAAATGTCTGAAACCTAAAATAAACCTTATGTGGTTGAAAACGTTGAATAGTTGTCATTTATGTCAAGCACTGAGCACGTCCGTCTCTGGCTCAGCGCCAGCCAAAGCGCAAAAGCCCATTCAAATTTAGCATTTTATCATGTGATGCACTGAACATTCTAATCACACCGGTGTGATCGTAGTCAAAGGGTTAATGGATTACATGTGCCAGCCAAGTACCAAAACAACCGCAACATTATGCAATCGCACCAATGCGACCGTGTGAAATTTTATCTCACACATTATCAAAACATTTTTTGCATTTGCTGACTTGAGTCCGGTCACTAATACTACAACACTGCCTTGCAGGACTACTATCTGATTGTGATGTTGTTTGCTAAACTACACCCCCCCCCCCCCATTCCTGTTGGAATATACTAGAAATATCTGTGAGTAAAGGCTAATTCAGATGTCGATTAACAGTGGATCAGTTTGAACCCCTGTTGGCGTCTGTTGCCATTGGTTTTGTCAACATGTTCAGTCCGCATTTGTTGGGTCGTGGAATGTCTGAGAAGTGACTATAATTTGGTGATTTCCAGCATTGGTCAGTGTCTGTCTGTGCAGGGTGAATTAGCCTTCAAAGGCTTCAAGAATAAAGACTGTCTGAGAAAATGGTGGACAGTAGCAGTTGATAAGGTAGGATTGGTCAGTAAATGTAAAGGTGTTAAATGTTAAAAAAAGAGTTTAGCAAAAGGTCAATTAAGCTAATGCACATTAAACTGGGACATGATAAGGTATTTTAACACTTCAACGCTGTAGCTTTTTTCCAGAATGAAGGTAATTAAGGGAATCAAAAAATGGGGCAGGTTCATATCCCCAAGGCTTGAGGGTCGAGTCCCTGGGCTACTCCCGTCTATTGCTGTCACATCAATCTCAGATATCACCAGCAGGCCCACCCCGGAAAATAAGAAAAGGGAGATGAGAGAGAGAGAGTACACATCAAACAACATGTCACAGCTGCTGAGCAGAGACAACAGGATTAAACTGTCCCATTTTTTTTTATCTCCATTATCTCCCTGTCTATGCTTTACATCATTTCCTAACAAGACATAGAATGATAACATGCGATAAATCCTATCTCTCACATGTACACATGTTGCCTTTATCTGAAGTGACTTACAGCACTCAACATACATTTTATCAGTGTGTACATTTAACAAATGGATTCATCGGATCTCTTTCCTGTTACGTTTTTGTCCTAACCACCTACAACAGTGACAATGTCTGTTTATTTCATGGGTAGCCCAGTCAGAAAAATCTCATTGGTCCAAAAGTCTATGTGAAATAAAGGCTGAATAAACATTAATTTGACTGTATTTATTTTGGCTCTAATTAGCTAAACTTGTGGGCCGTCTTCCTCCCTCATAAACAACACGGATGAAATTGTCATGAATAAGATATAACATGTCCCATAATGACTGGCTTTGATGTCAACAGCATGAGCTTCATCATCAAACAGGGAAGAATGTTGGCGAGATTTGCGCTAATGCCATTTGATGTTTTCTACTTTACAGCATTAGCATCATTAGCATAAGTTCTGTTAACCCACGCTAGTCTCTTAGCTTCTCATTTAACCTCGTTTAGATCATCCGATGAAAAGATGCAAGCTCTAAAATTTTAGTGGTGATCCTTTTAAGAGTGACTGGATGGAGTGGTTTGTCAATCCTCTTGATTTAATTTGACGAGTTGTTGGAAAAACACTGATGTTTAGTGCTGCACAACAAGAAGTGAGAGCTCTCATGGATATATTAGCATTATTTGTATGTTACAGATCATAGCTTATAAGATTACATCTACAAACCATTATTTGTATATTTTCTGTTTTGTCTTCATGTTTTAAACTGTTAAATCATGATGGTCTATAGTAGTTTCCTTAAATGTGGACAACTAGAGTTTCTAGCGGTTAAGCTACATGAACATAACCTCTGTAATGTATTCAGTCAGATTTAAAAGCCTTGACATTAGCAATGCAGCAACATCTCCCATCACATTAGGTGAAGGGTTTGAATTAATTTAGGTTAGGAGTTCACTGTGGAGTGTTTACGCATTTATAATGTTATGTGTATTACACTCTACACTCAAGTAAGCCGCATACTACAATGTGGGGGAAAAAAAAGATTTGATCACACAATGTTAAGGGGTCATGTCACACATATAGAAATGTGACAATCTCATAGAAAAATAGACCTGTGCATTAGGTTCTGCTCTATAAATGTTGGCTAAATGATCTGCCACATATTTTTATGTTGTTAATATTACTAAAATACCAATACTGATACAGACTAGAAAACTTAAGAAACTTGAACATCTACAGTTAATTAAAAAATAAAATAAAAACATTCTTTGTTGACTTGCTTGGAATTTGTTTACTTGTATTTTTTTTAATTGAAAAATACTTGAAGGCTACATGCCATTGCTGTAATTTAATATTTATTTAGAAAAATAATTTTAAATTCATATATTTTTATCTATGTTTTAATAGTTAGTTAACAAAAGTAGTGTGATCCAAATAAAAAGTTGCTTACATTATATTTTAAGGTGACATAGTTACATTGTACCTAAATAAGTACTAAGTAATATTAACTGTATGTGCATTGACTATAGAGTTAAGGTTGGGGTTAGGGTTCGGTTACACTTTATTTTAAGGTGTCATTGTTACAGTGTAATGATATATTTAAGTAATATGTAATAATAATTAACTACATGTAGGGCTAGGATAGGATTAGGGTTTGGTTGAGGGTTAGTTGCGTGTAATTATGCATAACTTACTGTTATTACTATAGTAAGTACATGTAACATATGTTAGGACACTGTAAAATAAAGTGTCACTGGGTTCGGTTTGGGGGTTAGTTGTAATTGTGCATAATTTATTGTTATTACTATAGTAAGTACATGTGTAACTAGGTCACCTTCAAATAAAGTGTTACCAAAAAGTTTTGGGTAGGACTTTATTTTACAGTCCTGTTCCCCTAGTACATATTATGTACTTATTATAGTAATTGTATTTACTGGGTAATAACACTGTAAAAAAAAAAAAAAAAGTTTATTAAACTTAAAAAAGTAAGTGTGCTGCCTTAAAAGGTTAAGTTTAGTCAACTTGAAATGCAAAGTTGTACTAAGTAACATCTTGGATATTTGAGTTGACTAAACTTAAAATTTTAAGGTAGCAAAAACAAACAAACAAAAAAATTCTAACCCTGAATCTACCCCTAAACCTAACCATAACCCATTTAGTTACCTTATTTTACCAGTACTTTCTAGGGTAAGTACACTGTAAGTACACGTTAGTGCACATACTGTAAAATAAAGTGCAACCAAGTTTTGTTTTGGTATCAAAAATTCATGAAATTTCACTGGTATTGCCACCAGCTACTTACTATGCAAGTTCTAATTCATATAAAAACTCCAGAGACTTTATAGAGGATGTGACCTACACTTTAACAGTAAATGGTTTATCCACATTGTTCCCATTAGGGAACGGCGTAGTAATCAATATTACCGCCTAAACATTTACCAAAGCTCCCGCTGCTTGGGAAATTTGAAGTTTGCCCCCTTGCTGGGAAAGAGACCAATGTGCCCAGACGTCCCCCATGTACTAATAACTCTGTCCTCCTGCTAGTGAAACAATATATTAAACACACACATCTTTAGAGCACACACAAGCACACACTTTCCTTCAGCTGATCGACTATGACAGGCCTTTCTCCCAAGAAAATGCATGTGTGGGGTGAATTATTCCGTGCTGTTTACCGGTTGCATTGACTAGGAATGCTTTGTAAGAGCGGCATGTCCGTGAATTGCTTGAATAAGTTGATTTCACATTCTGGAGAGTCATTATCTGGGTCATTAACATATGAACATTTGGAAGGGAACAAAGAAGCATAACCAATGAGGAATGCTTTGTTTAATAAAAAAGAAAGTGTGGGATTTTGGAGGTGGAGGGGAAAATTAACGTCAGTTCTAATGCTAAAAATGTATGTACAATTCCAATCAGGCCCATAAAAAATACTTGTTTCAATTCATATGGGTGTTTAGCATATTATAGGCATAGTTAGACTGAATATTAAGACATTTTTACATTTTGGTGGATATTAGTGGAATTCTGCAGGATTGGTTTAAATATGGTAAAAATGTGTTAACACAAAGCTGCTTACTGACAGCCGTAAGCCTGAAAAATTAGTCAAAATATGAATAAACATGCAAGAAGCAAGAGGCAGAGAATTAATAAAACGAATATGTGTATCTGTGGAAATCTCTTCTCTTCATTATATCCCTCCTCAACTTTGCCTATCGATAAACAATAGCAAAAATGTCCAAGAAGTACAATCCATGAATAAAATAATAATGCTGTCAATGAAACATGTCCCAAGTTCACTTGAGTACTCGAATAGGACAGCAAGAACAACTGCTTCCTCAAATCGCTGTGTAATGAAAATTTAGATGTATGTCAATGAATACCAACTCAATATCCTAATCAAAATGTTTAAATGGATATTCCTAACTGTAATGTAATGTTATTGTTTATGTTTCATTTTGACAGAAATGAGAAATTATTCTACCATGTGTGTGTAATAAGCAGAGCAAATCTTGGGTCTCTCAATCAACGCCATAGGCAGATTACTGTAAAAAGCTGAAAAATGCAGATCATAAGTGTCCACTTGCTGATGGAACCACTATTTTAGCTTCTGGCTAGAGATTAAACTTAGCATAATGCTAAAGCAGCAGCTTATCATGATTAATTAATAATTTGAGCTATTTATAATACCCCACAGGACTGACCAGGCTTTCTTCAACAGAAATCTATTCCTTATGCCGGGCACAACATCAACAAGCACGCTATGTAACATCAAGCTATGTAAGCTAACATAATTTTTGCTAACTAGCTGCGACAAGCATCAGAATACTTTGTTGCTACTCTAGTTTGTTTGTTTTGCCCATGTTGTGCAGGGTTGCTCCACCTAGCGAGAAATCTCACTAGTCCAATGGATCATATCCATTGTAAGGATCATAAGGAAAAGTCCCCGGCCAGCCGATCGGTGCGTCTCTACTATAAATATGAACAAAAATCACTTAGCACGGAACAGGCAAAAAGATTTGTAGGATCCAGTGATGGGGTAACACAGTACAAGTAATGTAATCAGATTACTTTTTTAAGTAACTAGTAAAGTAACTCATTACTTTTACATTTACAACAAAATATCTGAGTTACTTTTTCAAATAAGTAACGCAAGTTACTTTGTTTTCCCAATTTACAGCTCTCCTGTCTCCATGTTGAGAGAAATCGGCAGTACGAGAGTAACATGATGGTTATTGTAGTTCTAGACTAAATGTGAGCAGGCATTTACTCATCTCACTTGCTCAAAAACAGATTCAGTATTCCTAGAAATGAATAAAACAATGAAATGCAAACTCGGAATATTACGCAAACCTGCAATAAATAAATGTTACATTGCACAAATATACTTTATGTATTTAATCTCACATGTCTTTGTTGCTGACCTTCGATGATCCAATTCAACCCTGCCAATAATCAAAAATGATTTTATATAAAACATCATATTTGTGTTTAATGTTTTTGTTTTTATTGCTGAAGGGAATGTTGAACTTTATTTTCCTGTCTTATTCTTCTACAATGCAAATGGAAAGGTTTGTTTGAGCTGCGCCCTCTACTGTACAGGCATGAATTTTTCACCTTTGGTGTGAAAGGCTTTTACATTTGCCAAAAATAATGCTTTTTTTATTAAAAAAAACAAACAAGGAAGCCCAGCCCAGGTGAGGAAAAGTCACGCGAAAGTAACACAATGCATTGCTTTCAATGGTAAATAACTGAGTAATGCAATGAGATACTTTTTAGGGAGTAACGCATTACTTTTAAAAGTAACTTTCCCCAACATTGGTGACATTACAACATGTTGGTGGAGCCCCATCCTCATGTTTACTGAAATAACACAAAAAAAGGTACAATTCTGCACATAAATGTGTTCTGATTGACTGTGAATGTGTCATTAGGGCTAGGACTAATTATTCCAGCAGCATTTATTATATACCATGTGCTTGAACAACTGGATTGGATAATGCAAATCTCTGATTAAAAGTTGTGTGTCAGCACATCCTATCCCAACAGGACTGGTGGCCTCTGACTCTTGACCACACACACTAAAAAAGCCATATAAACTCCATATGAACTGCAGTGCATTTGATGTAATGTGCTGGAAGCAGAATTATAAACCTTATCCGGTAGTACCGGAATTTATGTAGACGTGAATGAGGAACCTAGCACAAGGGAAGAACGGTGTACAGTAGGAAAATGATGCGTGTACTACACCGTTGTCGAACCTTAATGGCACATTAGCATGTGCAAGGTAAAGCAGACTTAAAAAACAGTCATAGCGTAGCCCCATTAGCAGGAGGACAGCTGGGAATTGGGTCAAAGTAATTGCCCATCTGTGGAAACGTGAGAAGGGGAAAGACACAGAGTAGGTGGAAAAAAAGAAATATTTTTAAAATGTAGGAAATGCAAGGATGAGCAGGGAGGTAGAAAACGGGAAACATAAACCCGGCAAAGAAATGATAGCACATGTGACAAGAGTCCACAAGAAGGAAAAAAGGGCACAGGCTAAATAAAGATGAAACATGTACTCTGCTCGTTCATAATTTACGATAATTTGAAGGCTTAGAGGCTGACATTGCTTTTTCTGTATGGTTCTATTTATTTCATGTTGCTAAGCTTGCTAAACTCAGCCGCCCACAGTCTGTTCACTGAGCATACTGTTTACAAATATGAGCTTCATCAAACTGGCAAGCTCTATTCTGATTGGTCTATCTGTCTTTCTTTATATTTGCCATTCTATAGATGCATCCATCCTTTTTTCATTGTATGTATCAATCTGTCATGTTGATTATATTTTCATTTCTGTCTATTTATCTATCTAGTCTGTCTGTCATTCCATCCATCTGCCCATTTCCATCCATCCATCCATTATATCTATCTATCTATCTATCTATCTATCTATCTATCTATCTATCTATCTATCTATCTATCTATCTATCTATCTATCTATCTATCTATCTATCTATCTATCTATCTATCTATCTATCTATCTATCTATCTATCTATCTATCTATCTATCTGTCTGTCTGTCTGTCTGTCTGTCTGTCTGTCTGTCATTCCATCCATCCATCCATCCATCTGCCCATTTCCATACATCCATCCATTCTATCTATCTATCTATCTATCTATCTATCTATCTATCTATCTATCTATCTATCTATCTATCTATCTATCTATCTATCTATCTATCTATCTATCTATCTATCTATCTATCTATCTATCTATCTATCTATCTATCTATCTATCTATCTATCTATCTATCTATCTATCTACTCCTAATCATTCATCCATCCAATCTATCCATCCATTTATCTACTCCTATTCGTTCATCCATCTATCTATCCATCCATTTATCTACTCCTATTCGTTCATCCATCTATCTATCCATCCATTTATCTACTCCTATTCATCCATCCATCCATCTATCTACTCTTATTTATCCATCCATCCATCCATCCATCCATTCATCCATCATCCATCCATCTATCTTTCCATTTATCGACTCCTATTCATCCATCCATCAATCTATCTACTCCTATTTATCCATCTATCTTACCATTTATCTACTCCTATACATCTATCTATCTATCTATCTATCTATCTATCTATCTATCTATCTATCTATCTATCTATCTATCTATCTATCTATCAATCTATCAATCTATCTATCTATCTATCTATCTATCTATCTATCTATCTATCTATCTATCTATCTATCTATCTATCTATCTGTCTGTCTGTCTGTCTGTCTGTCTGTCTGTCTGTCTGTCCGTCCGTCCGTTCCTATTCATCCATCCACTTATCTTTCCCTTAACAAAGGAATATATTCTGACACTCCATATCGTGAAATCCTAAACTGTTTTTTTTTTTTTGGCATTAATTTGTGCTTGGTAATGATTATACTAAAGTGAACCACTAAAATCCATTTGGCCCCAAAGAGGGAATGGAAATGGAGTTTTATGTCACCACTAAGGGCTGTTTGACTCCAGCCTCCAGCCATGTGACCACACACAAACCAGACAGACACACACACATACACGTGTCATCCATAGTGAACATGCCATACACAGTCACTATTAACAAAGTCACTGAGTACTAATCAATAGGCAGTGAGGCCTTTCAGAAGACAAAAGTTGTTTAGCTGACTGCAGCCTTCTATTTTGGGCTTAGTGAAAAGGGCAGCCTGGCGATTTTTGTAGAGAAAAAAATAAATCTGTGGACTAGCCATCAGCACTTTCAGAATGTTCTAGTGAGACTGATATGGTTGAGAGAACAGGTTCTGAGTGCTTTTTATAGCACTTTCCTACCTGTGAGATAATATATTGATGGTTAAAGTATTTTTTTTTTAATATTGAAAATATTATACTACTGATATCTCCATCAGAAATGATACATGAGACACAATATATTACAGATAAAATATCCCAATCCCTCATGCTAATCTGCATTTGCTCTACAACACAAGGTCGGCTTACATGTGATTCACCACCTCGGCAGTGACTTGCTTACTAAACCATGCTAATTTCTGACTGTGACAACAGGGTTGTTATGGTAATGCTGGAATCCCTGTGCCAGAGTTCCGCAGGCCGGCTTCTGTTTCACAACGGTTGCCATAACATCAACGGAACTCTCAGACAGAATCCCACAATGCCTAGGGCCCTTCTGTTGGCCTTGTCTACAAGAGGAATAACGCACATCCTTTTGGGGAAGAGATACTTTCAATCACAAACAAAAGTTGCGCTTGGTTCTGGAAAAAAAGTTTAAAAGGACCACATGCAGGGAGTCAAAACAAAAAACACAATTCAAAGACTTTAAAAACATCCCATAATGACACTATCTATCTATCTATCTATCTATCTATCTATCTATCTATCTATCTATCTATCTATCTATCTATCTATCTATCTATCTATCTATCTATCTATCTATCTATCTATCTATCTATCTATCTATCTGTCTGTCTGTCTGTCTGTCTGTCTGTCTGTCTGTCTGTCTGTCTGTCTGTCTGTCTATCTATCTATCTATCTATCTATCTATCTGTCTATCTATTTGTCTGTCTGTGTGTCATCTATCTATCTATCTATCTATCTATCTATCTATCTATCTATCTATCTATCTATCTATCTATCTATCTATCTATCTGTCTGTCTGTCTGTCTGTCTGTCTGTCTGTCTGTCTGTCTGTCTGTCTGTCTGTCTGTCCATCTAATCATTTTGTCATCCATATGTTGTTTTGAACTATCCATCTATCCATCCAGCATTTTTTTCAATAGCTATCCGTCGTTTTGTCGTTCTATCTACATGTATTCTATAAAAAAAACAAACACATTCAAAGTCCTTGAAAACGCTCTGACGCTCTGCATCAAATACATCAAATACTGATTATATACACTGCTAAAACAAGATATACACACACCATAAGTTTCCAGGTTGAATCCTGGGAAGATAACAGCCAATTTTAGGCCTTCATTTCCCTGGGGACGAGTGATGATCAAAGGGCGACTAAATAAACCGTCACAAAGAAAAAAACTAAAGCCACTGATGCTCAGCGTCAGACCAGTTCATTGCCGAAACATCGCAATCTTGTAGCACATCTCCCTGATTAGCACTAGGGCAAGCTGTCGACAGAAAGAATCAATCTTTGAGGAAAATAAACAGCAAGAGAGAGACTGTTTGACTAGAGGGAAGTGTGTGAAGAAAAGGTGCCTGGAATTTACTTCAAATCAGGGGAATATTGATGCACGGTAAATGTTTGATTTGAGACATAGCGTGTGACTGAAAGAGAGCCAATCAAGTTTGCAAGAGCTCCAGAATGTTTTACTAATGACCCACCGGCTGCTCAGTCAGGTTCATTCAGGAGTGTCGGTTCGGCCGGAGGAAAAGGTAAATAGGAGGATTCCGACGCGCCACTTTCACAGCGATTATGTCGCTACTGACATAAGACCTGGGATTTCAGGGGAACGTGTTTTGAAGGAGTATCTAACCAAGGATTTGCTGGATGAGTCTTGGGTTTTAGAAAACCGTGGTAAACCCATTTGCTGCCAGAGCGTCTCAGGTATCAATCCGCTTGTGTTGAACAATGCATCTGTGTTCAGCACCTTGGACAGCGCCTCCCCTCAAACCACTTGCTCTGTTGCTTCTTTATCAGATCTTCTAATTAATTCAGAGCACTTAGCCGTAATGATTTAAATGCAATTAAAACACGCTCTGACCTCGGCAGGAAGATGTAGCCGAGATATTATCTATAATGTTACAGTGAGTTTTAACTATAAATCCTAATCCTTGTTCCACTTCATACTCTACATTATAGCCAATATACAGAGTGATTCATATTTTCTTATATAATCAAATGACATGCAGTTTGAAGACAAAATGAATCAAAATTTGCCGTCAGTAACAACTTTTCTTTTCCAGTGACAGCTTATTTTTCAGCCCCTCCCCTACAAAAGCATGGCTCTATTCTGGTATGCATTCCTGATCAATAAAATTTAGCTCCACCTACATTTTTTATCACTGTCTAGTTTCACTCAGAAATATATCACATTCAATTGTGTTGTGGATTCAGTTTTACATTATTGTAAAATTAATAAAAGTCCTATAAGGGGCTTTTTCACCAGAGGAACCTTTTCATAGTTCCTAGAACTATTTGGCGGAAGTACCCGGATTTTGGTGTGTTCGCACCACAGAAATTGGGAACGATTTTACTTCTAGTTCTCCTTTTGGGGAGACTTTAGCTCCTATTTCGGAGTAGGGTCCAACCCAGCACAATAGGAACTACCAGTGACGTAAGTGTATGCTGATTGGCCGAACGCACATGAAACACCAGCACCTGCCAATTTTAAAAAGGCGCCACTGAAGATGTTGAATTACAAGCAGGTTTTTTTCTTGTTTGGCAAAGCCAGGCATTGTTAGGCGGAGCTAGTGCGAATAGCACTTGCCAACAAGGCACGCTATTTGCACTTGGTGTAATAGACTAGGGTGACCAGACGTCCCAGTTTTTCCCGGGGACAGTCCTGGTTTTTAGTGTTCTGTCCCGACTGGAGCTGTCCCTGGAAATGTCCCCATTGTACAGCTTGTTCAAAACAACCCGCAGATATATTGCAAAAAAGCGCCCAACCAACATACAGCAGCTTGCTGGTTACAGGAGCAGTGTAGTGACTATTTTCACCAGCAAATGGCGCTGTGAGATACGCTGACTCTAATTGGTCGCACGCGTGCCACTACTACTTCATGAAGAACGTAACCGAGAGCAGAGCGCCATTATCGTCAAATATCAAAAGAAACATTGTTATCGCTTTCAAGGTAGTAACATACTAACTATTCATGTTAAATTAAAGTAATACTCTTTGTATGTGCTTAATAACAGAGCCTCAACAGGGTGCGGGATTGTTTTGTCCCCAAAAGTTCCGCAGTCACAAAGCAGTGATTACCACACATCTGAACTTAACTATAAAAAAAAAAAAACAGTTAGATGTCTATTAAATTGTCACCTTGTTTGACATCCGGGCTGTGTTTGGACGGCTATTAGACGTCTTTTAAACGCAAAATTGCTTGCTGGGTTATAGTTAACAAAATGTAACTTTAAAATATATATTATAATTGTGTATAACAATTATTCTAACTATATTATGAACTAGGCAAAATAATGAGGAAACACTAGTATGTGTATGAATTCGGGTACTTGTACCTTAAAGTGACATTTCAACCATTTGGTAGAGGCTGATATTTTAAAAATGTGGGGATGTGTTGAAAAAAAAATACATTGAGTGCGTTAACTAGTGACATAAGGAGATAAGAAATGCAAACAAAACTTTTTCTTGGTGGTGCAGTTTAGGGGATAAAAAGCAAAAACATGAATCATATCCACAGAAACCTATTAGACCTAGGCAAGCTGCACTAGATTCACAGGCTGACCATAAGACTTCATTAAGAATGAAGCTTTTAAATACCCGATCGAAGACAAAATAGGAGTAACGATCAGGAGCTGACAGTTTTTGATATAATTGACATTCATTGCCTCTAGCAAGCATTCAGCAGGAGCGCTTGTGTAGAGGAAGCTCACAAACCAAAGCCTGCGTGAGTTTGTGTGGGGCTCAGGATGACAGGTCTAGCGTGCCAATTCTACTCCCCCAGTAAGCTTCCCTTCCCAAATGTTCATGTCTGCTTGCATTGCAACAGCGACATTTGTGACTGAACATGTGAACAAGCCCCCCCTGGTTAAGGATGGCTGTAAACAGTTTGGTGGAGGTATCGACTGTTGACATCTCCTGTGTTTTGTGCCTTGTTATTCCCTTCTCTGTCTGCATCTTTCTCCCTGTGTTCCGCTCTTGCTGATATTCAGCACAATCACACATTTTGGAGATGCGTAAGGGGTGAAAAGGTGGCGGTTCCACAAGAGATCTATGGTATTTATTAACATAACAGTACGAACAGCAAAAATAGTTTATATCCTGCAATAATGGCTCTGAGACTGTGTTCTCCCAAATTACTTGTCAGTAATTTGTGTAGCTAGCCTAAACAAAACCCAAATTTGGTCAGAAAATTATACTAATGAACACTAAAGGGAACCTATTGTTTTGCTATTTTACAAGTTAGCATATTTTAGCATGTTGCTAGGCTAGCCACCTAACACCCGCTAACCCCCAAGATATTCTGTAAGTCTGTGTTGTGTTACTAGCCTAAACAAAACCCCAAATTGGTGAGCAAATTATACTCTCTCGCGGAAGTTGATTTGGAGCTAACTTTGTTTTGCTAGTTTTCAAGTTAGTATTTTAGCATGTTTGTTTACCACCTAAGACCTAACTCCAAGTACTGATCTGGTCTCAGTTACAGGTAAGTCTTTGTAATTTTATTGCCAATTTATTGTCTGTTAGGAGAAAAGTCTGGAGACTTTTTGACAAAATTAATTCCACAACTAAAAAATCTGCATGATTTGAGATATCAGCTTTAGCAAACATCGCTAATAACTAACTGCATTCTGAAATGTGACAGCCTCCTAAACAAAGAAACTTTCCACCACCTAATTTTTTAATACAAGTTCAAGACAGTAACAGTAGGAATAGCAAAATAGTTTATATTATGCAAAGAGGAAAAATATATTTTTATTATTTGTGTTACTAGCCTAAACAAAACCCAAAATTGGTAAGCAAATTATGCTAACAATCTTACACATAAGTTAATTTGGAGCTAATTAGCTTTGCTAGATTACAAGTTAGCATGTTTTAGCATGTTGATATTCATTTGCTAGCCACTTAATACCATAACCTCCCATTATTGATAATCTGGTCTCAGTTGCAAGGCTATGTGATTTATTGCCAATTTTATTGTCTGTCAGGGTGAAATGTCTGGACGCTTTTTGACTAAATAAATTCCACACCTAAAAAAGCTGCATGATTTGCGATATCAGCCTTAGCAAACATCGCTAATAACTAACTGCAAATGTGACAGCCTCCCAAACAAACACACTTTCAACCACCTACCCTTTTTTTAAAAAAAACAGCATATGCTGGTTAGGTAGGCTATGTTTTGAAGCATGGCAGCTGGTTTGAGCTGGTTATACGCTGGTCCTGAGCTGGAGCTAGTTTCTTAGGACCAGCACTTGACCAGCTTAAACCAACTGTCATGCTTCAATACATACCTAACCAGCATATGCTGGGTTTTTCAACAGGGTAATTTTTTTTTATAAAAGTTCCTCAAGATAACAGTAGGAATAGCAAAATAGTTTATATTCTGCAAAGCTGCACATTTATTTTTAGTTATTTATTTGTGTTCCTAGCCTAAACAAAACCCAAAATTGGTAAGCAAATTATGCAAACAATCTCTCACATTAATTGATTTGGAGCTAATTAGCTTTGCTAGATTACAAGTTAGCACGATTTAGCATGTTGATATTCATTTGCTAGCCACTTAACACCCTAACCTCCCATTATTGATAATCTGGTCTCAGTTACAGGTAAGTCTATGTGATTTTATTGCCAATATTATTGTCTATCAGGTGAAAAATATAAGTCTGTACACTACAAATATAGTATACCCCAAGAAGCCACATAATTTGAGGTATGAGCCTTAGCAAACATTGCTAATAGCTAACGGCAGTCAGCAGTCTCACAAACAAACAGACTTTCCACCACCTAGCCTACTTTTTCAATAAAAGTTCTCACAGTGCCTCCAGAACACCTCCATCAACACTTTTCCTGTCATAGGCTCATCATAACTGCATTTAATGATCCACTGAACAACAATGGACGCCCTCCTTCTCACCCCGTCTCTTTGACAGCCCACAATCACATCCTTCTATAATATTCTAATTGAGCGCAGCCTCTTCATTAAGCAAAGATGAATATTCAATGGCGAATATCTAAAGTGTCCCCGGGCTCAGCGTGAGGCTGGGCCTCTATAGCCGTCCATCCAATGCAGATTAAATTAGGGGACATAATAGTTGCCCCCATCTGCCTGTTAACTCCTTCATTTAAGCAGAGTTACAGATGACAAACAAGTCTCAAAAGGGACTAGAAGAGTGCTATTAGCACCATCACATCTATCAGCACATGCTAAGTGCTTTTAAACAGTCAACTTCCGAACTCTGATCTTAGATATTTACAGAGCAGGATGTTGTTTAATCAGCCTGGTCGATACATAGCTATAATGATAATTGATAATGATAAACATTCACTTTTAATAGAACACTCAGTAATTTTTCCCTCATTAAAAGAAGTTTTACATGAACAACTGAGTAAAATTTTTATGAAAAAAAAAATCTAAATCATGTACACCACGAGATGTCACCAGCAGTCATATCAGTAGCCCAAAAAAAACGGATTTGTTTAAGGAGTGGGTCACCTCATGGGGGCAGCCATGTTGAAATCACATGACCAGCTGAATACAACCAATATATAGGAAGATGGTGCACTCTTTCTAAATGAAAGAGCCAATCGTTGATTAGTAAAGTCATCCCGTCACTGCAGCTGCCGTTAGAAACTCTGGTTGCTATAGAAACTGGCAGTGTTCTGAGACGCGTGGAGGATTGCATGCGCATTAGCTTTGTCCAGGCTGAAAAATACAGGTTTTTTTCATGATTCGAGCATTTAGAAACAATATTTATGAGACAATTGTTGTCAGATTTCATTAGTGATTTCAAATATGAAATTTAATCTGAAATGACTTGCCTTAAAGGGACTTTGATAAAACTCACTTTATCTTGGTAAACTCTTAAAATTGGATATGTTTGCTAACTGAATAAATTAATAATGTCCCAATACAAATATTGCATTTATGCAATGGCATCAGTAACTGTATGCTTTTGTGTTTCTACATCCACACCACTAGGTGTCAGTATGAGCACAGTTGGCGCAACACTACCAAAAAGTGTGCCTTTAAGCGAATACAAAAATTAAAGTTCATGATAAAACCTGTCTAGCTAACATTTAACAAACATTTAACCAACAATGTCAATTATCTTTTAGGTTGATAATTAGGTTGACACATTGGTTGCGTCCGAAATCGCGTACTCTTTTGAGTAGGTACTTATTTTGAATAGTACTTTGAGAGCACTAAAAAAGAAAGTTCTATATAGTATGAATGTGTGTAGTATGAATGTAATCCGGACATACTACATTCACCATGTTGTCATTATCATGTGACATACAGTACAGCGTCAGTTGCGTCACTTCACTGCCATTCATAAATCCTCTCTTGTGGTCTCATGGGATAGTAAAGTGTTTAAGACATACTTCTTTTGTCACATACTGTTATTCGCCCACTATATAGTAGGGATGAATGTGATTTCCGATACAGCCATTATCTTCCAAACAACAAACAATTATGAGATAAATATCCTAGTAGAAATATCCGACTTTGAATGAAACGCAGGATGAGTGCTGCCATTCGCTAATACCCCAAGGATATAACATTACGCAATGCCAGATCAAAATGGGATGTAATTGTGCACATTAGTAAATTATACATCACCTCTAGGCATTACGAGGATATTTGGCTCTTTAACCATAAAATTGGGCAGTCTGGCCCTCTTACAGAAGATTTCCATCTTATTATCTCCATTATATCAACAATGTTGAACAGTGTAGTTACTAAAATGAGGCCGTACTTTGGTAGCTTTGTCCTCGTCAAAATAAGAGGTGGAATTTGTAATATGTGGGGGTAATCATCATCTCAAATATGATAATTTCCTTTACAACCTCAAAATGTTCTGTTTCGACACTAATATCACCTGTTCTAGTCCTGAAAATGCTATCAAAAGTCAGCGGCAGTGCGTTAAATGATATGGTTAATGTAACACACCTTCAAAAGTAAGCAGAATTAATATCGAACCACTATTGATTCAACGTGTTTTCTACAGTAAACGTAGAGATGGGGAGAAAAATGGCCTTCATTGATGTGAACTGTGTGGTGCATTAGCAGGCTGTGAGGTTAGCATCACATTCAACATGGCCATTGCATCACAAAGACCCATTCACACAGAGCCAGCGTGAATAGCTGTTTTTCAATGGCGTGCCAGAATCTCGGGGGGGTCGGCCTTTTGGAGAACATCCATGAGTTTCCATCTTCTGCTGCCTCGGAATCTAAAACTCCCATCCTTTTGACAGATCTGCTTTTCCATATGACAAACACTTGGTCTGTTCCTATACATTTATAATTCTGTAGCTCTTAAAATATAGTCGTTAAAGCTAAAGCAGATGTCGGATGACAGCTCTGATAAATGGGCCGTATCTGAGGTTATATGGCTCCCGGGGGAGAAATTTTAAAGTTCAAATTTACTTGTATTTACTTTGACTGCTTTGCTGTTCCCTGCAAATAAGATGCAGCATCAAAGAAGAAGAAGAAAACTCTGAACTTCTCATCATTATATCACATCATATATGTGTAACTTATTCAAAAAAGTGTATTTTAGTATATTGTGTGGTGATAGCAGTGTTATTTTAGTATTATTTATATACACTATTAGAATATTTATTAATATTTTGACTTATTATTTTAGTTTAACTTTTAGTAATTTTGTCATTTTTATTAATAAACTTATTTCAGTCAAAACAACATTTCTTATATTCGTTTAAGCTTTGAAGTTTTTCAACTAATATTTATTTTCTATTTTAGCTCATCAGCTGTATCTTAATTAATAAAAACAATTTTGAATAGTTTTAGTTAGTGATAACAACACTGTGTGGTAGGGATTTTTGATATCCTGTGTGATGGTAATGGCATTTAAACATTTTTGGAGGGAAAGTTTTATGCCTTGGGGTACGTTTATACAACAACGATGTACTAAGAGCAAAAACGTTTTTCTTCGTGTTTTTCGCATATGGTGTAAGGTGGCGATGTAAAAGGCACTTTGTAAAGAAACACTAAGGGCCCTATCATATACCCGACACAATGCAACGCCAGGCACGACACAAGTGTTTTTGCTAGTTTTAGTCCGACACAGTTATCATTTTCATGTCCAGTGTCACGTTGTTTAAATAGCAAATGCACTCGTGCCCATCTGTTCAACCATGGGCGTGCTGGTCTGAAAACCAGGTGTGTTCAGGCGCATTGTTGGCGTGTTGCTATTGAACTATTATAGAACTGAAAACAACTGCGCCATTGACCAACAAAAACCTGGTCTAAAGTCAATAGAAAATAATAAGTTGCAGTATTTTTTGTGTTATTTAAAGGGCAAGTTAATAATATGCGCCTACAGGCGGGTCCACAACGCACATAGACTCTGCTAATTAGACACACAGGGAAGCGCAGCAGCACATAAACATTTTTAAATATTAAAAATAAAAGGTTTCCTCTCTGGACCGGCGCACCGACTGTTTTTTCTGTCGTTAAACAATCAAAAGTGGATTCAGACTTTTGTGCACTAAGTGCACCTGCGCTTCAGATCATGCGCTCAGATCGTTAAAATAGGGCCCTATTTTGCCTATAGACTGAACACATAATATATATGCGCATGACATCACTGTTTTCACAATTTTTTTGTTTTTGTAGTTTACACAGAGACGGTAATGGTATAATTTTCCAAAACTTGCACTTTTAAATCCATTTAAAAAAGTTTTAATTTTCAATCCCCCAAAACACCATTGTCGTGTAAACGAACGGCCAAAACGCATAAAAAGTGTTCAGTTTTTAGTTGAAAACGGTGTTGTGTAAACGACCCCGCGGTCTTGCTAATACAACAAGGTAGTTAGCAGTCAATTTTAGACGCAAAAGAAAAAAAAAGTAAAAAATTACAAGATTTTAATTTTCAGATATTACAATTATCAAATATTTAAGCAATAACTGTTAACACTAACTGATTCGGTAATGACATGTAGTTTTAATTAATGTAAAACATTTTTTTAAAGGCATGCAGATTAAGTGTACGTCCTCTTATTGTTAATTTTTAATTATAATTTTTTTTATTAGATTTGAATAATAACCAAATACAAGGAAAACGCAATGTTTCACTTAAATGCTTGGCATATTATGTTATACAAATTGTAAAAAAAAGTACAATAATTAAACATTTCAAATTCATTCAGTGCCCTGATTTAGCCAATTTTCTGTTGCACACTCTCTAAAAAAAATAGGAAAAACTGACTAAGAGAGTCATTTAAAAAAAAATAATGCTATTAGAATTCATTCTTTTAATATTTTTTTCCTCAAAAAAAGGTATTTTTTCTTTAAAATCATTCTTGGAGACAAAATTAAAGAATCACCCATATGAGTAATTAAAGTTTGAAGCGACTAAGAAGGCTTGTTGGAATTTACTCACTAATGACACAAACAAATATTATCTAGCAAAGATATACTAGACTAGTGAAGGCTGCCATTTTGTATTGACTCACATGAGCACAGAAAGTGAAGCAACAGAAGCGAGTCCATACAACAATGCGTCTTATTAATCTGCATTTATCTGACCGAAACGACAGCTAGATTGTACATGACCAATCATACGCCCGCCCTTAATGCTGTTCTCTCTGAAAATGGTGACTCATCAGGCCCTTATGAGAATAATAAGTCAAGTTCCCTATTTACTGCAGCAATGTTACCCCCCTTTATGATTCATTCTTTTGAAGGTACTAATGACCCCTGCGTTTGAATTTGCTTCTGTTTGTACATGAAGCGTGTGTGATATTCTGTCAGGAACAGTAGGGGAGGTGCAAACTGCACTGGCATGTCACGCACTGACGTGAAGCTTTCAGATAAAAGGTGACCACTGCGACATGCAAGACGGCGCATTTCAACAATGAAGACAGTGTCCATTTGTTTTGGAGGCATATGTTCTCTCAGATGATGTGGATGATGAGTGATAGACCTAAATGTTAGATGTTTTCCACCATATGCACCTGTTGGAAACGCACCGCTCTTTTCGCCCCCTGTCGGTGGAGCATCCTCAACATCAGCAGTGTGTAGCCTACTACTGTAACATCACGTTAGTATTCAACAGTCGTGCAGACAGATTTACATGATGAATTCAACACAATTCATAGTGCCTGGTGAACGTATTAAATACATAAAACGCAATTTCTTCCCACGTTTTCATACATTTTATAACAGCATGCCTTCTCAAATCCTTAAACGGTTTGTAAGCCACATAAAACATACTTGAAATCAGTTGCAGGACTAATAATGTAATGGTGTATTCGCAACAAGAATGATAAACATGTTTTCCAACTCACCCACTCCGATTTTCTCGTCCTCGGTCGGTGTCCACATGATCCCGGTAAAATAACCAAGATATCAGAAGAGTTTCGGTTAAATGTCATGTACGATGACACATTAAAGTTCAAGCAGACGGTCAGACGTGTTTATCTCACGGCAGTGCGTTTCATAAAACAAACGACATGTTTCACACGTCAGCTCAGGTTTCCCATCCGCGCGCCTGGATCTCCCGTTATGGATGCGGCGGCAGCAACATCTGAGGATGGAGACGATCATTTATTTATTTCATTGACTCGGTCAGTCGTGATTTAGCGCTGGAATCCGACAAAACAGCGCGAGGACAAACTAACCTTGAGCGTTTCTCGAGTCGCGCGCGCGCGTGGCGTAATTCTACGCGTAATCGATACAATTTCCCGTGATTTTACGGTGTGAACGGTAGACTCTTCAGCGCCGGTGCTGCGCCATCTTCATCTCTCCGTCCGTCCGTCCGCCGTCACATGACGCAGATTGTCGCTCTTTAACGGGACACGCGCTTTACAGTAGCAGTAAACGCTCGACAGAGCGCGCGCAGGGTTATTGACTCATGTTTGTGTTTTAAGGATGGTCAATATTTTAAAACACTTGACACGCACTTCACATTAGTTTTCATGCTACAGTTAGGGACACTACAAACAGTGTGTAGGCTAGAAATTCACCATGTTACACAGCCTTTCAACTAAAATGATACAGTTAGTCTAGTCTTCTGTAAAAAAATATGTATAGACTAATAAACTAATATGCGATTTATCAACAGTGTAGAGGCTTTCATATTCTTTCTGGCGTTTGGTTTTGTTTTTTAAATTAAATTATTATTGTTTTTACCTCAGTTTTATTGTTTGTCACAGAAATGCACCATGATCTTTCAACTATAATAATACAGTTATAGTCTTATGTGAAAAAGCGTTTGGTTTTGTTATTTTATTAAATTAATATTGTTTTTACATCAGTTTTACTGTATGTCACAAAAATTATACCATGGTACACAGTCTTTCAACTAAAATAATAGGCTAGCCTAGTCGTCTGTAAAAAAAACACCAAAAAAAAAACAACCTAATAAATTAATAAAGGATTCTTAACGGTGTAAGATGCTTTCACTATCGTTCTGGCGTTTGGTTTCGTTATTTAATTAAAATATAATTGTGTTTACCTCAGTTCGTACACAGGAGCAGAATATTGGAGTGCTGAACGGTTATTTTCAACCGCGCGTTTTATAAACGATGTCTCAACCAAATATCGAGCGCGAGTTCGGATGACGTGTGCTGAACGGAAGTTGTAAGTAGCCTACCTCAGAAATGTCAATAACTGTTAAAACTATTAACCGTTCTTTTGTTATGAAAAAAAATGGCACGGATTAGAAATGTTGTGCATTTAGCGAGAGACAAAACACCTGTTATGCGTTTTCGTTGAGGGAAAAACTAAATTGGACAAGACCAGAGGTTTGACCTCATATCTGAGAGGATTAAAGCAGCGGGAGTGACCTATAATAGTTTGGAACACAAATTAAATCTCTAAAGATGCAATACAGAGTCTTTATAGTATCAATATGAGGCAAGGCAATTGACTTGGTTGTACACGGTATTTGAACGCAGCCAAACTCTTTAGTCACTAGTGGGAGTTTGATGTAAATTATTGTTTCATTGCATTGCTGGTTTTAGCTGGTTTAAGATGGTCAAGCTGGTCTCCCAGCCCAAATAAGTGGCCAAAACCCCTCTTAAACAACTGCTAATCCATCAATGACCCAGCTGGACCAACCAGTTTAGATTGGTTTTAGCTGTTTTTTTTTAGACCGCTATGATATTATAACATGCCATGTCGGAATGTAGGTTAACCAGCCATTGGCCAAGCATTATAATTCTTACTGACTATTATCTGGACATAACTACGTCTCCAGGCAATATTGTCTTTTTGTAACGGCAATTGTGCCAGGGAAGTTTTCGCACCGCTCGTATACCATAACGATTTCAGTACCTGTTGACGTCTAAAAGGTACCAAACTGTATAAAAACTGCTCAAGACAGCAGTTATAGCCTACACTTGCCTTTAAGCCCCAAGTGGTTATATTAAAAAAACATGCCTCTCGTTTGACTTATTTTTGTGTCGTTTTTCTTCATTTCTCTGTACAGACTTGCACTGTGGATCCAGGAGGTTCAAACCAAGCTACTATCTTGCAGAAAGAAAATGATGATGGTACTACTGGAATATTATCATGACAAGAGCAGGTGAAGGGGGAATCAGGCGGGGGTGGGAGTCGCTCTCATTGCCCTTCCCATCTCATTTACCCAAGCATTCATTTAGAAATGACAGAGTCCATTAGTGTGTGTTTGGATTGCAAGTCTCTCACATAAATGTGCAACTGAGCATCAGGGACAATCAAATTTTTGGTATATAAATATTAATAATAAATTATACCTAATTGCCTAACTGCATTCAAAAAGCACAACTCGGATTACCCTGATGTTCCATGAGCCACTTAAAAAGTGGTTGTTTTTTTCCGAGCCACTGATGCATAAACTCCATTTCATTGTTTATTTTTAGATGTAAAGGTGATTGTCTCCTAACACCTAGATCCTGCGAGAACTGAATAAACAATCTGGACATGAGGTAACCATGGTGATGCGAACAGCAACCTGCCGCATTTTCCGAGGCGGCCTAATGGTCATTGTGGGTGTTGCGGATTCTCCTGACCTGCTGAGCAAGTCGTCCATGCATTGCCTTAATCAGATTCATAATCTCGTCTATTCATTCCAAGTCCATATTTATTCCAGTTCCAGTGCAGTCTTATATTCATGAGAGTGTACATTCTTGTGTTTTTGCAATCCAAATGCTTTCACAGATAGGCATTTTGTGCGTATCTACTATGCAGCAACACGTATCAGCCAAATAGGTCTGAATATATATTGATGCTGTAAGGGCAAAGTATACCAAAATATTCATCTTTAATAGTTGTATTCTCAGCCTCTAGTGTGATATATGAAACAGCATATGGAGTGAAGGGAATTTCTATTTGTTACTCTTGCTGGCTGTGATTCAAAAGACTTAAGAGAGGCCCTGAAACACGAACAACACTGAGTCATCGCGATTCAGCTGAGAATTCTCCAGATGAAAGGAGTTTTGCTCAGTCTGAGAGTTAAAACTATCAAACGCATCCTTCCCTTCGCTGTGTCATGCGTAGCATGTCTGCGGCTGCATACGGGACCGTAGTTTGTTTATTTTTCTCTGGTAAATCTTCAAAGATTAGGTTAGATTTGTTATGAGCGTGAGATTTCAGATTCGAGGGATGTTTCGTCAAAGAGATTTTTGCATGGATTCAAGATGTAATTCAGCAACACAGCAGTGATTCAGACAAGAGTGCAAAAGAATATGCGGTTAAATATTCACCAAATGTGAAGGATCAATCCTTCTGTAGATAATAGGCTGCTTAAATACATCACACATTGAGTTGTTCTAAACACAACCTGGATAAATAAATATTAAAAACCAATAAAACCAGGCAGATTAAACAAACAAATCAATATATTGATCTTTCACAAAATTAGGCTGTCCTGGACATTTTTTAGGGCTAAATGCCACTTTCTTGAAATAAGTCTCTACAACAGTGTACAACGACACCATGTGGTAGAGATATGAATTGCAATGCAAATGTATAAATGGAATTGATTATTACTGACATATTAAATGTACTGACAGTATGTTCACAATGAATATACTAAAAACCACACTATATACGGTGTTTAAATTAAACTAAATTCTGAGACAAAATTATTGCTTTAAGAAAATATGTAAACTCCACACGTGTTTGTTTTACCACTAAACATCTGGACAAACAGCCAATCAGACATGCACATTGATTGCTTTGGATTCATCATCATCATCAAATGTTTTTCTTTTAGCATGAGCCTTTGCACTGGCATTTTTAGGCAAATGTCAATCTGATATGTCACCTGGTATGCTCTTAGCAAAAACATGGTTCAAAATTCACACTTCTGTATATTCAAATAAAACACACTGGAATATTTACACATACTGCATCTTCTAATTACTTCAACCTACAATGTTGATTTAAACAACTAATAATTATAATGGTGTCCATCTATGACTTCCCTTTTGTCTGTGTGGTTGAGGTGTCATCTAAAGCTGCTGGTGTTTCCTCTCACAGTACGAGATGTTTGAATGATCAGTATAGCAGATATTATTCATCTGGATCAGACAATGAAGATCATACAGCTGCACATCTGTGAGTTTCTCACATAACTTTTCATTGAGTCAGTTTTCTTTTGATTGTATATATTAATACATGTGTTTTTCTTTCTCTCATAGATCTGTTTGTGTGTTATAAAGCTACAGAGAGTCTAACAAACACACCAGTGACTTTAGGATCTGATGTGATTATAACCTGTGATCTTGATATAAAGGAGATTTACTGGTACAAACAGAAATTACCGGATCCTCCAGTGTTGATGTTACGCACTTACAGCAGCACATATGAAAGAGCTAAATATGAAAACAGCATCTCTAAACACAAATACTCAGTGAAAACTAACAGTAGTCTGTTCATCAAAAATATCACGATTGATGAATTAGGAGTTTATTATTGTGTGAAAACTAGTGAACCACTTAAATTCAACAACGGCACCAAAATCTACATGAGCGGTAAGTTATTTTATAATTTCAGATGTATTTTCAATCAATATAATGGTTTTCTATAGTTTCATTGTTCTGTTAAAGACTGAAATTGGAAGATTAAAAAAACCTTTTATAGACTTTGTCCAAAAGAATATCACAGACTCTCCACAACATCGGATACCATGGAAAGATCAGACCATCTTCACATCTGTTTTGCTGAATGTGCTTCTGACCATTGCATTGATAGGTTTGTACTTGTTTTACTACAGTAAACATGTGATTGAACTAACAAAGAAGCAAACTCTAGATCTACACAAATGTAACAATGTCATATGCACTCTTTGATTGTGCTAATGTGTGAATTCAGTGATGTTTCATATTCACTGCTGTTTCAGGTATGGTGAAGAGCTACATTGATGCAACTGGAAAATCTGCAGCTCAAAACTCAAATAATCCACAGGTAAGCTCTTCAATATTAAAACGATAGTTCACCCAACAAAAAAAAAATTACCCCATGTAAAGTAAAATATCTAGCTTTCGCCAGACCGCCTTCTGTATTCAACTTACGGAAAAAAACGTAACTGGTGCGACGATAATGTTGGACGTAACGTAAATGCTTTGAAACTGCGAGAAGCGTTACACTTTCATCGTAAGTTGAATACGGAAGGCGGTCTGCCAGAAGCTAGATATTTTACTTTATAAAGTTTTAAATATAGATATTGTACTTTATAAAGCTTTAAATATAGATATGTTTCTAACAAAAACCCATCAATTCACTTCAGAAGGTCTTTATTAACCCCCGGAGCCGTGTGGATTACTTTTATAATGGATGGATGCACTTTTTTGGGCTTCACATTTTGGGCTGCCATTCACTGCCATTATAAAGCTTGGATTAGCCAGGACATTTATTAATATAACTCAGATTGTATTTGTCTGAAAGAAGAATGTTCAATACACCTATGATGGCTTGAGGGTGAGTAAATTATGGGGTAATTAAAATTTTTGAGTGAACTATCCCTTTATTATATGTTATTTTATTTTGTCCCCTTTAATAACTGTCCTGGTGAATCTTAAGGCCAATTCACACTGCACAAACAAATGGCAACAAACACCAACAAACACATCTGTTGGAGTTTTTTGGATTAGTGTGAACCCCTGTCTGTGTTGGCGTTGGTCGGAGTTTGTTTTCACCTGGAACATGGTCAGTCAGCGTGGAATGTCTGAGCTACGTGGTATGATTTTCCAAAAAATGCCAATTTTTTTTTTTATTGTAATCTGACCTGAACACAACCATTGCCATGACGATAAGGCAAGTCCCTTGCAAAGACTGCATATAAGTGCTGGGCGAGCATAGTAAATTATCCTTGTTGTAAAAATGGCAGATTTCTGGATAAATCACAAGACAATTCTAGAGAAATGCAAGGAGATATTCGTGAGAGAACACTGGACAAAGTTTGAGCGTGCACGCATGAAATCTGAGTGAGAGCAGAGCCATGAAAGGAGGCGTCCCGTCCAGTAAGTTCTGTGCTATAGCACTCTCGTATTATAATAATGCACTCTCGACATTTAACGGCATTGAAACGGCCTCAAAGTGAACTATAAAACGAGAAGAAAGTCGTGTCTGAAAGCTGCAATCTTTTATTTTTATTGGTAAAAATGAATGGAGAACATCTCATGTTTTTCCATGGGTGCTCGACCATTTCCGTGGGTGCCAACTTGTTTGTTGCCGTTCATCTGTGCAGTCTGAATTGGCCTTTACAGTGCAACTTCAAATAGCATGCACAAGTTTCATTAAATGTTCTGAAATGTTTATGATTGGCTGGCTTTACATTGTTTAAGGTCATTCATATATCATATCTTCCTCTTTCAGTGTGCTGAAGTTAATTTTTCCATGAGCTCCAGTAATACAAGGCCTAGTCAGGAGCAGAGCACTGTTGTCTACAGCCAATGTTTGATGTAATACACATGTAGAATACAAAGTGTACCTATAAAATGTGATGTTATTATTTTTTTAATTAGTGAATTTTCATAAATCATATGTTACCTTTTATAAGTTTTCCTTTGATCTAAATATGCAGTGTTGTAGGTAATGTAATGCTTTTTGTTGGTACTGTTTTTAGTGGAGATCATGCTTAGTATTTATAGTAATAATATTGTATTTTATTATCTTTAAGAGTTATATAACATAATTTCTTGAAATCATGACATTTTATGCTGTCACTGTTTGTTTTATGTCTTACAGACATTTGGCATAAAGCTAGAAATCAAGAAAACAAATCTCAAATTCACTTAAGAGATTTTTTGGCATGCATATTAATTGTTTACATTTTGTACATATTTAAATACATCGAACTTCTGCACAGTATTTTTTCTTTTTTTCTTTTCGTGGTTAACACAAGCATGGTTTCGTGCAAATTAAGTGTTCCACTGGTTTGGTGACTAACAGGATCATATACACTTGCATGCATCAAGTGGTTTAAACTTTAACCAAGTGAACATGACACGAAACATTGTTGGTAACACTTTAAGGTTCCATTTGTTAACATTAGTAATTTCATTAGTTAACATGAACTAACTATGAAAAATACTTCAAAAGCATTTATTATTTTTAGTTCAAGCTCATTTCTGCATTTACTAATATACATTATTAAAATCAAAAGTTGTATCAGTTAATATTAATTAATGAACCTAATTAACAATGAACAGCTGTTAACTAATGTTATCAAAGATGAATAAATACTATAAAAAATGTGCCAAACAAACAAATATTTTAGTAGCAACAAGAAATTGAAAAAAATACAGTATACAGTACCAACTGTACAATTTAGCTGCAAAGGGCAAAACCCCATGGGGGGAAAAAAACCTAGCAACAAGAAATACAATCCAGATTCATTGGGGGGGGGGGGGGCTGTTTCATGCATGCTGAGCTATTTACACTGTTAAAGACTTGTATTCCCATGCTAAACATGAACAAAGTTTCAAAAAATAAGTTGGATGTTTGAAAGACTTCCGGTTTGTCACAAGTTTCGGGAAGTTTATTTCGAGTATGGGTCTGCGTGACGTCAACAAGGGCGGAATGTCCTTGTACGGTCTCTTCTCCCGGAAGGGCACGCGTGCGCGACTAGAGCAAAAGAGCAAATGCACGCCCATTAACATGCTGTGCTCGGCTTTAGGGAAGTCACAGGACTTCACAAAATCAACCAAAGAAGTGTCACCAAAGAAGTGTGTTTTTGGTTGTCAGGGCAAGACAACCCTGTAAGTTACATCTTCCCAAAGAAACCAGCGTTAAATGGACAGTGGATGGAGTTTGTTTTTCCGGAGCAGCAACGGAGTTGTGCAAGTTTTTTTGTTTATTCCCTGCATTTCGGAGATGACGGTTATAAACAAGGTCCAGTTCGACGCCGGATTTGAAGGTCGTCTAATGCTGAAAGAGGGAGCAGTCCCAGCGATTAAGGTTCACGGTGGTACGTTGGAAGCAGGCGGTGAGTAAAACTGCTTCAAATGTCTTTGTGATGTTAGCTATCGACACGTTCATTCAAATGCGCAACAATTTCACTGTTTTTCTATGTAAACACTCACTAGTCTGACGTGCAAAACCGTTGCGCTTGCTACTGCTATCGTTAAATTGCATACAATAGTCCATAAACCAAATTGTGTCCTCATAAACCATGAGTAAACACACACAAATGTTGTAAAACTTGCGCATGACAAGCCGCTAAGCAAATATATACAGTTACAGTACATACCACATAGAGACGCCCTGATGTAGTCGTCGTCGTTCCTCCTGTTCAATTTCAGCCTCCGGATCAGATTCTGGGTCATATATGCATGTTTGAATCTGATTGATAGCCATGGTTTCTTTAGGATAACGTTTTTAAATAAACTTTTGCTGATAATTTACTCACCCCCATGTCATTCAAGATGTCCATGTCTTTCTTTCTGCAGTCGAAAAGAAATTAAGGTTTTGGATGAAAACATTCCAGGATTTTTCTCCATATAATGGACGTCAATGGGCTCCAAACGGTTCAAGGTCCAAATGACAGTTTCAGTACAGCTTCAAAAGGCTTTAAATGATACCAAACGATACCAGACGATGAATAAGGGTCTTATCTAGCGAAACGATCAGATCTCTGAGCTCCGCCATACCTTCCGCCAAGTGAGGTCAAATACGATCGTGGTCATAGATATATCGATCGTAGATGCCTCATTCTACTGATCCGTGCAGGATCCGTGCAGGCTACGCATCTACTTATACATCTATGACCACGATCGTATTTGACCTCACTTGGTGGAAGGTATGGCGGAGCTCAGAGATGATCACGCTCGTCTGAAAAGAGGTAAAATAATAGCATAAATACTGCTCGGTTTCTCGCAGAAACTGATCGTTTAGCTAGATAAGACCCTTATTCATCGTCTGGTATCGTTTGGTATCATTTAAAGCCCTTTGAAGCTGTACTGAAACTGTCATTTGGACCTTGAACCGTTTGGAGCCCATTGAAGTCCATCATATGGAGAAAAATCCTGGAATGTTTTCATCCAAAACCTTAATTTCTTTTCGACTGCAGAAAGAAAGACATGGACATCTTGGATGACATGGGGGGGTGAGTAAATTATAAGCAAAAGTTTATTTAAAAGTTAACTAATCCTTTAAAGGTCCCATGGCATGGCATTTTTCTATTATTTTATAGTGTTTCCTGAGGTGTACTTATATTATTAGTATGATTTTTACATCATAAAATGTCATAATTTAGAAATAAAAGGCATTTTTTCTATACTGCTGTTTGCCCTGTGGCTGAATGCCCTGCTTCAAGAGGCGTGTCTGCTGTGAGACTTCAGTAAAAACGCCCACTGTTGTGATTGGCTGACATCTTTGCATTTTAAATGAGCGGAGGGGGCGTGGTTTAACGAGGCACGAGCAGGCACGAGTCTGCCAGAGAGACGGATGGACCTGTGTTCACTTCTCATCAGTTCTCTCAGCATGTCTCAGTTCAGGGTGAACTGTTGTAGTTACTAGCATATACTTCAGGTTATTAGTTTATTTCTAGTCGGAGGGACTGTCACTCATGTCAGAAAGTTAGTAACTTTAGTAAATTATGGATCAGCGCTGACTCGAGACGCGAACCGTTCAAAACGATTCAGTCCGATTTGGTGAACTGGTTCGGTTCACTAAAAAGAACCGATTCAAAAGAATGATTCGTTCGCGAACCGGACATCACGGAGACGAAGCGATTGCTAACAAAGTTATTTATAGTAACTACTGAGTTATGAGAGCGCTGTCAGTCAGCGCGAGTTTATTGTGTTTGTATCTGAGAGTTCTGAATAAACACGAGTCCCAGTCACACCGAGTCCTCTTCATCATTATTCTACCAACTTTGTAACACATGCAATGTATCATTACAGCGAGATGAACGAGTTAGTAAGTGTTGAATATAGCATTATTTCTAGATATGTTCCAAACATATGAATAGCGTCGTTGACGCGCATTGAGTAACTTACACAGCGCAAACAAAGACACAACAGCTGTAATCGAATGTAATCCAGTTTATTGTGGGGAAAGCTGGCTAGCCTAGCCCAGATACCCTCACGCTTACCCTCCTTCTGCTTAATCTCACGCCGCGTTTGGTGCCTCCGCTGTGGGCCAGATGCAGTACTGGGGGTCGGGGATGTTGGAGGCCGAGCTTCGGCGTGTGTGAAGTTTATCTCTAAAGATGTGACTGCTGATGTTAAACAGAAAAGACTGTATGCACATTTAAGAACAGATAGACGCGACGAGGACGTACAAAAACACTGACTCTCAAGATAGAAAACACCGTTCTGTCGGGAGAGAGAGAAGCCGCTGCGTGTCCACAAATAATAAATAATTAGCTACACATCAGAAATCACTGATCACAGATCAGAAGGAACTGAAGAAAGACTTCTGTTTTCATTTGTACATCCAAACACTGAGAAACTGCCAGTGTTCACTCGTTCACAAGTAACGTTAATGATCTCTCGAGTGTTTGCATGGGCGTGCCAGATTCTCAGGGCGGGGGAAAGGGAGGAAACCGTGCCTGCTTGGACGTCAAACCAGGAGCCTTCAGGATTGGCTAGTCGGGCCTGTCATTTTCTCAAAGGCAGAGAGAGACAGCCAGAACTCGGTTTTACCCCGATCAACATTTCTATCCACTTGGGGACAATATTCAGGCTAGGGGAACTCATATTAATGTTGAAATACCTCATAAAATGAAAATTTCATGCCATGGGACCTTTAAGGATGTCACCGCTTTCAGACGCTCTCAACGGAATAGCTGCGCGCGCTCGTGATTCTTTAGCTCCGCCCACACGATACGCCTCCAGCCGCTCTGCTTTATTCGTAAAGACTCGGTACAGCGTATCTTTCTTTTATAAATATAATAAAACTAAAGACTTTCCGGAGATATGAAGGATGCAATCCCCACCCCATCAGGTACGCATCTCTCTCTTTCTCTCCCTCTCGATAATTAATTCAAATAAATTTGTCCATTCAAATAAACGTAATCCTACACACAACTTTTTTATCTCTGTGTTTGATTCAAAGCGGGCAGTGTTAGATCTAACAAGCCGTAACTGACGAAAATAACCGTCAGCTTTACCCTTCCGGTCAAATATTGCACTGCAAACATCAATAACAGCATTAAGTTGTCAATCCCGGCAAATGACCATGAATAAACTACATTATGCGATTTTAATGCACTTTGCGAAGGCAACCACAATCAGGGTTTCTTCCTACATGTGGGCGGGAATTAAATGCCCCTTTCCACTGATTGGTCAAGAATATGGCTTGACTTTTCAAAGTTTTTTATGTTCTGGGGTGGAAAACGAATAATCAGCTTGATTATTTGATCTCTACATGTGGGCTGGAATTAACCCCTTAAGACCCCTTTCTGCTTCAGTTGTTCAGTGCAACAGAATAAAAGTCCTCCACTGTTATAACTGTATGGGTTCTTAATGTGTTTATTGCAACTTCATTCCCGCCCACATGTAGAGGTTGAATAATCAAGCTGATTATACGTTTTCAACACCAGAACGTTAAACCAAAAATCAAACCAAAAGTTTCCTTGTTTTTCCGTTTTTGTTTTTTTGTTGCAAAAAAGTGCAGTTTTCTATTTTTTCTGATTTCAATATTAAATCAAAAAACAAATGAACGGAAGATACCCTGGTTCTTTGCCTCCATTTTAAAAACGTTTAAGGCACAGCTAATTATCCCTTATATATAGGTCAATGGTTGAGTTTTGATCAAACAGACAAAAACACTAAACGTGTGAACAGAGCAAACCCGCATTTAACTTCCTCTTGATGGTGGTTAAAATCACCCTATTTTTTCGATGCTCTGAGGTAAAGTTTAATCTCTACAGTCGTGTGAAAGAAACAAGACTGCATCATGCTGAAGTGTTTTAACATCCTGAAGATCGTGCAGCTTTACATCTGTGAGATTATTGTACTTTATGGATATTTTATTGTTCTTTGTAAGGTGATTTATAATGTTTATTGAGACAATAATGCACTGTAAAAATTTATAATCTTCCCAACTCAAAATTTTCTAAATTTTCTAAAATCTAAATCTAAATTTTTCAATTGGCCAAATTGAATTTCTATTAATTGAATTTTATCAATTGTGGCAACAGCCTGTTAACATGGGCTCAATTAGAAATAATATGTTGAGCCAGTGGAGAATTTTAATTTACCAACACTGTAAAAAATGTCAGGCCTCTCCAATTTAAAATTTTCTAGTGACCGATCACATCTAAATTTTTCAATTTGGCCAACTAAAAAATTTAGATGTGATTGCTCACTAGAAAATTTTGAATTGGAGAAATGGTTTACAGTGAAACTGTGAGGTTGGTCCAATTAAATATTTTAAATTGTAGTAACAATTGTTTATTTCTCACTGTCCCAAAAGACAAAAATGACTAAAAACATAAATATATTAAGCAAAATACAGAACACAGACAACAGGGTTGACATTTTATCACATTACTTTATTAACAAGTAAATTCCAACACAGGATATTTGGTGAAAATACCTTATTTTCAATAAGGAAAACTCTATATATTTAAGAAGTCTTCTGCATAACAGGATGTCTTAAAGTGGTGAAGAAAACACGGCACTGCAAGCTAAAAACCTGCAAATAAAAATAAAAACTAACATTAATGACAAAGTTTCCCTGCATCACATCTGGCAAATGACAGAACAGAAGTTACTTCATTATATAATGAGGATGAGACGAATTAATGGATGAATAAGAAAATCGAGCTTGACGTGTTTGATATTAAAAGGCAATAACTTAAAGAGCACCTATCATGGCATTTAAAATGTTCCAAATATTGTTTTAGAAGTCCCCAACAACAGTTTTGCATGCATGCAATGACAAAAAAGACTTTAGTTTTCTTATAATATGCATTTATTTTTACCTGTTTTGACAGCGATTCTCAAATGATTCCTTTAGTGATTCACTTTTCAAAACCCCGCCTTTACGTGACGCTAATCTCCGGTGATTGGTCAGATGACCCAGTCAGTTGTGATTGGTATAGTCTGTGCAGATATTCTCGGAAACGGAACGCCCATCAAAGTCTTATAATGACAGTAATTTGTTAATATGTGTCAGGAGTTATGAATATGAAAACCGCGTCGGTACTGTTTGATTGTAATATGAGCCTCAGCTGATCTCATTCATAAAAAAACTCCTCACGAAGACTCGCGACAAATCAACATCCCTCAGGGCTTTTAGTTCAAAACTGTGCAGATGAGGAGACATATTGATAGATTCTCATATGTCTGTGTCAAATTTCTAAACAGAGGAGTATTTTTTATTCAATACTTCCTCAAAATGGGCAGAAATAGCCTAATCATGAGCGATTGAGTCTCTTATGTGTTGTTTTCAATTCATACTGGCAGCCGGAGGGCGCTCTGTGCACATGTAATCCATATATGGTACAGACAGACGAAGAAGATACCATGTGCCATAATAAAAGTCCATAATAAAAGCTTCCTGAGATCGCGAAACATACATTTGACGACTAATAATAAACACTCAATCGCGACGATGTATGGTTTGTCTTCAAGCCACTTAGTCTTAGCTCATCCTTGGGCAGATGAAAAAAGTTTGCTTTTGAGTCGCACTTCAGAACACAGCGTCTCGTGGCCATGATGTTTTTTAGTTTTCACTGGCGTCTTGGAGCGCAATAAGTGGGCGTATCGTATTCAAATAACTTGACAAGTTGACGTCATCTAGTCAGAGAAAAAGCTTCGGTCTTCTAACGATTCTTAAAAATGACTCCGAGTCGACTCTTACTTTTGAAAGAAAATAACTATATATACGGTGCACTGTCATATTTCAAGCTATCACAGGATGTTTTTGTTCACTTAGATCTATGTTACACACTACATGAAAGGTAAATTTCAAAATTCCATGATAGGTGCTCTTTAAGCCCTGAAAGAGGTCGACGCCAAATGCAATCTCCGGCACCGTGTTCAACGGTCGCATGCCGCATATATCACACAAATGACTTAATTTACTTATTACCTATCATTTTAGACATATAAGACATTAGGAAAATAAAACTATTGGCTATAGAGTAAACGAGAACACACGCATGAAACCAATGAATGCATGAACTCGTGATTCTACAAAATGTCTTTTAAACTTCATACCGTGTCATAAAGCAAAACTCTGTAGAATAATTTCAGTGCTAAATACTCACCAATGTCTTTGTGAGAAGAATATCTATATTCTCTTGGGAATGTCTGTTTCGGTCTTCAGCACCTGCTGGTTCGCCTCCGCTCGCGCTGCCGCTCCCGCGCTTCGCATTGAAATCTCCACACAAACGGTTTTTTTCAAGCGCATTTTGCGCATGCGTATACCGTTTTTCGGACGTAGGACTTGTTCAGCCAACATGGATTTTTCACTTCGACTTCATAGATTGACTGAGCACAATTAAATATGTTCGGTGAATATACAATTTTAATTTTGAGTTAAGACCTTAAGCTATGATTAGTACAATGCATCTTTTTGCATGGGGATAATTATTTGGAAGTCATATTGGGCCAATATGTAATGATCAATTGTCACAATTTTTCCAAAAAATTTTTTTTTACAGTGTGCATATTCACTGTGTGTGGTGTTTATTTCACAGGTCTGCTCGTGTGGTGTGAAGCTGCAGGGACTTTAACAGATCAACTAACAGATTTGGGTCAAAATGTGACCATTAACTGTGATTTTGTAAAGGAGGTTAACTGGTTATTACTTAAACTACCAGATCCTCCAGTTATGATATTACGCACTTTCACATCTGCAGCTCCTCATTACTACAATAATAGATTTAGACACAAATATTCAGTGCAAAGTGAACATCGCCTGTTCATAAATAATGTCACTATTGATGATTTAGGACTTTATTACTGTGTGACGACAGACTCACCTCCAAAATACAGCGACGGCACCAGACTGCACATCATTGGTGAGTAACCATTCAGTGATTATTGATGTAATACAACAAATTATTCAGTGCATCTTTTTAGACCATTATGTAAAGTAACGAAACATTTCAATGGCTGCATAGTGCTGATTATATTATATATTATACAGAACCGACTGAAGAGATCCAGAATCATACAGTGGTGACGTACATTGAGAAGAATCAGACACATTGGCAGATTATAGTCATATCTGCTTTTATAAATAGTCTTCTGATCATTGTGATCATAGGTGAGCTCTTTGATGAAATTATGTATGGCTCCAAATGGGGACATTGTGCTCTTAAATACTTCTCATGATGCTTTTCTTTTTTAAGAATATTTCAACAGCTCTTACAGTTACTGCTCTTATAGTGACTGAAATTGTTATGTTATAAAAAGAACAAAAACATGAAATGTGGGTGATTAAAAAATGTTTTTGGCTTAACTACACTGTAACAAAAATTCAGGTCTCCAATAGATCATTTTCTAGTTACTGATCACATCTAAATGTTTCAGTTGGCCAAATTGAATTTCTGTGAATTGATGCATTTTAATTCACAGAAATTCAATTTGGCCAACTATTTGGCCTACACCAACAATTGGAGACCTGATTTTTTTTTTTTTTATAAGTGTACTCATTTAATGTTAAATCTGAAATCACTTTGTCACAGGACTATTAAAGGTGTTTGTTCATGGAAGAAGCAGAGACGACTTGAAACCATTTCAAGATACAGACCTACTGAATCTTCAAGATATGGATTTCAAACAACCTCAAGACTCAACACAAACACGGATATATTACATGGAACTATAAAGCAACATAGTATGTCTCTATGTTTGTCACAATCACCAGTGAGAGTGCCCCTGATTACCACCTGAGGGCACTCCACCCCGGACTTGTCACTTCATCATAAACTACATTACCCATAATCCTTTGCCCGGGCTCATCTTCACTCATTGTTTGCATCTGTGTCACATTACCCCATTACCCCAGCCTATATAAACTATGTTCACTCTGTCAATCATTGCTAAGTCTTGTACGTTGTATCTGCATTTCTGAGCATTTCCCTGGTTTCATGTCTCTGGTTTTGGATTTCTTGCCTGTTCCGTGGATTACCCGTATGCCTGTCTCTCCTGTCTTGTTTGCTGTATTGGACTGATTACCTGTTATGACCTCTTGCCTGTTTGTTGACTACGAGTGTGGATTACCCTCTGAATAAAGCTGCATTTGGATCTTCTACCTTCTGTCTCAGAGCAGTTTCGTTACAATGTTTAAGTATAAAGCTCATAAATATGGTTATAATTAAGCATATGTGCTGATATTCAGGCCAGTAGTGTGACTAAGAGCTTGATATTAATTTATACATCAAGTTATGTGCTGGTTAGGGCCAACTACGTGGAGCGGAGCATGCTTTAAAACTTGGGTGTTTATTTTTATAGATCAGCATTTGCCTATTATTTTTAATCAACATTCGTATTGTGCAATTGTTCAAGAATGGATTGCATATGTTTAAGACTTAGGTGTTTATTTTCATAGATCAACATTTGCCTATTAAAAAAATGTATATTGTGCATTTATATTGATAATATGTTTGGAAGCATGCTTAAAGATTTGAGTGTTTGTTAACATTAATCTGATATCGGCATTTATTTTGCAATTGCTAAAGAATAGATTAAATATGTTTGCGCTCATCTTTGCTGAAAGAGGTTTCCAAATCTGTACAGGTGCGCTTTATTTGCGCGGTGTTAGAGGCAAAGAATGTTGCTCCAGCATTTTCTGTCATCGTAGTTTGGGCACCAGTAGTCCACCACTCATAGTCCACCACACCAGCCAATAAATCAAGCACACACTGTACACCCCCCCCCCTACACATTTATATTACACACAGGATGTTCAGGTCCACTGGACTCAGGGCTGATAAAAGTGTGGAAATTGTAGGTCATGAGTACCTTTACTCTGTCCTCCTCCTGTCAGGGCCTGCTGTTAGTGTGTGTATGTTCATGTATATGGTTTATGAGGACACAAATGTGTATAATGACATGGGTATTACAACGTAAACATGGTTTAGGACGACATCTGTGTCTTCATACCATATGGGGCACCCTGGAGTCCTCGAGGCAGGAGCACTGGGACCTGACTGGGAAGCCTCCAGGGTGGAGCTGTGGGCGGCCATGGCGGGTCAGGAGCCGTGGGAAGCCTCCAGGGTGGAGCCGTGGGCGGCCATGGCGGGTCGGGAGCCTCGGGCAGAGCAGGAGACCTGGGCGGGTTTGGAGCCGTTGTGCGCCTAAGCGGGACAGGAGTCTTTGGGCGCCTTGGCGGGACAGGAGTCTTTGGGCTTCTTGGAGGGACAGGAGTCTTTGGGCGCCTTGGAGGGACAGGAGTCTTTGGGCGCCTTGGAGGGACCAGAGCCCCACCCACATGTGTGCCACCCACATGTTTCCCACCCACAGGTACATAGCCCCCCCCAACATTTTCTTTGTGAAATTCAGGGGTGGAATGGAGGGCTCGTGGAATGGGACGGGCTTGTGGGCTGGAGCCATCCTGCGAGGTGGAGTGGGCTCATGGAAGGCTGGAGCGGCCTCGTGGAAGGCTGGGGCAGCCTCGTGGAAGGCTGGGACGGGCTCGTGGAAGCCTGGGGCGGCCTCGTGGAAGCCTGGGGCGGCCTCGTGGAAGCCTGGGGCGGCCTCGTGGAAGGCTGGAGCGGAGTCCAGGAAGTCCAGGAGGGCTGGAGCGGAGTCCAGGAGGGCTGGAGCGGGTCCAGGAAACACGGAGCGGAGTCCAGGAAACACGGAGCGGAGTCCATGAGGGCTGGACTCAGGAGGGCTGGAGCGGAGTCCAGGAAACACGGAGTGGTAGGATTGCTCCCAAAGTTTATTAACCACCCTTCACTCTCCGGTGTTGCAGAGAATGCTTGCTGGTTGAGGGTTGGAGGTCCCACAGGATGCTGGTATGGGCCTGGAGACATAACTGGACACTGTACTGGGCCTGGAGTGGAACTGGGTGCCTGTGAATGAGTGGCGGTGGTTTCCTCATCCACCTCACCGACCGTAAGGGGAGAACCACTCAGCCGCATCACATAGTCAAGGTATTGGGCCAGGGAGCATGTGGTTGCTGGTGTAGGTGCCTGGCAGAACAGGTGGTTATCCAGCCCAGTACAAAAAATGCCCTTTAGTATCCCATCTTCCCATGGTACCTGGTGTGCCAAGATGAGGAACTCCTCGACGTACTCCTCAATTGGCCGCTGGTCCTGGGAGATGGACATCAGCAGGTCAGCTGGGTCTCGGTAGGGATGGCAGACGCGAAACAGACGTTTCGGGGCTTTGCCGAGATCCCGAAGCGCAGATGTTTCGAAACACTGCTCCGAACTGTGATTCGAAACACCCATGTCACGTGACTATGGCTAAATGAAGCTTCAAAGTGTTTCATCAGGTGGCGCCTTCCGAAACTGCGTTGATTAAAGGGGGCGGGAACAAGCCACACAGTCACACATCTGTATAAACCTAATTCACCACAGTTTAAAAGTGAAGTAAATCCATCTTCACCTCGTGGGTTTTTGTGAGAGGAGAGTGATTTTGTGATAGCAGTGATTTTGTGATAGCAGTGAGATTTATAGTGCGCTTTGGTTAGTTATATTTAGGCTAGATTTAAATTAGATATAGGCTATTGACTGATAGGTATAGACAGTGACATATAGTTAGGATAGATATAGTGACACATTCATATAGGCTAAGTTAGATAGTGACAGATAGATAGCACAGCATAAGTTAGATATGTAGAATTATATAGATATAGATTCATAGGTGATATATAGATAGATATATTAATAGAATATATAAAAATGGAGGCTGCACGCAAGAGATGCCGTACATCTGTGGTGTGGGAGCATTTCCATTTGGAAGCACCAAATAAAGTGAGATGTGTGTATTGTGATAGGCAGCTAGCCTTCTGCAACAATACATCATCCATGTATTTACATCATCCAAAAATATTTGTGCATGCCAGCAACAAGTGTCCCTTGTGATAGGATTTTTTCAAAGGCTGGAGAAATTATATGTAAAAAAAGAAGTCAGCTGAGTCCTTCAACAGCAGAGCAATTCATATTTTTGAATAAAAATGTTTTGTGACAAATGTGACACATTGTGGCTTTATTTATTTTATTAATGTTCATTTTGTATAACAAACAAAAAATATATATAGTTCTTTACAATGACGAGGCTACAGGTTACAAAACCAAGATCATGTAGTTGTCAGACAGATGTTAAAAAATTTTTTTTTACATGGATCATTGTCAAGGTATTTCAGATCAACACATGAAAATGACCACTAGATGGCGCCGTAGAGACGGGTGTCAGATTGATTCGAAGCTTCGAAACAATATGACACATTTGCTTCAACTGCTTCAGTGCTTCACGAAGCCTCGGTCTGCCCATCACTAGGTCTCGGGAGATAAGGCCCATGCTGCTGTCGGTATTTGGTCTGGTTATCTGTTACGGATGTGCTCAGGCAGGAAGGCAAAGACAAGTAAGTAGAATACTCAAACAACGTTGGAGACTCAGGAGACTCAGGAGACTCAGGAGACTCAGGAGACTCAGGAGACTCAGGAGACTGACATATAACATAGCAACACAACTTACATAAACGTGACCAGACAAAGAATGAATGAACAAAGAGGAACTTAAATACAAACACAGATGACTGGATAAATGAAGGACAGGTGATACAGGAGATGATTGACTAAACACAGCTGAACAGAACTAGACTAACGAGGGTAACTAAGGAAACAGACAAGTGGCGGGAAACTCAGACAAAGGAACATGTGACAAATGAACCCAGGAAGTACAAAAAACAACAGAGACAGACTAGATATGTGACAGCGGTATACAGATAAGTAAATTGTGTGAAAAATACTGTGTTTTTTTACACGCGAAACATGAACACGTGTTATATTGCACACTGTAAACACAATCAAAGCTTCAAAAACACAGGAAAAACGGGACCTTTAATGTTATTTTATTGTATTTAGCCCTCAGGTATTCCTACTAATTGGTCACACTCATACTCATTGATGGTCAAATGATTGATGGTTTTAAATGTTAATAACGTACATATCCTTATTTCCTTATGTGTACAGTAGTCTATGAATTGATACTGAAATCGAAATCGATATACCGCTGTATACCGTCAGCCCCTCAACACTGTTTCTTGAAGGTTAGGATGGTCTCATCAGATCAGATTGAGGTTAAAACACATTAGAAGTTAATGTGGATCATAAGCTGACAAATTGCTTCTCCTGTCAAAATATTTAAATACAGAGCAGAATGAAAACACAAGTCGGGCACTAAAGTTACAATCTTCTCTGGTCTTGATTGTGCTCTTTGTTTTTGTCTTTTTCATCTAGTGTACATAAAGACAATTGCATTAGGTTGAGTCAAAACAAATGAAAACATTATTTTTATGACAATTAAGCACATTTCTCCAAATTCTCATTAGTGTAATGTGTATACCGACCAGGCATAACATTATGACGATAGGTGAAGTGAATAACACTGATTATCTCTTCATCACGGCACCTGTTAGTGGGTGGGCTATATTAGGCAGCAAGTGAACATTTTGTCCTCAAAGTTGATGTATTAGAAGCAGGAAAAATGGCCAAGCATAATGATTTGAGTTTGACAAGGGCCAAATTGTGATGTCTAGACGACTGGGTCAGAGCATCTCCAAAACTGCAGCTCTTGTGGGGTGGGGTGTGGTGTTTATTTCACAGATCTGCTCATATGGTGTGAAGCTGCAGATACTTTAATAGATCAACTAACAGATTTGGGTCAAAATGTGACTATAAACTGTGATCTTGATGTAAAGCAGGTTTATTGGTTATTATCCTCCAGTTATGATATTAAGCTCTTCTACAGCTACGTTTTACTACGGAAAAACTTTTAAGCAGAAATATTCATTGCAAAATAAACATTGTCTGTTCATAAACAATGTCACTATTGATGATTTTGGACTTTATTACTGTGTCACCAGAGACATAAAATACAGCGACGACGCAAGACTGAAAATCATTGTTGAGTGACCATTTAGTGATGATACTGATGTTATACAGAATTTAACCCTTGATGTATCGTAATTTATGAATGACACAGAGAAAATTGCATTTTAAAAAAATGTAATTTTACTATTATAATGGCATTCCCTTCAGCCAATTAAATTCAAATATATGTACCATGTGGTTGACATTTTGAATAAATCATTTTTTATAATTTCTTATAAACTTACCAGCGTCAGTTACCTTGCTTCACGGCAATTCACAAATCCTCTCCCGTGACCTCATGGGATAGTAAAGGGTCCATCGTATGCACACCGGTGATTTTACTGTTTTATGAAAATTGTGAATTTAGACATTCTACTTGTTTTTCGCCTACTATATAATAGAGAAGTATGCGATTTCAGATGCAGCCATGCTGTCAAGGCTCCATTGCGACTTCATTTTAGATGGCTATTGCATTGATAGGTTTGTACTTATTTTACTACAGTAAAAGTGTTATTGAACAGTAACAAATAGACAAACTCTAGATCTACAAAAATATCCTTTGATTGTTCTAATGTGTGAATTCAGTGATGTTTCATATTAACTGCCGTTTCAGATATGGTGAAGAGCAACAAATGGACAATCTACAGCTCAAAAAATCCATAGGTAAGATCTTTAACCCTTAAACAGGCAATGTGCATCACAGAATACATACTCTTTAATTGCTTGTACGAAGCATGAGATTTAAATTTTCTGTTCTCGTTTTGTCAGTTTGACCTAAAGCTAACACGTTCACACATGGAGCTGGACATTCTGACTCTGTAGAAAGTATATATTAATCTTACTTCAGCAAAAAATGCAAAACAACTGCTAAAATTAATTGTGAACATTGTATTGATGTTGAAAAAGAAAATTATGCTGCTCATGCTGTTATTTAACGCATTTTGGAAAGTTTGTATCCCCTGAGATGCGTTGCCAGATTTGGGTAAGAAAAATAGGATTAAAAATTGCATTATTGATGGGTGTGGGTTTTGGGTTGTAGGGGGGACTGTAGTCTCGTGTAGCCAGACCTTCAGCCTGAACTCCATCGCTCCATCGAGGTCTGGACTCCATCGCAGCTTTCATTGGTCTAGGACCGCCGAAGAAGACGTTTAACTGACATGTAACGCAACCAATCACAGTTTGTTTTTTTTCCGGTGACCCTGCAATAACAGACCGGTGTGCATCTACAAATTATTCATTCATGAATGTTGTTCAAGGGAACAATGGAGCCGGCAACAATGGAGCCACAAACTTCACATACTTAGAAAATCCAGTGTTTAGGTGATCCTGGTAAGCGCTCATTATCACAGTTATAAACACAACGGCGTTCTTCTTCCATGAGGGAGTTTGGAGTCATGGCATTTGTTTCCAGGCGGACCATTAAAGAACGTAACACACACGTCTCGCGGACATCCTGTATAATTCAACCAATCAGATGAGAATTTAGAAAATCCTGAAGTGTTTCCAGAAAAGTGTGCCGTATGCATCAGACGTTCAGCCAATGGTCCATGGGTTGAGACTAGGGGGACTGTAGAAATCTCGTTTCAACGTTTGGGCTCTTAGTCCTGGAGGGCCAACGCCCTGCAGAGTTTCATTCCAACCCTAATCAAACACACCTGAACCAGCTAATCAATGCCTTCAGGATTACTAGAAAGCTACAGGTAGGTGAGTTTTATCAGGGTTGGAGCTAAACTCTGCAGGGCAGTGGCCCTTCAGCACCAGGTTTGCCCATCCCTGTTATAGACCCTCCTGGCTTCAGGGCCCCCTGTACTGTACACAGTCCCCCTTCTCAATCTATGTATTTTGAGTTAAAAATTGTCAAAATGTTAATACTTACGTGTAAAACTAATATATTGCGCTTAGATAACTATATCTTTGCATTTTAACTAGATATTTTCATGCAGGGTTTCATGCAGCTCATTTTATGGTAGAACAGGGGTGTCCAACCCTGCTCCTGGAGGACTGATCAAACACACCTGAAAAATATCTGTGAGTATCTGTGATACTCAAAGCTGGGTCCGCCAGAGTGGGGCCATTAACAGTACTGTATGTTCGCTCTCCCTGATTTTTTTCAAGACTTGGGGAAGGAGCGAAACTGGAGGGAAGGCATAAAGCAGGCGGCTGGGCCATGGTTGGGCCAGTGCATCCTTGCTTTTTGAAAAATATATTGGGCAATGAGCATTTTCTTTGGAGGCGAAGATGTCGACCTCTGGCCTCTCGAAAACTTAAAAAAACTTTTAAACTTTGAAAAAGTTTATTTATATAGCGCTTTTTACAATGCAGATTGTTTCAAAGCAGCTTCACAGTGTTAAACAGGAAAATAATGCAACAGAATTTGATGCGGCTGTACAGCCGCTCTGGAGAAAGCGGTGATGTCATCAGCTCATTTCAATTATCATACAGTGACAATGTGGGCAGATCAGTAATTTAGTTTATGTATTTAATTTAGTTTAGTAATTACATTTATTTGGATATTTAGTTGAAAATGTTTTTGCAAATTTGCTCCCTGGTTAATTTTGCTCGGCACATGCACCCCTCTCAGCGAGTGCAGGTTGCCTTCTGCCCATAAGAGGAGACTTCTGACCATCTGGATGAGTCGTCTCGATCTGAGCCCGCCCTAGTGGTTTATGTAGAAAACCACTGTCGTGTTGTCCGTGTGGACCAAGACATGGTGACCGGAAAGACGAGGTAGGAAGGTCTTAAGGGCTAGCACTACCGCCAGCATTTCTAGCCAGTTTATGTGCAACCGCGCCGTGTTGGAGGCGTCCGTGGTGACCACCATTCATCTTGAGACTGTCCCCAAGTTCACCCCTGCCTCATAGAGGTGGGGCTTTGACCAAGGGGCCAGGGTTTTGACACAGCTGTGGCCCACTTTGATCCAAAGCTGGCCTGAGCGCCAAGCTTGGGGAGGAACCCGTGGTTTCAGCCAGTACTGCAGGGGGCGCATGTGCAGCATACCCAGCGGAAGTACTGGGGAGGCTGAGGCTATTAGGCCCAGCATCCTCTGAAAGGTTCTTAGGGGTCTGTTGGTTCCTGTTATGAACAACTGCGCGAGCTGCTGGATAGTCAGAGCCCGTTCATTCGACAGCCACACCCTCATTTGGGTTGAGTCTAAAATCGCTCCCAGGAAAGACATTCTCTGCCTGGGAAGTAACAGATTTGTGAAATTCTAATTACGCCTCTGACTGGGCCAGAATGAGCCAGTCGTCGAGGTAGTTCAAAATGCACATTCCCGTTTGTCTTAAAGGGGAAATAGCTGCGTCCATGCACTTCGTAAAAGTGCGGGGGGCCAGAGACAGACCGAATGGTAGGACTGTGTACTGGTAGATTTTCCCGTCGAAGGTGAATCTCAAGAAAGGCCTGTGACGAGGGATAACTTGGATATGAAAGTATGCATCTTTCAGATCCACTGAGAAGAGCCAATCCATTGGGCGGACCTGCGCGATGATTTGTTTCAGTGTTAACATTCTGAAAGGCCGTTTGACAAGGGCCTTGTTCAGATGCCTGAGATCTAGGATGGGTCTGAGACCACCATCCTTTTTGAGAACGAGGAAGTAGCAGCTGTAAAAGCCTGACTCGCACTGGGCTGGGGATACCACCTCTATGGCCCCTTTTTCCAGTAGGCTCTGAACTTCGGTTTTGAGGACGTGAGACATGAAGCGGGGTGGTTTGCGAGCGAATTGGAGCGAGTAACCTTGTTGAATTGTGTTTATGACCCAATGTGACACCTTCAAGGCCTCGGCCCGGACTCACAAGGGGTTTTATAGTGTCGAGTGGCAGCGCGCTGGGCAGGGCGCTGTCCCTCGTGTGTGGAAGAGAAGGAATGCTCTTTTGTTGAGTATTTATATTTTTTATTGGTTTCGCTATAACAGCAGTCGAGTGCAAGAGAGCATGCATCAGCGCAGGCTATTTGCTTACACTCGCAACACATACAACAACATTTTTTCCCTTGACCGGAACTGGAATGGGCCGTTGGGGTTAGCTTTTTGGAGGGCGGTTCGGCTTTTGCGGAACCTAACCTCCTCTCTTCCTGTTCAGCTGATCAGGCGTAATCTTAGCCTGCTTGGCCGGCGGAAGTGGAAGCCCTGCCCGCTAAGGCCGAAGTGGTTCTGCAGGGCTTTTTGAAAAATATATTGGGCAATGAGCATTGTCTTTGGAGGCGAAGATGTCGACCTCTGGCCTCTAGAAAACTTAAAAAAACTTTTAAACTTTGAAAAAGTTTATTTATATAGCGCTTTTTACAATGCAGATTGTTTCAAAGCAGCTTCACAGTGTTAAACAGGAAAATAATGCAACAGAATTTGATGCGGCTGTACAGCTGCTCTGGAGAAAGCGGTGATGTCATCAGCTCATTTCAATTATCATACAGTGACAATGTGGGCAGATCAGTAATTTAGTTGATGTATTTAATTTAGTTTAGTAATTAAATTTATTTGGATATTTAGTTGAAAATGTTTTTGCAAATTTGCTCCCTGGTTAATTTTGCTCGGCACATGCACCCCTCTCAGCGAGTGCAGGTTGCCTTCTGCCCATAAGAGGAGACTTCTGACCATCTGGATGAGTCGTCTCGATCTGAGCCCGCCCTAGTGGTTTATGTAGAAAACCACTGTCATGTTGTCCGTGTGGACCAAGACATGGTGGCCGGAAAGACGAGGTAGGAAGGTCTTGAGGGCTAGCACTACCGCCAGCATTTCTAGCCAGTTTATGTGCAACCGCACCGTGTTGGAGGCGTCCGTGGTGACCACCATTCATCTTGAGACTGTCCCCAAGTTCACCCCTGCCTCATAAAGGTGGGGCTTTGACCAAGGGGCCAGGGTTTTGACACAGCTGTGGCCCACTTTGATCCAAAGCTGGCCTGAGCGCCAAGCTTGGGGAGGAACCCGTGGTTTCAGCCAGTACTGCAGGGGGCGCATGTGCAGCATACCCAGCGGAAGTACTGGGGAGGCTGATGCTATTAGGCCCAGCATCCTCTGAAAGGTTCTTAGGGGTCTGTTGGTTCCTGTTATGAACAACTGTGCGAGCTGCTGGATAGTCAGAGCCCGTTCATTCGACAGCCACACCCTCATTTGGGTTGAGTCTAAAATCGCTCCCAGGAAAGACATTCTCTGCCTGGGAAGTAACAGATTTGTGAAATTCTAATTACGCCTCTGACTGGGCCAGAATGAGCCAGTCGTCGAGGTAGTTCAAAATGCACATTCCCGTTTGTCTTAAAGGGGAAATAGCTGCGTCCATGCACTTCGTAAAAGTGCGGGGGGCCAGAGACAGACCGAATGGTAGGACTGTGTACTGGTAGATTTTCCCCTCGAAGGTGAATCTCAAGAAAGGCCTGTGACGAGGGATAACTTGGATATGAAAGTATGCATCTTTCAGATCCACTGAGAAGAGCCAATCCATTGGGCGGACCTGCGCGATGATTTGTTTCAGTGTTAACATTCTGAAAGGCCGTTTGACAAGGGCCTTGTTCAGATGCCTGAGATCTAGGATGGGTCTGAGACCACCATCCTTTTTGAGAACGAGGAAGTAGCAGCTGTAAAAGCCTGACTCGCACTGGGCTGGGGATACCACCTCTATGGCCCCTTTTTCCAGTAGGCTCTGAACTTCGGTTTTGAGGACGTGAGACATGAAGCGGGGTGGTTTGCGAGCGAATTGGAGCGAGTAACCTTGTTGAATTGTGTTTATGACCCAATGTGACACCTTCAAGGCCTCGGCCCGGACTCACAAGGGGTTTTATAGTGTCGAGTGGCAGCGCGCTGGGCAGGGCGCTGTCCCTCGTGTGTGGAAGAGAAGGAATGCTCTTTTGTTGAGTATTTATATTTTTTATTGGTTTCGCTATAACAGCAGTCGAGTGCAAGAGAGCATGCATCAGCGCAGGCTATTTGCTTACACTCGCAACACATACAACAACATTTTTTCCCTTGACCGGAACTGGAATGGGCCGTTGGGGTTAGCTTTTTGGAGGGCGGTTCGGCTTTTGCGGAACCTAACCTCCTCTCTTCCTGTTCAGCTGATCAGGCGTAATCTTAGCCTGCTTGGCCGGCGGAAGTGGAAGCCCTGCCCGCTAAGGCCGAAGTGGTTCTGCAGGGCTTTTTGAAAAATATATTGGGCAATGAGCATTGTCTTTGGAGGCGAAGATGTCGACCTCTGGCCTCTAGAAAACTTAAAAAAACTTTTAAACTTTGAAAAAGTTTATTTATATAGCGCTTTTTACAATGCAGATTGTTTCAAAGCAGCTTCACAGTGTTAAACAGGAAAATAATGCAACAGAATTTGATGCGGCTGTACAGCTGCTCTGGAGAAAGCGGTGATGTCATCAGCTCATTTCAATTATCATACAGTGACAATGTGGGCAGATCAGTAATTTAGTTGATGTATTTAATTTAGTTTAGTAATTAAATTTATTTGGATATTTAGTTGAAAATGTTTTTGCAAATTTGCTCCCTGGTTAATTTTGCTCGGCACATGCACCCCTCTCAGCGAGTGCAGGTTGCCTTCTGCCCATAAGAGGAGACTTCTGACCATCTGGATGAGTCGTCTCGATCTGAGCCCGCCCTAGTGGTTTATGTAGAAAACCACTGTCATGTTGTCCGTGTGGACCAAGACATGGTGACCGGAAAGACGAGGTAGGAAGGTCTTGAGGGCTAGCACTACCGCCAGCATTTCTAGGCAGTTTATGTGCAACCGCACCGTGTTGGAGGCGTCCGTGGTGACCACCATTCATCTTGAGACTGTCCCCAAGTTCACCCCTGCCTCATAGAGGTGGGGCTTTGACCAAGGGGCCAGGGTTTTGACACAGCTGTGGCCCACTTTGATCCAAAGCTGGCCTGAGCGCCAAGCTTGGGGAGGAACCCGTGGTTTCAGCCAGTACTGCAGGGGGCGCATGTGCAGCATACCCAGCGGAAGTACTGGGGAGGCTGAGGCCATTAGGCCCAGCATCCTCTGAAAGGTTCTTAGGGGTCTGTTGGTTCCCGTTATGAACAACTGCACGAGCTGCTGGATAGTCAGAGCCTGTTCATTCGACAGCCACACCCTCATTTGGGTTGAGTCTAAAATCGCTCCCAGGAAAGACATTCTCTGCCTGGGAAGTAACAGATTTGTGAAATTCTAATTACGCCTCTGACTGGGCCAGAATGAGCCAGTCGTCGAGGTAGTTCAAAATGCACATTCCCGTTTGTCTTAAAGGGGAAATGGCTGCGTCCATGCACTTCGTAAAAGTGCGGGGGGCCAGAGACAGACCGAATGGTAGGACTGTGTACTGGTAGATTTTCCCGTCGAAGGTGAATCTCAAGAAAGGCCTGTGACGAGGGATAACTTGGATATGAAAGTATGCATCTTTCAGATCCACCGAGAAGAGCCAATCCATTGGGCGGACCTGCGTGATGATTTGTTTCAGTGTTAACATTCTGAAAGGCCGTTTGACAAGGGCCTTGTTCAGATGCCTGAGATCTAGGATGGGTCTGAGACCACCATCCTTTTTGAGAACGAGGAAGTAGCAGCTGTAAAAGCCTGACTCGCACTGGGCTGGGGATACCACCTCTATGGCCCCTTTTTCCAGTAGGCTCTGAACTTCGGTTTTGAGGACGTGAGACATGAAGCGGGGTGGTTTGCGAGCGAATTGGAGCGAGTAACCTTGTTGAATTGTGTTTATGACCCAATGTGACACCTTCAAGGCCTCGGCCCGGACTCACAAGGGGTTTTATAGTGTCGAGTGGCAGCGCGCTGGGCAGGGCGCTGTCCCTCGTGTGTGGAAGAGAAGGAATGCTCTTTTGTTGAGTATTTATATTTTTTATTGGTTTCGCTATAACAGCAGTCGAGTGCAAGAGAGCATGCATCAGCGCAGGCTATTTGCTTACACTCGCAACACATACAACAACATTTTTTCCCTTGACCGGAACTGGAATGGGCCGTTGGGGAGAAAATGTTAGCTTTTTGGAGGGCGGTTCGGCTTTTGCGGAACCTAACCTCCTCTCTTCCTGTTCAGCTGATCAGGCGTAATCTTAGCCTGCTTGGCCGGCGGAAGTGGAAGCCCTGCCCGCTAAGGCCGAAGTGGTTCTGCAGGGCTTAGAAGGATGCGAGACCTTGGGCTTCCATCCCAGCGAAGAGGTCTGGCAGAGGTGCGAGGCCACAGCTTCTTCAAGTGGGGGAAGCTTCTTATATCCCTTTTCGTCAGTGCCGTCGATCGAGGAGAGCGTGTGCGAGGTGGATGAGCAGAGGTGCGCAGAGTAGGGCGCGCGCCATGACTTCGCCAGTTCTTGATGAAAAAAATCTGAATTTATGGCAATCTATGGCATCTTTTATAGGCAGATGCCCCGCACATATTGCCGGGTTCTGCGCTCAGCTTCGCGGGCTCAGCACCGATTGGTTCGCGCAGTTACGCCGCTCTGCCCTAATCATGAGAGCCCTCTTTACTGCTATGGCTGTGCAGTAGCACTGCGTGATTTTATAAGCTTTCAGTGAAATCGGGGAACAGGAGTTAACCCCTAGCGTCTTCAACGCAGTACTACTGACCGTTCAAAAGGGAACCAAGCAATGGTGTTGTTGACTTATGAATTTGCATATGGTTTGTCTTAAAGCATATTAAAACATCACATAGACATATAAACAACATTAAAAACTTGTTTTTCACCACAGGGGTATTTAACCAATAAAACACTATTGGTAACATTTGTTAACATTAGTAAACTATATTAGTTAGCATGAGCTAAAAATTAACAGCTGTATTTTTTATTATTAAATACTATAACAAATGTGAGAAATGAGTTTCACACTTCCTACTCTTTTCTATATAAAATAAAAATTCCATAAAACTGTCAAAACTAATAAATATTATAGTAAGAATTAGAAATTGAATGACATGGCCCAACTATACAATTTAGCTGCAAAGAGCAAACGCCCATGGGGGAAACAAGTTCCCCCGAAAGGAAACGTCTCGGGTTACGTCTGTAACCCTTGTAGGGCCCTATAATTTCTGCGATCACGGAATCGCGGAATTGGCATATAAATGCGGAATCTAACGCAGAATTTCCTGGAATTTTACAGATTTGGAATGAAATGCTGTTTTGTGTGGGAGAAGAACGTATGTCTGGGGAAAATGCAGACCGGGGGAAGCAAATCTGGGTAATACAACCCCTCTCGTCATTTCAGCTCCCCCTTCAAAACAATGGGTGCGTCTCAATCAGCTCCCTAGTTCAGTAGTCAGGACACTGATCAAGGAGCCAGCCCATTGACTTGTGATCAGTGCCCTGACTACTGAACTAGGGAGCTGATTGAGAGGCACCCAATGAAATTATGGCAAAGCGGCTCACTACGGCTCTGCTTTCGTCGGTGGAAAAGTTAATAAACTCAACGCTAAGCCCTCAGTACCAAGGCGAGCAGCTCCCTCGTGGGGAGTACTTGCTGTATTTTTCCTTGTTTTGAATGCACTTTTAATGTTCTGTATGGAAAATAATGTCTTAAATGAACTTGAGAGAAAATGAGATGCGCGGGACAGCGCGTCAGATCCGCGTCATGTTAGGCAGCGGCCGATCTTAAAGTGACAGTAGCACTGATAATGTCTGTCATTAATGTTCATCAAAGAACAACGGGAACAGAGAAAATTGTAGCTTTAATGATGATTAATCTATATTTCACTTATTATTTATGCAGTTAAGAAAGGCGTTGATAACTTTATTAAATTTCTCTGTAGGCTATGTCTAACAGTTAAGGCCATGGGTAAATATAACATTTATTATAATGGGTTTGTGTAAAGATTGTTTTGAGTTCAATTAAATTAAATGTTGTAATTTAATAAAGCCTAATAAATGTTGAAATTGGTAGCTTTCAGTTATACTGTAATGTAACGTCATTCATGTTTTATAGAGACATTGGTATCAGTGATACTGGCCTTCATTCATAAAAAGATGCCATTACAACAAATATTTAAAATATACTGTCTTTAATATGTTTCTTCATTAATTTGGAATATTGAAATATTAAAAACTCATGAATAAGAGTTTTATGATTAATCAAATCATGATTAATTTCAGAAAAAAAATTGATTAATTTTTTTTATCAATTCACAGCACTAATATTTTGTTGTGACTTGAAGTACTTAGAGTGTAGTGTTATGTTGCATCATGCAGTATTTGTCCTGAAAAGTACAGAGTAAATGTGATGTTTGTTACCTCAATAAATTTAAAGTCATTACTATTTTATGTTATATTATATTAACATTAAAAGCACACTCTTTTTACAACTAAAATAATAGTTAAGGGTAAAAAAACTGAATTCCCAAAAATTTTAACAGAAAAAAAGGGAATTAGCAAAAATTTAAACGCAAAAAATGAACTCAGCAAAAATGTTAACGGAAAAAACGGAATTTGGGAAAAAATAAAACGGATTTTATAGGACCCTACCCTTGTTCCCTGAGAAGGGAACGAGACACTGTGTCCCTGCCTGAGAGCGACTTTCTTCATCGCGAAAGCTAACTCTGTTGTGTGCCGTTGCCCCTTTATACATCCGGGTATGCCGTCACATGCTACGTCATGACGCAACACCAATCAGGATTGGTTTAGTTTCATTCATACTCAGATGCACTACACTAAGGGAGCGTCCCCCAAGTGTCGTTCCGACGCTCTCAGGGAACAAGGGTTACAGACGTAACCCGAGACGTTTCGGGGGAACTCACACTGCGTCAGAACGACACTTTGGGGAATGAAATGCCCACTATGCCACACAGAAACACGTCTGCCTTAGTGTGAAACTGCAACCCATGCACACTTAAAGTGATAGTTCTCCCAAAAATGAAAATTTGAGATTTATCTGCTTACCCCCAGGCCATCCAAGGTGTAGGTGTCTTTGTTTCTTCAGAGCTCAACGCGCTGCAAATGAAGAAAACACATGCAAATAGAAAAAACACCTGCAAATAAAGAAAACATCTTCATCAGTTTTACAACACATGCGCAGCAAAAGTTCACAACACATGCAAATAGAGAAACGCGCTGCAAAAAGTCCACAACACATGCAAATAGAGAAACGCTGCAAATACTCACAACACATGCAAATAGAGAAACGCGCTGCAAAAGTCCACAACACATGCAAATAGAGAAACGCGCTGCAAAAGTCCACAACACATGCAAATAGAGAAACGCGCTGCAAAAGTTCACAACACATGCAAATAGAGAAACGCGCTGCAAAAAGTCCACAACACATGCAAATAGAGAAACGCGCTGCAAAAATTCCACAACACATGCAAATAGAGAAACGCACTGCAAAAAGTCCACACATGCAAATAGAGAAACGCGCTGCAAAAAGTCCACAACACATGCAAATAGAGAAATGCGCTGCAAAAGTTCACAACATGCAAATACAAAAACGCTGCTGCAAATAGGCCTGCTCATAATGCACATACGATCAGAATGTTAAAATAAACAAACAAACACCTTTCAGGTGCACCCCACCGAAGACTAATGTACGTCAATTGTTGGTGTTCCCTTAACACTTTCGTTTTGGTATGCCAGTCCCGGCGCCAGGACAAACGATTTGGGGTATTATTTTGTGTTAAAAAATATTATTAATAAATTATTAATAATAAATAATATACATTTTTTATAATTTACTTGATTTTATGACTCAAATCACAATTAATTATTCACTGCAGAAAGTGAAACTAAAAGTCAGCGATGCAAGCTCTTCTTCAACATGTTCTGAACACTATTTAACCTAAATTTATGTATTAATATTTCCCTTGTGGCCCGTAGTTAAAAGAAATGAGAACAGGTGTTATACAAGTTTTTTTTTTTTTTTTTTTTTTCATGAGTTAGCTGATCTTATTACAGCGCGTCAGTTATGTGATGCACTATAAATTATTGTAGTGCAAATTAAAATGTTAATTTAACTCTAAAAGTAGCCTAATCATCATCATCATCATCATACAGATCATCGCAGAAAGGGCCCGTTCGCCGGGCCTGGAATGTGTTGCAGCGCGTATTTGCATGTGTTGTGGACTTGCTGCGCGTTTCTCTATTTGCATGGGTTGTGGACTTGCTGCGCGTTTCTCTATTTGCATGTGTTGTGGACTTTTTGCAGCGCTTTGCACTATTTGCATGTGTTGTGGACTTTTGCAGCGCGTTTCTCTATTTGCATGTGTTGTGAGTATTTGCAGCATTTCTCTATTTGCATGTGTTGTGAACTTTTGCAGCGTTTCTCTATTTGCATGTGTTGTGAGTATTTGCAGCGTTTCTCTATTTGCATGTGTTGTGAGTATTTGCAGCGTTTCTCTATTTGCATGTGTTGTGAACTTTTGCAGCGCATGTGTTGTAAAACTGATGAAGATGTTTTCTTTATTTGCATGTGTTTTCTTCATTTGCAGCGCGTTGAGCTGTCTCGGCCACCGTACTACGGCCCTGAAAGCGCAGCACTTCCAGAAAGGAAGGTCAATGTACACGATCTAGTGTAGAGACCACTTCCTGTGTGTGAGGTCTCTACACGATCTGGCGTAGTTTATGCAAATGCCAGAAGTGCTCTCGCGCTCGTATACAGTAAACAATGAGTGACGTATACGAGCGCGAGAGCACTTCTGGCGTTTGCGTAAACTACGCCAGATCGTCCCTTTCCGGAAGTGCTGTGCTTTCAGGGCTGTTGGACATGGTGTTGTATTTGAGGTAAAAAATTATATAAATACTGTTCGGTTTATCGCACAAACCGATCGTTTCGTGTCTTAAGACATTAATGTGTCGTCACGAGCCGCATGGATTAATTTGAAGTTGTCTGTGCATGTTTTTTTTACCCTAATAGATTTAGTCACCAATGACATCCATTATATGACTGACACACAGCAACGGTTGAAGTTAAAAATCTCCATTTGTGTTCTACTGAAGAAACAAAGACACCTACACCTTGGATGGCCTGGGGGTAAGCAGATAAATGTCAAATTTTCATTTTTGGGTGAACTATCCCTTTAAGACGAGAGCACCCTCGTGCCAGGTATCGCAGGGAGCTGCAGACTATAAAATCTTATAAATGAGTGTGGGGTAGCCCAAACGCCTGCCTCACAGATGTCCTGAATGGGAACTCCTAAATAAAGGGCTTTAGAGCCCCTAGTTCCCTAGCCCCTAGAGGAATGTGCCCTTCAAGGCCACAGGTGAAGGCAAAACACGCACCTGATAGGCCAAGGAAATAGCCTGCACAATCCAGTTACTCATTGTCTGCTTAGAAGCTGGGAGCCCCTTCTTAGGTGACCCAAAACACACCAATAATTGATCCGATGGCTTTAACTCCCCAAGGGGCAAACTCCAAACACGCAGGATTTATAGACAGGACCTGAAGATCCCCCACCCTCTTAAGAGAGGTGATAGCCAGGAGAAAAGCCATCTTAATTGATTGGGGGAAATGCATAGAGACGTAGCCTCTGCCATATCTGCACCATGGCATCCAAGCCCAGGGAATACATCCACCTCGGGGTGAAGTCTCTACTACCCAAGCCTCAACCCCTGCCTTGACAGGACGTCTGCTCCCTGATTCTGGTTCCCGGTGATATACATCGCTCTGAGAGATGACAGTTTCCCTTGGGATCACAGGAGGATCTGATGCGCCAATCTGCATAGAGGGCGCAATCTCAGACCCCCCTGATGATTCAGATACTGTAAGTGACACCGACTCAAAGTCAGATAATATTCAAATTTAATTCCTCAGAATTAAATGCTGCCATAATCACCAAACAAGTGAAACACGGTCTAAATGATAGGCTGAATTAAAATGTCTAACTTCTCAAAGTCAGATACTGTAATATTTCATTTTAATTCCTCAGAATTAAATACAGTCATAATCCCCAGACAATACTGTTTTAATATATATTTATACGGTCTCGTAATCTACTCGTTGTGTAGTAATCTACTCGTTGTGTAGTAATCTACTCGGTAAACGCAAGATTTGAGCCGTTCACAATATATATGGCTTTCTTCCCTCGAGAAGAAAGTCAATAGATGCGAGGCTGAAACACCAGAAAGAGATATTTCTCAATTAACACAGCCAGCACCTTCAGGAGCTGACTGTGCATGCCTTGCACCCAAACATTATCACACACCGATCAGTGTCTTACTCTTAATGAGGAATTCAATTGGAATATTATCTGACTTTGAGAAGTTAGATATTTTAAATCAGCCTATCATCCAAACCGCGTTTCACTAAATAATCATCTAAGGTGGGAGAAGAGCATGCACAGGCAGTTCCTTGGCCTACAAAGTGATTTCATACCTGCACCACTCTATTAATAATGTTTAAAAATTGTCTGTTCGCTGAAAAGGAGAAAAAGAAAAAAAGGCACAACGCATGTGTTTTTTGCTAGTTTCAGCCTGACGGCGTTATCATTTTCACGTCCAGCGCCACGTTATTTAAATAGCAAATGCACTCAAGCCCATCTGTTCACCCATGGACGTGCTGGTCTGAAAACGAGGTGTGTTCTGGCGCATTATTGGCACATTGCTATTTTGAGGAACTGAAAACTACTGCACAATTGACCAACAAAAACTTGGTCTGAAATCAATAGCGCAGTATTTTTTGTGTTATTTAAAGTGCATGTTAGTAATATGTGCCTATAGGCGGGTGCACAACGCGTGTGCACTCTGCTTATTACACACACAGGGATGCGCAGCAGCACACAAACATGCCAAATATTAAAAATAAAAGGATTCCTCTCTGGAGAAGCGTTCAGTCTTTCGACTGCGAATTCCGCCATGGTGCAAGCGCAACTGGCTTTTAAAGGGAATGGGAGATGAGACTCTGATTGGTTTATTGCACGTTACGCTCAAAACACACCCATGACTCATTAAGGGACTAGGTACAGCCCTTTTAGACCATTTTTCTTGTTGTTAAATTTGCAAAAGGGACACGCCTTAGGTGCACTTGCACTGTGCGCTTCAAACCATATGCTCAGATCATTAAAATAGGGTATGTTCACAATGTACACAATTATCAAACCACAGAGTATATTTAAATTAAAGTAAATTCTTAGAAAACATTTTTGCAAACTGCACTAAACTGCTGAAAATGTGTAAACTCCACATGTGTTTGTTTTGCCACTAAACATCTGGACACACAGCTAATCAGACATGCACATTGATTGCTTTGGATTCATCTGTTCATCAAGACATCATCAGCATCATCAAAAGTTTTTCTTTAAGCATGAGCCTTTGCACTGGCATTTTTAGTCAAATGTCAATCTAATATGTCACCTGGTATGCTCATAGCAAAAAACATGGTTATATAAAACAAGTTATATGGTTCAAAATTCACACATCTGTATATTCAAATAAAACACATTTGCATATTTACACATTCTGTATCTTCTGATTATTTCACCTTACAGTGTTGATTTAAACAACTGTAAGAATAATGGTATCAGAGAAGCCCAGCTATGACTTCCGCTCTTGTCTGTGTGGTCGATGTTTGTGCTTCCTCTCACAGTACGAGATGTTTGAATGATCAGTATAGCAGATGTTATTCATCTGGATCAGACAATGAAGATCATACAGCTGCACATCTGTGAGTTTCTCACATAACATTTCATTGAGTTAGTTTTCTTTTGATTGTATATATTAATAAATGTGTTTTTCTTTCTCTCATAGATCTGTTTCTGTGTTATAAAGCCACAGAGAGTCTAACAAACACACCAGTGACTTTAGGATCTGATGTGATTATAACCTGTGATCTTGATATAAAGGAGATTTACTGGTACAAACAGAAATTACCGGATCCTCCAGTGTTGATGTTACGCACTTACAGCAGCACACATGAAGGAGCTAAATATGAAAACAGCATCTCTAAACACAAATACTCAGTGAAAACTAACAGTAGTCTGTTCATCAAAAATATCACCATTGATGAATTAGGAGTTTATTATTGTGTGAAAACTAGTGAACCGCTAAAATTCAACAACGGCACCAAAATCTACATCAGCAGTAAGCTATTTTATCACATTTATTTTACTACATGATGGGTTCCATATTGAATATACTGTATGAAGAACTAATATTTTGTCAGTTTCATTGTTCTGTTAAGGACAGAAACTGAATAAAGATTAAACAACAAACCTTTTACAGATTTTCTCCAAAAGAATATCACAGACTCAGTCCACAGGAATCAAACAGATGACGCTCCACAACATCGGATACCATGGAAAGATCTGACCATCACATCTGTTTTGCTGAATGTGCTTCTGACCATTGCATTGATAGGTTTGTACTTGTTTTGCAGTAAACGTGTCATTGAACTAAAAAAAGAGACAAACTCTAGATCTACACAAATGTAACAATATCATTTGTACTCTTTGATTGTGCTAATCTGTGAATTCAGTGATGTTTCATATTCACTGCTGTTTCAGGTATGGTGAAGAGCTACATTGATGCAACCGGAAAATCTGCAGCTCAAAACTCAAATAATCCACAGGTAAGATCTTCAGTATTAATGTTATCTTATTTTGTCCCCTTTAATAGGCTACCCATCCTGGTGATTCTTACAGTGCAACTTAAAGCTGCATGCACAATATTCATGAAACAATCTGAAAAGTTTATGACCAGCTGACTGTATATAATGTCTCCCATACTGTATATCATATCTTCCTCTTTCAGTGTGCTGAAGTTGATTTTTCCATGAGCTCCGGTAACAACAGGTCTTGTCAGGAGCAGAGCACCACTGTCTACAGCCAATGTATGATGTAATATGAGTACAAAGTGTACCTACATATAGTTTATTGATATAATTTTTTTTTTTTTAAATGGGTGAATTTATCCTAATAGAACATTTAAGTTTTCCTTTTATCTAAATATGCAGTGTTGTATGTACTAATGTAATGCTTTCTGTTGGTACTGTTTTTAGTGGAGATCATATATGTATATATATATATATATATATATATATATATATATATATATATATATATATATATATATATATATATATATATATATATATATATATATATATATATATATATATATATATATATATATATATATCTAACTTCTGCACAGTTTTTTTTTTTTTTTGTGGTTAACACAAGCATGGTTTTGTGCAAATGAAGTGTTCCACTGGTTTGGTCACTTGATGAACAAAACAGTCAGTGGTTTAAACGTTAACCAAGTGAACATGACACAAAACACTATTGGTAACACTTTAAGGATCCATTGTTAACATTAGGAAACTTCATTAGTTAACATGAACTAACTATGAAAAATTATTTCAGCATTTACTAATACATTATTCAATTCAAAAGTATCTGTTCATATTATTTAATAAATCTAATGAACAATTATATTTTTATTAACTAATGTTAACAAAGATATATACAAATACTATAACAAATGTGAAATGAGTTTCACACTTCCTACTCTTTCCTAAAAATTTCCACAAAACTGTCAAATCAAACAAATATTTTAGTAGCAATTGGATGACATGGCCCAAATATACAATTTAGCTGCAAAGAGCAAAAAGCCATGGGAAAATACAATCCAGATTCCTTAAAACACATTGCTTCAAGGTGAAATATTGTTTGTGGCAAATTAGTGTCAGCTGAGAGCATAAAAACATTTCAATTCAATAGACAGAAACCAAAAACCTCATCTAAACTAATGAGTTAATCATCATTGGTTATAATGACAGTAGACTAGTTGAAGAAAACATCACATTAGTGTTTATATGACACTGAAGAAAGCAAACTGTTCTCAGTGTCTTGTGTCATTTTGCTGCCTGTGAATTAGAGATAAATAATTTAAAAAAGACAATTATGTGCAGGATAAGGGTCAATGGTTGAGTTTTGAATAAACAGAGCAAACCTGCCTTTAACTTCCTCTTGATTGTGGTTAAAATCACCCAATTCTTTTAAAAGCTCTGAGGTAAAGTTTGATCTGCAGTCGTGTGAAAGAAACAAGACCGCATCATGCTGACGTGTTTTAACATCCTGAAAATCGTGCATCTTTACATCTGTGAGTTTATTGTACTGTATGAATATTTTATTGTTCTTTGTAAGTTGATTATAATGTTAAATGACACAATAATAATCCATATTGAGTATGGGTGGTGTTTATTTTACAGATCAGCAGCTGCTCATATGGTGTGAAGCTGCAGAGACTTTTAACAGATCAACTAACAGATTTGGGTCCAAATGTGACTATAAACTGTGATCTTGATGTAAAGCAGGTTTATTTGTTATTACTGAAATGACCAGATTCTCCAGTTATGATATTACGCTCTTCCACAACTTCAGGTACTTTTTACTACAGTAAAGAATTTAAGCAGAAATATTCAGTGCAAAGTAAACATCGACTATTGATGATTTAGGACTTTATTACTGTGTGACCATAGACACAAAATACATCGACAACACCAGACTACACATCACTCGTGAGTGACCATTCAGTGATGATAATGATGTATACAGAACAATTTGATATACAATGCTTCTTTTATAGACCATTATGTAAATTAACTAAACATTTTGAAGGCTGCATAGCTGAATATATTATATAGAACAGACTGCAGAGATCGAGAATCATACAGTGATTCACATTGAGAAGAATCAGTCAAATTGGCAGATTATTATCTTCATATCTGTTTTTATAAATGGTCTTCTTATCCTTGTGATCATAGGTGAGGTCTTTGATGTAATTATACATGTATGGCTCCAAACGGGGACATTGTGCTCTTAAATTCTCACCATAATATCTGTATGCTATTTAAATTTTTTAAAGAATATTTTAACAGCTCTTTGTTACAAACAGAGTTAGACACGGATAACAGAGGCAGGTGAAAGCAGAGTTTATTTCGGAACCAGGAAGTGAGCAGGTGCGGTGAGAGTCTAAGTGAGAGTATCTGATAATGCTGGAATGATTGGTAATACAATACGTCTTGGGATCTTGAACACAGGAACAATGGATCGAAGGAGACGAGGACCAGGAGACAGGACGAGACGAGGAGACACTCAGGGTTCGTTGGAGATCAGGTAAGTAGTCAGGAGAGTCAGAGGAAGCAAGCATGTAGGGTCATGTGCAAAAGATACCGGACAGTGACTGAGTGTGAGCGTGGTGCTTAAGTGCAGGGTGGTGATTGCAGTGATGATGACGTGCAGGTGTGTGTGCTCAGTATTCAGGTGACAGGGATCGTTGTGGTAGTGAGGGGGTGGAGCCTGGCGTGCATGTAACATTACTCCCCCCTCCAGAGGGCCGAGGACCCCGACGCCATGGTGGTCGACCTCTACCCCGCGGTGCCGGTCGATCAGGGTGGGTAGCGTGGAATGTCTCTAGTAGATTCGGATCAAGGATGTCATGCCTGGGTACCCACGATCTTTCTTCAGGGCCGTACCCCTCCCAGTCTACCAGGTACTGTAGTTGACCACCACGACGCCGGGAGTCCAAGATGTCCTGGACCTGATATGCTGCGCCGTCATCAACTAGAAGTGGAGGGGGAGGCTTCGGAGTAACGCCAGGCTCTGGGGAAACAGAAACAGAGGGGTAGTGAGGTTTCAGGAGAGACACGTGGAAAGTGGGATGAATCCGGTACTGAGGTGGTAGTTGGAGTCTATACGTCACCGGATTGATCTGCTGCAGAATCTCAGGCCAATGAACCTGGGACTCAACTTCTTGCACTGCAGACACAGTCTGATGTCCCGGGTGGACAGCCAGACCTTCTGCCCCACCTGGAATGTCGGAGCGTCGGAGCAGTGAAGGTCGGCTGCAACCTGCGTCTGCAGAGTGCCCATTGAAGTTGGTGATGGGCTGAGTCCCAGACCCTCTCACTCTCCCGGAACCAGTAGTCAACCGCAGGAACGTCGGAGGGTTCCCCAGACCAGGGGAAGAGGGGCGGTTGATAGCCGAGTACGCACTGGAAAGGTGTCAGGCCGGTGGTGGATTGTCGAAGTGAGTTCTGTGCGTACTCGGCCCATCCTAGGAACTGGTTCCAGGAGTCCTGGTGGCCGTGACAGAAGGTACGGAGGAAACGGCCAATCTCCTGGATCTTTCTTTCCGTCTGCCCATTCGTCTGAGGACGTTATCCGGACGTGAGGCTGACGGTCACACCTAGGAGTGCAAAGAAGGCCTTCCATAGCTTAGAAATGAATTGAGGACCTCTGTCCGATACGATATCTTCGGGAATGCCATAATACCGGAAGACGTGGTTAAACATGGGTTCCACGGTCTCTAGGGCTGTGGGAAGTCCTCGTAGTGGGAGCAGCCGGCAGGACTTCGAGAAGCGATCGACCACTACGAGGATACAGGTACAGTTTTCTGAATTAGGCAGGTCTGTGATGAAATCCCCCCTAGGTGTGACCTCGGACGGTTGGGAACGGGCAGAGGCAGGAGTTTCCCAGCTGGCAGGTGTCGAGGGCTTTTGGCCATGGCGCATTCCCGGCATCCCCTCACGTACCTTCTGACATCAGCTGGCATGCGTGGCCACCAGAAGCGCTGGCGTAGCAGCGAGAGGGTTTCATTGACCCCAGGGTGACCAGTGCCCAGTGATGTATGTGAGGAGTGAATCAGAGGGATGCGTTGTGCTCGAGTGATGCATTGCAAGCCCGGAGGACAGCCCGGCGGCACGTTGGTGGAGGCATTGGTAGAGGGCAGGATCTCTTCTGACCATGTGATGGGACTGAGGAAGAGCTTTGTGGGGAGAATGGGTTCCTCTTCTTCCTCGAAATGTTCCTCTGGGCCGTGGATGCGGGAAAGGGCATCCGCCTTGATGTCCTTGGCCCCTGGCCGGTAGGAAATGTGGAAGTCGAACCTCGTGAAGAAGAGTGCCCGCGAGCCTGTCGGGGGTTGAGTCGTCTTGCCTCTCGGAGATACCCCAGGTTCTTATGGTCAGTCAGGACCAGGAACGGATGTTTGGAGCCCTCTAGCCAGTGCCTCCACTCCTCCAGTGCGAGCTTGATGGCAAGGAGCTCTCGGTTGCCGATGTCATAGTTAACCTCCGCCGGGCTGAGCTTGCGGGAGAAGAAGGCACATGGATGGAGACGGCTGGGGTTTCCCCTGCTGCTGAGAAAGGACCCCACCCACCCCGATGGTAGAGGCGTCCACCTCCAAGACAAAGGGAAGCTTGGGATCAGGATGGACCAGGAGGGGAGCTGTCGTGAAGGTGTCCTTTAAGGTCTGGAAGGCTTGGGTGGCGGATGGGGTCCAGGACAGAGACTTGGGCTTGTTGCGGAGAAGGCTGGTGAGGGGACTGGCGATGGAGCTGTAGTTTTGTATGAAGCGTCGATAGAAATTTGCGAAACCCAGGAAGCGTTGTAGTTCCTTCACGGAGGTGGGAGTTGGCCAAGACCGGATGGCTTCCACCTTCCTCTCATCCATCCGGATGCCACTGTGATCTATGTTGTACCCGAGGAACTGCACAGTGGGCTGGTGGAATGAACACTTCTCGGCCTTGAGGTAGAGCTGGTAGTTCCTCAGGCGTTGTAGGACCTCCGCAACGTGACGGCGATGGTCGGCCATGCTCCGGGAGTAGATCAAGATGTCATCTATATATACCAGCACGAATCTGTGGAGACACTCCCGGAGCACCTCGTGGATGAAGTCCTGGAATACGGAAGGGGCGTTGGCGAGTCCATAGGGCATCACTAAATACTCGTAGTGACCAGTGGGCGTGACAAAGGCGGTCTTCCACTCGTCCCCCTCACGTATCCAGATGAGGTTGTAAGCGCTGCGGAGGTCCAACTTCGTGAACACAGTGGCACCACGGAGATGTTCCAGGGCAGCTAGGACGAGAGGAAGGGGTTAACGGAACTTGACGGTGATGTGATTTAATGACCGGTAGTCAATACAAGGCCGCAAGCCTCCGTCCTTCATTGCCACGAAGAAGAAGCTCGAAGCAGCAGGGGAGGTAGATGGACGGATGTAGCCTTGCTCCAGCGCCTCCTTGATGTACTCCTCCATGGCCTTCTCTCTGGGAGAGAGAGGGGATAGATTTTCCCCCTGGGCACTGGTTCACCTGGCAGCAGATCGATGGCGCAGTCCCATCGCCGATGGGGAGGCAGCTTGGAGGCCCGTTGGGGACAGAAGACGTCTCTGAAGGGGGCGTAACAGGAGGGGACATCCACCGATCGTCTCTCTACCGGACTCTCGATGGACGTGGCACAGACAGTGAGATCTTGGGGACGCGGAGAGGGACGAATCGGTGGAGATGGGAAGCAGTCCGGGAAGCAGCTGTCGCCCCACTTCAGGACCTCTCCTGTCTTCCAGGGGATGACGGGTTGTGCTGCTCTAACCACGGGCGCCCTAGGATGATGTCAGCGGTGGATTCCTCCAGAACCAGCAGGTGTAGTCGCTCCATGTGGAGGATTCCGACTTGCACTCCGATGGGGCCCATGGAGCAACTAACCTGCCTCCGACTGAGTGGTCTGCCCGTTACCGTCTGGACCTGGTAGATCGTCGAAGTTGCAGACGTGCGGAGCTTGAGCTGACGGCAGAGGGTTCCCGAGATGAAGTTCCTGAATCGAGGAGGGCAGTAACTGAAAGGGAGATTCCAGCAGCAGTAAGGTTCACAGTTGTGGTGAGTGGCTTCATTTTGGAGAGTGAAGGAATGATTGCACTCACCATGGGTCGAGGAGGACGGACTGGGCATTCTGAGATGTAGTAGACCGCAGTAGAGACAGAGATTCTGGGTCAGCCGTCTCTGCCGTTCAGCTGACGCCAGTCGGGAGTTCTCCAGTTGCATGGGCTCGGGGTTGGGTTCTGGAGTGTTGACATCACCTGGTCGGCGGAGGAACAATGACGACTGGCCCTGGTGCTCTTTGATGCACGACTGCATACGAGAGGCGAAGCGGATGGAGAGTTGGATGAAGCGTTCTAGCCCGATGGTATCCTCGTATGCAGCGAGATGCAGCCGCACCGAGGATCCAGACCCTGTCGGTAGGTCGTAAGCAAGGACTGCTCGTTCCATCCACTAGCAGCAGCGAGGGTTCGAAACTGTAGAGCATACTCATTAACTGTGGAGGTACCTTGTTTCAGATGGTATAACTGTTCTCCGATCGACGAATCCCATGATGGTTTCCCAAAGACCTCCTTAAAGTGAGACAGGAACCCCGACAGGGTCTGGATCACTGGACTGTCTGTGGACCACATGGATTCCGCCCAACGGAGAGCTTTACCGGAGAGTTGAGATGTGATGAACGCTACCTCAGCGCGATCGTTGGGGTACAGGCGCGGCTGCATCTGCAGGACCAGTGAACATTGCAGAAGGAATCCGTTGCAATCCTCCGCCGAACCAGAGAAGGGCGCCGGTCTGGCCATGGGACTGGCGTACTCTGGGGGCAAAGAAGTGGTTGTGTGGATCCCGGAAGTGCTCGCCGGTGAAGGTGAAGGTGCAGGTGCGCTGGTGGGAAGAGCTCGCTGAACGACGTCGACGAGCTCTTGGAATGGATCCGGGGTGCTCATCCTGGTGTGCTGTGTTGGTCCGGTATTCTGTTACAAACAGAGTTAGACACGGATAACAGAGGCAGGTGAGAGCAGAGTTTATTTCGGAACCAGGAAGTGAGCAGGTGCGGTGAGAGTCTGAGTGAGAGTATCTGGTAATGCTGGAATGGTTGGTAATACAATACGTCTTGGGATCTTGAACACAGGAACAATGGATCGAAGGAGACGAGGACCAGGAGACAGGACGAGACGAGGAGACACTCAGGTAGGGATGGCAGACGCGAAACAGACGTTTCGGGGCTTTGCCAAGATCCCGAAGCGCAGATGTTTCGAAACACTGCTCCGAACTGTGATTCGAAACACCCATGTCACGTGACTATGGCTAAATGAAGCTTCAAAGTGTTTCATCAGGTGGCGCCTTCCGAAACTGTGTTGATTAAAGGGGGCGGGAACAAGCCACACAGTCACACATCTGTATAAACCTAATTCACCACAGTTTAAAAGTGAAGTAAATCCATCTTCACCTCGTGGGTTTTTGTGAGAGGAGAGTGATTTTTTGATAGCAGTGATTTTGTGATAGCAGTGAGATTTATAGTGCGCTTTGGTTAGTTATATTTAGGCTAGATTTAAATTAGATATAGGCTATTGACTGATAGGTATAGACAGTGACATATAGTTAGGATAGATATAGTGACACATTCATATAGGCTAAGTTAGATAGTGACAGATAGATAGCACAGCATAAGTTTGATATATAGAATTATATAGATATAGATTCATAGGTGATATATAGATAGATAAATTAATAGAATATATAAAAATGGAGGCTACACGCAAGAGATGCCGTACATCTGTGGTGTGGGAGCATTTCTATTTGGAAGCACCAAATAAAGTGAGATGTGTGTATTGTGATAGGCAGCTAGCCTTCTGCAACAATACATCATCCATGTATTTACATCATCCAAAAATATTTGTGCATGCCAGCAACAAGTGTCCCTTGTGAGAGGATTTTTTCAAAGGCTGGAGAAATGATATGTAAAAAAAGAAGTCAGCTGAGTCCTTCAACAGCAGAGCAATTCATATTTTTGAATAAAAATGTTTTGTGACAAATGTGACACATTGTGGCTTTATTTATTTTATTAATGTTCATTTTGTATAACAAACAAACTATATATAGTTCTTTACAATGACGAGGCAACAGGTTACAAAACCAAGATCATGTAGTTGTCAGACAGATGTTAAAAACAATTTTTTTTTTACATGGATCATTGTCAAGTCTCCCGTCTCTGCAGGACATCTACACCAAACGCTGCAGAGGTAGAGCTACTAAAATCATCAGAGACATTAATCACCCTGCAAACTCTCACTTCACCCTGCTGCCATCTGGTAAGCGCTTCCGTAGCCTGATGGCAAAGACTGAAAGACTCAGGAGGAGTTTCTTCCCCCAGGCCATCAGACTCCTGAACTCAGTCACGTGACTTCACTTCACCCCCGCACACACATAAACATCCAGTTTAAACATTAACATCCACATACTGCCATTGCACTGCACTTTTCTTTCCTATTGTTACTGCGTAACAACCTGTAATAAACCTTGCACATTATACTTCTTTATATATACATATATATATATTTATGTTAACCACTTATTTCTAAGTCTACAGTTTATCTCACTTATCATATCCACTTATTTTTTTATATTTTTATATTTTAATTTTTATATTTTTATTTTTATCTTATTTCCTATTTTTATCTTTTACTTGATTTATTTATAATTCTACTTATGTTAATACTTTTTATTGTAATTTTATTCTATTTCTATTTTAATTTCTTGTAACTGTTATTTGCACTGTCCATGGAGCGGACCTGTTTACATTTCACTGCCAGTTGTATATTGTGTATATAACTGTGTATGTGACAAATAAAACTCTTGAAAAGGTATTTCAGATCAACACATGGAAATGACCACTAGATGGCGCCGTAGAGACGGGTGTCAGATTGATTGGAAGCTTCGAAACAATATGACACATTTGCTTCAACTGCTTCAGTGCTTCACGAAGCCTCGGTCTGCCCTTCACTACACTCAGGGTTCGTTGGAGATCAGGTAAGTAGTCAGGAGAGTCCAAGGAAGCAAGCATGTAAACGATACCGGACAGTGACTGAGTGTGAGCGTGGTGCTTAAGTGCAGGGTGGTGATTGCAGTGATGATGACGTGCAGGTGTGTGTGCTCAGTATTCAGGTGACAGGGATCGTTGTGGTAGTGAGGGGGTGGAGCCTGGCGTGCATGTAACACTCTTACAGTTACAGCTCTTTATAGAGACTTCAACTGTAATGTTACATAAATAACAAAAACATGAAATGTGGGTGAATAAATAATGTTTTTGGCTGACCTTTAATCTGAAATCTGAAATCACTTTGTCACAGCCTCACAGGACTATAAGGTGTCCGTTCATGGAAGAAGCAGAGACAACCTGAAACAATTTCAAGATACAGTCCTAGAGAATCTTCAAGATATGGATTTCAAAGAACCTCAAGAGTCAACACAAACACGGATATGTTACATGAAACTATAAAGCACAATATGTCTGTTTAAGTATAAAGCTTATAAATGTGATTATAATTATGCAATGTGCTGATATTCAGGCCAAGTGTGTGACTGAGAGCTTGTATTGATTTACACATCAATTTATGTGCCGTTTAGTGAATATATATATATATATATATATATATATATATATATATATATATATATATATATATATATATATATATATATATATATATATATATATATATATATAAACATAATTATGCATGTGAGATTTTGATTTTCATAAAATGCCCTATAATCAGGAATATGTGACCAGAAATAATGTTATTAATGAATAACATTCATGTTTTCTGCTGGCTTTATTTTATGCTTTTGTAATTTGTTTATTTTATGCTTTTGTAATTTGTTTATTTCTGTTCAAAATAAGCAGCACAAGGGAAATGCCTCCTGACCACAAGAGAACAGTGTTGAGCTTGAAAACCATGATTTAAAAACTCTTACTGACAATAAATCAAAAACATAGGCTATAAATGTATAAATTAAATTAAATTGCATTTCCATTGTGTTGTGTACCTGCTTTAAAAACACAAAGTACTGTGCAAGGACTAAATCTAATGATGTGGATTTTGTCTATTTGTTAAATTTAGGTCATATTAAAACTTAGAGACCTTTATCATGCGTTCATTATTTATTTTTTACTGTGTTCTAAAAGTATTTTATGTACAGGCCATCTTTCTCCACCTTGCAGTGTATGAAACTGAACAAACATGAATCTCTTTTTGAATCTCTTAAAGGCACAGGCTCGTCTGGACAATCAGCCTGTTTATTTACAAGTGTTTGTTTATTCATTTTTATTTAAATTATACTTGCACTGCTGTCCCCTCTGAATATAACATAATTCAAAGGGTTTTAAAAATGTAATATCCTTCTTTCCCTCCTACAATGTAGCCTATTATTACTCTTTGGGGCCACCAGAGGATAGCGATGCCCCACAGTAAGACACTTATACGTATTTCACTTGAACAATATTTGCTTGTGCTGTATTACTTTAAAATAGATTCCACTTGTCAGAGCTGTGGCACAGTGAATTGTGAACATGTTAGAGATGTTAGATCATTCTGTATAACTCACTTTAGGCTGCAGTAAAAGTTGTAGTATTGGCCACATTTAAAATGGAGTCTTGAGTGCTAATGGACGAGGCGTGTCTTCGGCTGTTTCTTAAATGTTAGGATGGTCTCATCAGATCAGATTGAGGTTAAAACACATTAGAAGTTCATGTGGATCACAAGCTGACAAATTGCTTCTCCTGTCAAAATATTTAAATACAGAGCAGAATGAAAACACAAAGTCGGGCACTAAAGTTATAATATTCTTTGGTCTTGGCTGTGCTCATTTTCATTTAGTGGACATAACGACAATTGCATTAGGTTGAGTAAAAACCATAAAAACAAATGAAAACATTATTTTTATGAAAATTAAGCACATTTCTCCAAATTCTCATTAGTGTAATGTGTATACCGATCAGGCAAAACATTATGACGATAGGTGAAGTGAATAACACTGATTATCTTTTCATCACGGCACCTGTTAGTGGGTGGGATATATTAGGCAGCAAGTGAACATTTTGTCCTCAAAGTTGATGTATTAGAAGCAGGAAAAATGGGCAAGCATGATGATTTGAGTTTGACAAGGGCCAAATTGTGAAGGCTATGAAGACGACTGGGTCAGAGCATCTCCAAAACTGCAGTTCTTGTGGGGTGGGGTGTGGTATTTATTTCACAGATCTGCTCATATGGTGTGAAGCTGCAGATACTTTAACAGATCAACTAACAGATTTGGGTCAAAATGTGACTATAAACTGTGATTTTGATGTTTTATTGGTTATTATCCTCCAGTTATGATATTATGCTCTTCTACAGCTACGTTTTACTACAGAAAAGCTTTTAAGCAGAAATATTCATTGCAAAATAAATATTGTCTGTATGTCACTATTGATGATTTTGGACTTTATTACTGTGTCACCAGAGACATAAAATACAGCGACGGCGCAAGACTGAAAATCACTGTTCAGTGACCATTTAGTGATGATACTGATGTTATACAAGAATTTAACCCTTGATGTATCGTCATTTATGAATGACACAGAGAAAATTGCATTTTAAAAAATGTCATTTTAGTATTATAATGGGATCCCCTTCAGCCAAGTAAATTAAAATATATGTGCCATGTGGTTGACATTTTGAATAAATAATTTTTTATAATTTCTTATTAACTTACCAGCATCAGTTACCTTGCTTCACGGCAATTCACAAATCCTCTCCCGTGACCTCATGGGATAGTAAAGTGTCCATCGTATGCACACCGGGGATTTTACTGTTTTATGAATATTGTGAATTTAGACATTCTACTTGTTTTTCGCCTACTATATAATAGAGAAGTATGCGATTTCAGATGCAGCCATGCTGTCAAGGCTCCATTGCGACTTCATTTTAGATGGCCATTGTATTGATAGGTTTGTACTTATTTTAATACAGTAAAAGTGTTATTGAACAGTAACAAATAGACAAACTCTAGATCTAAAAAAAATATCCTTTGATTGTTCGAATGTGTGAATTCAGTGATGTTTCATATCCACTACTGTTTCAGATATGGTGAAGAGCAACAAATGGAAAATCTGCAGCTCAAAAAATCCATAGGTAAGATCTTTAACCCTCAAACAGGCAATGTGCATCACAGAATACATACTCTTTAATTGCTTGTACGAAGCATGAGATAGAATCGTTCATCCAATTCTGTTATCATTATCATAGTTGAGTCTGTTTGGAGTATGTGGATCACATGACTTAGTTAAAATTTTCTGTTCTCGTTGTGTCAGTTTGACCTAAAGCTAACACATCCACACATAGAGCTGGACATTCTGACTCTGTAGAAAGTATATATTAATCTTACTTCATCAAAAAATGCAAAACAACTGCTAAAATTAATTGTGAACATTGTAAGGATGTTGCTAAAGAAAATTATGCTGCTCATGTTCTTATTTAACGCATTTTGGAAAGTTTGTATCCCCTGAGATGCGTTGCCAGATTAGGGTAAGAAAAATAGGATTAAAAATTGCATTATTGATGGGTGTGGGTTTTGGGTTGTAGGGGGGACTGTAGTCTCGTTTAGCCGGACCTTCAGACTGAACTCCATCGCTCCATCGAGGTCTGGACTCCATCGCAGCTTTCATTGGTCCGCCGAAGAAGACGTTTAACTGACATGTAACGCAACCAATCACAGTTCTTTTTTTTCACGTCATGTTTAGGGGCGTAAAAATATATAGTCGGTGACCCTGCAATAACAGACCGCTGTGCATCTATAAATTATTCATTCATGAACGTTGTTCAAGTTTACTGCAACAATGGAGCCACGAACTTCACATACTTTAGAAAATCCAGCATTTAGGTGATCCTGGTAATTGCTCATTATCACCGTTATAAACACAACGGCGTTCTTCTTCCATGAGGGAGTTTGGAGTCACGGCATTTGTTTCCAGGCGGACCGTTAAAGAATGTAACACACACGTCTCGCGTACATCCTGTAGAATTCAACCAATCAGATGACAACTTCGAAAAATCCTGAAGTGTTTCCAGAAAAGTGTGCCGTATACATCAGACGTTCAGCCAATGGTCCATGGGCTGAGACTAGGGGGACTGTGGAAATCTCGTTCCAGGGTCGGGCCCTTAGAGAAGATCCTTAAAGACCAGGGATGGGCAAACTCAGTCCTGGAGGGCCACTGCCCTGCAGAGTTTCATTCCAACCCTAATCAAACACACCTGAACCAGCTATACAATGCCTTCAGGATTACTATAAAGCTACAGGTAGGTGAGTTTGATCAGGGTTGGAGCTAAACTCTGCAGGGCAGTGGCCCTTCAGCACCAGGTTTGCCCATCCCTGTTATAGACCCACCTGGCTTCAGTGCCCCCTGCACTGTACACAGTCCCCCTTCTCAATCTATGTATTTTGAGTTAAAAATTGTGAAAATGTTAATACTCACGAGTAAAACTAATATTATTAGATAACTACATCTTTGCATTTTAACTAGATATTTTCATGCAGGGTTTCATGCAGCTCATTTTATGGTGCAGTGTTATGTTGCATCATGCAGTATTTGTCCTGAAAAGTACAGAGTAAATGTGGTTTGTTACCTCAATAAATTTAAAGTCATTTCTATTTTATGTTCTATTATATTAACATTAAAAGCACACTCTTTTTACAACTAAAATAACAGTTGAGGGAAAAAAACTGAATTCCCAAAAATAAAAAAAGGGAAAAAATGGACTTACTAAAAATGTAAACTTGTAAGCGACTTTCTTCATCGCGAGAGCTAACTCTGTTGTGTGCCGTTGCCCCTTTATACATCCGGGTATGCCGTCACATGCTACGTTATGACCCAGCACCAATCAGGATTGGTTTAGTTTCATTCATACTCAGATGCACTATGCTAAGGGAGCGTCCCCCAAGTGTCAACACTTTGGGGAATGAAATGCCCACTATGCCACAAAGAAACACGCCTGCCTTAGTGTGAAACTGCAACCCATGCACACTTAAGACGAGAGCACCCTCGTGCCAGGTATCGCAGGCAGCTGCAGACTATAAAATCTTATTGGTTTGTGGGGTAGCCCAAACGCCTGCCGAGGATTTATAGACAGGACCTGAAGATCCCCCACCCTCTTAAGAGAGGTGATAGCCAGGAGAAAAGCCATCTTAAGTGATCGGGGGATACAGACGTAGCCTCTGCCATATCTGCATCATGGCAATACATCCACTTCCACTGGGCCGCACCTCTCGCATATGGACTTCACCACCTCGGGGTGAAGTCTCTACTACCCAAGCCTCAACCCCTGCCTTGACAGGGACGTCTGCTCCCTGATTCTGGTCCCCGGGAATAAACATCGCTCTGAGAGATGACAGTTTCCCTTGGGATCACAGGAGGATCTGATGCGCCAATCTGCATAAAGGGCGCAATCTCAGACCCCCCTGATGATTCAGATACTGTAAGTGACACCGACTCAAAGTCAGATAATATTCAAATTTAATTCCTCAGAATTAAATGCTGCCATAATCACCAAACAAGTGAAACACGGTCTAAATGATAGGCTGAATTAAAATGTCTAACTTCTCAAAGTCAGATACTGTAATGTTTCATTTTATTTCCTCAGAATTAAATGCAGCCATAATTCCCAGACAATACTGTTTTAATATATATTTATACGGTCCCGTAATCTACTCGTTGTGTAGTAATCTACTCTGTAAACGCAAGATTTGAGCCGTTCACAATATATATGGCTTTCTTCCCTCGAGAAGAAAGTCAATAGATGCGAGGCTGAAACACCCGAAAAAGAAACCTTCAGGAGCTGACTGTGCATGCCTTGCACCCAAACATTATCACACACCGATCAGTGTCTCACTCTTAATGAGAAATTAAATTGGAATATTATCTGACTTTGAGAAGTTAGATATTTTAAATCAGCCTATCATCCAAACCGCGTTTCACAAAATGATCATCCAAGCTGGGAGCAGAGCATGCACAGGCAGTTCCTTGGCCTACAAAGTGATTTCATACCTGCACCACTCTATTAAAAATGTTTAAAAAGTGTCTGTTCGCTGAAAAGGAGAAAAAGAAAAAAAGGCACAACGCATGTGTTTTTTGCTAGTTTTGGCCTGACGCCGTTATAATTTTCACGTCCAGCGCCACGTTGTTTAAATAGCAAATGCACTCAAGCCCATCTGTTCACCCATGGACGTGCTGGTCTGAAAACGAGGTGTGTTCTGGCGCATTATTGGCACATTGCTATTTTGAGGAACTGAAAACTACTGCACAATTGACTTATAAAAACTTGGTCTGAAGTCAATAGCGCAGTATTTTTTGTGTTATTTAAAGGGCACGTTAGTAATATGCGCCTATAGGCGGGTGCACAACGCGTGTGCACTCTACTTATTACACACTGTTAGAATAATGATGAAATTAATTCTTTTATTCCCAATATATACACAGGAATAAGGCCTGATGTAAGGAGGTCTTACTCCCAATGTGTAACCAAGGATGATGCCAAATGTAAAGAGGCCTATGTTAGCCACACAGATATGTTATGCATGGTTTTATGATGTTGGAAATATATAGAAAATGTAGTGGAGGTTTTATAGAGAACCTTTATACTGGACTTTATAAGAGCCACATGTAGAACAGAAGCAGCAAAGTGAAATAAAGAAGTTGTTTATATGGCTAAGAAACTTTTATAAGAAGTTTTTATTTTACAACTTTTATGTATAAGCTGTTTATAAGGCCGAGGAGCCTAAAGGAGGTTTTTCTTATACAACTTTCATGAATGACTTTGTAAGCATGGAAAAACATGACAACATGATATTGTAAAAATGTTTTACTTTGGTTCATAGCAAGAATACAGACACATGGTTTGGTAAAAATGTTTTATTTGGTTTTATAGTAAAGACATGGAGACAAAGACTTTGTAAAAGTATTTTATTGAATAATTGAAATGAACACGCTGAGATATGTTTTAGGCAATCTGCTTTATTAAAAAGATGAAGAAAAACACTAAGTCATATGTATAAGGGTCATTTATAAATGTAACCAAGTATTGAATGAAGAAACAGGTTTTACCCAGGATGATGTCTTGCAGACGAGACGAAGGAGGAGATTAAGGAACCAAGCCAGAAGAAGAAGAATGAAAGAACACAGAGCATTATATACTAAAATGTTGAAGGAATTGAGGGAGTTGACAATCGTTCAAAATCTAGGATTGGATGAACTGTGCCTATGTAATTGAATATGTGATGAAGAGGTGTGATAATGAAATGGTATATAAGGTATTGATCTCTGTATGAACACCAGAAGCTGAGAGCGTTATGCTGCTTCTCCATTGCTTGATGATCCGAGCCTGACATCTGCTGGTGACACTTGTGAACTGCCGCTTTTGTTACTTAAGACTTTTCTTTTTGTAAACTTTTATTTGATTGTATGTAAAACTTTTTGTTATTGGAAAAATAAATCTACTTATAATTGATTTATAAAAAGAAACCGTTTGCCACGTCTCTGCTTTCTAAACGAGTTGATCTGAACCAGACACGGAGGGGGTCTGTTCTTCTAGAAAGTGAGTATAAATATATATTTATGATCTAGTTAAGGATTCGACCTGCTTTACCTAGCCTGAGGTTGTAAACTAAAAATAGGTAGAAGGTGTGTGGGATCTAGTTAGATTGTACACTGAATAACAACACACAGGGATGTGCAGCAGCACACAAACATGCCAAATATTAAAAATAAAAGGATTCCTCTCTGGAGAAGCGTTCAGTCTTTCTTCTCGCAAATTCCGCCATGGTGCAAGCGCAACTGGCTTTTAAAGGGAATGGGAGATGAGACTCTGATTGGTTTATCGCACGTTACGCTCAAAACACACCCATGACTCATTAAGGGACTAGGTACAGCTCTTTTAGACCTTTTTTCTTGTTGTTAAATTTGCAAAAGTGGATTAGGACACGCCTTAGGTGCACTTGCACTATGCGCTTCGCGCCATGCGCTTCAAACCATTTGAGCAGATCATTAAAATAGGTTATGTTCACAATGTACACCATTATCAAACCGCAGAGTATATTTAAATTAAAGTAAATTCTGAGACAACATTTTTGCAAACTGCACTAAACTACTGAAAATGTGTAAACTCCACATGTGTTTGTTGTGCCACTAAACATCTGGACACACAGCTAATCAGACATGCACATTGATTGCTTTGGATTAATCTGTTCATCAAGACATCATCAGCATCATCAAAAGTTTTTCTTTAAGCATGAGCCTTTGCACTGGCATTTTTAGTCAAATGTCAATCTAATATGTCACCTGGTATGCTCATAGCAAAAAACATGGTTATATAAAACAAGTTATATGGTTCATAATTCACACATCTGTATATTCAAATAAAACACATTTGCATATTTACACATTCTGTATCTTCTGATTATTTCACCTTACGGTGTTGATTTAAACAACTGTAAGAATAATGGTATCAGAGAAGCCCAGCTATGACTTCCGCTCTTGTCTGTGTGGTCGAGCTTTGTGCTTCCTCTCACAGTACGAGATGTTTGAATGATCAGTATAGCATATATTATTCATCTGGATCAGACAATGAAGATCATACAGCTGCACATCTGTGAGTTTCTCACATAACATTTCATTATGTCAGTTTTCTTTTGATTGTATATATTCATAAATGTGTTTTTCTTTCTCTCATAGATCTGTTTGTGTGTTATAAAGCCACAGAGAGTCTAACAAACACACCAGTGACTTTAGGATCTGATGTGATTATAACCTGTGATCTTGATATCGAGGAGATTTACTGGTACAAACAGAAATTACCGGATCCTCCAGTGTTGATGTTACGCACTTACAGCAGCACATATGAAGGAGCTAAATATGAAAACGGCATCTCTAAACACAAATACTCAGTGAAAACTAACAGTAGTCTGTTCATCAAAAATATCACCATTGATGAATTAGGAGTTTATTATTGTGTGAAAACTAGTGAACCACTAAAATTCAACAATGGCACCAAAATCTACATCAGCAGTAAGCTATTTTATCACATTTATTTTACTACATGATGGGTTCCATATTGAATATACTGTATGAAGAACTAATATTTTGTCAGTTTCATTGTTCTGTTAAGGACAGAAACTGAATAAAGATTCAACAACAAACCTTTTACAGACTTTGTCCAAAAGAATCAGACAGATGACGTTCCACAACATCGGATATCATGGAAAGATCTGACCATCACATCTGTTTTGCTGAATGTGCTTCTGACCATTGCATTGATAGGTTTGTACTTGTGCTGCAGTAAACGTGTCATTGAACTAACAAAGAGACAAACTCTAGATCTACACAAATGTAACAATATCATTTGTACTCTTTGATTGTGCTAATGTGTGAATGTAGTGATGTTTCATATTCACTACTGTTTCAGGTATGGTGAAGAGCTACATTGATGCAACCGGAAAATCTGCAGCTCAAAATTCAAATAATCCACAGGTAAGATCTTCAGTATTAATGTTATCTTATTTTGTCCCCTTTAATAGGCTACCCATCCTGGTGATTCTTACAGTGCAACTTAAAGCTGCATGCACAATATTCATGAAACAATCTGAAAAGTTTATGACCAGCTGACTGTATATAATGTCTCCCATACTGTATATCATATCTTCCTCTTTCAGTGTGCTGAAGTTGATTTTTCCATGAGCTCCGGTACCAACAGGTCTTGTCAGGAGCAGAGCACCACTGTCTACAGCCAATGTATGATGTAATATGAGTACAAAGTGTACCTACATATAGTTTATTGATATTACTTTTTTTTTAAATGGGGGAATTTATCCTAATAGAACATTTAAGTTTTCCTTTTATCTAAATATGCAGTGTTGTATGTACTAATGTAATGCTTTCTGTTGGTACTGTTTTTAGTGGAGATCATATATGTATAAGGTTTCATTTTATCTCTGCAACAATTTTAATGATTCTTGGCAATAAATCACATATAACAATTTCTTACATTGATTACGACATTTTCTGCTAGTTTATGTTTTATGATTTACAGAGATTTGGCATAAAGCTGAAAATCAAGAAAACAAATCTCAAATAAGGGATTTTTTTGTCATGCATACAATTTTTGCACATATTTAAAAACATCTAACTTCTGCTCAGTTTTTTTGTTTTGTTTTTTTGTGGTTAATACAAGCATGGTTTTGTGCAAATGAAGTGTTCCACTGGTTTGGTCACTTGATGAACAAAACAGTCAGTGGTTTAAACTTTAACCAAGTGAACATGACACAAAACACTATTGGTAACACTTTAAAGCTACACTATGTAACTTTTCTGTCCACTAGAGGTCGCCTGTTCAAAACAAAGGCGTAGTTTGATGACGCCACGTTTGAGCGCAGAATCTCGGGACATGTGGTCTTCACCTCACAGCCGGTGGGAAACAGTCAGGATAGGACTCGGGCAGAAATCATGTTCATGGATGCGATTATTAACATTACTGTAGTCTGAAGCAGAGCAGGAGCGAGTGTTGTGGAGCTGAGCAAGGCCGCAGGAGCGATTGAAGAGCAGGACTGTTATTATGGCATAGTCGCTGGCGGGACTTTTATTATGACACGGTTGCCGGCGGCACTTCCTCTTCTCCAGTGCTGAGTGTGAGGTAACGCAGCTCTGTTTATCGTATTAGATATATCTGAGTGTGTTGAAAAGGAAGTTATAACGTTCGCTCGGCGGCTGCTATGACACTTGTTCACACTGCAGTGAGAGTAAAGTGTTTCACTGAATAAAACCGGAGACCGAGGGTGACGCAGATATGACGCAATCGACAGGCGACTCCCTCACACGCATAGCTCACACGTCCCGGCTCCTTGGTTAAAATAGCAATTTTCTCACGATTTACAAATAGTTGAAAACATTTGGGATATTCTAAGTACTCAACTGAACAAAATATATAACACTGGCCTAGTGGTTTCTGGATGTTTTACTGCAAAAATCCTACATAGTTCACCTTTAAGGATCCATTGTTAACATTAGGAAACTTCATTAGTTAACATGAACTAACTATGAAAAATTATTTCAGCATTTACTAATACATTATTCAATTCAAAAGTTGTATCTGTTCATATTATTTAATAAACCTAATGAACTAACAATGAACAATTATATTTTTATTAACTAATGTTAACAAAGATATATACAAATACTATAACAAATGTGAAATGAGTTTCATACTTCCTACTCTTTCCTAAAAAATTCCACAAAACTGTCAAATCAAACAAATATTTTAGTAGCAATTGGATGACATGGCCCAAATATACAATTTAGCTGCAAAGAGCAAAAAGCCATGGGAAAATACAATCCAGATTCCTTAAAACACATTGCTTCAAGGTTAAATATTGTTTGTGGCAAATTAGTGTCAGCTGAGAGCATAAAAACATTTCAATTCAATAGACAGAAACCAAAAACCTCATCTAAACTAATGAGTTAATCATCATTGGTTATAATGACAGTAGACTAGTTGAAGAAAACATCACATTAGTGTTTATATGACACTGAAGAAAGCAAACTGTTCTCAGTGTCTTGTGTCATTTTGCTGCCTGTGAATTAGAGATAAATAATTTAAAAAAGATTATATGCAGGATAAGGGTCAATGGTTGAGTTATAAACAGAGCAAACCTGCCTTTAACTTCCTCTTGATTGTGGTTAAAATCACCCAATTCTTTTAAAAGCTCTGAGGTAAAGTTTAATCTGCAGTCGTGTGAAAGAAACAAGACCGCATCATGCTGACGTGTTTTAACATCCTGAAAATCGTGCAGCTTTACATCTGTGAGTTTATTGTACTTTATGAATATTTTATTGTTTTTTGTAAGTTGATTATAATGTTTAATGACACAATAATAATCCATATTGAGTATGGGTGGTGTTTATTTTACAGATCTGCATCTGCTCATATGGTGTGAAGCTGCAGAGACTTTTAACAGATCAACTAACAGATTTGGGTCCAAATGTGACTATAAACTGTGATCTTGATGTAAAGCAGGTTTATTGGTTATTACTGAAATGACCAGATTCTCCAGTTATGATATTACGCTCTTCCACAACTTCAGGTACTTTTTACTACATTAAAGAATTTAAGCAGAAATATTCAGTGCAAAGTAAACATCGACTATTGATGATTTAGGACTTTATTACTGTGTGACCACAGACACAAAATACATCGACAACACCAGACTACACATCACTCGTGAGTGACCATTCAGTGATGATAATGATGTATACAGAACAATTTAATATACAATGCTTCTTTTATAGACCATTATGTAAAGTAACTAAACATTTTAAAGGCTGCATAGCTGAATATATTATATATTAAATAGAACCGACTGCAGAGATCCAGAATCATACAGTGATTCACATTGAGAAGAATCAGTCAAATTGGCAGATTATTATCTTCGTATTTGCCTTTATAAATGGTCTTCTTATCCTTGTGATCATAGGTGAGGTCTTTGTTGTAATTATATATATATACTGTATATAAACATAATTATGCATGTGAGATTTTGATTTTCATAATATGCGCTAGGATCAGGAATATGTGACATGAAATAATGTTATTAATGAAATACTTTCATGTTTTCTGCTGGCTTTATTTTATGCTTTTGTAATTTGTTTATTTCTGTTGAAATTAAGCAGCACAACAGAAATGCCTCCTGACCACAAGAGAGCAGTGTTGAGCTTGAAAACCATGATTTAAAAACTCTTACTGACAATAAATCAAAAACATTAGCTATAAATGTATAAATAAAATAAAATTGGATTTCCGTTGTGTTGTGTACCTGCTTTAAAACTAAATCTAATGATGTGTGAATTGTTAAATGTAGGTCATATTAAAACTTAAAAGACCTTTATCATGCATTCATCATTTATTTTTACTGTGTTATAAAAGTATTTTATGTACAGGCCATCTTTCTCCACCTTGCAGTGTATAAAACTGAACAAACATGAATCTCTTTTTGAATCGCTTAAAGGCACAGGCTCGTCTGGACAATCAGCCTGTTTATTTACAAGTGTTTGTTTATTCATTTTTATTTAAATTATACTTGAACTGCTGTCCACTCTGAATATAACATCATTCAAAGGGTTTTAAAAATGTAATATCCTTCTTTCCCTCCTACAATGTAGCCTATTATTACTGTTTTGGGCCACCAGAGGACAGTGATGCCCCACAGTAAGACACTTAAACGCATCTCACTTGAACAATTTGCTTGTTTACTTTAAAATAGATTCCACTTGTCAGAACTGTGGCACAGTGGATTGTGAACATGTTAGAGATGTTAGATAATTCTGTATAACTTACTTGTTTAGGCTGCAGTAAAAGTTGCAGTATTGGCCACGTTTAAAATGGTGTCTTGAGTGCTATTGGATGAGATGCGTCTTCGGCTGTTTCTTGAAGGTTAGGATGGTCTCATCTGATCAGTTTGAGGTTAAAAACACATTAACAAGTTAATGTGGATCACAAGCTGACAAATTGTGTCTCCTGCCAAAATGTTTAAATGCAGAGCAGAATGAAAACCTAAAGTACTGGCACTAAAGTTACAATCTTCTCTGGTCTAGATTGTGCTCCTTCCCATAGTGCATCCTGGTGCCATGTGTTCCTCAAGTAAGCGACGCATGCGCACTCGGCCATCCACGTGATGTAAAAGAAAACATGATTCATCAGACCAGGTCACCTTCTTCCATTGCTTCCAACAGTGGGCATGTGAGCATCAGAACTGGACCACGGCAGTTCTGATGCTCACGTGCCCACTGTTGGACAGGGGTCAGGTGGTGGACAGGGGTCAGATGGGCATCCTGACTGGTCTGTGGCTATGCAGCCCCATATACGCTACAAACTGTGATGCACTGTGTATTCTGACACCTTTCTATCAGAACCAGCATTAAAGGTTTAGTTCACCCCAAAATGAAAATTTCTTGATAATTTACTCACCCCCATCTCATCCAAGATGTTCATGTCTTTCTTTCTTCAGTCGAAAAAAATAAATTAAGTTTTTGGAAGAAAACATTCAAGGATTTTTCATCATACAATGGTTTTTCAATAGCAACCAAAATGCTAAAGGTCCAAATCAATGCGGTTTCAAAGCGATTCGATGGGCTTCAGAGGCTCTGCGTGACCCCAAGTGAGGAATAGGGTCTTATCTAGCAAAACGATCGGTCATTTAAAAAACTAATAAAAATTAATATACTTTTTAACCTAAACTGTTCATCTTGCGCAGCTCTGCCAGGTGCTAAGGATGACGTAATCACGTAGGAATGGTCACGCCAGACGTAAGCGCTCGTGTGAAGATTAATACAAAAGGCCTTTATCAACAAAAAAATAGGTAAAACAACAGGGCCGTGCAGAGAGTTCTTCAGAGGCAGGGGCTCAAATGTAAAAAAGGGGCAATATGTAAATATATATATATTAGGGGTGTAACAGTACACAAAACTGACGGTTCGGTACGTACCTCGGTTTTGAAGTCACGGTTCGGTACGAATTCGGTACAGCAGTTTTACAAAATTGCTTTTTATTAATTTTTATTCAACAGTGGTTTAATGAAAAAAAATGTTTTGTCTGTCCTTAAATGAATTCAGTTATAACTAAAAGTTTCTTAAAGATAATGCTGTAAACTATATAGGGAGCCCTTACATATTGCTATTAAAGTTTAACAACAGAGCCCAAACTATTAGCCTAAATTAATTTGCTATTTATTTTTAGATATAAAAATCAACACTCATAAGCTTCACATAAGGCAGTTTTTGCATTAATATCTAAATCTAATGTTTTTTTTTTTTCTCCAACTCGTTGTTGAAATATAATCATTTAGTGGCTGTAATTTTCATGACAGGTTTATTTAAACATACATTAAATAAACAAGACATCACTAACAGGCTAAGTGGTATATAATGAATATATATAGACTAATATAACGAATATATATAGGCTAATATATAGTGCATGTATTCAGTGAAAGAGTTAATCTCTCTAGTGAACTCACAGCTGTGGACACTGAATGACTTCTGAGGTAAATGATTCTACATGACATTGTTTGTTTACAAGCTGTTTTATTGTCTTTATTGTCGTTGAAACACCGATGGAGCGATTACACAACATATGATACGTTTCAGTAAGTTGTAATGTATCCTCAACATACCTTTAGATATTCATTTCTTTAGGAAGAGATGATCGCGTTCACTCCCGCGCCGCGCGCTGCCGCTTGAAGTTGAACTGATACGCGTCTCTCTGTCACGTCACATAATAGAGCGTTAAAATGGCATTTATCGTTTGAATTTCGTGATAAAATGGACTGAATACTTAATATGTTCGTGTGGGAACTCGGATTGAAGTGTGTTCCGCGCTTTAAACAAGCCGACTGTTAACTGTTATAGATTACATTCATAAAAGTTCGGTACACGCGCGCACCGTACCGAAAGCCCGAAACGTTAGTTCGTCTGTCCACGTAATTTTCAACCGATTTATGAATAAGAACAGAAAATTACCGCTCCACTTCACATGCCCAATGGAATTTGAACTTGCTTTGCCAGATCACGATTGGTTGGTGTATATACATGACAAACGGGCATTGGTGAATTGTGTAATACTTAAAAATATATAATATATAGATTTGTAATTAAATCAACACATTAGCTCTGATTATGGATGAAAAAAAAAAATTGGTTTACTTTTTTTCCTGTAAGGCCACACACTCTCTGAAAGGACCATATTTGGCTCGAGAGCCGCTTCCGAACAGAGGAAAATCAGCAGTCAATCAAAACAACACAGTCTCACTCCCACTCGTCACATATTGACGCTTGGTCAGGACCCCTCGTCGTCACTTTTTTACGTACAGGGTACCCCTTGAAAGGCATTTTTCGACGTTAAGGGTACTGCAGTGATTCCAATGAGACACCTTTGGCGTCATACACAGACGTGTTGGGCATGTGAATGTTATCATGATGTAACTATTTATTGGGTTATAATTTTTCCATTATGACATGTTGGAGTATGATTCTCAATTTAATCAGCCAGCATTATTTTATTTACATTTATTGATTTGTATTTACGCTATTCAGACACGTTTGAAAGTAGCCCAACCCCGCCCCTTAACCTACCCATTTGCGTTATATGATATAAAACACAGAATATAACAGACATGCAAACTTTATTGAAAAAATGTCAAGTATTCCAACTGTTCCGAGGCCAAACGATTGATTTGTGTGAAGAAAAGACCCAAAAGCGATCTGCGTTTCCCTCCGCACCCCGGCGTCATATTGGACGCCACAGGTACGGCCATACCCCTCGGCGTCAGTCTATAGACGAACTGGGAACTCCATTGCTTTCAATGGGAAACCTTTGCCGGTATTCTATCGGTATGAAATCTCGCTGAAGAAGTCTCATTCAGAATACATCGCGATGTTTGGCATCAGTGCACGTGGGCCACATGTTGGTGAGTAGCCATGAATATTTGATATAAAGTATTTTCTGTCGTTATTGATCAGATTATGTTCAGTCACTGCATTATATCTTTCATTTCCACTCCGGCTTCGCTTTTCTTTGCTTTCTAAATCAACACACCTTGCTAATAGGGCGATTAAACACTGTCACGTGACGTGCTATAGACCTTTTAAACAGTTATTCATATTTAATAATAACAACTAGTGTAGTTCCAACGTGGCATTTGTAGTAGAAGCACAATAAAAACAACCTTAGTTGTAATGTGATGATTGTTGTAAATAGACAGTATCCACAACACTTACCATGCTTTTTAATGCCTTTTAATGTAAAATCCAAATATTGTGATGTAAATAGTACTTTGTCCTGTATATAATGTATCTGTTATATATTATGACTTTTTCTCTTTTTTTTTTTTGAACCTGAAATGACCAAAAGGGCCTTTCGGACTCAGTCAGCCCATTCTTGTTCATGGAAAAGTAATGGAGAAGACCGAAAGCAGCAACAGCAAATATTTGCAATGGTAAGTATGTGTTGGTTTGAACTCTTTATCAAGCATTTGTTGTTTCTTAAACATATTCTTACAAACCCCATGGCTCAATCAGTGAGAACATGTTCTCAAAGTCTTAATAATTCACAAGATTTAACAAGCTGTCATTCATATGATACTCGTACATATTTGTACAAATACTCATACATAATCCTGCAGCTTTTACTCCGACTCCTGCCATTGGCTACAGCCTCAATTCCTGTACATATTTATCATGATTTTTGTAAATCAGTTGCGCCCCTTCTTGGAAAGCAGTCCCAGAAAGAAAAGTTTATATTAGGTCCAATGTATTCTTTAAAATGATTACAAATTGGGCCATTGGGGAGGTCTCTTCACACCTCATGACCTACCTCTGTTTGCAAGAGCGGAAATGCTCACATAACATCAGATATTCAATTATTTTGTCAACAGTTGCACTGCTGATTACGTCCTGTTTGCATGTAAATAATTTACGTGATCAAAAGATCAAGTAAATAATCAACATTTTTAAACAAATTCATATGTGCTACTAAAAATATACTTTTAATAATGGAAATGCACACCTATCAGTGAACTTGTTTCATAAATGTATTTAACATTTAATTATGCAACACTTTTTAAAGAAAGAAACAGTTATGTATGAAATCACAACTTGCATGCAATGTAATGAAATTTCCTTTCTTTCTGTTTTGCAGGATTACTTGCAGATTACTTTTATGAGCCAACCCTCACAAGAGCTACTAGTTAGTTGTAGTGAATCTTGCCGTAATCAGGTAAATAATATTTTTAGTATATCAGTATTTACTCATGAAATGCTCCCCTGAATTGTATGTAAATTCATTTTATTGTAACTGTCTTAATGTATATGTTTCAAAAACAATAGTAATTGCACATAAAGTAAGTGAGACTTTCTTGTTTTACAGCAGAGAAGAAAGACCAGACCCTTATATCGAAGCAAGCTAATCGAATAAGTCCTTTGTTTAGGGTGAGGAAGGAACATGGCCATCTTGTGCCCAAAGACGACAGAAAAGTGCGCAAGTCCATTGGTATGTCTTGTATTGATGTATTGTCTTGCTTTAATATGTAGTACAGAATTTGATGTTGATCTCTCAAAGGACAGCTGTGATCATTCTTTCTATACTCTGATAAAATACACACCATTATTCATGTCTAAATCTTTTTATAACTCCTAAAATGAGCAAATTAGGATCTGTATCTTGGATTTATCTAAAATGGTAAATATTTGTTTCCCTTTTTGATACAATTATTATTAAAATGATTGCCTTTTAGCCTAAAGGCTGGAACACTTTTGGCCTTCAATTCTTAAAAATGGCACCGTCTGTTTGTCTTAGATAAAAGCAGACATGTATTGAAGGGTTAAAAAAGCATTTAGTTGGTATAAACTCCAGGTATTTCTCTATTGTTTTGTAGACCATGGGTGGTTCTGTGTAGCTTTGGAAGATAATGAGTTGTGGCATATATTAGGAATCAAATAGTAAATGTTCTTTGAATTATGTGAAATATCTGGTTAGTTTTTTGGCTTGAAACAAGGCTTTATACTCCACAGACTAAAACACATTGCATTTGTGTTTTAAGATGGATAGCAAGAGAAGGCACACACTTCAGAAGATTCTACAGGAAAAGACTAATGTGCAGCCAAGGAGGAATACAAGAGGCAAAAATTCCAGTCTCTGAGAACTATGCATGGCCATGGGTGCTTCATAAGCATGGTAAGTCTTGTGCATCTGTACCTATTGTATTGCCTTATTTTAACAATTTTACATTGTGCAGGCTATCACAAGTGATGCTCTTGAAACAAGTGACAGAAGAGTATGTTGTCTTAAAAGAAATCTAGCATCACTGGCAAAGGCTAAGAAGAGACCATGCCTTTCTAAAATATATTTTTAAAGATCTGCTGTTTAAAAGGTTGCTGTTGATATGGGTAAAATATTTTTTGTCAGTACTTGGCTAATATAATGTGCTGCAATATTATATACATAATGCTTCAATGTGTATATTATATAATGTAGTGACTGCGGCTTTGTAAATTTAAATTAGGAATGGGCAAATCTGGGCCTTTTGAAATGGAGAGTTTACCTCCAAGACTAATCGAGCATGTCTGGAATTTGTAACTGAAGTCTTCAGGTTTACTTATAGATAATTATAGGCAGGCAGGTGGGTTTGAGGTTGGAGCTAAATCTGCAGGACAATGGATGCTGAGGCCCAGAGTAGCCAACCACTGCTTAAATCATGCAGAACATATGCTAACCTGACTACATTAAACTTAATTTGAATTGTGTTTTTTCTTTTACTTTTAGACCAGGACTGGAGAATGCCTGACAATGGGATGTTACAACTTCTTCCTCTGGTTGAGAAAAGGCTACACCACATCAGTGACCACATCATCTGTTTATTATACACTGTAGGGTACAAGTGGGCAAACTGTTTAGAAGAAGAAGAACAGGATAGAACATGAACATGATAGAGGGAAGAGCAAGAAACCAGTCTAGCTGTGATTATTTTTCAACACAATATCAAATCTGTTTTCTGTATCATAGTTGACTGGATGGGATTCTGTGGCACTCATTTGTGTGGCTTCAGCAGCTGTGAATGGATTAATATGATGTTAATGTATTTTTGAAGACCCATTTTTATTTATCTTGAATCTAATTTTTCTTTATGCTACTTTATCAACTGTATACTGTATCCTCCAATAAAGAGTTGAGTGATAAAGTATGGTGAATATTGTGTATGGTGTTTTTAAAGTAAATACACATTTTATGAGTTGATTTAGGTTATCAAAGTAATTAACAATATTATTTTACTTGAAACATAAACATTTTTCATCTGGTTATATTATATTTGGTACAACAATGCACCAAAAAGTTGTATTTGCATGCTGTGACAATACGCCAGTTTTCAGTGAAATAAAGGGAAGGATTTCAAACACTTCAAGCTTAACTGACGATGATCCATGTTGATAAATCCGGTACATCTACTACTGCAATAAAAATTAAAGCATGCACATTACCGATGTCAGGTACGTGAAAATACATACAATTTTGGCAATGTCTCTTTTGTTATTTTACTTAATGGTGCATTGTCCTATATTTAATAATAATAGTGAAGTGTAAATCTAAATAGTTTTTGTTTACACTGGAAACTGGATAATGGCAAGTTGTTGTGGGTTCATCCATTATATTTATGGGTGTTTATCCATAAAAGAAAATAAATATTAATAATTATATTACATTTCTTTCAAATATTTCTGTATTTCATCAGATGGTCTCACAATACCCATCAAAACCTAATACAAGCATGATGTTAGAATAGAAAAGAGAAAATACTCTGATATTTAAATGTGACTCAAAGTTTGTTGTCCATGATGAGGAAAATAGATCTGTGTATGTTGTACTGCTTACTAAAAAAAAGCACATTTCAAATGGCTGTTACTCAAAGTCTGGTTAGCGTATCACAGAGAAAATTGGCAGGACAACTGCTTATGCTATGTTTACTAAATAATGTTGGACACAGTTTTCAGACAGATATGGAAAGCTGGCATAAAGGTTTTCTAAAAGTGCTCACAGTAAAATATCAAATTTCAGCCTGCCCCTCATATATGTCATAAAGGTTTACACAATGAACATAATTAGATATCCAGTTGTCCATTAAATATGTCATTTACTTAACATTTATTGTCTCATTATTAAACGTTTTAAACTACATTACCCATATACCTTTGTCAGTGTATCAATGCAATGGGAAACATGGCGCTGTAGTTCATTGAAGTGTGCAGAAATGCTTAGGGTTAGGGTTGGGATCTCGGTAAAGGAGTAATTTCTCACAACATAGCGACACTTTATAGTTAACTTAACGTATTACTAACGTAACAATAACACCAAAACATACTTTGTAACATGAAACGCCGTTTTATATCGGTTAAAAGATAGTCCAATCACAGCGAGTTCTGCGATAAAGTCCTAGCCAATGACAACGCAGCAGAACAGAGGCGTCACACTTACTTGTCCATTTATGGAAAATGATGACAGATCTCATCCGGTTCCAACTGAAGGGATATCCTTAAATATTTAATATTTAGGCTGCTAAATATTTATTTCTTCTAATTAATTAATACAACTCACATTTTAAAACAAACATCTCCTTTGTGTGGTTAAACTGATGCATAAATATCTCTCTCTCTCTCTCTCTCTCTCTCTCTCTCTCTCTCTCTCTATATATATATATATGTGTGTGTGTGTGTGTGTGTGTATTTATTTATTTATTTATATATATATATATATATATATATATATATATATATATATATATATATATATATATATATATATATATATATATATATATATATATATATATATATATATTAGATCACTTCTTTATGCCATCGTTCACCATCTGAACTCTTGGAATTAAAATAAATGTAACAAAAGCATAATGAATGCACACAATTTTGTAAGCATATTCCAATATTTAATGTCAAACAGTTTAAATACAAATGTAGCGGCCAAACTACTGCACAACAGTATAAAATAACCATGCTGCGGTACAAATAAAAGAAATGAGGTTAAACTTTATCTGAAAATATATTGGTTTCTTGCCTTTAAGAAATAAATAGGCAAAAACATTAAGAACATTTTACATTCTCAACTTTAAAACTATATAAACTATATCCTTGTGATTATTGTTCACTTCTATTGTAACTAAATGAAAGGCCAATTCAAATAGTTAATGATTATTATAAATGTTAACCATTTTCAGTAAGAAAATGCTTTAATAAAATACATTCATGTTACATTTACATTAGCAAGGTAGTGATATAATGATACCATATATTTAGTTATGGTGGACATTTACTATAGTGAATACTATCCCACTGTAATAAAAGGTTTAATGAATACATATTGATTTCAAAAGGTGTTCACTCTCACTATCTTCATTTGTTCAAACAAACACTGTTATACAAATGCATATATATGCAAATATACAAATGCAGATATATACATTGGAATATAGCATCATGAAGTCGATGGCAATAAATATGTCCTTTACTAAAACTCCTGATGAGCACTGATGCTTTTTTGATAAAGGCATAAGCAGACATCAAGTACAGTTTATGAATATTGGTTCTGCATATATCGAAGAGATCATGAGGAGGAGTGGTACTCCACGTGAAGACTTAGAGAAACTGTGACATAGCAAAGGGTGCACCTCACTGGACATATCCTACGCATGCCCAAACAACAACACCCCAAAACAGTTATGAAGTGGACACCACCAGGAAGACGCAGGAGACAGGGAAGACCAAGGAAGACATGAGACAGATGTTTCGTGAAGCCCTGAAGAATGCAGGTGTTCCATGAGAAAATGTGAAGAACGTGGCCACAGATCGAATATGTTGGAGGACACGTTGCCCAGTGTGCCCAGGACAGGACATGATGATGATGTTGTTGTTGTCCCTTTACATAACTGTAGGATTTCCTTCTGTAAAAAGTGTTGCATAATTAAATGTTAAATACATTTATGAAACAAGTTCACTGATAGGTGTGCATTTCCATTATTAAAAGTATATTTTTAATAGCACATATGAATTTGTTTAAAAATGTTGATTATTCACTTAATCTTTTGATCACGTAAATTATTTACATGCAAACAGGACGTAATCAGCAGTGCAACTGATGACAAAATAATTGAATATCTGATGTTATGTGAGCATTTCCGCTCTTGCAAACAGAGGTAGGTCATGAGGTGTGAAGAGACCTCCCCAATGGCCCAATTTGTAATCATTTTAAAGAATACATTGGACCTAATATAAACTTTTCTTTCTGGGACTGCTTTCCAAGAAGGGGCGCAACTGATTTACAAAAATCATGATAAATATGTACAGGAATTGAGGCTGTAGCCAATGGCAGGAGTCGGAGTAAAAGCTGCAGGATTATGTATGAGTATTTGTACAAATATGTACGAGTATCATATGAATTTGACAGTTTGTTAAATCTTGTGAATTATTAAGACTTTGAGAACATGTTCTCACTGATTGAGCCATGGGGTTTGTAAGAATATGTTTAAGAAATAACAAATGCTTGATAAAGAGTTCAAACCAACACATACTTACCATTGCAAATATTTGCTGTTGCTGCTTTCGGTCTTCTCCATTACTTTTCCATGAACAAGAATGGGCTGACTGAGTCCGAAAGGCCCTTTTGGTCGTTTCAGGTTAAAAAAAAAAAGAGAGAAAAAGTCATAATATATAACAGATACATTATATACAGGACAAAGTACTATTTACATCACAATATTTGGATTTTACATTAAAAGGCATTAAAAAGCATGGTAAGTGTTGTGGATACTGTCTATTTACAACAATCATCACATTACAACTAAGGTTGTTTTTATTGTGCTTCTACTACAAATGCCACGTTGAAACTACACTAGTTGTTATTATTAAATATGAATAACTGTTTAAAAGGTCTATAGCACGTCACGTGACAGTGTTTAATCGCCCTATTAGCAAGGTGTGTTGATTTAGAAAGCAAAGAAAAGCGAAGCCTGAGTGGAAATGAAAGATATAATGACTGAACATAATCTGATCAATAACGACAGAAAATACTTTATATCAAATATTCATGGCTACTCACCAACATGTGGCCCACGTGCACTGATGCCAAACATCGCGATGTATTCTGAATGAGACTTTTTCAGCAAAGGTTTCCCATTGAAAGCAATGGAGTTCCCAGTTCGTCTATAGACTGACGCCGAGGGGTATGGCCGTACCTGTGGCGTCTTCAATATGACGCCGGGGTGCGGAGGGAAACGCAGATCGCTTTTGGGTCTTTTCTTCACACAAATCAATCGTTTGGCCTCGGAACAGTTGGAATACTTGACATTTTTCAATAAAGTTTGCATGTCTGTTATATTCTGTGTTTTATATCATATAACGCAAATGGGTAGGTTAAGGGGCGGGGTTGGGCTACTTTCAAACGTGTCTGAATAGCGTAAATACAAATCAATAAATGTAAATAAAATAATGCTGGCTGATTAAATTGAGAATCATACTCCAACATGTCATAATGGAAAAATTATAACCCAATAAATAGTTACATCATGATAACATTCACATGCCCAACACGTCTGTGTATGACGCCAAAGGTGTCTCATTGGAATCACTGCAGTACCCTTAACGTCGAAAAATGCCTTTCAAGGGGTACCCTGTACGTAAAAAAGTGACGACGAGGGGTCCTGACCAAGCGTCAATATGTGACGAGTGGGAGTGAGACTGTGTTGATCAAAACGCACGCAACCCATAGCAACGCGTTATGGCAACGCCTCAACAGAAATTGACCGACTTTTGAGCCGTTCGTTACTATTGTATACATTGTCATCAATGTCATGATATAATAATCAGAATTATTTAGTTTTATTGACCACGATATTATCATTGATATTTGTCTGAGAGGGGCACTTTTGATTCATTTTGAAAAAGGGCAGGGGCTCGAGTACCCAAGTCTGGCCTGAAAAAAACTGACCCAGTCGCCTAGCCATCACAATTTGGCCCTTGTCAAACTCACTCAAATCCTTACACTTGCCCATCAGCTGTGAGGACAAAATGTTCACTTGCTGACTAATATATCCCAGCCACTAACAGGTGCCGTGATGAAGAGATAATCAGTGTTATTCACTTCACCATAATGTTATGCCTGATCGGTGTATAATGCTGTGAAATGAAAATAATCAAATCACATAGCATATCTGATGATCATGACTTAGGAATTAAATAATTTACAAATATAACTAATGTTTAAAAGGTTTCTTAAATTGTCTGGCGTATTTATAAAAAGAATGGCTCTGGAAGAATCAGTGAGATGTTGAACTCTGATGAAAGCGTATAACGGTAAACTGTAAGGCTTTCACTTTTATGACGGCTATTACGTATCAGATCCTAGAAGTTTGCCATAAAATAATTCAAACCTTTTGCAAAATAGTCCATAACTTTATTGTTAACAGTGTAAATAAGTCAGAATGCATGAAACAGCATTAGACCCCCCCAACCCCCTTTAAGCAACTTTCCAAGAATCGGCTAGCCAACCAACGTGGTCATATGAGTTCCTCATAAAGAGTATTAACTTGAAGAGGTGTGAAGCCACAGCTGTTTTAAACCTTCCACCCGTTGGTTGCTATTGAAGTCCACTATTTGCAAAAAAATCCTGGAATGTTTTCCTCAAAAATCTTTTTTTCTTTTCGACTGAAGATAGAAAGGCATGAACATCTTGGATGACGTGGGGGTGAGTAAATTATCAGGAAATTTTAATTCTGAAGTGAACTACTACTTTCCTGCTCTTGTCATTTCTGAGTTTGCATATTCTGTGTTTATTTCCTGTTTTCTTTATCTGTCTAATATGTTCTCATTTGTAGTTCCTCACATGTCTTTAGTTCCTCTTCAAACTGCATTTTTATACATCTGAGTTTTATAAGTTGTTTGTTGGTGTTGGAAATCGCCGTTTCCTCCCCAGTTCTTTGGTTTGTCAATAAGTAGACGCAAGAGATTCAGTAAAAGTATAAAAGTAACTTGGAAGTTTAATAAAGCAAAATCAGATCAGCTTCTGAGCTCAGGATTACAGAACAGCAATATCAGTAATGCCATACAGGCCGTCCGTAATGTCGGTCAAGGCTAAGTATGCAGTTTTTATTCTTGTGTTGGTGACGCCTTTCTCCTGGTCCGATGGACACCTTCCAATGGCCTTTGTTCCTCTCGACCTCCCCTATTTGGCATCTGCACACAAAATCATACCAAGCATAGCCGCTCCCCCACTGTCAGTTCAAGGTTTCAAATACTTTCGCTATCAGAGCGTACCTCTAGTTAATTCATATGGTGACTGGTTTTAGTCACCATAGGCCTCTGCTGTAAGTGGTTACACAAGCATATTAAAAGATTCCAAACATATTGTAATATACCAAACATAGTTAACCTTTTTAGATAACACATAATTGTCCCATAAAACATAATTATCCCACAATTCCCTCTCTTGATCTCAACGAGATCACATCTCCTCCACATGACTTTCCATATCATCCCCCCTTTGGGACTTTTAGGCGAGTCCCATACCTATGCCCTCTGGTTAAGTCCTGTCCCCATAAGTTCAGCCCTTTCTTTCAACATTCAAGTCATGGCTGAATCCAGCCAGTCATCATTCTCAATCACTTCCCTCATGTGGACAAGACTTAACTGGAGTATGAGGTCAAACATCTCCCCCCTTTTTTTGGCTAGAGAGGAGTAAAAGACCCCACCTCCCTAATCTAATGGATCTGTTAGGGGATGACAACCACACATCAAATTTCAGTGCATTACATTCACTACAATTCGATTATTATACCAGGGTATCACTACTTCAGTAGATTCATTTTCAGTGACTCATACTATTAATCAGTAGGTTATATATGTCTCATGATGCCAGAGGAACTCACAGACGCTTCCGGTGGCCTGGAGCGCTATCTGGGTTGCTCCACCGTTGCCAAGTGTACTCAGTCTTGCTTTGAGTGCTACTTGGTGTTGGGGCTGACAGCGGGTTTTTAAACCACCAGTAGAGTCTAGCCCAGTTGCTAAGCACTGTTGTGCTCGTCGATCCTCTTCTTCTTTGGCTTTCTCATAAGACTTCACATTACTTCATCATTCACAGTTTATCAATATCTTTGGAATACATGCTTATATGGAGAAATAAACTTTCTTTACATTCCCTTAAATTCTGGCTTTTGCCACATTCACAAACAGTGCCCTGTTTCCTTCAATCATTTCCTTCATTCACAGAATAAAGTGAGTAAATACAATATGAGTATAAATGTGGGTACATAACATAAAGAAATATATTGTTCTGGAAAGGGGGCCTTAAAATGCATCCTAGTCTACCTGCCTACTCTATCCTTTTTCTGATTACTTTCTATTTTCCCAAAATAAAATACACAGTGGGGCTAACTCCCTAACCCTTCAAAAACATAGTATTAAACATCAACATAAAATTGAAAAATAAAAGCGGCTCCCCTTTCCTTAACTTCATGATGGGCCCATTACAGGAAGTCATCCAGCTCATCTATTTCCGGGCCTATGGGGTACACTCCGGAATTGGCTCCAATGTCCACCCCTTATCTCTTTACCGATATATTGATCATCTGTTTGGCTGCAGCATTGGACATCATTGTTCTGAGGAAAGGCATAACACAACAAAACAACAAAACAAAAATACCAACTGCTATTGCTGCAATTACTCCCACAATTCCCTCAACATCTCTGGTATATCTTCGTCCTCATCCTCCCTAGCTGCTAGCAGGGGCATTTGGTATGGAGGTGGGGCTCCCTTTTTCTCTATGGCGGTCACTATCAGCCGATTGACCAGACTTCTCATACATGGTATACAGCAACATCCACAGGTAACTAATATCCCCAGGAAAATACCTAGTGACGTAAAGATGGATATTATCACACCTTTCCAGGTCCCAAACATGTCCTCCATCCATTTGGTCATCGCACTATCTGTCCCTGAGCTTGCCTTCATTTCTTCAGAGAGCTCCCTTAACCCCTCCAATGCCCTAGACACAGATCCATCAGGTGCAGTGTTGTTTGAGATAATTGTACAACATGTATCTCGAAACATTGAACACACACCCCCCTTCTCGGTGAGCAACATGTCCAGAGCCAACCTGTTCTGGATTGCCATCAGTGAAGTAGCAGCCAGTTGTTCTTTGAGCCCTTCGACTGCATCGCGAGTTAAGTTGGTTAGTTTCTGCACATTATAGTGAATGTAGTTAATTCTGTCAACATTTTTGTTGGGGGTGACGGGGAAGATGCTGGACACTATGGGGATGTTTTCTAAACCTGCCTTTATCTGATCTGCGAGTTTATATTCATTTGGTACTCCCCTGGGAACTCCTATCGCGTCTATGTATGTGGGGCTATCTTTGGTCAGATCAAAACTATTGGGGATCGCCCTCTTCTTCTTCGAGGTCTGGTTTCCTTCAATGGGTCTATTCCCTATCATTATCAAAGGTGCGGCCACCCTTACCATAGCACACAGACCTTCCATGGTTTTGTCAATCTTAGTCAGCACAATTTTTTCTCCACATGCGTAGTACAATCCCTCCCTAGCCCAGGTCCCTATCTTTGAGTGTCCATTTTGAACTATTTGTTCGCACCACTTTGTCTCAAATGATCCTACATATGTTTTTGACTTTGTGGTTGAGGAAAAATTAAAACAAGTGTAATTTCCCTCTCTTCTTATTAGGGATACCCCCAGTGATATTCTGTTATCAGCAGCGGGGTACAAATCGCTTAAGATAGTACAATTAGGGGGATAACGTTGTTTTGTCATATTTAAGATACAATTATACCCCCACGAGTCAGTTGCATGCAAGGGGGCTGGTTCAGTGTTCAACTGAGGCCTTCCTGCTGCACACGCTACACACCCTTCGAATCCTGCTGCTCTGGCTGCCTCACTTACCCATTCTAACCACAAATTGCTGTCATAATATCCTGTTTCCATGGTCAGCACATCTAGTGGTGTTAATCTGCTATAATCAATGCTTTTAATTGTTTTGCTAGGGCCTCTGGTTAGGTTTTTACTTGTTGGTTCTGAGGTGGGTTCTGGTTCCTGGAGTTCTATCATTATCATTCCCAAGGGATCTCTTCCCGAGACATCTACACCTAGAGTTATGTATGTTTCTTTTTGATCATTTCCATGTTTCAATGAGATCCTTAACGTGTTTTTCCAATTTCCCCAACTACGCTGGTACCCTCGAAATAATTTCAGCCTATGCTGTATGTGATCTGGTTTGGTCAAAGGGCTGTTAGTGAGAACTGTCTTGGTATACCCTGGTTTTGTCATCCAATTTACATCATGCCATGTGTGGCACCATGGTACCGGTGTGGCAGAGGTGGATGGCCATAAACATCCGTATATGTCATAACCCCTCCATCTCATTGGATCTTTGCCACAATCTATCACTTGGCAGAGATCAAACTCCCACAGTCCGTCCTTTCCCGTCACCCTCTCTAGAGTTAGTTTTGCTCCATTTTTTCCTCCTTGTTTTACCAGACTGTTACCTCTCTTATGTCTATTTTGCTGTTCCCCTATTCCCCACAGTATTACTCCTACACAGATCAACACACCCACCGTCCAACATGTCACCACCCCATGTATTTTCCTCATTTTGAGATTACCACCACCTGTACTTCTTTATCATGAAACACCCTCTCTAGTATTTCTGCTACCTTTTCAAACTGTAGTTTGTCCAGCCCACACCCAATTTTTGGAATTGCAATCACTCTTTCGTTATTCTTCGTGCATTGGTGTTTTAGTTGTTCTAGGCTGTTCTCTAAGTCTTGGTAAGTGGGCAGGTCCCTGCACCACCTCTTGGTTACTAGATGATATATTACTTTAGTACCGTGTTGAGTTCTGACACACTGTCCTGGCTGGCTTATGGTCGTGTCTAATTCTTCGGTACCAAATTTTTCACGAATCTTTTTTTGCAACTCCTGCTCCTAAGGCGTAATCAGCGCTGATGCAATGAGCTATGGGTACATCTGCTGGTGTATTCAACAGATCACCTTTCCTAAATAGGAGGGCAGAGTGTCCTCCAAGCGTTTTCTGGTAGAGCTGAGTGTGCGATGTTTCAGTTTCTGTTCGGGTGTCTGCTTGGCTGTCCTGTGTGTCTCTCTGTTCCTCCTGGATTTCCTCCGTCACCTCCTCTCCCTCTCTTTGACCTTCCACAAGGTCAATTCTGGTTGCATCGAGCGACCTGCCAGGAGGGGGACAGAACATGCAAGCAGACAAATGATACCATGTTTTTCCTTTACCTGCCAGTTGGACACAGTGTGAGGTTCTAGCAGTGACTCTCATTGGATCACTCCATCTTGGAGTCGACCATTTTCTCTTAATTTGTTTCAGCCTCACCCACAGTTCGGTTGTAGTAGGTTCAATCTCCGGGGTATTGTCCTGTGGCCAACTTTTCTGTGGACAAAACATGTTAACCACTGCACTTACTTTGTCATAATATCGAGCAGGAGCATCCAGGGCCTACGTAGTATCAAACTTTGCCCATGGGCCTGGAAATTGTCTCCCTGACATTATTTCGAAGGGGGTGAACCCAGTGGTTCTGTTTATGGAACATCTGACTGACATGATCCCGAGTGGAAGTGCATCAACCCAGTTGAGGTTTGTGGTGGAACAAATTTTCCCGAGTTTGTTTTTTAACGTCAGATTCAATCGTTCAACCTTTCCCTGACTACTATGCCGAATCTTAGTATATGTTTACTCTCTTGTTTTTGCCCAAGTGCAAGGCGCTGATTAGTGCTAATAATTCAGCTCGCTGAGCAGAAGGGCGGTCTTTAAGGGAGCATGCTTCTATGGTTTGATAGTCTGACCCTATTTGCTGGACTATAGCGTAGCTGGCTGACAGAGTTCCCAAATCTGTCCTAAAGCAGCAACCATCACAGTAGAGGATCATGTCTGGATCTGTCAGTGGTACTGAACTCAACCCCTCCCTGAGTTGCTCGTCCTTCAGGGATCTTGGTGCACATTCGTGTGGTTCTCCCTCCCCCACCAAATCAGCCATGTTGACTCCTTGGTGGCTGTGTACTATGTGTGGGGCGGTGAGTGTTTTTATCAACTTACTCTGTCTTTGTGCTGAAAAAGTGAATGCAGATGACTGAATGAACGACACTACAGAATGTGTAGAGAGGATGTTCAATGGGTGTTTCATGACTATGTGTTCCGTTTTTTCTATCATCTTAGACAGCCCAGCTGCATATCTGGCGCACGGGGGGTGTTTTTGTTCTATTTTGTCCAGTTGTGCACTGACATAGCTTAACACTCTTCTCTGTTGGTGTTGTTTTTGATACAGTATCCCTGTCCGTTCTCAGTAATCTGGGACATATTGTCTACTGTATCCAACCAAACCTAAGAATGACAACATGTCCTTGACTTTAGTTGGTTTTAGATAAGACAGAATGGCTTGTTTTGTTTCATTTGACATACCAGTCCCAGCCCTTCCTATCACTTTTCCCAGGAACATTACCTCAGGCCTACTGACCTGTAATTTGTCCTTGCTGACTTTTAGGCCTGCTGTTGACAATACCTGAAGCACTTTTTCGGTATCAAGTAGACACCGCTCGTTTGATTCTGAAGCTATTAGCAGATCGTCTACATACTGCACCAGTATGGATCCCTCACACAATTCACATGTTTCTAACAGCACCCTTAGCTCTTGATTAAATATCCCAGGACTCAGGATAAACCCTTGAGCGAGGCGGTTGCAGGTATATTGACAACCTTCATGGCGGAAAGCAAACAGGTTCTTACAGTGGTCTGCCAAAGGAACACAGAAAAATGCATTCGCCAGATCTATACAGGTGAAATGGGTGTGCTCAGGTGTCAACTTAGCCAGAATGGTGTATGGGTTCGGGGTAGGTAGAGTGGGGGTGGTCACAATCTCATTAATGCATCTCAAATCATGTACCATCCGGTACTTCCCTGTCAACTTTTTTAGTACAGGCAGTATGGGGGTGTTCCAATCAGAAACTGTACGACATAGAACTCCTGCATTTTCTAGCTCTCGTATTGTTTCTCTAATGCCCCCTGAGGCTTCCCTGCTGATTGGATATTGCCTAACATTTACTACTCTTCCTTTTTCTATCTCAAATGATACAGGTGCTATGTTCCAGTTCCCTACATCTCCAGATCCTGACGACCATAGTGTGTTTGGTAGGTCTCTTAACATTCGCTCGGCCCCTTCACCGTCTGGGTTAGTTATGATAACAGTTCGAGTTACTATTTCCGTTTGGTATACTGCTTCGACGTGTTCCTGAAACTGGAACTTATAACTACCCGCGGCTCTAGACATCTCCCAACCGTCTCCTATTGGTTCCCAATCAGTGGTTTGTTGTAGTCGTTTTACCATGGGGCCTAATGCTCGCGCCTCGTGGGTTGGATTGAGCAGCAGGGACACGTGTGGGGAGGATGTGTCTCCCTCTTCAAAATACCCCTGCTGTTCTTCTGTTAACTGAACTGCTACGGCTACTCCTTCTTCTCCTATGAATAAAGTTGTACAATTGACTTGTGTCAGTCTACCTTTCAGTTCATTGTTGTACTCTCTCTCATAATGCTCATCGTCTGCAGTGTCATAATACAAGGTACAGTGCCAGGGGTCTGGAGGGACTTCAAAATTGTGCACAGACTTTATCCATTCGTCCCATTCAGAAATTAGTTTTGTCAATTTGGAACACTCAGTTAACCTCATCCAATAAACTTTGTCAACAACCTTTTTTTCGACCTGTATCACGTACTGACCCCTCCCCAGACTGTCCTGAGCTTCGTAGGAACAATTTGTAGTCAGTCCATTTGGAAATATCAGTGTAATCCCCTTTGGACTGCAGAGAATTTTAGCCCCTAATTTAATCAAAAGATCCCTCCCCAGTAATGCAGAGGGCGTGTTAGCCGAGCATAAGAATGAATGGAGTAACTTCTGTCCTGCCACCTTCACTCGTAGTGGTTTGGTCAGTGGCCATTTTTCAGTTTCCCCAGAGAACCCCCTCACTTCCTCACTTTGTGTGGACAGTGAGCCCTTCTCCACCCTTTGTAGCTGTATAGTGGAGAAGGTGGCCCCAGTGTCCACTAGGGCCTCAACTGGCTGGTCATCTACCAGTATTGTTAGGAGGGGCTCAGCCAACGCCACCTCACTGGTTCTCTGTGGGTCTCGTCAATAGGTCGCATGGTCTGACGGGCCCCAGACTGGGCTTTGTCTGGGCACCTGTTGGTTGCCATACCATGAACCTCTTTCCATTGGGGTACCCCTACCTCTTCCCCTCTGAGGTCCCCCTCTAACAGGAGCCCGTCCCTGTGCAAGGGGTGGTCCCCTTGGCCTTCTGGCATTTTGTGGGCATTCACGCCTCCAATGATCCAAAGCTCCACATTTAAAACACCCCTGCTCACTAGAGGTCAATTCCCTCCTCAAATCTTGATATGGTGGTGGCCAGTCTGGAGTTGGGTCAGGGACAGGATACCCAGGGAACCCTTGTGGGCTGTATGGCCCAGTAACAGGATGCACATTGTGTGCAGGTGATCGAGCCTTCTCCTGGACCCCTGCCACTGGAAAAACTGACAACTGGGAATTCTCTTTCGTTTTTTTCTTATTTTTGTCTTTTTCCACCTCTATCTGCATTTTTAACAGCTGAGTTTTAAGCTTCTCTAACTCAGTGTCCTCCTTTCCTCGTTTATCTATGGCTCTATCTACATGGTACACAAAATGTCTCGTCCAGGTAGCATTATCCCCTCCTACCATATCGGGACTGTTTTCCATTGCCTCGACTCCAACATCTGGAACCCCCTTCATTACTGCCTGTCTAAAAAACTCCTGGTATATTTCTTTATCATCCGGAGTTTCCCCTGTTCTTCCCTCCCACTCCGCCTCACACCTATGTAGGTATGCTGAGGCTGACTCTCCGTTTTGCAGCTTGAACTTAATGCTTTGATAAGTCCATCTGGGCATTGGATATAATGTATCCAACGCCTTCCCTATTTCAGTAATGTGCTGCTGTAGGGGTGTATGGTTGGACTCATTGACTGTATCGGCTTGTTTTTCGATTTGCTCTACCTGAGTCAGGGTCATTAGGTTTCCCCACAATGCCCTAACATCTCCTAATGCCAAGGTTGTTCCATAGGTTAATGTTATGACTTTTGCCAACCACATTTTTCCTCCCTTTGTTATATCAGGGAGTTTACTCAAAACTGCATTCATGTCTGAATGTCCCCATGGTTTGTACTCATTACCTACCCCGCCCCTGGCTTGAATTAAAGGGCACATCATTTGACATTTTTGACCTTCACCCCCTCTGAATGTCTGTAAGATATTCCCGTTCTTTCTATCTGTTTTAGACCTGGTGTTGTATCTGGGGCCGCTTTTTTCCAGTTTATCTTCTTCCTCCTCATTTTTATTCTTTTTGTTTCCGTATTCTACGTCTAGTTCATACCCTCTTACCGTAACTTGATCTCTATCGTCTCCATACTGGCTACCAGTATGGCTCCCAATTGACCCCCCCCCCCTGCTCCTAAAGTTTCTCTCAGGTCAATCTCATTCCATTCAGCACTTTCCTTTGTGCTTTCTATTGTTGTCATGTTGGGGTCTAGTCTATCTCCTGCCTGTTTCTGAAACTGTTCTTTAACCATCTCTTTTAATTGTCTCTTAATCTCAGATGTATCATCTGGTTGATAACAACAGTTTCCCCATGCTATTTTAATAAAGCAAGTTCTTCTTTGCAGAATGCAGGAAATAGCAGCTTTTCAGTCTGTCTGGGTTGCCTTATATTCAGTCTCATATATACTGTAATGTTTTATCTCTCGTTATATTGATTCCTATACTCTCTCAAACCCTGTTAGGATTAAATCAATGACTCTCATTATTGTAAAATGTGTATATTATGTCTGTTAAAAATGTCTGTTTAACTTGGTCACCCAATTTTGCTCATCCAACACAATGTAATTTGATTTTAATTAACATAATCCAAAGATTCTCTGAATATCTGCAATGGATACAATTTTTATTTCTCCCATGGATAACGAGATAAAAATTTCAGACTTTCAAAATTGTATTTTCATATAACAGGTCAATGTATAATACAGTCATAGTACCTACATCTAGCTTGTCTCTCTCTCCATATATTTCTATCTCTGTATATCAGATATTTCTATAATTCTTTTTTGTTAATTATTTGGATTTCCTCAGGGAACTGCACAAACCACTTATACTAAAGAGAAAACTCCAGTGTTTTTTTTGGTGGCCACCAGTTTGTTCAATCCTCCGGATCAATCCCTGTTTGCAGGCCTGCTTATTCATTGAATTATCTAATAGACCGGTCTATGTCCTAACAATCTACACACAACACTTTGGTACATTCTTGATACGCGTTTTCTGTCTTGGTAGCAATGCTTCTAATACCATTTATTTATGATCTCTTCACACACACTCAATCACTCGGTTTTATTACATTCACTCTGACCCTCTCATTTCAAGAGGGCTCATCAATCTCTCTTCCTCTCTGAGCTGCTCGAGTACTGCGTCCGTTCCTACCAGGTCACACTTAAGTGACGGTCCAGAGAAGGTGCGCAGCACTCGAACTTCCCAAATACGGAATTATACACACTCGTTATCACACATACTGAGATCTTTAGACTTCAGACACTTTTATCTTTCACCACGCCGGGTTTCACAGGATAAACAGAGTTTTCATAACATTTTAACCAAGCCTGGTCAACTCTTTCCCAACCTTGCCAGGCTTTTACAACTTATTTTTTTATTTAACCTTTACCTTTCACCACGCCGGGTTTCACAGGATAAACAGAGTTTTCATAACATTTTAACCAAGCCTGGTCAACTCTTTCCCAACCTTGCCAGGCTTTTACAACTTATTTTTTTATTTAACCTTTATCTTTCACCACGCCGGGTTTCACAGGATAAACAGAGTTTTCATAACATTTTAACCAAGCCTGGTCAACTCTTTCCCAACCTTGCCAGGCTTTTAACCTTAACAACTGATCTGATTTTGTAGGACCATAAACATTGGTACACAATCCCCTCTCAACCTGATAATTTGGTATATCCAATTATGCAGATCTTTTATGAAAAAGGTGTCTGCTTACCTTATTTTAGATGCTCTGCAGAGAGGTTGAAAGCGGATCGCCCCCCAATGATGACTTCAGCGTCGTGACAAATCCGGGTGCCCCCTCCAAATTGTTGGAAATCGCCGTTTCCTCCCCAGTTCTTTGGTTTGTCAATAAGTAGACGCAAGAGATTCAGTAAAAGTATAAAAGTAACTTGGAAGTTTAATAAAGCAAAATCAGATCAGCTTCTGAGCTCAGGATTACAGAACAGCAATATCAGTAATGCCATACAGGCCGTCCGTAATGTCGGTCAAGGCTAAGTATGCAGTTTTTATTCTTGTGTTGGTGACGCCTTTCTCCTGGTCCGATGGACACCTTCCAATGGCCTTTGTTCCTCTCGACCTCCCCTATTTGGCATCTGCACACAAAATCATACCAAGCATAGCCGCTCCCCCACTGTCAGTTCAAGGTTTCAAATACTTTCGCTATCAGAGCGTACCTCTAGTTAATTCATATGGTGACTGGTTTTAGTCACCATAGGCCTCTGCTGTAAGTGGTTACACAAGCATATTAAAAGATTCCAAACATATTGTAATATACCAAACATAGTTAACCTTTTTAGATAACACATAATTGTCCCATAAAACATAATTATCCCACAATTGTTATTGTCTTTGTTGAAATGCAAATCTACATTGCATTTGTCTGTTTACATTGCGTATCTGCTGCAATGATCCCTGTTTCGACTCTGCCATTCCAATACTATCCCTCGAGGACCACACACGCGTGTTCCTGAATCTATCTAACATTGTGAACTACCCAGATAGATCGCTGTGTGTATTCTACCATAGGACTGTTCAACAAGCAAACAGTCATCTGCCAGGTGTTGGTCCTCGAGGAAACCTCTACGGATACATGGAGTGGGTTCTTATCACCTGCAGTTCCTCCTTCACGGCAGTAGACAGAGGAGGATCACAAGCATAATCCAGTCCCCATGACCGCCAAGGACTCAGATCCAGTGCTTACACCTGCCACAGACTCAGAACCTGCGCCTACGACCACCATGGTGTAGTCTGTCCTGGAGTTATAGCCTGCCGCCACATCTGTCCCGGAGCTGACACTAATTAATCTGGATACCCTGGAGTGGTTTTTGACCAGTTCCCTGGCCCTTCCTTCCTGCTGTTTCCGTCTAGTTTCCTAGCTCCACCCCAAAACCATCTAAAATGTCCTCAATTACTTCTGCTACAACTGCCCCTGTTTGGGCTTTGTTGACTTTTATTTGCTTAATAATATAATGTGCTGTAACTGTAGGGTACAACAGGGCTAATGTGGCACAGCTTAACAAAAAAGGCATAAAATAAATCATAAAAGTGGTCAATTTTGTTTACAAATCTTATAAATGTATGAGGCCTTTTATCCCACAGACACACAGGGCAAAACCAGCATGGGGCAAAAGACACACAATTCAATTCAACTTTATTTCCAGATTCAAGGTCCAGTAGAGAGGAAACATACAACAACTAACACAAAATTACAAACAGTACAAAACATTTACAAGAGACAATTATACCAGTACTTTCTCATAGGTGATTGTTACCACACTTTGCTTCGGATTAGACAACAGCATAATAATACTGTAAATTATCCAGCCGACAAATACATTTATAAATCAAATTCCTTATTAAAGCCATTAAAGTTTTTACTCTTGACATACAAAATAAATTACTTGCACTACTCCACCTCGGTTTTTTCAATATAATCCTCATACAATCATTATAGGCAACCTGAAGTTTACATAAGCTCACTTTTTTCAACTTAACCCTCAAGGGAGCAGTATAAAAGGAAGTACAGTATCCTATAAAAAGGTTAATCTTAACCTGATCTGAACATAAAATTCTCACCATCATATTTGCTTGGTCATATAACATTCGGCGCTGCCTATACATATTGTCATCATCACTCATTTCATCATTAACACAGTATTGATACAAATACTTTGGCAAAGTAATATATTTTTAATAATGTCTTAAGTTAATCCTTGTTCAAAACAATCAATTCAGCATAGTTTTTACTGTTTATTTTGATAAAATATTTTTTTGTTGTTAATTTACTGTCATTAAAATATGTTAATATAAAAATATATTAAAAAAATACAGAAACAAAACTATTTTAAAAAGTAAAGATTCTGAAAGCATTGAATAATATCCCATAATTATTTAATATATATTTACAGTAGTAACAATAAATCATATTTTATGATATGATATGATTAATATCATATTTTTAAATATGATGGTTTCCTTAAAATATGGTGATTATCTCTAAGGTGGACACCCAACTTAATATAAGATATTTACCATCTGAATCTAACCATGTCATGTCAACAAATGGAAAAATTATATTCAGTAATTTTAGTGATTATTATTTGCTACTTAAATCTACAATATGTTTTAAAAAAAAACATCAAATATTAGATCAAAATAGTGCAGAATCAACTTTTCGCTGCTGCCTGCGATCACATCAAGTATCAGACAAATTTCCACGTGCATCTTGAAAAGCAGATTTTGCGAAGTGCTACGGCAAGTTGTTTAAATGAAAATAAAATCAAAAGAGCCTTTTACCCCGTGGAACCTTTAGCCCCATTGTAAATGTCCTGGCAAATGCTTCTACAGGAATCTGTTTTTTGATGACCTTTTCCAGATCAGATTTGATTTTTTATTGCTATGTTATACCAGACTGGGATAAAGTGACAAACTATCCCTGGAGGATGGGTTGTGCTTGGGATTAAGGGCATATGTCATCTCCCTGCAGAACCCCCCCCCCATAATGTTCTGCTATAGCTCTGTTTCTGGTGTGCTTTCTTTGAGACACAGCAGAATATAAAGAAGTCAAATGATATTGCTGTGAAAAAAACTCTGAGAACCTAATCAAGAATCAAAAATACAATAAAAGCTGTGCACATCCACAATTCAAATTGTTCTCAGGTGCTAAAAGATAATAAATGAACAAAAAAAAATTTACGGTGTAACGGAGGCCAGCTAGTTGCTGTGTGAGTAAACCTCACTCCGCTGACAAGTCCCTCTAATGGGGTTTTGCCTACTGTTTCATATGGCAGAATAACGTTTCGGTTACTAACGTAACCTCGGTTCCCTAAGATGAGGGAACGAGTATTGCGTTTTGCTAAAACGCTATGGGGGAATTCCTTTCCTCGAGATATTGAAGCAAATTTTTATCCAAAAATACCTTCTATACGCAGTGCAGCTGCACAACTCTCAGCAGGAAGCAGCTGCGTGCTGATTGGCTGTGCCGCTGCAACTGCAGCAACCTATAGCGAGACCGTGGGGCGGGACGGACCAATCAGGTCCTTCCAAACTCCCGCCACAAGGGGCAACATAATTTGCATAGCCTAGGGTATATAAGACCCATTCTCGCAAGGTTAGTCAGGTTAATCGACTGAAGCGACTCCTGAGCAAGTGAGCAAGCACGGCAAGCAAAACGCAATACTCGTTCCCTCATCTTAGGGAACCGAGGTTACGTTAGTAACCGAAACGTTCCCTTACGAGAGTACTCTCGTATTGCGTTTTGCTAAAACGCTATGGGGGACCAATGCAAAACGCCGTGCTTGCTTAACGGCTCTAAAGCCGACGACACCAAACCCAGGCCAACCTAGGTGGGCCCGTAGTATGATATCAATAATTCAGAATGGGCCAGACCTGAGTCGGGTCCTCATGAGAATGAACACGATATTCGTGCAATAAAGTATAGACCAGACATAATCGGGTCAGGAATAATGAGTGGCCAGACACTTCGGGCCGTATAAGGAATATGCTTATGACTTATACAATATTCAACCCAGGCCGGACTTATCGAGCCTTAAGGGGTTAATCTGTTCATACAGCAAGAAGCCCAGCTTGTAAAGCCGGAACATCTAAATTATAGAATCTGATAAAAGTGGACGGGGAGGCCCAGCCTGCCGCCGCACAGATATCATTCAGAGAAATGCCAGTAGACCAAGCCCACGAAGAGGCCATGCCTCTAGTAGAATGGGCTTTAATGCCTAAAGGGCAGCCGAGATCTTTAGACTCATAGGCCAGTGAGATAGCATCCACTATCCACCGTGACAGGGTCTGCTTTGTAACCGCGCACCCTCGGGTGCGTCCGCCAAAGCATACAAAGAGCTGTTCAGTTTGCCTGTAAGCAGCGGAACGCTCTATGTATATTCTCAGCGCTCTGACAGGACAGAGCAAATTAGCATCTATTTCATCTGACTGTGATGAAAGTGCCGAAAGTGAAATAACCTGTGCTCTGAACGGAGTTGAAAGCACTTTAGGTACATATCCATGTCTTGGTTTGAGGACGACTTTGGAGTCGTTTGGCCCAAATTCCAGACACGAGGCGCTCACAGAGAGCGCGTGCAGATCACCCACTCGCTTAACTGATGCAATCGCTAGCAGAAAAGCGGTCTTTAGTGACAGGAGCTTTAAGCTCACAGAATGCAGAGGCTCAAATGCAGAGCTCTTCATGGCATCCAGGACCGTGGACAGGTCCCATATAGGGACTGAAGGGGGGCGAGGTGGGTGAAGCCTTCTAGCCCCTTTAAGGAAGCGAACAATGAGATCGCTCTTTCCTAGTGACAGTCCGTTCACTTTAATGTGATACACTGCTATAGCAGCCACATAAACTTTGAGCGTGGAGGGGGAACGACCCGCGTCCAGAAGCTCTTGTAAAAATGTAAGCACCTCTGACACTGCACAATCATGTGGGGTCAGACTTCGCGCTTTACACCAGTCTGAAAAGACTGACCATTTGCCTGAATAGAGCCGCCTAGTTGTGGGGGCTCTAGCTTCAGTAATAGTGTTCATTATGCTTTCAGAAAGGTTCTCATGGACCCGTTGATGGGCCAAACATGAAGCGCCCATAGATCGGGACGGGGATGCCAGATCTGCCGTTCCGCCTGCATGAGATCTCTCCTCAGCGGGATCGGCCACGGAGCTGCATCTGACATCTGACTCAGCAGTGAGAACCAAGGTTGATTTCTCCAAAGCGGGGCTATTAAAAGCACAGCGCATTTGCTCTCCCTGATCCTCTCTATGACCTGAGGTAACATTGAGATTGGGGGAAACGCATAAAGAGGAAGGTTGGGCCATTCGTGGGCCAACGCATCCTCGTGCTTGGAGAAATATATTCGGCATTGAGCATTGTCTTTTGAGGCGAAAAGATCCACTTTTGCCTCTCCAAACTTGCCCCAAATTATCTGAATTATATTCGGGTGAAGAGACCACTCTGCCGGGGACACTTTGCCCCTGGACAGCATGTCCGGACCCAAATTCAGAATGCCTGGCACGTGAGTCGCTCTCAGCGAGCTCAGATTGTGCTCTGCCCATATTAGGGCTTCTTCCGCCATTGAGTGCAGATCGATAGATCTCAGACCGCCTTGGCGATTTATATAGGCTACCACCGACCTGCTGTCCGTTCGGATCAGGACATGGTGGTATTTTATGTACGGAAGGAAAGCTCTTAGCGATATCGTGACCGCTTTCATCTCTAGACAGTTTATATGAAGGCTCTTCTCCGAGTCTGACCAGAGACCGGAGATCGGCCTGCCCTCGTGAAGGGCTCCCCAACCTAGGTTGGATGCATCTGTCGAGATAACTTTCCACTTCGTAACAGTGCCCAAACTCACGCCCGTCTTGTACCAGACGGGATTTTTCCAAGGAGCCAGAGCTAACACACAGCTGTGGTCTACCTTGATTTGCAATCGGCCCGAAAGCCATGCGTGAGCTGGAACGCGGCGATTCAGCCAGTGCTGTAGGGGGCGCATGCGCAACAGACCCAGTCTGAGAACTGGCGCCGCCGAGGCCATGAAACCCAACATCCTCTGAAAGTGTTTGAGAGGAATGTGTGCACCGGACCTGAGGGAAACCGCTCGGTTCCGAACAGAGAGCGCGCGCTGTGACGTCAGCCGCGCGCTCATCTGCATTGAGTCCAATACTGTTCCCAGAAACGAAACTTTCTGTGTGGGAGACAATAAACTCTTTGCCACATTGATTCTGAGTCCCAAGCATTGTAAATGGTTGAGAAGCCAAGATCTGTGGTTTAATAACTGTATCTCTGACTGAGCTATTATGAGCCAGTCGTCGAGATAGTTGAGAATTCTCATTCCCCGAAGCCTCAGTGGGGTTAGCGCCGCTTCCATGCACTTTGTAAACGTGCGAGGGGCTAGAGATAGACCAAAAGGTAGCACCTTGTATTGGTATGCTTTCCCCTCGAAGGCGAATCTCAAGAATGGCCTGTGATGGGGGGCTATTTGTATGTGAAAATAGGCATCCTCTAGATCCACAGTGAAAAACCAATCTCCCGGGCGAATGTGCGCGAGGATTTGTTTCATTCTCAACATTCTGAACGGGCGCTTCATAAGGGCTTTGTTCAGATGTCTGAGATCTAGGATGGGTCTTAGACCACCGTCCTTTTTTGGTACAAGGAAGTTACGGCTGTAAAAGCCTGACTCGCTCTGTGAGGGGTGTACGGCTTCTACCGCTCCCTTTATTAACAGTTTTGATATCTCGGTTCGAAGCACGTGACTTTTGTCGCTTCTCACCGTTGTCTCTTCCACGGCGCGAAAGCGCGGTGGTCTGCGAGCAAACTGTAGCGAGTAACCTCGTTCTATTATGTTCAACACCCATTTCGAAATGCCGGGAATGGCCCGCCAGGCCTCGGCCTTCGAAGCCAGGGGCTGAATTAATCTGTGGGGCGAGTCGCTGAGTAACAGGGACTCGGTGGCCCGATAACCTTGCGCTAAGCTGGCGCTTATGAGGGAATTGTTTCCCGCCGCCTGAGTGCAGGGGGCCGGGGGACATAGAGGATTGGTGCTTGTGTACAGGCGAGCGCGCTTGAGTGCGGGCTCGTTGACTGTGAGAATAATGTTTCCAGCCACCTGAGTGCAGGGGGCTGGAGAACATGGGGGAGTGCTTGAGTGTAGGGGTACATGCTTTAATGCTGGCACACTGCCTACAGAGAAAAAGCTCTTTTTGTGACTCATATGGGTCGCCGTGAAAACGGCGTTTGTGTACAGGCGAGCGCGCTTGCTTGCGGGCTCGTTGGCTGTGAATGTGGCGTTCCCAGCCGCCTTGAAGGGAGCTGGGGAACGTTTTGGAAGAGAGCGAGGCGGTGCACCGGCCGAAGCGGGCACTATCCGCCTTCTCTTCATACCTCTGGCTAGGACGGCTTCGGAGGCTCAGGTTTCGACACATTGCTGGGTCGTGGACCTCGACGCTCCGGCGGTCTGCTGCGGCTCGTAGAGCGGGAACGCTGACCGGGCTTGGAAGCCGCGTGAGGCTGGCGAGCTGAAGGCGGCGCCTTGGCGGGCTGGGCTGGTCCAGCCTTAGCTTGACGGCTAGCGGAGGAGCTGGAACGCTTGGGCAGGAAATGTCGCATTGCCTGCGAAGTTTTCTGTGCCTCAGTGAAGCGCTCTGTGAACCCAACCACGGCGGAACCAAACAATCCTGAAGGCGAAATGGGCGCGTCCAGGAAAGCGGTCTTGTCCGCGTCCTTCATCTCCGTTAAGTTAAGCCATAAATGGCGCTCCAACACCGTCAGGCTGGCCATGCATCTGCCGATCGCCTGAGCATTGGCCTTGGTGGCGCGCAGGGCCAAGTCAGTGGCGCCGCGCAGATCCTTCAGAGCCTCGTTATCAGGAACAGACTCGTCCAGGGAACGGAGGAGTTTGGCCTGGAAGACTTGAAGAACCGCCATGGAGTGCAGCGCTGACGCCGCCTGGCCGGCGGAGGCGAATGCTCGACCGGCGAGGCTGGACGTAGTGCGGCAGGCCTTGGAAGGGTGCACGGTCTTTGACTGCCATCCTCTGGCGGAGGGCGGGCAAAGGTGTGCAGCGACAGCCTCCTCGAGGGGAGGAAGGGCTTGATATCCTTTTTTCTGAGCGCCATCGACTACCGAGAGCGCTGGAGAAAAAGAGGATCTGGCGCGAGATGAAAATGGCGCCTTCCACGATTTTGTTAGCTCCTCGTGGACTTCTGGGAAGAAGGGAGCGGGTCTTTGAGCGGTAGGTTGACGGCGGTTCTCGAAATACCACTCATCCAGACGGCTTCTCGTGGGCTCCTCGGGCTGAGACCAGTCAATGCCGAGGTCGTCCACGGCCTTGGTGAGCAAGCGCATAAGCTCAGCGTCGACTGAGGTTATGACGCCGCTAGCCGTCCGCGTCGAAGTGGCGTGCTCCGAGGCGGCGTCCGACCACCCGCTCCCGGATGCAGCAAGGGAAAGGCTGTCATCCTCTTCCTCCTCCGGTCCGCCGAACGAAACAGCAGCAGCCGCCATGCGAGGGGAGCTGTGCTGCTCGTCGGCGAACAACACGGGCGATGGCGAGGCACGCGGGGACATGCCCGGCGTGTGCTCGTCAGAGCGCTCCGGTGGCCTCTGGTCGCGACGTTTTTTCTTCCGTGGCTCTAGAGGCTGGGAGCACGGGACGGGATCCGAGTCGAAGCTGGCGAGCCGAGCCCGAAGGGTCTGCAGCGCCAGCTCGTCGCACTCAGGGCAGCCGCCCTGGTTGAGTGCAGCCTGCGTGTGGTCTCGTCCGAGACATGACACGCAGATGATGTGCCGATCCTCGTCCGCGATGAAACCTCTGCACGAGGCGCAGGAACGAGACATTTGCATCAACGTCTCGGCTCTTTTTGAATGTTTTAGAAAACAGAAGGTATAAAGGATATGGTGCCGGATGGCGCAGCTGGAAGGCAGGCTGAAGGCGGAGAATCCGACGTCCTCAGGCTGCGTGTTCCGCTGGGTGCGTGTCGACGGCAGGCTTCGATCCGGAGCTCAACGATTGCAAGTCGCTGAAGAAGAATTAATCTGACTAACCTTGCGAGAGTGGGTCTTATATACCCTAGGCTATGCAAATTATGTTGCCCCTTGTGGCGGGAGTTTGGAAGGACCTGATTGGTCAGTCCCGCCCCACGGTCTCGCTATAGGTTGCTGCAGTTGCAGCGGCACAGCCAATCAGCACGCAGCTGCTTCCTGCTGAGAGTTGTGCAGCTGCACTGCGTATAGAAGGTATTTTTGGATAAAAATTTGCTTCAATATCTCGAGGAAAGGAATTCCCCCATAGCGTTTTAGCAAAATGCAATACGAGAGTACTCTCGTAAGGGAACTACTGAGCATTCCAATATTAATTTGCCTTTTTTTTTTTAAATCGACATTTATCCCATGAACAGAAATCCATCTTTAGACATGTTTAGACTAGCAGAATTTGATGTAAAAAAAAATTTTAAAATATTTTTTATTGAAACACTTTAATAACTTCTAAAATGAATGTATTTCATTACTGTACAATACAACCTCAAACACAAAAATAAGCCAGTAAGAACATTGTTTGTGCCAGAGAAGTTATTGTGGGTGCAATGAGTAGCCTACATCAGGGGTTTTCAAACCTTATGATGCCAAGGACCCCCAAATATGATGAACCTTTTATGAGGGACCCCCTTCCTAAAATCCATCTATATATATATATATATATATATATTTTTTTTTTTTTATCTATGGAAAAAACATTTAAACTGTTAGATAAATAGTAAGTGTGACATTATAAATACAACATATCGTTTCCAAACTTAAATTGGTAATACTTAATGTTGGATGTATAAACCTGAAGAAAAACGTTTTCAATTAAAAATTATTTGTGTAAGCAACTTTCACAATAATTGTATGTAAGCAGTTTACGTACTGCATTAAGAATACTGCCTTACAACCAGTGAGCAAGACAAAGGGGACTATGGTGAGATAAACTCACTAGAAAGAAACAAAGCAATACAATTCTGAAAAGTATGTATACGGCAAGAAAGGTGAGAAACATTTAGAGCTGAAACATTTAGAATGTTCTGTAGACTTTATCCATTTTTGCTTGGTCTTTTTATTCTCTGAAATTTTCTGGGGACCCATAAGAACCTTCTGGAGGACCCCTGGGGGTCCCCGTACCCCAGTTTGAAAACCTCTGGCCTACATCATGTGGTTGAAAAAACAAAGCAAGGCTTCTGTATAGGAATATTATTCACGTTTTCTCTGAGGAAGTACACAAGAGAAGTGCACACGATCTTGTGATAATCAACTACAAAGCAATGACTCGAACTTACATTATCATATTTACAGTAACTAAAAAAAAACTTCTCTAATTCTAAGGTAATGTGGAACCATGCAGGATATTTAAACATTAACGAATGTTATGATGACTGGGAAAGTCTGTGTTTAGCAGCTGTACATTTTTAATTTCGGTCAGCCTGTTATTGAAATATGGGGAGTGCTGGCCCCAAAAGAAAACTACACTGGACCCAAAAGAAACCCCACAGCTTGTAAGTAAAATACAAGAACCTTTTTTGAAGAGGGTGTTTGAATAGAAATCTTAAAGACACAGCAGTAAAAACAACGGTTTCATTCTAAGAGTCATAAGCTGTTTCTCAATATGCTTGTCTGTACTTGTGTTCTTGTGAAACATCATCAGTCGCTGGTGAGCCAAGATCAGGGCTATAACTGAAGCTTGACTAGTTGCCTCGCTGCCTTATCAGGCAATGACTTTATAGGCAGCGTTTGTGCGCAAAGGTACCTCACGAAACTGAGGCAGCGTAGCAGTTTAATGATCTACAACAAAATAGAGCGAGCCGCTGTGAAAACTACGCAAATATTAATTTCTCGCTAGACACGAGACAGACAAGTATCCCAGAATGATAATAACAACATGTAGCCCTACACGATATATCAAAATATCGAAAATGTACATATAGTGATATATGCATATTGCAACGGCATGTGATATCTGAATGATTTTACAGTTTTTTTTAATTGCTTGCACACAAACTATGGCTCACTGTCTTAAAAATATAGCTATACACACGATACCACATAACATGCACACAACATGCAAAACATCACACATCTCTTGCCAAAGCAAACATTCAAAACTATTTGAACTCTTCTTAAAAAAATTTTTTTGCGTAGTCATTTCTGCATAGACACAAACCATCAAATGATTAGGCAAGGATGAAAAATGTGTAATGTCTAGTGTTTTGGTTTTGCTTCATGTTAGTGTTTCATGTCTGTTTTGAAGGTTCTTGTGTATTTAAAGGGTAACTTCAGTGATTTAGCATTAGGCATCAGTATTTAGCATCAGCATCAGTAGAAACCTGGTAGTATATTCAAATTATGGTACTTTCCCCCCTCATATCCCCGAGACGAGAGAATTATGCATTTTTTTTCTGGAAAAATATTATTAAAGGATTTTTTGGCAAGGGGTTAAAACTACAGCCACTAGATGGAGCTGTTCCGCATGTTATCAACCCGCCCATAGGGGAGAGATCTCACGCACAGAATGTAAGATACAGACGGCCGCACGGACAATCATAATAACGGAGCGTAGTGCAGAGTAAAGTGAGTGTTTCAACTTTTCAATTGATTCCTGTGATAGTTTAGCTTCCATATGCGATCTGAAAACATGCCAGACTGGCGCTTAACATTACCTCAGCTCTTCGTGATGAAGGAAATCTGACACTGCTGCGTCTGTGACGTGACTTTCGTTCGGCTCACTCACACTTTATTGAAAAGACACGTTCAGTTTTTAATTGTAGTGTTTATTCTCTAACTGAACAAAATTATTGTATTACTATGAAGATCAAAACGACGGTGTACGGAGTGGCCTCGTAGGGCAGCGAAGCAAGTGCATTCTGGGAGTTGTTATCTTTCATCCACATGAGACAAAAATACATTTTCTGTCTTTTCTCAGTCTAGAAAGCACTAAATTCAAAAATAATTTCACATTTCTACTGCATAAATGACCCAGTTTAAATACAAAGCTTAATGCTAAATCACTGAAGTTACCCTTTAAGCTCTCTTGTTTACCATGCATCTTTGTCTAGTAGTGTTTATGTAACCTGCTGTTTGGTGAGTTTAGTCATGGGCATGTCAAGTCTTGTGTTAAGGTTATATCAAGCCATAGTCAAGCCTGGTTTGGATTATCTTTTATGTCACTGTATTTCAATAACTGCACTTGAGGCAGCGTTTGTGGATAGTTTGTGTTCCCACTGCAGGAACATGACTATCTCGGCACTTAGATCTAGACTCACCTACCTTCAGTCTAGTCCCCCTCCCCACACCTCGATCTAGTGCAATTCCTGCCCCACAGAATAGACCTACTTCGACGGATGGCCGGGGTGATCTGAGGATTGCGTTCAGGGCAAACCCGCCGAGCCAACTTCTGCGGGCCCCTGATCCCTCACAAGCTCTGCAACTGGTAGAGCTTCCGGAGGAAACTGCTGGCCCCTCCCGTGGGCGTCCAGCGGTAACTTTCGGGGCTCCGGCGGGCGATCAGATGTCGATCGCTGCATCGGAGGGGGAGTTCCAGTCCTCTGGGGATGAAGGTTCGGCTGTACTGCCTGCCTCTGGGAGAGTGGCAACGGTCGAATCGGACCCGGAGTTGACAGCTATGCTTTCCCGGGCCGCCGAAAAGGTCGGGTTTGAGTGGAACCCTCCACCACCTCCCAAACCTTCTAGGTTGGATGATTGGTTTCTCGGGGTGGGTCGCGCTGGTTCTCAGCATCCCGCCCCGGTGCCTTTCTTCCCGGAGGTGCATGAGGATCTTACCAGGTCATGGTTGATGCCTTTCAGTGATCGGAACCGACCTGGTGGCTCCTCCCTCCTCACTACCCTTGACGGTGGGCTGGCCAAGGGTTACGTAGGAATCCCACTTGTTGAGCGGGCCGTCGCAATGCAACTGTGTCCGGCGACCGCTTCCAACTGGCGTGGTGACCCGCCTCTCCAGTCCAAGGCCTGTAAGTTCTCTTCCGGTCTGACCACGAAGGCTTACAGGTCCTGTGGACAGGCCGTGTCTGCCTTGGATGCCATGTCAATGCTTCAGGTGCACCAAGCCCAAGCACTCATGGACATGCACGAGGGTAGGCCTGACCCAGAGCTCCTCCGGGAGCTCCGGACGGCGATGGACCTCGCCCTACGGGTGATGAAAGTCACCGCCCATTCCCTCGGTCAAGCGATGTCCAATCTGGATGTCCACTCTCGCGTCGGCATGGAGCTGGCCGTGGGAAGGACGTCCAGCCCGCTCAGGCCGCTGCCAAGCCAGGTGGCAAGCGCCGTTGCAAGCGACCCTGAGACGGGCCGCCCAGAAATGGAGGAAACCTGATCTGGACCTCTTCAGGAGATGGCCGCAGCTCCACTCCTTCCCCCGGAGGAGGGCCGGGGAGAATCCTTGTTTCACCTTTGATTTATGTTCCGCCCCTGGCCCACCCAAATTCTCAATAAAAGAGCAGTTTCCAATATCTCTGGGCCCCAAGAGGCGGTGTTCAATGCTCTTGGCGGTGTTCAACGCTCCCATGCCTTGTCACCCTGAAGCGCCTCTCCAATCGGCAGCACCACTTCTGGCCGCTCCAATGTGGTCCGAGTCGGGTCCCTGCACGCCGCTACGCTGCCCCGCTCCAGGTACGTCGGTGGTGCCGTTGGTCCCTCTTGCGCGGTCGCTGGGGTCCTGGCTAGCACTCCCCAGCCCGCCTTGCTGTCTCATCCACACCATCAGACTCGGCTATGCGATTCAGTTCGCCCGGCGTCCCCCCAAGTTCAGGGGCATTCACTTCACCTCTGTGGCGAAGGCGGACACCCCGGGCGGAGATCGCAGTCCTGCTGGTGAAGGACGCGATAGAACCGGTCCCTCCAGCCGATATGAAGTCCGGGTTCTAAAGCCCGTACTTCATTGTACCCAAGAAAGGCGGCGGGTTACAGCCGATCTTGGACCTGCGGTTCTTGAACCGGTCCTTTCACAGGCTACCGTTCAGATTGCTAACGCAGAAACGCATCTTCAGGTGCATCCGTCCCCAAGATTGGTTTGCAGTGATCGACCTGAAGGACGCGTTCTTTCATGTCTCGATTCTCCCTCGACACAGACCGTTCCTACGCTTTGCGTTAGAGTGACGGGCATATCAGTACAGAGTCCAACCTTTCGGGCTGTCCCTGTCGCCGGTTTCTTCACGAAAGTCGCGGTGGCGGCCATTGCTCCCATGAGAGAGCGTGGTGTTCGCATCCTCAACTATCTCGATGACTGGCTGATCCTTGCCCAGTCGCGAGAGCAGTTGTGCGAACACAGGGACATGATGCTCAGGCACCTCAGCCAGTTGGGGCTTCGAGTCAACTGGGAGAAGAGCAAACTCTGGCCCGCGCAGAGGATCTCTTTTCTCGGTATGGAGCTGGATTCGGTCGCCCTGACAGCACGCCTCACAGAGGAGCGCGTCCAGTTGGTGTTGAACTGCTTGAATTCGTTCAAATGCAGGACAGCGGGACCACTGAAACATTTTCAGAGGCTCCTGGGGAATATGGCATCTGCAGCCGCAGTAACGCCGCTCGGATTGCTTCATATGAGACCGCTTCAACGCTGGCTACACGACAGAGTCCCGAGATGGGCGTGGCACAGCAGCTCCCTCCATGTCTCAGTAACACAGAGGTGCCGCCAAACCTTCAGCCCGTGGTCGGACCCTTAATTTCTACGGGCAGGAGTGCCTCTAGAACAAGTGTCCAGGCATGCTGTTGTCTCCATGGATGCCTCATCCACCGGCTGGGGTGCCGCGTACAACGGGCGTGCAGTTTTGGGTCTGTGGACAGGGCCCCAACTGCAATGGCATATCAATTGCCTGGATCAATTGCCTGCATATTCATCTTGCGCTGAGCCGCCTCAAAACGCCGCTACTAGGCAAGCACGTTCTGGTCCGTACGGACAACACTGCGGCCGTTGCGTACATCAACAAACAAGGTGGTCGTCGCATGTCACAACTCGCCCGCCATCTCCTCTTATGGAGTCAGAAGCATCTGAGGTCGCTTCATGCCATTCACTTTCCGGGCCTGCTCAATCGTGCATCAACCTTCAATGATGCAGCGGCCCCGGGTAAGAGGTGGCCCGCGAGCGCCTCTTTAACCTGCAGCAACGCTGCATAACCCGACTCAGCCGCCCCCAGCACATTCGCAAAATCCAGCACTGGGGGATTGGATAAACTGGCTGAGAAGGGTCTCTCCCACGATTTACACAACTCATTGTGCAAATCGGGCAAGAAAGGAAGGCCCCGCCGTGGAGGCTGAACCCGACGCCTGAAAAAGCGTTAATCCAGCTTAGATGGCGGCTGGATGTCCACTATGTCCTGTGGCCAATCTAAATCAAGTTTGGCCACGGCGTGGGTTAATACCTCCACCAGCTCCTCAATAGCGGGCGTGTGGGGTGGCGAAGGCCCCACATCATCCGCCTCGATTTCCTAAGCGTCGGACCGGACCCTCCACCCCGCGGGAAGAAGCCGCATCGCGGGCTTCCACACGGGGCGGGAGGATATCGGAATCGTCAGAGGTGGATGGGGAAGATGCCTCAGCAGTCCCGTATCCCCTCGACAGATCCCACTGTGAGCCCCACCATCTACGGCGCCACGCTGCCTCAACAGACGCAGGCCCAGAACCGCGGGGCTCACGAGGCTGGCCGGTCTCCTCAAAGACGGCCAGCCGCGAGTGCAGCACTCTCAGCGGCAGCAGTTCACAATCACTGCTGCACACCGAGACGGCCGTGCTGCACACCGAGACACTGCACACAAAGTTGATGTGTGTCCGTGCCCGTAATGTAGCGCAGACACGGAGGCACACACAACCAAAATCGCTCGCTCGCCATAGTTTGCTTAGTGATAACTTCAACACCAACTTCACTTTCAGACTGATAACACAGAGCGCTAACGCTGAAGAGCAAAAAAGCTATCTCTGTTTTGTTCAGACGTCTCTTTGTATCTTCCGGGTATGCCGTCACATACTACGTCATCACGCAACACCAATCAGGATTGGGCTGATTCCATTGTTTCTCCAGACGCTTTACGCGAGGTGCGTTCCCCAAAGTGTCGTCACGATGACGCAGTTCGAGTTCCCTCGAAGGGGAACTAGTATTTACGATAATTCACCAGTTTCTGTTAGTCCCGCCCAGGATGTAATGGGAAGATTTGCACGTTAGTGGAATGTGAAGCAACAATCAGTAATATTTTAAGAGCCTATTTTGGATATATATTTTGATATGCTGCAAGAAACCGCGTAATTCCCATAATCACAGAGACAATTGATTGTGATGAGATCATCCCAGTGTGTGATCAGAGGCTGTCGTCTCAGAGTAATATTCTCTAAAAGAAATTCAAAGACATCAAGGCACACGTGATCCAAATTTGTTGTTATGCTTTCTCAAAGTCCCTTTAAGACGTTGCACTCAGCGACCATATTTAAAAATGCCTCTTGGGCATGCTAGTGCAGCTCCTGTCTCTTTGAATCGGGAAATATAAAATTTTTCCAAAACTGTTCACCAAGCTTACGATTAAATTTCATATTTGAAATCACCAATGAAATCTGACAACAACTGTCTCATAAATTTTGTTTCTTAACACAAAAAACAGCATTTTTTAGACTGGATCAAGCTAATGCGAATGCGCAGTACTAAGCGTGCATCTCAGAACACTGACTTGATGATTTTACCAATCGGTGATTGGCTCTTATTTAGAAGGCAGGACTTATTGCGCCATATTGCACATTGCAATTTCTCCCATTCATAATAATACAAGTGCACCGTCTTTTTATATGTATATATATATATATATATATATATATATATATATATATATATATATATATATATATATATATATATATATATATATACATATAAAAAGACGGTGCACTTGTATTATTATGAATATATATATATCATATAGCATACATTTTTAATCAACTTATTCTGTTTGTCAAGTTTTTTTGCACAAAAGTGAGATGGTTTCAGTTTCTTTTTTGGTTATCGTTTTCCACCTACTCAATAGTCATTTCTCAATAAGTCCTCCAAGTTAGTATATATATATATATATATATATATATATATATATATATATATATATATATATATATATATATATATATATATATATATATATATATATATATATATATATATACTAACTTGACAAACAGAATAAGTTGATTAAAAATGTATGATATGGCACCTTTTAAAGTTAGCTTAGAGATGACATATGGAATATACAGGTTGTGAGGGAGGAGCCAGACAGTAGGAGAGAAAGGAGGTAATGAAGTGAGAATCGAGTAAGAATAACTGCTTTGATCCTCCCGCTACAAAATGTGTGGAATGGTTCAGTCTTGTTTTATTCTAATGTTTTAACTAATTTAACATATTATATTGATTATATATCATGAATGTGATGGAGCATTTAGGGTTGCATGGATTCAAGTGGTAAGTAGGTGATTTTATGTTTTACATAGTTGGATTATTATGGAGGAAATGTATGTAGAGTTTTACTACTGCATCTAGTTTAGTTTCTTTGACATTTAGTATTTAATTTTGGTGTATATTTGTCTGTTTCTAATAGGGATAAATTCTATTACCATATTTGGTCCAATATTTGTTTCATATGGCTGGTAAATCACACTTATGTGCAGTTTATGGTCATTTGAAAACAAACTGCTTACTTTTGATTTTGCTTTGTTTACAATTTTGGTAATTGTTGGATCACCATGTTCAATGTAAAATCCATGTTCTGAAGCAAAATAAATAAACACAGTATATGTCTGTATTCAAACTATTCTCTGTTAACAAAACTGTAGGCTACTAGTGAAGATGGGCGTCACTTCATAGTTTAAAAATGTACATGTTTGAACATGCTTCTTTTCCACCACTATGACAGCCTTGAAGGAGTAAAAAAGACTTCAAAAAGAGAATTAAGTATTGCAGAGATTCCCAAACATTTTTTTTTGTCAGCAGAAGCTTGATTGTTTTAATTTTACATTTTTATAATTTAATTAACTGTTAGATTTTTATCTGCTCACAAACCCCCTGCAGTTTACTAAAGATTTGCAATCCTCAGTTTGGGAAACCTAGCAGAGTAAAGTATATAGTGACCTGCTTGACTTGGTGGGAAATGTGTAGAAAATGTGTCTGAGCTGAATATTGGACCCAACATTCATTTTAATATGTAATGTATGAGTTTGACAAGATCGGAAACTTAACTAAACAATTCAACTTTCTATCAGTCAACATGAAAATCATATCATTCACAGGCAGCTATTTATGATGGCTTTCTTAATATATAGTCACATGAAAAAAATTATGCACAGCTTAACTAATGATACATTTTACCCCATCATACTCCCTATTCCCATCAAAATATAGTGCTCTGAAACATTTTCATACAGTAATCACTCAACAGTAGCCTTTCAGAGAGACCAGACCTAAACGTTATGTAAAATGTGAATTGTGGGTTGGTCGTTTGGCATGTCAGTCATAAAGCCCCTCCCCTAAGTGAGCGTTTCTTTGCCGCAACAAACTCATTAAAAGATTTTATGCATCGTAAAACTGTAATATCTAGTTCAGCCTCAACATTGCAGTTTCCATCTGCAATGTTAATGTGAAATTTTATTTATCAATAAAATAAAAAGCTGACATTAAAGGGTTAGTTCACACAAAAATTTTAATTCTGTCATTAATTACTCACCCTCATGTCGTTCCAAACCCGTAAGACCTTTGTTCATCGTCAGAACAAAATAGTCCATGTGACTTCAGTGGTTCAACCTTAATTTTATGAAACGACAAGAAAACTTTTTGTGCCCAAAAATAACAATTTTATTCAACAATTTCTTCTAGTCTGTGTCAGACTCTTACGCTGTTGACGTAAACAGTGCAGCGCTTCCTAGTTCTATGGTAGAACGACTTGTGGTGGCCACGTGAACAGCATTGGCCAATGGTAAGCTGGCGTTCTGGAAACGCTGCACTTGGATTTAATCAAAAATATCTTAATTTGTGTTAAGAAGATGAACAGATGAAGATGGTCTTGAGGTTTTGAACGACATGAGTAATTCATTTTCATGTAAAAAGTCAAACAGCTAGTGTGCCAAACTGTAGACGGACAAATGTCCTTCCTATGATTGAATCTCAATCAGCTCCTAGTAGTCAGGGCATTGATCAGGGAGTCGGACATTTTAAGGGCTGTCTCAATGGCAAAATCCTTCCTGTGCACTGAAACACTTGCTCCCTAAAAACTCTAACAATTTACTGTGAAAACCAGGGCTGCGTTCAGCCCCGACAAAACGTTGCAAAACGTTTTTTAAACGGAAACGGTGCTGCGTTGAACACCCTGTTCTGTTGACGCAAGAGTTGTAACTATGGCAGCCGAGAAGGCCATTCTTTGTGTTCTTTTTGAGGAATTTTCGTCAGAGTCTGATAAAATCGATATAAATACGTGTTTAATACTGCAAAATACACGCAATCACTTCCCTTGCCATCCAGAATAAATGACAACACCCCAATCACATTTATTTAACTTTTTAATCTCCTGGTAATCAATTCTAATTTAAATCATTTTATTTCTAGTTCTTACTTTTTTAATAGCTTGTATTTTCTTTCTCACTGCATATCAAGCAATTACCATATATGAAATTTGGTATATAAATAAACTTGCCTTGCAATGAAGCTAAATATATAAATAAATACATCATCATGTTGATTATATATATATATATATATATATATATATATATATATATATATATATATATATATATATATATATATATATATATATATATATATATATATATATATATATATAAACTCTTACGACAATCATGTCTTCTAATATCTTCAATTGTTGTGTATACTGAGCTGCAGCGGACACATTTGTAAACATCTTCACTTGGACCCATTGTGTGAGCTGTCTCTTTAATACCGCATGGTTTATATACATGTTGCTGCTGATTGGACTGACATATTTGACACACCCACCAAACGAGAAAAAACGCATCTCAAACCTGTTGCGCACCGTTTCCAGGAAACATGACGTTCAACCGGAAACCGTAGCAAAACGTTGCGCACCGGTTTGAGCGTTGAACGTGCCCCTGGAAGCATCGATGCTACTATGTTCCCTCAATGAAAAGAATGAAGTGTAAAATATAAATCGCAATGAGAAACAAACCTGTTCTGATGCCAAACCCCCTAATGGAAGAATAAAGCCATCAAAAGGCGTCACCCACCTGGAAGCAATGTGTATAGAAGATTATGAACTGCAGTATTTTGAATTTCAAATTGTCTTTTTTTCCATGCTTTGCGTACATGCGATGTCTTAATTATAAGATTACAACTTGTAAAAAACGCTCACATTTTTGTAGAACTAGTAATTACAGCTTAAACTGGGAATCCTCTGAGAGTTACTACTTGTACCACATGACCGCTGTACCACATGACCACTGCAGATTAATTTGTGCATTGATAGTGTTGTCATAGAAATGTATAATTCCCAGTCCGAAGACTTGAACAGCTTTGTCACATGTTGTCATCTCAAAATTATGTTAATTAACTACAACATGGCATGAATGCAACATAATAACAACTAGCATGTGGCAACTGTTTAGGACCATCAGACAAACCAAAATAAAGGCAGGCTTATATTGCTTTCTTTAATTATCCAAGTCTATGAAAGGCTTTCTCTGGAAAAAAAAATTCCACCCATTGTGCACAGTCTGTCCTTTAGGGCCATGATTTACTAAACAGAGCAAATTGTCGTGAGAGCGCAATTCAAAAAAAAAATACCAATGGGAGTAGACAGTTCTGAGCGTGATCTAGTGATGACGTGCACATAAAAAAAAATTGAGAATGTGAAAATAATAATAACTGATTTGTATCGCTCATTGCTACTCATGTTGCCCGCATGGGTCACAAATGCATATGCAATAAGGTCAGCCACAAAAATAATCTTGTAATTTATCACTGCGTATCTTTAGTAAATCCTGACAGCAGTTTTTTAACGCCAAAAGAGAGTTTGTGCTGGCGCAAGCTTCTAGTATCTGGCCCTTAAAATACATTCTAATATCATTGTTTTTAAGTCATGGTGGATTTTTATCAGAAGCTATTCAGTAGCTCAGACTCAAAGAGCTCATGTTGGTGCACATGTGGCTGGCTAGCAGAGTGGAAAATGCAGTCCTGTTTACATTCTCGATCAAAAGGGCTCATCAATATTTCAGCTGCTCTCCATTGTTTAATTTGTCCACCTTTTTTAATGTGGTGAGTGAGTGCTAATATTTGCCTTGTCAAATGGAAACATTTTCAGACCAATCATTCACCACCACAGGTGTTATGCTATCAAGTCATAACATGGCTGCCAACCTGCCTTTATATTATGTGATATCCTTTTCACATAATATTTTTTTAATGTGATATCCTTTATATTATGTGATATCCTTTTCAGCAATGCTCCATCAGTAGGATGTTTTGGATGCTATAGTGCCCACTCCAAGCCATTTATCTAGCTTAACCAACAAGTTTTATTCTTATATTTTTATACAATATTGTAACTGTCATGGTTCTGTTTAGTTAGTTTCATTTTCATGGACTTTTAGTTTGCTATTTTCCATCACATGTGTTTCCTTTGTCACGTTTCACTATGGTTACTGATATGATTAGCTCTCTTAGTTCTGCTGTGTCTCCTTATTAACCTTGTTTGTACCACTGCTTATTCTTTTGGTTCCTCAGTTCATTGTCGGTTGTTATTTGTGCACAGCACACTGTTTGTTGGAGTTTCTTGTTAAATAAATCCTGTTATTCTTGTAACTTGCCTTCATCTTCGTCATCTCTGGATCAGCGTTACCATAACAGTCTCGTTCTGTTTTGGTTTTGTTTTCATTATTTTTCCTGTTCTGGTTTGGCAGTTCTGTTTTCTAGTCAGTGTACGTATAGGTGACAAAGATGTACTAAAATAGTTTTTCCTTTGCTTTTGTTTTTGCGTGCCAACAACAACATTATCAAAACGATCACAAGGATCCGTGAAAATTACTAAAAACACTGTGTTATTCATGCCAGGCTACTAGGCTAGTAGCTGGCGATGTCACTTTGCAAAGAAACACTTCGCACCTATAGACTGAACACGTAATACCCTTTCGCATGATGTCACCATTTTCACAAGATGATAACAGTATCATTTTCCAAAACGTGCATTTTGAAACCAATTTCAAAAGCTTGCATTTTAAGGCTGTTTTTTAGTTTTAGTTTCATGTAAACAGCCCTTCATTTTCCATAGTTACTCATTAGTTTTACACCTGCTCTTAGTTCCGTTGATTTCTCTGTGTGTAGATGACGCTATGTTTCCCCTCCTTCCTCGGATCTACTGAAGCCTTATGGAATTTTGTGAGTGAGATTTCGCCCGCCAATGGCATTTGCATGCTAATATATAAGGCAGCGCTGGACGCCATTGCCTTAGAATCTTTTTCCTTCAGCTACAAGAAGCCATCTGCTTGCCGTCGAGGTACGCTCATCACGGGACAATGCCTGGATTGCCGCCTCCCTACAGCGTTCTGGTATGATATTTTTCTTTCAGATGCACGAGTCCGTCTGCCCTCAATCAGCAGTGGACCTTAAGGACTCCGGTGATGAGCTCATGTCCACTAAGCATCCACAATCCTCTCATCCAACCCTTCAGGACATAAGACTGGCTTCTCATTCTCTCCCTTACGTGGTGGAGCTGCAATTCGAGCGTGGAGAACAGCTCTGGCTGTTCATTCAATCAAATGCGATATATGCAGCCCCCTGCTTCAGTGCAGTGACCTGCTATGCAGAGGAAAAAGCACTAAACACTCATAAGCAGTATAAGCAGCACCCCGCTTTCATAAAGTGTAATGTGCTTCTGCTGCTCACTCACTCTCATAATGCAGCTCCCAGCCTCAGAGCGGCGATCTGTCATGCATAGAGTACAAAATGCTCCAGCCAGAGTGTGTAGTATTGCTTACACTAACCACTATGCATGTTGACGTGACTGCGCTCCATCACCTCCTATGATAAGCACCGGCTTGGCCACTGTTGCTCACATGGACGTGTGTAGTGTTGCATACTGTGTATGCCGATGCTGCTGCTGTCATTGCTTTCTTTGATAAGCATTGGCTGTGCCGCTTTCCACATAGGGGCGCAGTGTTGCTTACACTAGCCACTGTACACTCTGGTGCTGACACCGGCCATAGCCCTCATATGATGATGCACAGGCTATGCTGCTGTTTTCAGCACTCTCCCTCTGCACAGGGCTCTGCTCAACTAGCCCCACCTCAGCACCTTGCAAAGGGCCTGAGCCAACTATGAGTCCAGATTTAGAGAACTCATGACCGAAATGCCATCTGTTAAGATCACTATCCCGCTAGCAATTTTACATTCCCAGAACGCCACCGCTGGTGTCAAGGACGTATCCTAGTACCGTTCCCAGAACGTTCTGAGATGGTCAAGATAGGGAGTTCCCTTTCGAAAGGGAACTCGCGCTGCGTCAGCTTCGACGCTACGGGGAACGCCTCCAGCGTGACTGGTGCCTGAAATCACATTGAATCACGTCAATCCTTTTGACCGGCAACAGCCTATGATGTCATCAAGGTGCGACCAGGAAGTATATAAGGGCGCCTTGCCAACATGACAGTATCTTTTCGTCTTCAGGGACTGTTTTGCCTGTCTTCACGTGAAACGTCTACAAGAAGGATAACAATGAAGTGTGCTGAGAACGCCACTTCTGCAGGTGTGTTTTGAATGTGTATCTTGCGCTTTGGATACACACACACTTTGCGTTTACTGTCTGGGAGAAGAGCATACATGAGAGGTTTGCGAACCTCTTGTGAAAGTACTTGTAAAAGTATTTGTGAGCGTTGTCCTCTGGAAACGCTCCGCTCTCGGTGGGACCTCTTCTCGAGAGGAGAGGTCTCAGCATCTGGGAACGGCCACGCTCGAGCTGAGGCTGAGCGGCGTCCAAATACCAAAAGCGCTTCCCAGATGGATCGGGCTCGTCGCTTGGAGACAGTTATGGTTCTTGAGGACGATCCAGATCGCGAGAGGCGGACCTCGGAGGAAGGAGCTGGATTTATGTTCCTCCTCCTCGTCTGCTGCTCTTCCACTCGAGCAGAGGATGGGTGAGTCAGTTAAAAATGCTGAAGCTTTTCTTACCATCCTGTCCCATGTACGGGAGTTGCTGGAAGTCATGGAACGCGCTGCGGGTAGACTGCAGCTGCCTTTGCGGTGCGTGAGGAGAAAGGCTGAGCGTCCAAACAGTTCGGATGATCGGTTTCTCTCCGCCCATGACCTCCCAACTCCTGGGAGTCTTCCATTCCTTCCAGATCTCCATCAGCAGATCTCGAGGGAATGGAAGAAACCTTACTCAGCCCCGCATCTGTCGACATCGGCGAGCTAGATGTCGCTGATGTCGAGGGACTGCCTGGCTGGGTATGTGTCGATGCCGCCCGTGGACGAGATGTTATGTTAATCTCGCCTTTGGGCGGCCGGCGACACTGTGGCTCCCACCCTGCCGGTCTAAACGCTGAATGGCAGGGCGTACATGTCAGTGGGTCGCGCTGCAGCGGCTTTGCACACCACAGCTGTGTTGCAGGCAGACCTGCTGAGGGACCTCGATCAGGGGGGAGGGACCCCCTGAGGCGGTAGTCGAGTCGCGCCGGACCGCGGTTTTCGCTCTCCGGGCCACCGTACAGATAGCGCCGATGGCGGCGAAGGTGGCCACGGAGAGACATCTGTGGTTAAACCGTTCGGACATCAGGGAGAAGGAAAAAATCCTTTCTCCCTGATGCCCCGGTTTCGCCATCTGAACTTTTCGGCACCTCCGTAGAGGCGGTGGTGGGAAAGTTCGGAGAGGCGAAGGCGCGCTCGGCGGCATTCAGGACATGCATTCCGCTGAGGTCCGGGACCGCGCCCAGGCAGTCGGGTGTCCCCGGCCCGTCCCAGTCTGAGGGCTGGAGACGGGAATAGCGAGCCAGCGTCGCCTCTCGAGCGCCCCGCCGCGGAGGACTGGGGCGCAGGGGAGGCGGGACACCCGCGACAGGAAGAGGAAGGAAGCCGGGGCTGGTAACCGGAACCAGCGCAGGCAGCAGACTCCACCCCCCGAGGAGCGCGGAGATGAACGCTGCCTTTTTTCCCTTCCTCTGGTTTTTCCCCCGGGCGCTTTTACATCAGGCCGGTGGCCTATGATGAGCAGAAAATGTAAGATTCTGCCGGCTCGCCTGGCTTGTTTGGTGAAAGCGCCCCCCTCAGGATGGCGGGCGGATACTAGCCTTTTGGCTGGCTGGAAGCACCGCTGGGAGCGATCGGTGAGTCCCCCTCTCTGAGGGTGAAACATTTTCAAAACTATGTTTTTCAGAACTCCTATACCTTCGCTCGCCTGAGAGGTTTTCTGGGGAAATTTGGATCGCCGCTGGATCTTCGCAGGGCCTGCAGCTCCCCGTGAGTAAGCTAAGAACGATCTTCTTTGCAACATTATGATGGTTGTGTGTGAATACTTCACTTTCTGCTAGAGAGTTTGCTGCCTCTCCGTGCTATATTTTTTCCCATTGTTTGGGTAACTGAATCGCGCTCTCGCCTGAGGGCTTGTAGTGTAAGGGGCGAGCTGTGTTTTTCCTAGCGTAAAGTGAAAAGTAGCTGAAGACCGGGTACGCGCTAATGCACAAGCTGTAGTGAGATCTGCGCCCAGCTCTGCGGGGCTTTGGGAAAGGGGTTTTTTGGGCCTCATTGTGTAATATTAGAGGTGATAATATTTCTTTCCCGGGCCCTGAGTAGATCTAGTGCGGACCTATGTCGCACCACTTGGCCTAGGCTTTGTCAAGGATGGGCGCGTCCCCTTTTAATAAAGATGTTCGCCCCTGGCCTGTCTTTTTAATTAAGAACATGGTCTTGTTTATGCATCCTTGTTTCAGCCTCCTCTATTACAGAGTCGTCCGGCCAAGGCCCGCCCCCTTCTCTGCGTTCTGGGGTCACGTGTAATGCAGACGAGGATGTTGCAGGAGACAGCGACTTTGCCAGTGGTCGTGGGGTGGAATTAAGCGTCTTTCGCCGGTTTGCGACTAGACTTTATCTGCTGTTTCCGCCTTTCGGAGCTTGGTGGCTGCCATCTGCTGGCGGCCCCCGGCCTCTTCCTGGAGGATGGTACGGCCGGTGGATTTCACATTTCTGTGATATTGTTCCCTTGCTTTATGTCTCTGCTTCACCTCCTTTAGGGCCCGGGTAGAGCAGAACATCGGATAATCCTTCTGTCTGTACGGTTCTGGTCGGATGCTCCCCTGAGGCCCGAGCATTGCCAATGGCTGACGCCCTCGCAATCAAGGTTGGCCGCTGCATGGAAAGAGAGACAGCCGCCCCGATGCTGGTGACGTAAGTTGTACTCCCCTCGCTTTAGAGGGTCTTTGCTGAGCACTTCTGCTGAGTACACTGCTGTTGGCAATGTGATTAGGTCCATGTTTGTAGGCACTGCCCAAGAGACTGCGCCGTCCTGGGGGCCCTAGGACACGGCGAAGCAGGTTGTCCCTAGCTGCCTCTGGGATGGAGCCAGCCCCAGGTGCGGGCATAGGAGCCAGCTGGCTCTGAGTGGCCAGCTTGGACGGTCTGGGCAGTTGGACTTCAGGACAGGTAGTAGGCGTTAACCGGCCTCCTTGCAGGAAAGTCCCGACACTATGGCCCGTGAGTGGGCCTCGGAGGCTCTTCTCCACTGGTGTCGACGTCAGCAGTGACCCGTCATTGGCCCTGGGGATGAGTCCCCAGGTGTTAACTGGATTTCCAGGCCTTCGTCAGCAGCAGACAGCTGCCGTCAGCCCAGGTAGCAGCAGCCAGCCTTCTTAAAGTCTCGGCAGGATCCTTGGAATCTGCAGACCCCCTATTCGGGGGGGTAGGTCCTGCCAGGCCTCCCTGAGGGGTAGGCTCCCAGTCTGGGTTACCTTCGCTCAGGAGTTAGGCCCTGTCTGGCCTCCCTGAGAGCCTGCTATGGTCAGCAGGCACCGCCTGGTCTCCCCCGAGGGGGCACCATAGGCATTAAGTCCCTCGACGGCTGGTACGAGCTGCTAAATAGGTGGTAGGCGCTACTGGGCCTCCCTATGGGCCTGCTGTGGGGTAAGCAGGCCCACTTGACCTCCTCTGCGGATGGCGTTCCTGGGCCCCAGTCACTGGATGGCTAGCACGAGTGTTAGTAGGTAGTAGGCCTCATCCGGCCTCCCTGAGTGACCTCCCTGGAGGCAAACTCCCGGTTCCCAGCCACTGTGGCGGTGAGCATGAAGTGCTATGAGTAGCACCTTCTGCTATCAGGTGGTAGGCATGGTGGCCTCCCTGACGATGAGCTCACGGTTCCCGGTCGCTGTGGTAATGAGCATGGAGCGCTATGGATAAGCACATTCTGCCGTTGGTTGGTAGGCTCTGTGGCCTCCCTGACGACGAGCTCTCGGTTCCCGGTCGCCGTGGCAATGAGCATGGAATGCTACGAGTAGCATGTCCTGCTATCAGTTGGTAGGCACGGTTGCCTCCCTGAGGGCGAGCTCCCGGCTTCCGGTTGACTATGGCAATGAGCGTGAAGTGCTACGAGTAGCATGCTCCGCTATCGGGTTGGTAGGCATTATGGCCTCCCTGAGAGCAAGCTCCCGGTTCCCAGTCACTGTGGCAATGAGCGTGAAGTGCTACGAGTAGCACGTTTTGCTTTCAGTTGGTAGGCACGGTTGCCTCCCTGAAAGAGAGCTCCCGATTCTCAGGCGCTGAGACGACTAGCGAAACAAAACGCTAGGCGTGGCGTGCTCTGCTATCAGGTGGTAGGCACTGTTGCCTCCCTGAAAACGAGCCCCCGTTTCTCAGGCGCGAGAGTGAGACGGTTAGCGAAGCACGACGGACGGCATGCTCTGCTACCAGGTGGAGGCATTGCGCCTCCCTGGAATCGTTCCCCGGTCCCCAGTTTCGGTAACGGATCGTAGCATGGGTTGCTATCAGGCAAAGCTGCACGGGCTTCCCTGAGGGGATTCGCTTTGGAGTAGTAGGCCCACGTGGCCTCCTCTGAGGGCACGCTCTGGTCTCGTGGTTCCTGGATAAGTCCAGTCACTGGCAGAGGCCGGCTCCCCGGCCGCTGTGGTGTGCGTAAAGTGCTATAAGTGGCACTTTCTGCTATCAGGTGGTAGGCATGGTACCTCCCTGAAAGCGAGCTCCCGGTCCCCAGCCGCTGTGGTGAGCTTGAAATGCTATGAGTAGCACATTCAGCTTGGCTGTGAGTGCCCGATGTCTTGCAGTTGGTAGGCCCGCTTGGCCTCCCTGATTAAGCGAGTCCCTGGTCTTCCCAGCTACCTCGAGGGCTAGCACGACTGCGATCAGGTATCAGGCCCGTTTGGCCTTCCTGAGGACGAGCGCTGCTTTGAATGCGCGAGCGGTCTATCAGGTTACCAGGTGGAGGCCTCTCTCGGCCTCCCTGGGGGACGAGTTCCCTAGGCGGGAACACACAACTGGCTTTTTGCTGACAGCTAGTGGCTACCCGCTATCAGGCGCCGGTCTCTGGCCGTTTGCGAGACCTGAAGGCGGTGTTCTTACCCTAGCACGACGAGGTGTCACTGCGGCTATGTGGTCCCGACAGGACGGGACCTTCATAGTATGCCTACGGCATGGTTGCCTACCGGGCAGGCTTATGAGCTCCTCTCAAGCGAGGGTCTGTTGTGAGCTTACAGCCTCCTGGGGCTGATCTATTGGTGGTAGGTCCCGAGGGGCCCCTCCCGATATATTCAGCCTATAAGGCCTTTGGCCTCCTAAGCACGTTTTAAAGTAAGTGCTTGGTAGATCCGAGGATCGAGCGGCTTGACTCCCCTCGCTAGCAAGGGTTTGAAAGCACTTCGCTGAGCGCTGCTCTCCGGGATAACCCGTCTCTGAGGTCCGGCTAGTCGGTGACGCTGCCCTTTCTTGCAGCACCCTAGCGGGATGTCTCTTCGGAGGCGAGTACCAGAGGCTCTGTACTGTACAGACAGGGTTGACCGTATTACGTGTCCCATACTAGACTGGGTCACCTGGTCAGGTCTCCCTGGTGGCATTCGGTGATAATCTCCCGAATAGTGACTGGCATAGGGTTCCCTCGTAGTTCCCTTGCCACGCTCCCTTAAAGGAACCCCTTCTAAGTAGAATGGGTTGGTTCCAGGCCTTCGAGCAAGGCCTGGGAAGGACCTCATGTGTGTGAAGGTTTCCTTCTCAGGCGATAGCTTGGGCTATGACCGTAGGGAGCGCTGTCACTGACAGCCTAACGTGACCAGAAGGGGAGTGGTTCAGGCATTTCAGCAAGATTTGCTTGTCTTGACAGTTGTCACTGCCAGTGGGCATGCACTCCCGTCGGCATGGCGGCGTGGGTATATCGTTCCCCGTAGCGTCGAAGCTGACGCAGCGCGAGTTCCCTTTCGAAAGGGAACGTCTCAGGTTACGAATGTAACCATTGTTCCCTGAGAACAGGGAACGAGACGCTGCGTCGCTGTGCCATGCCGCAGGGCCTGCCTGCCGAAACAGTCCCTTCAGACGATAGATACTGTCATGTTGGCAAGGCGCCCTTATATACTTCCTGGTCGCACCTTGATGACATCATAGGCTGTTGCCGGTCAAAAGGATTGACGTGATTCAATGTGATTTCAGGCACCAGTCACGCTGGAGGCGTTCCCCGTAGCGTCGAAGCTGACGCAGCGTCTCGTTCCCTGTTCTCAGGGAACAATGGTTACATTCGTAACCTGAGACGTTCTTTAAATTCTTGGGGGACGTTATTTGGCGGACCTTCATGGAACATTCAGGAAGTTCTTGGAACGTTTAGAGGGCCATATTTTATTTGGAAATTTGTCAATCATCTTAGATCATCACAATATTACAAAGTACTGTTATAATAAATGAAGGCTTTGGATTGTTGCTGTGACATGCCAACGAGTCCGCCATTTTGATCTGTGCAAGACTGCTTTATATACAAATTTATGGGGAGTAAACAGGGAGTTGTAGTTATTCTGGACAAAAAGTTTACATTTCTCCATTTTATGGAGATGTCCCTAATGTAATATAATGTATATGTGTCATGTTTGGTTTTGGGATTTGGTTCACGTTTATGTTTTCATGTCTTTTATTTTGTAATTTTGCCTCAGTCATGTTTCCTGGTACTGGTCATGTGACCTTCTTGCCCTTATGTGATCATGTCATGTGCTTCCCTAGTTTCATGTGTCTTTTTCTGATTGGTTCCTTTGTTTATGTGTCATGTTCTCATTGGTTGGTCTAGTCATGTGTCCATAGTTCTCATCGGTTCATTAGGCTTGTTCGACTTCACCCAGCGATGCGCAGACCGATCGGCGGCTGACTTGAAGCAGTGCATGCCGGTTAGAAATTTTGTCCGACTTGAGGCAGCGCCGACGCCACGTATGTCGATGTCGTACGTATGTCAACAAAGTGCCGCGAGAGCGATTCGAGAGCAGCCGGCGATTACAGCCGGTGCAATTTCTCCAGAGTGGCTGCTCGAGGCTGCAGGGGCTCTGATGACGACACAGCCGTTCCACGATTGGCCAGATTCACCGCATGACAGCAATCACGTGTGTTTCGTGTTTATTCTAAAACCTTCATCTCCACTAATGCGCACAAATCTGTTTTTTATAACAGTAAAACCTCCTTTCATGTAGTCGCGATGTAATATTGTCATGTTTATCAAAATATAACTGATTAAAAACATAAGCCGCGTTTCCACCGAAATTACCCGGAACTATTTGTACCAGGAACTTTTTTCCCAGGAACTTTTTCTCCCCCAGACCTGCTACTTTCTGCGTTTCCACCGCGGTCTAAAGTACAGGGAAGATTAGGCAAATTAGCCCGGTGACGTGAGAATGCGCGTGGCTGCTCCTCCCAGTCACCGACGGACATGAATCACTTTTGCGCGATACTGTCAGCAACAATAACACGTGGAGAAGATGCAAGCAGCGCTGCTTTTGCATACACATTACCAACACAGCTTATTTAAACGTGCACTTTCACCTGGTTTGACCATTTTAATGCAAAATGGGATGATGGGCAATCCAAAATCTGAATGTGTTGTAATAGCTCAATTCCAAAATATTTTCTATAAAAGGATAATGAGGTCAGTCATTCATGACAGATGTGTGAAAAGTGAATTGAATGAAAACAATAGACTGAATTAAGCGGTTGAAAGATTAGGTACTAGACTGCAAGTATTTATTTATCACAATAACATCTCTTAGCATTCACTAAAAAAAAAAAAAATCACATGATGAGTATTACAATATGCTTCATTAAATGCATAATTTTAGAGACTTCTTCCTCAAATTTGAAATGAAGCAGGACCACACGTATGGCTTCACTTAAGTTGTGGTTATAAGTTATTATACTACATTCACATAGTTATACATTTAAAAATATAATATTTGGGTTTTCTAGATATGTTTATGTGCATATTCAGAAAGACTTGCGAGCAGCAGCCCTTTTATTTGCTTCCAACACTACAATTAGAAAGTGGTTATATAGTTAGAATGTGGAAATTAAAAAGACACAGTGACATTTTACACATTTGACTTTATTTTAGACAGATTAGTTCTTACAAAATTAAAATAAGTGTGCAAAGACAAATAAATTACTAGAACAATAAAATGAAAATATAAAATGTGAAAACAACAATATAAAAAAGTGTATTTTTCAGTAACCTGTCCAAGAGCTGTGCCAACACGTACAATATATAAAGTACAAATGTGGTAGAGCAAATGCTTCAGTCAAGCGGCTGGTCATTGTGGCTACTTCTTGAACAACTGGACAAACTGTCCAAGAACAGACAGAAACCCAGTCTGAAAGTCCCTCTGCTGCCGTCTGCTTTCTTCCGCTTCTGACTGGTGGAATGCCAGCTCTTGCCTCCTCATCTCTCCTCGGGCTGGCTCTCCAGTAACAGCTGAATATATTGGTCTCGCTGTTCTTGTCCATGCGGCAGGACGGCCCGGTTAGCGTCCTCCATGTCCCTCAGTGCATCAAGAAAAGTCAGTCCCTTTTCCTTTTCCCTAAGTAGAAAAATTGCACAGAAACACATGGAAATTAATACACAAGGCAACCATGAAACAATAGAAACCATCAATTAATTATTTAGTGTTTTCACTACAAATAATGAACAATTGCTTGCCCAGCTTGAACAATGCCCAGTGTGCAATTTCTATCATTGGCAATTTAAGTTTACAATTAAAAACAACAAAACTACTCAAAACCATTATGGATTACACATCAGTTTTTAAATATATACACATTTTGTCAGCTTTATACCTCTGGCATGTGTGTGTTTCGGCAGGAGACACGGGACGAGGGCTAACGTACTGGTGACCGCGGGGGAAAACCCGCTGGTCTCCGTTGCCTGCAATTCATCAGGGCCACCCGTTACGTCTGGAAAAGCACGTTGAAAAAAGTTACTGCAACATTACACTGCAACGAGTTTAATAGATGATACCAAGATGAGATATTTACCTTCAACCCACTCGGATTCCGGGATGGTTTCCAACAACGCACTAGCCAAGTCTTTCGTTACCGCTGCCCTAGAAAAGGACGGTCTGTCCCAACAACGCGTCCAGGCGGTCATGCCAATTGTTGATACGCCGGTCGGAACCGCTCCGGTTGTTATGATCCTTTAATTTCTTGTAATCTTGTCTTAATTTCTTTAACTTCTCTCTGCACTGTTTTCCAGTGTGACTGGAACCGAGTCGATATCTTCAGGTAACAAACGTTATACCTTTTCATTGCGGGTCGCCGTTTCCAGTTCCCGCTGGATGTCCTCCTCCGCATATATGCTCAAAGCCTGAACCTAGTCGTCGGTCGAATTTTTTTGTTGAACTCCATTGTTGCAAAGAAAATATTTACTGAATGCAGAACCCACCTCACAAAAAACTTGGGGAACTTGCGGTGGGGAAAAAAAGGCTGCGAGAGCTCAACCAATCAGCATGTTCAGCGCCCAAGTCCCACCCCCGAAAGTTCCCGACCTTTTCAAAAGTACCACCTCGCAAGCAGGGCCATTTGGAGGGGGAAATATTTACCCGGAACTTCATTTAGACCCTAGTTCCTGCGGTCGAAACACACCGAGTTCCCCCCCAAAGTTCCTGGTTCCGGGGGAAAGTTCCTGCGGTGGAAACGCGGCTATAGACCCCACTTTAGATTAGATTAGATTCAACTTTATTGTCATTACACAAGTACAAGTACAAGGCAACGAAATGCAGTTTAGGTCTAACCAGAAGTGCAATAGCAGCAAGTGCAGGATATACAACGTTTGCATAAGTGCAGGACATGGATATGTACTGAATATATATAAATATATCTATAAATAGAGAGATGGTTATTACTATAAACAGAATTTACAGGTGAATATGTACAGTGAATAATATACAGATGGTTATTACTATTAACAGAATTTACAGGTGGATATGTACTATGAATATAATATAATATACAGATGGCTATTACTATAAACAGAATTTTACAGATAGAGGTATACAATGATAATTTAGGCTAAAATGAGGAATATGGCAGTGGATTAAGGTAGTGCAATAAATTATGGACAGAAGCTATCCGAAAAAAAGTGTAAAAGTGCAGTGGAAAGTGATTGCATATTACAGTTAGAAGTACGATGCAAAATACAAATGTAAACAGTTGGTACTGTAAATAACAGTCGGCAGTGCAAATGAGCATAATCCAGTTACGGTGTGGTAGTGCAAAATGCATATGTGGCAGGATGAGTAAATTCCCTCCCACGTATTTATTGAGAGCCTATCAGTAACTCGATTCCTTCCTATATAAGAACTAAGTTTAACCTACCGGGGGATGCGTCATTGTTAGCTCCGCATTGGTGTGTATGTATATTGGTTGTCTCTTTTCTTCTTTTTTTTGTGTTTATTTTAGGCTGATAGGCCCCGGGTCGGGAGGCTAGCTTTTCCTGCCCTTCTGGTGGTGGTATTTCTCGCACAGAGTGGTTTGCTGTGTATAACTGCTTACACATCACTTGGAGTGTGTGTGGTGTGTATAGTGTGTGTGTGTATAAGTCACCTTCCAGCTAGACCAACCCGTTACGGGTAAGCCTCAGCCGCTTTAATGTAATTTCTGTGTGTTGACAAACACTCTTATACCGACTTGAGTGAAGCTCTGCATTGCAGCAGTAACCGGAAAGTTATCTATTCATGTGACCTAATAAATTCATTTTTGTACCGATATCCACGTCTCTTTGCCTTCCATGGTAACGAACCTGTGCCCTATTTCTATTGGGTAGTTATTTCCCCTTTCTCTGAAAAGGGGTGGCGTAGTCAGCTTATTATTTAGCGTTAGCACCAAGGAGTTGGTGTTTGTGATCTACTTGCTCCCCACCGCCCCGCCACACATAAGTAAACAGTTGTTACTGTAATAAACAGTCGGTAGTGCAAATAACAAAGTGAAGGCGGATGTGAGGTAGGAGAGTTATCAGTATATGAGGGGAGTGGATCAACGGGGGTTTGAGTTCAGTAAAGAGACAGCTCTGGGGAAAAAACTGTTCTTTAGTCTGCTGGTCCTGGTCCGGTGGATCCTGAAACGCCTGCCGGAGGGCAGGAGAGAAAACAGTCTGTGTGCTGGGTGAGATGAGTCCTTGAGGATGCTGCGAGCTCGATGCAGGCAGCGTTTCCTCTGGATGTGCTCGATGGCAGTTTGTGGAGTCCCTGTGAGCGTGTGGCGTCCCGCTAGCTCAATAGCGGTGTCCGGTATTCCGCTGTTTAACCAGGTTTCCGTGAAGATTAGGACGTTACAGTTCAAAAGTTTCTTGCTGTGTGTGATGCTGAGTCGAATCTCCTCCATTTTGTTCACTAGCGACCGTACATTGGCAAGGAAAATACTGGGTAAAGAGAGCCGATGTGGGGTTAGCCTTAGCTTTAGCCTTAGCTTAGCTCTCAATCCTCCGCGTTTCCCCCGCCTTTGTTTACGATCTAGGCGCCGCCTGCGAGCACTTCCGCCCGGCCGGGTAGAGTGCATAGCCTCGGGTGTCGTAGCGATCTCAGGAAGGAGTCGAAGATTCTGAAACCATAAAACTGTCGGAAATTCGCAAACCAATATCCAAAAACTCACCACGGGTGTACGATGTTAAGGCACAACTATTCTGAACGAACACACCCGAGATGAGCAGGAAAAATACCTCAAAATTGCAGAATCTGGAGAGACCCAGAGCCTCGCGAACTACTCACGCCGCCATCTTGGGTGTAATACTTGTACTTCATTGATAGTGTAGGCTTATTTGTTGAACTTTATTCTTGTACAAACACACCCTGTATTAAGCAGTACATGAAGTATTACATGACAATAATGTCTCTGAAACATCTGTGTATTGCCAAATATTGCATTTATTTCACTTCAGCTGATAAAGTATGCAAACACAGCATGAGCGTCACTGCGGGAAGCAGAAAGTGTCCGACTTCACGTCTCCGTTTGCAGCTCCTCCCTGCCTGCACGCGGCTACTCTCGCCGATCAGTTGCATCCAGCCGCAGCCGATGTCGAACACACCTAACGTCTTGTCATGTGGTTGAGTTCTGGTTGTTCATTGGTTGTCATAGTCATGCGTTCCCCTAGTCTCTGTATATATAGTCCTCATGTTTTCCTTGTCAGTTTGTCGAGTATTGTTTCCTGTAAACTGCTGTTGGTGAGTTCTTTGTCCTCTCAGAACAAATTGATGAAGTTATGCAGAAAGTCTAGAACCTTTTGGAAGAACCACCATTAATAAACTTCTTTGTACACAGTGATTTGTGTTTCTTACTTTACTTGCATTTAGCCTGAGCTGTAGAAGACCGTCCGAGGTGAAATCGCAGGATAAAGTTTGTTGGTTCCATCCGATGGCATTGAAGAGGTAGTTAAGTCCTTCTGCATCGATTGAAGAAGAAATTTTGAGCTTGCGTGGTTGCTTCGACTCTGTGGAGGAAGTTGCACATGGCATGCAGAGTTTGGGCCTTCTGGTCCCTGGCCTTGTGAGGCCTGTGGTTCGGTGTGTGTGGAGCAGTGTTGTAGTCGAGTCACCAACTGTCGAGTCCGAGTCGAGTCTCGAGTCCCAGTGTTCCGAGTCCGAGTCCAAGTCCGAGTCACCAAAGAAGAGTCCGAGTTGAGTCCAAGTCGAGTCACCATTACCTGAGTTCGAGTCCGAGTCAAGTCCCGTGTTCGAGAATACAGAAAAAATACAGAAAAAAATGTAATATTGTGATATATTATTACAATTTACAATATTTGGTTTTCAATTTATTATACTTTAAATTATCATTTATTTCTGTGATGCAAAGCAGAACTGTTTCCAACACTCATAATAAATCAGAATATTAGAATGATTTCTGAAGGATCATGTGACACTGAAGACTGGAGTAATGATCCTGAAAATTCTGCTTTGCATCACAGAAATAAATCATAATTTAAAGTATAATACATTGAAAACCAAATATTTTAAATTGTAATAATATATCACAATATAATTTTTTTTCCCCCTGTATTTTTGATCAAATAAATCCAGGCTTGATGAGCAGAAGAAATTTCTTTCAAAAATATTACAAATAGTAATGTGTCCAAACTTTTGGCCTGTAGTGTATGTCATGTCGGCAAATATATTTGAAAGGATTGTTTATTGCTGCTTCCATAGACACCATTGTGTATTTTACAAACTATAAATATATTGTTTTGCTATAAATTATATGTATTTAAATATCTGAAATCTAAAATAAACATAAGCGGGATTAAGTGCTGAGCGCGTCTGTCTTTGGCTCAGCGCAGACATTGCAGAAAGCACAGTTTGAATCTGGCAGTTATTGTCACGTCACTGTACATTCGCTTCACTGTACATAGACATCGCTGACGTCTGATGCCAAATAGGCAGACATCGCCCAACCCTAGCTTCCTCTGTTTATAATCATATATGCATTAGGCAATAATAGTTTTTTTAAAGCTAATGTTAGCCAATGGAAAGCATTTTACTTACTTTTCTGGGTGCATCCGTGACAGATGTTTGTTAAAGTTTGAAGTTATCCCAGTCTTTTCCTCAATTGTGCGATTACATACACAACATTTAGCGTTGCTCTTTTCAGCATTAGATGCAAAATCCGTGTAGGCAAACTTCACGACAAATGTCAACATTTAGCCCGCGAATAATGCACAAGAATGCGGCGTAAAGTGAGTGACGTCAGTCAGTGAGTGTGTTGTCAAGCAAGGAGAGCGAGCGGTAGCAGTGTCTGTGAGGGAAAAAATAGATCACGGCCGGTCTTGGGAGCCCGAAACAGGAAAAGTGTAACAACTTATATCAAATTTTGATAACCTATTTAGTCAGAAACAACGTAATTAATTTGATGAATGCTCAAGTGCGATTTTATATATCCTCGAGACTCGAGTCCAAGTACGAGTCATCAGTCCGCGAGTCCAAGTCGAGTCACGAGTCCAGGGAACGGAATCTCGAGTCGGACTCGAGTCCAGAGAATAAGGACTCGAGTCCGAGTCCGAGTCCAGGACTCGAGTACTCCATCACTGGTGTGGAGGCCTGCCATGTGGGCCCCTGCTGGGCGGGAGCCCACAGACACAGTGTGTTGTGTCTGCAAAGCAGGAGAAGAGAGAGATAAAAGAGTGCATCGCTCCTTAAGAAGTCTGCAGGTCACCACCTCCTGAAGTAGACTTGACCAATGAGATTGTTGGGCTTTCCAAGCGGGAAGTTCCTTTGGAGATTTATGGCCCTTTGTTTCAAACATGAAATCAAAAGGGTCTGTGCCCATTTATACTCTAATTAATGCAAAAAACACATATTGCCTCCTACGAGAACGTGACATACATGAAAGTGTAAGTCGTGAACCGAGCATTAATTTGATAGGAGACACAACATATATGAGGTTACCTCATAGGCTGTAAAAAAATATGGACGTAGTGTCCGTGACGTCACCCATAGGATTCTGATGAGCCGTTCTGAAGCGCAAAGTATGGACGAGATGGCCGTTGCCATCTTGGCAACGCGTCATCGCGTGTCACTCCCGGATAACAGAAAATGGGCAAAAAGGCGGGGCGTAGGCGGAGCTTAAGTGACGCAATGACTAACAGACAGCAGATAAATGGCTATCCACCTGTCACTAGATGTTGCCACGCCCTTAATTATGCAGAACTTTAATGCTTTATTTAATGTAAACAAATGAGTTATAAAAAAATTCATCCCCCTCACAGTCGTCATGAAGGGCAAAATTAACTGTATAGACCAAAACCACAATTTGTACCAGGCTGTAAACATGTTTTAATCTGCTGTAAAGTTAGGCATTTTAACATGGGGCTCAATGAGATTCTGCTCCCTTCTGGAGCCTGTCCCTAGCTGCCAGTCGATGAATTGCAGTATATGTCACTTCCGTATTGGCTTCAAGAGAAACTGCGGGAGGTTGCCGCTCTTGGGTTACCTGAAATAGTAAGTTGTTCATGAGACATTCATAAGTGACATACAATGCAAGGTTGTACATTCAAGGTCCTAGGGTGCTTGTTCATTAATAGACAGTTTGTCTATAACTTGAGGCAAAAGCGTGTGTTTTACAGATTTTGTGTCTTTCCCCTGTGGACTTTCCATGTGGCCACATTCCTTTGGGGTCGTAAAACGTCTTATCAGTTTTGTTTCCAGGGTAACCGAGGATCCTTCTCTGTTGTGTTGGGGGAAGGTCTGTTACTAAACACAAAGTATTTAAAACATATTTGTTAAATGTAACAGGCAATTATGTGTCTGATTTGCCTCAGTCACTACACCGGGAACAAGTCTGACTTACTGCCGGCAATGCGGACCAAGCTCCTGCTCCGGTTGTACAGGGACCGAACAGCCCTAATCAGGGCCCCCGAACCCCATACTCCCAGAGCACCCTCCACAGGATGCCACGAGGAACACAGTCGAATGCCTTTTCCAAATCCACAAAACTCATGTGGATTGGTTGGACAAACTCCCATGAACCCTCCAGCACCCTGGAAAGGGTATAGAGCTGGTCCAGTGTTCCATGATAACCACACTGTTCCTCCTGAATCCGAGATTCCACTATTGGCCGAATTCTCCTCTCCAGTACCCTGGCATAGACTTTCTCTGGGAGGCTGAGAAGTGTGATCCCCCTGTAGTTGGAACACACTCTCCGGTCCCCCTTCTTGAAAAGAGGGACCACCACCCCGGTCTGCCAGTCCAGAGGCACTGTCCCCAACTGCCACACAATGTTGCAGAGGCGTGTCAGCCAAGACAACTCCACAACATCCAGAGATTGGAGGTACTCAGGGCGGATCTCATCCACCCCTGGTGCCTTGCCACCGAGGAGCTTTTTAACTACCTTGATGACTTCAGCCCGGGTGATGGACGAGTTCACCTCCGAGCCCTCAGCCACTGCTTTCTCAATGGAAGACGTGTCAGTGGGATTGAGGAGATCCTCAAAGTATTCCTTCCACCGTCCGACGATATCCTCAGTTGAGGTCAACAGCTGCCCATCTCCATTGTAAACAGTGTTGGTAGGGCACTGCATCCCCCTCCTGAGGCGTCGAACATTTTGCCAAAATCTCTTCCATAGTCTTTCTCCATGGCCTCACCGATAGGGTTGCCACCTTCAGTGTGGCAAAAGAAGGGACGCCCATTCACCACCACCATCCAAAAATGAAAATTCTGTCATCATTTACTCGCCCTCATGATGTTCCAAACCAAATTAGTTTATTTGTTCTGCTGAACACAAAAGATGATATTTTGAAGAAAGTTTGTAACCAGGCTGCTTTGGGGGCACCATTGACTTCCATAGTAGGAATGAATCTTCCAACATAAAGAAATGTATACACGTTTGGAACAACTTGAGGGTGAGTAAATATAATGACAGAATTTAGATTTTTGTGTGAACTGTCACTTTAAGTAGTCATTCTGAACCAGTAATCACTTTTTTGACAATTCTGAAATTCAAAAATGTTTAAATTATGACTATATTATTATGTAATTATTTGTCCCATTTTTATCTAAATATCTTTTTTTAAATGTCATAAACTTTATATGGCAGGATTATTTATTATGTATGATTAATATATCCTAGTTAAATGATAAATTAATAATAACATTAATTAGGCTCAAATCTATTAATTAACCTGTCTAAAATATATAATAATTCTGTCTGCCAAGCTCTGATAAAGTATGGAATATTATATTAATATACAAGGGCTGGTCATATAATTAGAATATCATCATAAAGTTTATTTATTTAACTAATTCCATTCATAAAGTGAAACTTGTATATTATATTCATTCATTACACACAGACTGGTATATTTCAAATGTTTATTTCTTTTAGTTTTGATGATTATAACTGATTATAATTAGAATATTACTTAAGACCAATACAAAGAAAGGATTTTTAGAAATCTTGGCCAATTGAAAAGTATGAACAAGAAAAGTATGAGTATGTACAGCACTCAATACTTAGTTGGGGCTCCTTTTGCCTGAATTACTGCAGCAATGAAAGTTGCATATGAAATAAAGTTGCATGGAGTCGATCAGTCTGTGGCACTGCTCAGGTGTTATGAGAGCCCAGGTTGCTCTGATAGTGGCCTTCAGCTCTTCTGCATTGTTGGGTCTGGCATATCGCATCTTCCTCTTCACAATACCAGGCGAGTTTGCTGGCCAATTAAGAACAGGGATACCATGGTCCTTAAACCAGGTACTGGTTGCTTTGGCACTGTGTGCAGGTGCTAAGTCCTGTTGGAAAATGAAATCTGCACCAGCTGCTCCCGACGAGCTGGATGGCGCCTTGCATGGCTGACATCGCCGTCGGTGTGTGAATGGGTGAATGTGAGGCAATGTGTAAAGCGCTTTGGATGGCCATTAGTCTGTTAAAAGCGCTATATAAATGCAGTCCATTTACCATTTGTGGTTATCTTGCAGCTTTAGTAATTACTTAATTGTTGTTTAACAGATGTTACTGTGAGACGTAAAGATGACCGACTGAATGAATGAATGAATGAATGAATGAATGAATGAATGAATGAAAAGAAAAGAGATTTGTGTGGATTTTTCTCTTCTTTTTTTGACTTGTGAACCCAGGCCCTTGACAAATTAAATTAAAAATTTAATAAATGTTTTATCTTTGTCTGTTTGCTAAATTGGTTTAATGTCACTCAACAGAAGGTTACTATAGTATAAAACATTTATAAACAATTATCTATTTTTTTTATTTTATCAACCATATATATTTGTCTCTATCAGGCAAAACATTGTTTTTAGGGTAACACTTTACAAGGTTTCATTTAACATTAATGTATGAATTAACTATGAGCAATACATTTGATACAGTATTTATTAATCTTTGTAAAAAAAATACAGCTGTACATGTTCAGAATAAATTATTTTAATGTGTATTGGTAGACGTTGAAATTAACGTTAGCAAACAATAATAATTTTTGATCATTAATTTTGATGGTTGATCAATTTTAAGATCGCGGTGACGTCGGTAGTCTGCGCCATGTGATGACGTCAGTAATCCGCGCCATGCAGAGGTTCCGAAGGTACTTTTTTTTTTTTTTATGTATTATTTACATCGAATGTTCTTAATACTATTAACGTTGTTTTTACGTTAAAAAATGAATTTTGTCTTATAGGATTATGTTTGATGTATTGCTTCCTTTTAATATGTAGGCCAATAGCTTTTTATTATTATTATTATTTTATAATTTCTTATGGTCTTATGGACAGGAACAAGCAGCTTTCGCGACCAATGAGAAACAGCTCGGCACGCCCATTACTTCAAGCTGCAGTTACCCATACTTGCTCAACGCTGCAAAACACACCATGTAAGAAAAGAAACTGCTGGTGCCGCTATCTGGCAATTGTGTGAAATACGCGCCAACACTCCAAAGAAGAAGAAGAAGAAGAGGTTGAACTTTTGTTTTCACATTTTTAATTGCCCAAAACTGAATGTATATTTTTGTTAACATCAGGGCAAACGACATTTAACAGATACGTCAGCCATGTTTGTAAGGTATGTAGGCTACAATTTTTGTGTTTCAAATAATGATCGCCTGTGTTTTGATCTTCAGATTGTACAGCAACGTTTGATAAGTTGAGTCAAAATTGAATATTTAATCAAATAAAAATTTCCTAACATATCTTTGTTGTATTGTATGACTACAGTAGTTGGTTAATAAGGTAAATTAAAAATTGAGGAGAAAAAAAAGATAACGGAACTGGACGTTACTTCCGCATATGGCAATGAACGATCGTGATCTTTTTAGAGACTAACGGAGCCCGGCACGTCACCTATAGGAGTACAAAAAAAAAACAATCCATGCCGACGGTTTTGCAATCCGTTCACTTAGTTTATAAACCGTGATCACGAATTCTTAAACTGTTCCCTCGGTTTTTTAATATTAGCAGAAGTGGTAAAACAACATGCACGACGAGCAGTCTCGTGGACGAAATATGTCATGTCAACGCATTCACGTCTGAAAAGATTAAGAAATGAGGACAATTTATATTAAACCAGTGAAGACAAAAAGGTATGGAAGCTTGTTTCCGCCACGGAATAATAATAATTAAAAAAAAAAAATTATTTCGACTCTTTACATTACAATTATGACTTTTTTCCCCTTAGAATTGGGAGATGGGTCAAAGACAAGACGTCAGCATTTTGATTTCTGCATCAAATTACATTTACAAAAGTAATTTTATATACATAAAAACATGTTAGATGCAAAGATAGTAAGCTGTCTACTTTAATATTTCAAGTAATTTTTATAAAATGTAAATGTATAAAATAAAATATCTACATATATGGGAAATAATGTTCCAAAATGTAAAATTGTCATTTGGCGTAATGGTCCGGGGTTTGATTTTGCCATTACATCTTTAAATAAACATATACAATACAATAAGTTAAAAAATATATTTGTTTTCTTGGCATTTTCAAATAAGTGTTGGCTGTGTTATGTTAAAAGGACTATGTATTATGTTTTTTTCTTTTTTTAAAAGTATTTAAATAACCAGGGGACCTTTGTCCTGAAAATGCAGTTCCTAAGAGGTCATAGAGTGCCGAAGTTATGACGTCACTTTGTAGGCCAACCCGGAAGTTAGCGGCGCATGGGTTCCCTCGATCGAAAAGCCATGCATTTTCCCCATAGACTTTTGGAAAATCGCACAAAATTAGATCTGTGTTCAACAAAGAGTTATGACCCTTACACGTTTTGTCTATCAAGATAATATATATAAGATAATCTTTACAAATGAATCCAAAATGTATACATTTTGAAGCTTAAATAAAGCCGTCAGATATAAAATGCTAACGGTAGGCTATAAACGGACTACAGCACACCATGGTCGCGGATCAACGTCATCATCAAGCTTCCTCAAACTTTATTTAAAAAACACACTCGCTCATTATGATCTGCGCTGTGTATGAACACTTATCCACATTTTCATGAGAAATATTGCCCATTCGTTTTTTCCAAAAATGTTAGAAACTAATTTTGTTTATGCGTGCCTCTCTGAGATTTATCTTTTGTTAATGTTTTTTCAGACAATATGATTATCACTGTGATAACATTAAATGACATGAAACACAACCCAGTCTCTCTTTGTTAAATGCAAGTTTATGTATGATCAATAATACAAAAGTATAAGTAAAATGTATAATAAGCTATACATTAAATAAAGCAAACAATTCAGTCAAACTTTCAAAGTCAGTGCTAGTCGGCTAACTTTCAACGGTAACGTACAGTTATAGCCTAAAAATAAACAAGTAATGAAACTTCACTTTGCCCTCAACCTAAACGATTTGCCAGGGAACAAATTATAGATCCATGAGAGCAAATATGGGCCGTTAAATCTCCACAAGACGAATTATAGCTGGAGACGCCACAGAGACATCAGAGCCAGCGGCAGACGGCAGAAGGACTGGCCGAGGAAAGTCTACTCTCGCCGGTTAAACAAGCGCGGACCGCCGCTGACCCACTGGAGCTCACAACTCGAAAACACCAGATAAAATGTTAAAATAGGCACTCTTCTTATAAATAAACCACAGATTTGAGCTTTAAACAACTACATTATCGACTGAAAAAGTCTTAAAACTACGTTTTGTCACACATTAACAGTAGATTTTAACACAAAAAGACGTGTAAACACAGCCCATGTCAGCCATTTCTCAACGAGACGAACATGTGAAGAGAGTAAACTCCAAAATGTTCAAGCATCCAACTTTGCGCGAATAGCGCGATTTATTCACGCCACATAAGTTCTTCATAAGGCTGAAACGCGGGCTAGTGAGAGATTGCCTGTTTGTCACAATGACGTCTAAAGTCCCCGCCAAAGGATGTAGTCCCTTTTAGCAACGTGTTAGCAACCACCGTTTTTAAGACACAATAAAGTTTTAAAAAATCACAAGCAGGTTTTAACTAATGGGTTTTATGTCAATATTTAGAGGCTTTGTTAACCACAGACCTTATTTCAGGCGATTTAGCAAAAACCCATTCAAAAAACCCATAGATTTAGGGCGAGGGAACCGGAAGGGCTAAAATGCTAACTCACTTCCGCGTTTTGGCCTACAACGTGACGTCATAACTTCGGCACTCTATTCAGACATCATTCAACAGTCTGTGACATCATCAAAAGGCACCCTGAAGACCATGGGCCCTATCTGGCACAATGTGTTTTTTGCCAGTTTCAGCCCGACAAAGTTATAATTTTCTACACGATCATGCTTAACATTATCTAATTTCGAAAATTAACTAATATCACCTTCCTAATATTGTGTTGGTCCTCCTTTTGCTGCCAAAACAGCCCTGACCCGTTGAGGCATGGACTCCACATGGCCCTGAAACTGTGCTAGCCTTCACAATTTGGCCCTTGTCAAACTCACTTAAATCCTTACGCTTGCCCATTTTTCCTGCTTCTAATACATCAACTTTGAGGACAAAGGCTGTGTTCGAAATCGCCCCCTATACCCTCATTCACTATTCCCTACATTAGTCCACTGATATAGTCGAGTTTGTACTTGATGTTTGCCAGCTCCAGTAATAATGAAAAGATTAATCTTGAACTCTGCCACGGAAACTATCATGTAACCTTAATCAAACAATTTAATAATAATTTTAAAAAGGATCATTTTTACCTGTATGCATGATATTGCGCTGGACCAGTGCGGTTCGGAAAGATAGATGGATGATTGATTCAGCTGTGGGCATTATTTGAGGGAACAGCCATTTAGTGGTGTCTGAAACCATAGTTGACATTATTAAGTGCACTCATTCAATCCCACAATGCACCACAATAACGAGTTTACAACCGATGTATGCGCGACGGCTAGAGAATACCCATAATGCACTGTGATAGTCGCGCCGTGCATTGAATGAATTCCCGCGTTTCGCCATGAGATGGCATCGACCCACACACTTTTTAAGACCAATGATATTGGACCCACTCACTTTTATCGTCTCTAATTGAGCACATCTGTTTACATACCCTGATAAACACTGATTTAACGCATTAGAAGCTTTATTTTCACTTTTCTAATATTTTCTTCATTTTGAAATATTCAAAATCTTGATGTTGATAAATATTATCACAATGCATAAATCTTAATGATTCTAAAGATAGATTTAGATATTCCTAGATATTCCTTTATGGATATCTAAACAATAAATTAAATAAATTGTATCACTTTTAATATTTATATTTTATTTCTTGATGACTGCAGTGGACAGAACTGAACCGGAGCTTTGGGGCAGATTTATCAATGGGATATATCTTGTTAAATTCACCATGAAATCAAAATTGACGATTTGGAAGAATTGGCCTGTGTCATTCACTATATGGAAGAAAATACTATCACAACTTCAATTTCATGTCGACTTAGGACATATGTGGGGTCTGATAGTAAGAGAGATGCATTTTAATTAAATCACAATGGATTGTCTCTGTAGTCATGCTCTCCTCTGGGCACAAATCTTTTTTTTAGTTTCCAATTAAAATAAAAATGTTGCTTTGGGTAGACATGAACCATTGCCTAAGTATGTCATATACAAATATTAATTTGTTTTAAATATTTATTTGTTTCTGCAGATACTCGGTCATTTATTTATTTCTGCATCTGATAGACAAAGGTTAGTGTTTATGGACCTCTGTTTACAATATGGTTAATTATGTAACTTTACATTCTGTGTTTTGTTTGCTTATTAAAGTTGTTACTCTTGTCACCAGTGTCTCTGCAGGACCCTGTGGAAATCAAAAGTGTTGTTGGAGGATCTGTCATCTTGCCGTGTTTGTATCAGGAAGGAGTGCTAAACCAAGATAAAAGGAATGTGTTTTGGAGATACAATAACAGCAAGAATGTTTTTGACATTGAAAAAGGTAATCCCTCTACAAAAGAGCAGCATGCCATCTTCAATGGTCGGGTAGAAAGTTTTCCCTCAGAGTATGCGAAAGGAAACTTCTCTCTCAAACTCTCGAAGCTGGAACTCAACGATGAAGGACAGTTCTTGTGTGATATCCTAGATGTGAAAAAGGAACACAAACTAATGCTGAGAGTCAGAGGTATGTGGAAACGGTCATTATTCGCATATATTTTTAGCTTGAACACTTCCATGTTAAAGCATTTTTGCATTTTTAGACAATTGGTGTGTCTCAACAGTAATATGTTTTCATGTTTGTTAATTACTTTTGTGTCTCACAACAGTGTCTACTACAGTGTCTACTACAGTGTCTACTACAGTGTCAACTACCGTGTCAACCCCAAGCTCTTCCATGAGAGCACAGGCTGAAGGGATTGTAACTTTCCTGCTCGCTGTTTTTATTTTGCACTGTCTCTGTGTAATTTGCTAGACTGCTGTATAGAGCTCCGGAGGTCACGTGACTTATTCTGTTTATGACGCCATTTTGGCAGGCAAGAACAGCCGGCGCCAGCATGAGTTTCAAGGCAACGGAGTTCACTGCGCACTTTAATTCAAAAGACATAGACTTATACATAGCAAAACTTAATAGATTAAACATAACAGATTCCTATAATGTGCCTCGGGTGCTTTTCACGTAAAGGAACGGATAGCTTTCCAGTCAGGACACCTGTTGCACCAGCTGTGCGCAAGTTATAACTAGCCTAGTTTTGACGTAAATGGGCACTAAATTACAACTTATGCACGCCTTAATATTTTTTGCGTTGCACCATTAAACTTAGTTGAAGCCTAAATCTATGTATAAACTAAATATTTACTGAAGCCTCCGATCAGGAGTAACATTAACAGATAGAATATCAGGCTGACTGAACTGCATCAATACGGTCTTGTTTTACATTACAAACTTCGGGTGCGTCTCAATCAGCTCCCTACTAGCTCCTGTAGTCTCTAGGCTCTGACGCAAAATGACGATATTTGCCTGCCGCTCGGGTCTGGCATTCATAACGGAGCGGTACGGAGCAAAGTGTGAGTTTCAACTTCTCAATTAATTCCTATGAAAGTTTAGCTTCCAAATGCGATCTGATAACGCGCAAGACTGGACACGGGCCGAGAATGACAGCTGCGCTTACCTCAGCTCTGCTCAGCTCTTCTCTCGTGAGGAATGAAATCTGACTCCTGCTGCGTCTGTGCTGTGACTTTCGTTCGGCTCACTCACACTTTGTTGAAAAGACACATTCAGTTTTTAATTGTAGTGTCTATTCTCTAACTGAACGAAATTATTTTATTACTATGAATATCAAAACGACATTGGGGGTGGTGCCGCGGTGGGCAAGTGATAACAATAGCCGTGGATTTGGGAGTGGCCTCGTAGGGCAGCGAAGCAAGTGCATTCTGGGAATTGTTGTCTTTCATCCACATGAGACAATACATTTTCTGTCTTTTCTCAGTCTAGAAGGACCATTTCTACTACATAAATGACACAGTTTAAATACACATTCATCTTCCCAGCGCTGAAGTGCCCCTTTTACTGAAATTCACAGCATTTCAACAACTTACTGTGATAAAATGATTTCCCATTTGCTTTCTCCCGCCAGTTCTGGCATCCTGGCGCACATCAGCTGTCCATCATGTTGAAATAGTAAGGTTTAAACAGTGCGGTTTTAAATTATTTTATAGATACCACTCCAGTGCAACAGCCGCTGTAGCGCCCCCCTGGTTGCCTGCCAAAATGGCGGAGTTTAGGCTGCGTGACGTCAACCTCCGGAGCTTTATTGCTAAAGTTTGCTGCATACTGTGCTTTTCTCTAATGTATTGTTTAGGGGTGCTCCGAATGATTGGCTACCAATCGCTATTGGCTGATAATCGCTTTGGGAAGTTTGATCTGCGGTCTCTATAAAGGCAGAAATCTCAGTTATTACAGCTCAGGCAACATATACTTACATGTTTATCACTTTTAGCAGTGGTTTATGTAGCTTCAAAGGGTTTCCTGTAAAATTACACCTAAATTTTGTATTTGGACCACTGTGTGGGTATGGGATGGTTTTCAATTTGGGTAGGCCAAATCCAGGCGGAAATTAGTAATTTATTGTTAATAAGTTACTTTGTGTAAAACAAATGCCAAAGTGATGCATATCTACAGAAAGTAGACATTCTAAGCTTTCAAATGGTACCACGTATGAGCTCCTCCACAGACAGTTTAAGAGGTTAACCCCCCGGAGCAATGGCTGACATGGATTGTTTTAAAATACGCAGAATAAGCTCAATTTGCTGGCTTTAGCTAGCTTGTAGTCTCAATATGTTTGTAAATATAGCTCAAATTGAGTAAAGAACACTTTTTACAACTGATCTCCTCACTTACTTTCTTCCAAGCAAGATCCTTTTTATTTCGGTTTTTATATGATTTTATACATGATTTTGTCCTCATTGTTGTCACTACTAGAGCAAGCTCCTGCTTAATACGGCGCTAATATCCGCCAAAGTTCAGATTTTTCGTCAAATGCCCGAAACGCTTAATTTGCGCCGTGTCATTTGTGTGAATGGCATCATTCACGCCAATCGCGCTGCAGAATGTGTCTATTTGCGTCTTTGCAATTTGCATTGACTTAACATGTAAATCACTCGCTTAACGCTTCATTTGCGTCTGGTGTGAACGCACCATTATTGTATTCGTCTTAAAGAAGAATGTAATATACTACACCTAGGATGGCTTGAGGGGGAGTAAATTATTGAATAATTTTTGGGTGAACTTTACCTTTTAAATGGTCAAATACACACAAGTGTATGTACAAAATTACCGTCTTGACAAATATACTTGTAAACACAGTTAGTTTTGTCTTAAGTGAAGTTAACTGTTGAGTTAAGTTTTGTAACAGTATATTGGATCCATGCAGCTCTTAAAGTCACAGCAGCCTAATAATCATGCTACAGTCTCAGATTTTTTTATGTCTTTTGTTGTTTGACCTTTTTACTGTTAGTTTTATTTTATTTATTTGTGCTATTGCTTGTAAATTGTTGATTTTATTACTGACTGTTTACTTTTACTTTGTGGCTTGTGTGCAAGCTGTTATGCAACAATTGCCCCATTGTAAAAACAGAAATGCACTGCATGATCAAACATTTAGGTGAGATATTTATATCTTGTTTTTTTTTTTACGGTCTAAAAATTTCCACCTCTCCCCCTTAAATAAAACAAAACCCCACAAGAGTCACACGAGGGGAATTCCCCACTTTTTCTAAAATGAAATTCAGGCCCTGAATGAATGTCTGTAAAAATCTTGATTGGAGCATCCCTATAAATAAATGTCATCAATGTCATAAAAAGAAGGCTTCAAATTGATCGGTACTGGTGATCGTATCCGCAGATACTGCTTCCTGTGATCGATGATCGGCTCTAAAAATCCTGATCGGAGCACCCTTAATATTGTTACAATCATTTGTACCTACCTTGCCTACCAGCAGTATAATTATAGCATTCAGATGTTTTATTATTGTTCATTTTAGGTTTAAACCACGTTTTAAGCAAGTATGGATACCACTAGCAGAACAGGTCATTCTTGCCTATGAGGAAAAACACACATGGGTCATATACAGCTTCAAGAAGCTGATAAATGATGTATGTTACTATGTTGGTAGCTGTCAAGCTTTGCAGGTTTCTTTTTTCTACATAAATATACCAGAAAATAGTCTTGTTAGCCTGTTTAACTTGAAAAAGAAAATGTATAAACACAAGTATTTTTATGGTAACTTGCTTGCTGCTTAATGAATAATTCCAAATTAAATGTATAGTTTTCATAAGTATACAGAATGAATCACATTCTTTTCTGGTTTGTAATGAGAGCTTAGCGCATACAGTATTTTTTGTCTCCACTGTATAATTTAAGCAGAGGTAATTAGTTAAAAGTATTGTTTTAACCATAATGGACAGTGTTTAATAAATTATCAGTTACCATTGTCAGAAGTGTACTCTTGATCTGGACATATAGAGGGATAGTTCACCCAAAAATGAAAATTGTGTCGTCATTTACTCACCCTCAAGTTGTTCCAAACCTGTATGAATTTCTTTCTTCATCAGCTTGGTGAGTAAATGACAACAGAATTTTCATTTTTGGGGGAACTATCTCTTAAGAGCTGTTCTTACACTCTTTCTTTCTTGTATCCCTATTTTCCAATGAATACTTACAGTGTTGTTGTTAAATATATACGATTGTAATAGAGTGCAATTGTGCTTTGAGCAACTACCAGTTTCTGGCTTGAAAATGTTCAGTTATGTTTTCTGTTACCGACCAAGAACTTGTCACCAACCCACAGGAATGGACGTCACAACATCACACACCAGTTAAGATATGTTGAAATACTCTGTAGCTGTCTGATGCATGTATTATTAAATCACAAAGTGAATAAAATAATGTCTTAAAGTTTTTCTTTACTACAATAAACAACAATCGCGTACACACAGTATATCCTTTTTACAAACTGCAAAAATCTAAGACCTATATCAAAAGTATTGTTTGATTAATATATCCTTGTAGAAGTTGCATCAATTTTAAAATGTATTTTTAGTTATGGAAGTTAAACAAATGCATTAATAATTCCTGAAAAATAAAAGTGTTCCTTAGATGTTATATAATTGAAAAGAATATATGTTTTACATGACTGGATCTCCTGGAATAAAAGACAGGAAAATAATATAAGGGTATACAGTATAGATGTACTCGCTTTTAGTGCTTTTTATGCTAATTACATAAGGTGCTTTTGATGTGAGATTATACATGCTTAAATGGCTTTTTAAATGGACACTGCATTCAGATTGCGAAGTAAAATATGGATTCTGAAAGAGAATTTATAGCTCTGGTATACTCACAGTACACATAGTACTATTACATTTTATTTTTTTAACAAAAACTTAAGAATTATAATGGTATCAGAGAAGCCCAGCTCTGACTTCCCCTCTTGTCTGTGAGTTTGTGGTTTCATCTAAAGCTGCTGGTGTTTCCTCTCACAGTACGAGATGTTTGAATGATCAGTATAGCAGATATTATTCATCTGGATCAGACAATGAAGATCATACCGCTGCACATCTGTGAGTTTCTCAGCACATTTCATTGAGTCAGTTTTCTTTTGATCTGATATCTTAATAAATGTGTTTTTCTCTCATAGATCTGTTTGTGTGTTATAAAGCCACAGAGAGTCTAACAAACACACAAGTGACTTTAGGATCTGATGTGATTATAACTTGTGATCTTGATATAAAGGAGATTTACTGGTACAAACTGAAATCACCGGATCCTCCAGTGTTGATGTTACGCACTTACAGCAGCATATATGAAAGAGCTAAATATGAAAACAGCATCTTTGAACACAAATACTCAGTGAAAACTAACAGTAGTCTGTTCATCAAAAATATCACCATTGATGAATTAGGAGTTTATTATTGTGTGAAAACTAGTGAACCGCTAAAATTCAACAACGGCACCAAAATCTACATGAGCGGTAAGTTCTTTTATAATTTCATGTCTTTGTAAACCACACAATGGATTCCATATTGAATATGTATGAAGAACTAATATTTTGGTAGATTCATTTTAAAGACAGAAACTGAATAAAGATTGAACTACAAACCTTTTACAGACTTTTTTCAAAATAATATCACAGCTCCACAACATCAGATACCATGGAAAGATCTGACCATCACATCTGTCCTGCTGAATGTGCTTCTGATCATTGCAGTGATAGGTGTGTAAAATGTCATTGAATTAACTACAAGGAGACAATCTCTAAATCAACACAAATTCAACCATATCTATCTGCTCTGTGTTTAAACTATGAAGAAGAGTTCCAGTGATGTTTATTCACTGTTGCTTCAGGTTTGGTGAAGAGCTGTATTGATGCAACTAGAAGATCTAAAAATACTTCAGAGAAACCTCAAAGTGCCACTGCAGTTCAAAACACGATTGATCCACAGGTTAGATACCTCTTTAATAAATTATCTTAATTATTTTTTTAATATATTAGTTTAAATTGCACTATGCTCTTAGGTTAGTATAGTGATATGATAGTTGTCTTTAAATCCTTTCAACTTCAGATAGTGTACTATATTGTATGAATTATATATGTGTTTTAGAAAATTACATTTAAAAACATTGTACACATGGGATACTCAATTCTGATTGGTTAGTTGCAGCATTCTGGTCAAATATCTTTCTTGCATAATTACTGCTAAACTGTGTATTTGATCATTGTGCTAGTTTTATGTCTCACATCATCCTTTCTTTTTGGCCTTCAAAACCCTTATGCTTCATTTCGTGTCCTGATCACCCTGAAAGGTTTATTTTCTGATCGGCTGACTGTACATTAAGTCTTACATACAGTATATGGCCATTTATTTGTATTATCGTCCTCTTCCAGTATGCGGAAATTGATTTCACCAAGCGCTCCAGACGAAACAGACCTTGTCAGGACCAGACCACCTACTCTTTTCTTCAGCCAGTAAAAGCTGTATGAAGTATTACTCATTATAAATATAAATTGCATATGTATTTTCACAAAACTAAAATTGTTATACTTGTAATGCTTCTTCAAATCAATGTCAATGAAAAGCAAGATCCCATTAATGAAAAAAAAAATCTTCTTTTTTCTGGTGTTTAATCTAAATATACATATACACACTAATACAATGCTATTCTCTGGTATTATTATCGCTATACAGACGTTTTCATCTGAGATGTTCATGCTTGCATGCAGTAAACCAGAGGGCAATGTGGTTTGTGTGTTAGAGCAATTTTTTACGAATGAAAATTTGAGCTACTTTATGTTTTGCATGTTATAGATATTTGCTGCTATAGAAACAAAGCTTAATAACTATAGTGAAGTTTTTATTATTATTTGTTTTTGCTTCTAAATAATGTGGTTCTTACATATTAAAAAAGGTGACTTCTGCTCTGTTTCTGTGTGGTTGACACAATGTGGTTTTCGTGCAAATGAAGTGTTCCACTGGTTTGGTCAGTTGATAAACGAAACAAACATGTAACTTACAGACAAGTGGTTTAAACATTTACCAAGTGAAGACATGTGAAGTACTTTTTGCCTGAAACAAAACACTACTTTACTACACTACTTTACTTCAACCCGTTTAATTTCACTATGTGACTATTGAACTGAAAAGCTCAGCAAAACCATCAACCCCTTGTGTTTTAGAATCAGGAAGTACAGACTTCACAGTTTTGTTGAAAATGACATTCACAGCAACTTCTGAACAACTGCCATTGAGATGAATAAAATGCTAAAATATAGTGGGTTGCGACGCAAAAATGGACCATATATTTTCAAGAAAACCTGTAAAAACAATGCTGCATTTTCTTAGCAATAGACGCTCTCTACACTAAGTGAAAATAGAGATAGATCTTATTTACACTAAATTAAAGCAGCAGAATTTTCTTTGCATTAAGTTAATGCTATTCATACTCAGTGGAAATAGTGGTGGCAGATAGTGTATCTCAGTGTAGTGTTGTACATTATAAAATAATAATAACATATTCAGTGTATATGATTATATTTATTGTTTATATATGCTGCTTTATTGGGATATTACTTGTAATTGACATCACCTCCCCTGCACTTACCCCTAACCCTACCCATTAAACACGTTATTCCCACTATTAAATGCACTTTATTTCCACTTTTTAAATATTCTGTTAATTTTCATTAAAATTCAAAAAATGAAAATCAAAAAATCAACACCTCTCTAATATGTGTTAGGTATCTGAGTAGTAAGCACAGCACCATTTACATCTAGAGACCTATTTTATTCTGAACAGAAACTCCACGTTAAACGGCATATTGCAGGTTAGAGCACCCAGTCAATTGTGTTTATTAGTTTATTAGTAATTTTGTGCCGATTCACAGATAGTGTGAGGATGTATATGACGCCATGAGTATGTAGTTGAGTGAACTTGAATGTACATACATGGCATTAATAAAATGTTTACATTACCAGCACATAATTCAAAACTGTTTTGAGAAGTGTGAGACTGTATGCATTTGTGTGTACATAATTTGTATTCATCAATGTTGAAATGAATTCACGTAAAAAACAACGGTAAAGAAGCATCGCATGTGGATGTTTATTCATTAAATATCATGCTTTACACAAGTATTACAATGTTGAAGTCCATCATATCGCAGGGATGATAATCCTCCGATCTAAATTGAATGCCACACACACCACCGCGTTTTTCGAAGCAGATGCAGAAGTGAAGTCCTGTCTCTTTTTATTTTGTTAGGAAACCTGTGGACTCGATGTCCTGACAGGCTGGACACAATAATCTACCATGACGATGATACATTGAAATATTAAAAAACTACCGAAAACACACGGAATCCTAAATACCAACATTCTACACAGAGACAACGCAAAGCCTAGCAAACAACTCCCTCTCGTGACGTAATATGACGCAATGTTAAAAAAAGTTTTTTTTACAAACAAACGAAACAGCCACTTTATCTACTAAATTTGTGCTCTTATGTCTTTTTAAAACATTTTAAATCCTGCATTAACTATTCATAGTGTATTTTCATTAGGGTTGGGAATCGTGAGAAATTTTCCGGTTCCGGTTCCGGTTCCGCCTAACGATTCCGGTTCCGATTCCGGTTCCATTAAAATTATTAAACAAATAGTGGTAAAGGAAAAAGGCACAATACGCAACTCAAACAATCCATTTTGTGTTTATTACTTGCTCTAAAATTTATTTACAGGTTGGCAATGTCAAAAAAGTCCTGTACTGTACATATATTACAGTATTAATTAAGCCATTCTTGCAACACATTGTTTTTCAAATGAACACCTCTGAAATTGTCTTATTACATTTTATCTCTCTGTCTCTGAATAAAACCAAGTTATAAATGATATTTATTAGTTATATTTATTAATTAGTTGTATATTAATTTAATAGTAATTCAGTTATTCAGTGAACTTGTAAAAAGTAAATTGCAATTCAGCATTACAAAGGTAATTGTGCCTAAACGCTTACCTAAACCATGGTGACTCAACGGTTGACAAATATATATATATATATATATATATATATATATATATACATATATATATATATATATATACATATATATATATATATATATATATATATATATAATATATATATATATATATATATATATATATATATATATATATATATATATATATATATATATATATATATATATATATATATATATATATATATATATATATATATATTGCACAAAATATATATATAGGCCTTTCACTATAAATCTGGTATAAGCCCTGAGGCACTCTGTGCTGTAGCAAATGTTTTGTCAAATTGCTAGTGCTGCCTCCTTTGCATGTTATTAACTTTTCACGTGTTACATTTTGCTTCATTATCATTCATTCTTTGGAAATGAATCCATACTTGTGACTTTCTCTTCGCCATGCTGGTGGTCAACGAGAAAATATCTGACGCAAAACCGTAAATGTGTAGCGCGAGGGCTTTCAGTGCTGAACTGCGTGCGTTCGTTGCACTTCTGGAAGCGGCAGGCAACGTAATTAATATTCATGATGAGGTGAGCCAGAGTTGCCAGGTTTTCACAACAAAACCCGCACAATTGCACAATCGCTTCAACCCGCGGACATGAAACACAGCCCGCGGCAACAGTGGAAAACGAGAAAGCGGGAAAACCACGGACTTGGCAACACTGGCTGTCACTCGGATACGCTTCCAGCGCTTCGCACACACATTGCACCAGAACCGTTTTCGGAACCGAAACTTAGGAATTTCGCGCGGTTCTGGTATTTTCCAAAAATCAGTTTCGGTTCTGCATAAGAACCGGTTCTCGGTTCCCAACCCTAATTTTCATACAAGGTTAGATATTCAATTTGAAAAAAAAAAAACTGCAATATGCCCTTTAACCATAGACAGTAAAAGAAATGGACACAGCGACCATATAGACTTCGACGGAGAGAATTGAAGTCACACTAGGAGCACTTACTTCCTGATGGCTAAGCGTACTGCGCAGCCTCAGACTGAGCTTGACGACGTAGATGTGACTTGATCAGCGTGTCTGACAGTGGCAAGTCTTCTAGTAGATGTGCAACGTAAAATCTGAATCACCGAATCTTGCACAGACAGAGAGAGTGAGCAGGAGCAACTTTTGATGAATGAAGCAGGATCTGCAAAATCTCTATCTGCGTTTATGCCTCCACGTCCCCCCGATTGCCTCATAGACAGTAAAAGATTGCCTACGAGCTTCTCCTCGGGTCTATATGGTAATTTGCTCAACAGCGCGACAGAGTCGCGTGGTTATGACGCAATCGTTAGCCTATATTTTACAAAAACAGCTTCAACGGGGCGACAGTGTAAGATACAAGGTAATGGAGCCTTTTATACATTGTCGTGTTTGTTTAGAAATAAACAATGGACGAATGGAGTCTTTAAACGCCTCAGATGTAAAGATATTCACTGTCAAAGTGAGGCCAAAATGAATGGGAGTCAATGGGATGCTAACAACAGGTGATGGCTTGGTTAGCCTATGGGTGGTACGCTTCCGGGGGCTGGGCTACCCCCTTGCCTTTAACACTAAGCACACGTCTTATTCTCTTTTTCTTAAAACCAACTTTCCTCTCCCCTCCTATCCAGCGGCTCAAGAGGCAGCATAAGGTATTACATCAGAGACACAACATTTCCCTTCTTTGTTAAAACATTCCTTTTAACTCAGGAAACATGTACTCTGAATGAAGTAGTTGTGGCAACTTAGTCAACTATTATGTATAAAACAGTGACTTACTGTATGTGTTGCCTTTACTCATGACATAAATACATGAACTGTCAGCAAAAGTAATGCATTGCCATTTGAACATGTTCAACATTTCTTTACTGTTACTTCAAACACTTTTGTAAGTCAAAAAAAGTGCTAAACTCATTCATAACAAGTTTCTCCTGTGAGAGCTACACTTTGTGCCACTTGTAGGACGGTCTTGTTAAGTTTATCACATAGTCTTTGTTTCAAATAAGCTTATGCCGCATACGCGAGTCTTTCACAGAACTGGCATGGTCAATCAATCCTGGTGAGTATTCCAGGTGAGCAGCATTCCACTTTTCCCCATCACTGATACCCCTTTTCCACCAGAATGAACCGGGTGCTGGTTCAGAGCCAGTGCTAGTCCGGAGTTGATTCGACTGACGAGCCTTCTAAGAGCCGGTTTGCCTTTCCACATGCTAGAGAGCCACCACAGAGCCAGGTCTTACATTACTATATACGTCTCATCTTTCTCAGCAACACTAGCAAGGCAGCGGGAAACAAACACACCAGGCATGCATCGGCGCTGTGCAGAGCAATCAGTCAAAGTACCGCAAGAGCGATTCAAAAGCATGAGGAGTCGTATGCTCTCATTGTACTTTAATGTCATACGGCAATCGTTCTGCACAGCGCTGATGCATCTCGATCAAGCCTTCCATCAACAATTATGGGAACATTGTGTTATTATTGATGCACATGGCTTTACGATCCTATATTGGCATCAAAACACAGTGAATCCAACGCATTCGTGCAGCTCGCTGTAATTTTTAGAAAACGGAGATTACAATCTGCTGCTATTTCAAAATTGGCGGTCACAAGCTTGGGTTCCCCAGCCCCTGACGCAAGCGGTTCTTACTTCTAGACCAACAATGTTTTGGTGCTACTTAAGAACCACTTTTCCTGTTATAGAGCTGGTGCTTTGGGTGTCGAAAGACAAAGAACCGATTTGAAACTAGGCTCTGACTCTGAACCAGCACTGCCTTGGTGGAAAAGGGGTATGTATAGGAATGTGTTGGGTCCCACTCTCTTTTCTACTCTTACAGGAGCAGAGACTCTAGAATGGCCTTTTAGGGTTGCATGAGAAAGCCTTATCCTCACTCTCCCTCTCAGGCCAAAGGGAGGAGTGCGAGCAGTGCGTTTGCAATCATTGTATTATTTCATTTTGTCCTGTTCTTTTTCACATTCTCATAGACAGCAGCAAGATCACATTTGCCCTCACCATGCAAAGGCAGTATATGTTAAGCTTGGTTCACATCTTCCTCCCATATAACAATTCATATGGTGATGTCCATAGTAGCGTGAGAGGTTGCCCGGTACACCTGAAGCCACTCCGTGACAGCTCTGTTCCACGGTTGTGAGTGCTGAATTGCTGTCTGATGCAACCTTTCGGTGCACGGTGAACTGCACTTTTAGATGCAGGGTAGTCCACAGATGTACGGATGTGTTTTATGTCTTGTGCCTTCAGAAACTCAGCGAAGACAGCTGAGGTGAACTGAGTACCATTGTCCGTAACAATGCTTTCTGGTTTGCCATGACGACTAAAGACGGTACCCAGGAATTTGATTACATCCTCAGTAGTATCAGTAGCACTGATAGATAAATGCAAGCTTAGAACACTTGGTCAATAGTCTGTGAGCATTATGGCATATCGGCAAGCAGGGGTGGCTGTTTCGAATGGTCTGACTATCCTTTTTCCATGGGCCCTCAGGAAACTGAACTGGCTGCAGGGGTGCTGATGCATCACAGCAGATTTGTCATTGGACTGGCAGGGAGTGCATGTAGAGATAGCTGACTGGACCTGAGAGTCCATCTGCGGCCACCAGTAAAGTTCCTGCAATCTTTGTTTTGTGTATACTACTCCCTGGTGAGCCTAATGGGCCAAGAATCAAGGTGTATGGTAGGGTTACAGGGGCTAACAACCTCATTCCTTTGAAAATAAAGGCATCTTTAAAAGCAAGCAAGCTCTTCCGACTCTCCCCATTCCTTTTATGATTAGTAGAGTGATGAGTGCTTGGTGACCTGTGCGAAGTGTTAAGCGATGGCCCCATAATTACATTCGCCATTTCTCAGTAGCCCACACACATGCCAGAGACTCCTTCTCCACTATAGGATTTTTTTTAGCATCAGTGAGTGTGCAGGAAGCGAAAGCCACTAGTTTTTTTTTTACATTATATAAAAATAAAGTAGGCAATATTTTAAGACTACGGTTGTGTTCAGAGCAAACCTGACTCTAACTTCCTCTTGATTGTGGTTACTTGTCTGCAAACCCTGACGTAAAGTTTCAAATCCAAAGCAAGTGCATTAAAAAACAAAACAAAATGTTTTGCTGCTTGTTAGATTGATTTAATTAAAATGGACTGAAGCAATGCAAATTTGTTTTATTGTCATTTGTAGCATGCTTTGCATAGGACATGGATCAAGAGAGTAAATGTTGAAATATGTTTTTGAGTAAAGGAAAAGTCTATTGTTTAATGTTCAGTTATGTTGTTCAGTTTTAATGTTCAGTACGTTTAAAAGAGTTTATTTGTAGAAATGTTTGTGTTTACCACTGTGCTGAAGGGTAGAGCTTGTTGTTAGGTTGTGGGTTGCGACATTAAGGCTATCATGCGTATTGCTTTATTCATTGAGTTATTTCGTAGCTATGCCGGCATTAATGCAGTGATAAGTAACTTCTTGTTCACTATATTCACATTCTATAAAGTTACATTCAGCATGAACATTTGTCACATTAGCTATTAATTGTAACTTGAAGTAACTTAAGATTAGATGATAACAGTGTTGCTCTTCTCCATATACAGATCATGCTGTCTGTGTACAGCCATTGGCTCCGCCCCATCAGAAAACCATGAACGCCATGTGCATAACAGCTACCCACAACCATAAGCACATGCTTCACTCTTCCCCTGTCACAGTTATGTTCAGTTTCTCTCATTTGTTTAGTTTTAGTCTTAGTTTTCTTTGTCACCATTTGTCTGAGGGTACGTTTACACAACAGCGATGTACTAAAAATGGAAACATTATTTCCTTGTACTGATGACAACGTTATCAAAACGATCGTTCACATGATCCACGAAAAACAACTAAAACACTGTATTATGCATGACAGGACTTTAAGCAATGTCCCTCAAAATTAATATTAGGGCTGTCAGTCGATTACATTTTTTAATCGTGATTAATCGCATAATTAGCGTGAAATTAAGCATACGTCATTTATCTAAGTAAACACATTCATTTTGTCATCATTTGCTATATCCAGCAAAGTAAACAATCAGAAAACTGTATTTCCTGCAAGCTTCAAGGATCATTGGAGACTCCAAAAAGATACCAAATAACCAAATACACTTACCTAAAGGATTATTAGGAACACCATACTAATACTGTGTTTGACCCCCTTTCGCCTTCAGAACTGCCTTAATTCTACGTGGCATTGATTCAACAAGGTGCTGAAAGCGTTCTTTAGAAATGTTGGCCCATATTGATAGGATAGCATCTTGCATTTGATGGAGATTTGTGGGATGCACATCCAGGGCACAAAGCTCCCGTTCCACCACATCCCAAAGATGCTCTATTGGGTTGAGATCTGGTGACTGTGGGGGCCATTTTAGTACAGTGAACTCATTGTCATGTTCAAGAAACCAATTTGAAATGATTCGAGCTTTGTGACATGGTGCATTATCCTGCTGGAAGTAGCCATCAGAGGATGGGTACATGGTGGTCATAAAGGGATGGACATGGTCAGAAACAATGCTCAGGTAGGCCGTGGCATTTAAACAATGCCCAATTGGGCATTACACCACCACCACCAGCCTGCACAGTGGTAACAAGGCATGATGGATCCATGTTCTCATTCTGTTTACGCCAAATTCTGACTCTACCATCTGAATGTCTCAACAGAAATCGAGACTCATCAGACCAGGCAACATTTTTCCAGTCTTCAACTGTCCAATTTTGGTGAGCTTGTGCAAATTGTAGCCTCTTTTTACTATTTGTAGTGGAGATGAGTGGTACCTGGTGGGGTCTTCTACTGTTGTAGCCCATCCGCCTCAAGGTTGTGCATGTTGTGGCTTCACAAATGCTTTGCTGCATACCTCGGTTGTAACGAGTGGTTATTTCAGTCAAAGTTGCTCTTCTATCAGCTTGAATCAGTCGGCCGATTCTCCTCTGACCTCTAGCATCAACAAGGCATTTTCGCCCATAGGACTGCTGCATACTGGATGTTTTTCCCTTTTCACACCATTCTTTGTAAACCCTAGAAATGGTTGTGCGTGAAAATCCCAGTAACTGAGCAGATTGTGAAAGACGGCCCATCTGGCACTAACAACCATGCCACGCTCAAAATTTCTTAAATCACCCTTCTTTCCCATTCTGACATTCAGTTTGGAGTTCAGGAGATTGTCTTGACCAGAACCACACCCCTAAATGCATTGAAGCAACTGCCATGTGATTGGTTGATTAGATAATTCCATTAATGAGAAATTGAACAGGTGTTCCTAATAATCCTTTAGGTGAGTGTATAAGGAGTCCATATAATTATATTATATAATACATTTATACACACCTAAGCACCCATGAAGAAAAAAAAACATTACAGAAAAAAACACTTTACAGAATTCACAGTGTATACTGTATAGTATGTGTACAGAGCAACAACAACGAGTCAAGCTGCGATACCGAACAGGAGCACACAGAGATGCCAAAAAACTCCTAAATCAACCACTTTGACTTGACTGCATAAAACTACGATAACTAAACACAACAATATACACATGACAAATCAAACATTATCCTTCCTGAGTGTGTGTGGAAACAACGCAAATGTACTTAAATGCGTCTGTACATGAATGCAGCGTGTGATCAGTGATCAAGAGCGCACATACATGGTTTGTTCTTTGTGCATCAATATAACAGACTCTCGCGCTTACTGTATGACTCCTGTATGTCACCAGAAACGCTCTTCAGAATACAACAGAGCTCGTTTTAAAGGAAAGCACACTGGAATTATTAATTAACTTAAAACGCAATGCGAGTCTCTATTCTCTCTGATATGTTTGATTTAATCAGCCTGGCCTTCTTTACATTAGCAATGTTTGGACTGTTTGAATGATTTCGATTACTGGATCACTGAAAACTTTCCCAGAGTTTAACGGCTTAAAATGGCCTGATCACAAAAAAGAGAAGCAGAATTGGGTTAAAGTTAGAATGGAAATGTCCTCCTACCAGGGTAACAGGTGCTTGTACATGCTCAGTGTGATTGTGATAAACTTCCGACTTCTAAGATCATCTAACGCAGCTTCACGCACTTCTGTAATTTATTTGCGTTAAATACTGTTAACGCGTTAAGGACTTTAAATTAATTACATGTGTTAATGCATTAACGTTGACAGCACTAATCGATATACACCGTTAATTCTGAAGAATGAACTACGCGTTTAAGTTCAGTTCAGTGACCATGTCTGTCACAATGCCAGATACATTTTGGAAATCAACCTTGTTGCTGATTTAAAGATGTTTCAAATGGGTTTTTTGGTCTGTGCGGACTCGCAGATATGATGGATCATATGCATATAGAGGATCACACGAGGGACTTCCTCAATCTGGCGTCTATCACCCACTACCTCGAAGGCACGCCACAAGGGAGTTTTGCAGAGTTAGAAATGACTCACCTTTTACCATCTACCTCATTGATGAGAACATTGCTAGCCCCACTACAGACCCAGAGCCCAGACAGCCTTCAGCCATGCCCGCCAAAGAAAAGCCAGAGTCCACATTCCAAAGCACGCTTCAAAGTGTGGGCAAATGATTGAAAATGTAAAGGTCTTAATTATAAAAACTTAATTAATTTTTCAAATCACATTTCCTGTAAACTTTTATCTATACTATTTTTATACTCAAAAAGTAGAACTCAAATACAGTTCATTCAATTGTACATTTAATCATATCAGGTCAACAGAGGATTCAACAAAAATACATTACTGAAGTAGTACTTAAATATATAACAAATTCAATTGTTTTATTTGCAAATTGCTCATTTTTTACATTTGCGCTGCAGGAAATTCTGCCCTTACAGCACCTGTTAGCTGAAACAAACTAGTGTTTCAGTTCATACCTCACATTTTCTTTGGTTTGCACAAAAAGAAAGTCTCATCTAAAAAAAAAAATGAATAGTATCATTGAAAAATAATTTAATCATTCTCAGATTTGAAATACATGGTGATACTTGTGTTAAGCAGCAATGAGTTTCTAGACTCTAAAAGGGTTTTCTTCTGACAAATGTGCCAAATCTGCAACACAGATTCCCAATAGTGTGCACTAGCGAGTTCAGTTGTTTAACAAAAGTACAGCAAAAGTAATTGTTGGCAAGTATGATGGCATTGGCTTTATGGCTTGTCCGAAACATAGATCAAGAATAGAGGTCTGACGTGTCAACTTCATGTTCAACCAATGGTAGGACGATGGGGCAGGCCAATGGGGGGCAGGCCAATGGGGGTCAAGATATAGCTTCGGCAGTTACGCTGTTTTCAAATCGTGTCAGAAAGAAAGTATTTATGAGTTAATGCACTTGAACATCAGCACAACTCGTAATTATGAGTTTTGGTAACTTTGGATTTTCTTAAAAGTTACCGAGTTTGATGTGTGACTGTGAGAAAACGTCATTAGGCAATGGATGCAGATTCTGCCCTAGTGAGAAAAAAACAGATGCCAAAATTTATTTAAAATAGGCCTACATTTATTTCATACTAACTATACTACAAACCCATTAATATATTTACTGACATATCGCTTGAGAGTTACTGATATACATATTATAATTACACTTTATTTGGAGTTCTTTTTTATTGCCCAATGCATATATCTTAATATTGAATTACTGTGAATTAATTGAATTAATTCATACCGTGGCATGGATGCTATCAGCCTGTGGCACTGCTAGGTTTTATGGAAGACCGGAATGTTTCAATTGCAGCCTTCAGCTCTTCTGCATTGTTCTGTCTCTCATCTTTCTCTTGGCAATGCCCCGGCCAGGCGAGTTTGCTGGCCAATCAATCAAGGTCATTGAACCAGGTTTTGATACTTTTGGCAGTGTGGGCAGGTGCCAAGTCTTGCTTTGAAAATGAAGTCAGCATCTCCATAAAGCTTGTCTGCTGAAGAAAGCATGAAGTGCTCTAAAATGTCCTGGTAGACGGCTGCGTTGACTCTGGACTTAATAAAGCACAGTGGACCAACACCAGCAGATGACATGGCTTCCCAAACCAACACAGACTGTGGAAACTTCACACTGGACTTCAAGCATCTTGGGTTGTGTGCCTCTCCATTCTTCCTCCAGACTCTGGGACCTTGGTTTCCAAATGAGATGCAAAATTTGCTCTCATCAGAAAAGAGGACTTTGGACCACTGACCACAACAGACCAGTTATTTTTTCTTTAGCCCAGGTAAGACGCTTCTGACGTTGTTTGCTGTTCAGGAGTGGTTTGACAAGAGGAATACGACATTTGAAGCCCATGTCCAGGATCCGTCTGTGCGTGGTGGCTCTTGATGCAGTAACTCCAGCCTCAGTCCACTCCTTGTGAAGCTCCCCCACACATTTGAATGGCCTTTTCCTGACAATCCTCTCCAGGCTGCGGTCATCCCTGCTGCTTGTGCACCTTTTTCTTCCACACTGTACCCTTCCACTTAACTTTCTATTAATGTGTTTTGATACAGCACTTTGAGAACATCCAACTTCTTTTGCAATTAACTTTTGAGGCTTTCCCTCCTTGTGGAGGGTCAATGATGGGTTTTCTGCACAACTGTCAGGTTAGCTGTCTTCCTCATGATTGTGAATTCTACTGAACCAGACTGAGGCCCCGTCCGCATGAAGCAAGAGCTTTTTTTTTCAATGAAAACGACTCAAAACGATGTAGTATACATGCCAGGCCAGTATGTGGCGCTGTAATTCTGCCACAGAAATACACTAAAAATGGAGAAGAAGAGTTGTAGCTAGAAGGGGTACAGCAATGGTAGGAAGTGAGGCAAAATCTCACAATAAAATAACAATAAATAAATGTGCTACTTACCAGATGTGTTTTATTAACGCCTACACCCTAAACCTACCCTTACAATAATGCAAAAACAGTAATTAAATGACGCAATATTGATGTGCACATGCCCAGTGCCCGAAGTTGTGTCCGTTTCTAGTAAAAGAAAGTTCTTGTATCCATCTGAAGTAAAGTTTCATCTCCAAAGCCACTAAAAAAACTAAAATATTTTTCTGCTTGTTAAATTTGCCTAATTAAAATGGGCTGAAGCAATACAACTTTGTTTCATTGTCATTTGTAGCATGCTTTGCATAGGACTGAATCAAGAGAGTACATTTTGAAATAATATGTTGGCTTCTTAGTAAAGGAAAAGCCTTGTTAGTCTTTAATGTTCACTTATGTTGTTCAGTTTTAATGTTCAGTATGTTTAAAAGAGTTTATTTTTAGATTTTTGTTTTGTTTACCACTGTGCTGAAGGGTCAAGCTTGTTGTTAGGCTGTGGGTGGCGGCATTAAGACTATCATGCATGTTGCTTTATTCATTGAGCCATTATGTTGGCATCAATGCAGTAACGAGTAACTGGTTCCCTATATTCACATTCTATAGAAAGTTATATTCAGCATGAACATTTGTCACATTAGCTATTAATTGTAGCTTGAAGTAACTTAAGATTAGTTGATAACAGTGTTGCTCTTCTCCATATGCGGATCATGCTGTCTGTGTACAGTCATTGGCTCCGCCCCCATCAGAAAATCATGAACGCCATGTGCACAACAGCTACCCACAACCATAAGCACATGCTTCACTCTTCACCTGTCACAGTTATGTTCAGTTTCTGTCTTGTTTAGTTTTAGTCTTAGTTTTCTTTGTCACTATCTTCACCTCAAGTCAGTGCAACATAATTCAGGAATCTGCAAAGCTGCGCAGCCAGTCTCTTCTTAGTGCAATGTTATTCAAAGTCCAAGCAATGTTTGCAGGAAAAATACACCGTAACTAGGCAGGCACTTGTCGAGAGTTAAGAAAAACTACCACCTCCTCCGGAGAAGTGAACTTCTTGTGCGTCTGACCGACTTTCACACCAAGTGTGGCAGGGTAGAGCATACTCCCTTTGCAGTTCTCAAAGACGAATTTTAACCTTGTTAAACGCTCTTTTCTTCTGCACCACAGCCGCGGAATAATCGTTGTAAAACGAAATTTGCATGGTGTTTGTGTCATTGCGAAGATGTTTGCTTGCTGTTGAGAGCGAAGCGTTTACTGGCGGCTGCCATCACTCTTTGCTTGTCCTGGAAATTATGAAATCGAACGATGACAGGCCGAGGATGGCGGCCTTGAACCGGCTTTGGAGCAAGGGAGTGGTGGGCTCTCTCCAGTTTCACTTTACCTGCCTTTGTGTCCAAGTTGAGGTAATCCGGGATCCATTTCTCGAAGAACTTGACTGGATTAGATCTAGAGTTGTTCCGATTCCGATACTAGTATCGAAAATATCACCGATACCACAACAAATTCTGAAATCGGTATCGGCGAGTACTTGAACCCATGTACCGATCCGATACCATTTTCTTAAACAAGACCTAGTTATTTTGACCGCTAGCTTTGCCTAATCACTGTGTGGTTCTTCTTCGCTGCTCAGAATGCATTGCAAACACAGGAAGTAGCGGTGGCGAGGGATGCCGTGTGCTGCTACTAACAATGAGCAAGATGGACCTTTCAGGCTAGGAGATGGACTAGAAATTAACCCCCAATACTGTACTTACTGCTAGATTCTGGAAGATTCATTTTTCAAACAGTGATACAAGAGGATGTTGGGTGGTCCTTCGAGTCCCTCTCAACCTATAACCTATTAAGTTACTTCTGTTTCCAAATATATAAACCAATAATTTATGTCATTTTGATTTTTGTTTTAGGCTAATGGTCATAATCTATCATAAATTATGAATAAAAAAACAAACTATTAATAATAATTTATAATGTAATAAAATTATTTGATATAGGCAGTTTAATAAATATGTAATGTCATTTTATTTCAAACGAATGAGGAAAATAAAGTGTGTTGAATTCAAGGAACTCCAAAAGAACGTTGTTTAAATAGCAAATGCACTCGCGCCCATCTTTTCACCCATGGGCGTACTGGTCTGAAAATGAGGTGTGTTCAGGCGCATTGTTGGCGTGTTGCTATTTCGAGGCAACTGAAAACGACTGCGCCATTGACCAACAAAAACTCTGTGCCCTCTGTTATTTAAAGGGCGCGTTAGTAATATGCGCCTATAGGCGGATACACAACACGCGGACACTCTGCTTATTACACACACAGGGACGTGCACCGTCCCTGTGTGCAAGGATTCCTATTCTACAGATTATTATTGTACATAAAGATAAAAATGCCTACATGTCATAATGGATAGTCATTGCATGTATCAAAATTGCCTAGGCTATATGACAAAGACAAATGAAATTGGCTATTTATTTGTTTTTATTGGTTTTTATACATTTTAACTTACTCGTCAGGTTGAGGGTGTCTATATTCCGCCATTAAATAGCGAATCCACCATGGTGCAAGCGCAACTGGCTTTAAAGGGGAATTGGAGATGAGACTCTGATTGGTTTATTGTATGTTACGCCCAAAACACACCCGGGCCATGATTCATTAAGAGACTAGGTACAACCCTTTTGGACCATTTTTTCCATCGGTAAACTAGCAAAAGTGGATTCGTGGACACGTCCTAAGTGCACCTGCGCCATGTGCTTCAGACCATGCGCTCCGATCTGAGGCTAAAGGCCTAATAATCTTGTTAGCCTCAATAGCCACAAAGACCTATAAATAGGCCGGATGTCTAATTGAACAGGTTTGGCAAATGACTCTTCAAATGTGGTAAGCAAAATCTGTATCTCTCTTACACTGTATTCAATAAACTATGTGAATCAAATACTCGTGGTGGTGATTTATCTCTGTATATGAGAAAAGACAATTCTATTATGCTATGATCATATGCACTCATGTTATGGTTACTAGTTCTCATTTAACTCAAAACTACATACAGGACATCATACAACAAGTTTACAACACACAGTGACATCGAATGTTACACAGGTTCATGCATACATGAATATATGTTGGCTAACAGACTGTAATACATGACGCCGGTGTATCCGCGTAACGTGTATGTGTGTGTGTAGTCCATGCATAGTCACAGGCTTACCCTGTGACAATCTTAATTAGCTGCTTCAGTTGTATTTGAACAGGATTGGAGCTGAACTTTACACAAAGATATATCTCCAGGAACAGGATTGGGCTACACCTTAAAATTGTGCTTTTACCATAATGCAATGCTGCCATTGACCACCAGAGGGCAGTAATGACCCACTGTAGGACAAATAAATATGACTTACTGATCAGTTCTTCTGTTCTTCTTTAACGTTAAATTCCACTTAATAGTTTATAATTTAATGCAAATATATAGTTATAAAATGTAGTGTCCTTATGGGTCTACCCCAAAATCAATAGCAAAACATATTCCATATTTATATCTGCATAAATTAAATGTAGTACAAAATGCTACCATAGCCTATTCTTTTGTTTGATATTTAAATTAAAAAAGTATTTTAATGTATATTTTTAAATGTGCGAAATGTGATGTGTTTCATGAGACTCAACCTATCTTTCCACTATCACGTCTTAAGTCACTTGACTGATATGGAATGTAAACAGATCCTTTATCTGTGGGAAGTGAGGGGAGGGACTGTACAGTAGGAAACATAGGGAAATGCTACATTTTGTGAAAATACCTATTTGATAGTCCTCTTCCCTAAAGACAGGGTTTGGCGCGTGATCTGCCAATGTTGGATTAGATTCCAGTGGAGGTTCGGTATGTAATTTGCATGTGTTCACTTGTTTTATGGTTAGTTATCCTATTTTAAAATATACTATTATATATATAGATTATTTTGTGAAAAAAACAGCGGAGGCACCAAACGCGGCGTGAGATTAAGCAGAAGGGGGGTAAGCGTGAGCATATCCGGGCTAGCCAGCCTAGCCCCACAATAAACTGGATTACATTCGATTACTGCTGTTGTGTCTTTGTTTGCGCTGTGTACACTGACGCTTTTATTTTATTTTAAAAATAATGCTATTATCAACACTTACTTTTAACTCGTTCATCTCGACAGCTGTAATGGTACTTTGCGTGTTACAAAGTTGGTAATAATGATGAAGACGGACTCGGTGTGACTGGGACTCGTGTTTATTCAGAACTCTCAGATACAAACACAATAAACTCGCGCTGACTGACAGCGCTCTCATAACTCAGTAGTTACTATAAATAACTTTGTTAGCAATGGCTGAGCTCCATCTCTGGTACATTAGTGATGTCCGGTTCGTGAACAATCTTTCTTTTGAACCAGTTCTTTTTAGTGAACCGAATCAGTTCACCAAATCGGACTGAATCGTTCTAAACGGTTCGCGTCTCCAGGCAGCGCTGATCCATAATTTACTAAAGTTACTAACTTTCTGACATGAGTGACAGTCCCTCCGACTAGAAATAGACTAATAACCTGAAGTATATGCTGTAACTACAACAGTTCAGACATGCTGAGAACTGATGTGAAGTGAACTCAGGTCCATCCGTCTCTCTCTGGCAGCAGCTCGTGCCTGCTCGTGCCTCGTAGACCTCGTTAAACCACGCCCCCTCCGCTCATTTAAAATGCAAAGATGTCAGCCAATCACAACAGTGGGGGTTTTTACTGAAGTCTCACAGCAGACACGCCTCTTGAAGCAGGGCATTCAGCCACAGGGCAAACAGCAGTATAGAAAAAAATCCTTTTATTTCTAAATTATGACATTTTATGATGTAAAAGTCATACTAACAATATAAGTACACCTCAGGAAACATTATAAAATAATAGAAAAATGCCATGCCATGGGACCTTTAACACATACTTAAAGGGTTAGTTCACCCAAAAATGAAAATTCTGTCATTAATTACTCACCCTCATGTCGTTGGACACCCGTAAGACCTCCGTTCATATTCGGAACACAAATGAAGATATTTTAGTTGAAAGCTGATGGCTGAGAAAGGCTTCACACAGGCCTCCATTGGCATTCAGTACATTGACACTTCCAAGATCCATGAAAGGCACTTAAAACGTCGTTACAAAGTCTATCTCACCACAGTGGCTCTACAATAATCATACAATGCGACGACAATAGTTTTTGTGCGCCAAAAAAAATCAAAATAACACCTTTATCCAACTTGTTCTTGTCTTCCGTGTGCGCCTCCACGACGCATGCGCGAGAATATGACGTAGCGCCGGTGTTCGGGAATCGATGAAATACACACTGAAGCCCCATTTTGAGCACTACGCCGAGACCTAAAGCACGATCAATGTAGAATCCAACAGCTTAGACACGCGCGTCTTCCTCTGCTCGTAAACAAATCGCTTCTGGGTCATATGTCCGAACGCCGGATCTGCGTCATATTCTCGCGCATGCGTCGTGGAGGCGCACACGGAAGACAAGAACAAGTTGGATAAAGGTGTTATTTTGATTTTTTTTTGCGCACAAAAACTATTGTCGTCGCATTGTATGATTATTGTAGAGCCACTGTGGTGAGATAGACTTTGTAACGACGTTTTAAGTGCCTTTCATGGATCTTGGAAGTGTCAATGTACTGAATGCCAATGGAGGCCTGTGTGAAGCCTTTCTCAGCCATCAGCTTTCAACTAAAATATCTTCATTTGTGTTCCGAATATGAACGGAGGTCTTACGGGTGTCCAACGACATGAGGGTGAGTAATTAATGACAGAATTTTCATTTTTGGGTGAACTAACCCTTTAAGGCCACCTAATATTAAGTGGATCCTTTATTTTTAATATTTAAAAATGTTTGTGTGCTGCTGCAGAAATATTATACCAGAAATATGCATAAATATATAAGAAATATTATTGACTTGGCAAATAATTAAAGGGGACCTGGTAACATTGTGTCCCAACAATAATCAGCGATGTTGTTTACACTGGAAACTCATATCCCGTTCTATTTCTGACACATTCCACATGTTTGCGTCTGATATGAAGTTCACTTTCACCAATTTGCAATAGCTAATTCTCTTTCTAACATTCATTCGGTATCTCACTATATGGGACCGCCTCAGGGCGTGACTGATCATGGAAGCACCAAATAACACCACATCTGCCGAGCATGGCAAACCAATTTGCTGCAGCGATCAGGGAGTCCCGTTTCTCTGTCCCATCCCTTGAAAATTATTCCTTTCTCCCTCCTGCGGGGAAACGGAGAAGGAATTTAAATGTGTAATGTATTTGTGTGGACAGTTCAAAGTCCAGTGTTTGCGGGAAAATGACCCATGTTACTCTGGCGCCCCCCGAAGAATTGTCCCTCCCTCCACCTAAAAGGTTTGTTCTGAGGGAGGAAAGACAAAAGTGCACAAGCCCATTACAAATAAAGTTTTCTCTGTCGCATCCAGGCCAAGGCCTGAGGGCGCAGAGTGGGATAAAAATAAAAGAATATCACAAAACAATTATGAATATAACTCCTTCACTGCATTATACTTCAATGCATGCGCAGATCATCCCTGGGTTTTAACCAAGATAGACAGAGGATACAGACTTCAATTCGTTGAAAAACCTCCTGTGTTCAATGGAGTGGTAATTTTATTTTGTGCATTTTCTCAAGAATCATCACATATTGGTCAGGACAGACAATACAACGGAATTACTGTCCAGAGGGAATCCTCTGTACGGGGAGTGGAGACTCCACCCCCAAGTTATGCTCATGGTGTGGCAGAGATTCGGCCAGGCAGCCGTAGATCTCTTCGCATCGCGTGAAGACGCGCAATGTCCCCTGTTCTTCTCTCTGGTCTGCAATGATGCACTGTTGGGAGTGGATGCTCTAGCCCACGAGTGGCCAGACGAGTTACTTCACACGTTCCCTCCATTGAGCCTGATCGAGCCGACACTACAGAGTGTTCGGGAACGCAAACATCTAATGATTCTGATCTGGTGAGACTGTGGGTTGCAGAGATTGCACAACTGCTCTACGACCAGCTATGGTCGTTACCAGTGCGCAAAGATCTCCTATCACAAGCACGGGGGGAAATATTTCAGCCCTCCCCTCAGAAACTAGCTCTCTGGGTCTGGCCCGTGAGAGGCTAAATCTGAATGCAGCTGGGTTACAGGGCTGGTGTACAGATAGGAACATCATTACTTTATTGTGTTCAGCTTCGGAGGTGCTGTTTTTTTTACAGGACCTTCTAGATAAGGGCAGAGCCTTTTCTACAATTAAGGTTTATTTACTGGCATGTTGGTTACACCAAGTATTGAAGCCGCTGGTCCCGCCCTGGGACTTGTCTGTGGTTCTGAATGCGTTCTCAAAAGCCCCTTTCGAGCCCATTGATAAAATTGCCTTGAAGCTACTTGCTTTACTTACTTGCTCTCACTACAGCAAAAAGGGTGAGTGAACTACATGCTTCATGTATGATGTTTGCTGTGGCAATGAGTGGTCAAAAAGTCACTTTTAGAACTAACCCTGTGTTTGATCAAGCTGGTACAGTCCAATCTGTGGACCTGCTAGCTTTTCATCCACCACCATTTCAATCCCCAGAGGAGGAGAGGTTACACGGTTTATATCCGGTTCGTACTAATTTGTCTCATGGGCTGACTCTTACAGAGGAAGACCTATCTCCCACCAACACCTTTCTCACTGGGTGGTGGAGGCTATCGTATTATGTTACCCCAACAGCCCCCCAATAGGACTACGAGCACACTCTACTAGAAGCATGGCTACTTCCTGGGCTCTGTTTAGAGGCATTTCTATTCAAGAAATTTGCGTGGCAGCCAGCTGGTCTTCTCTGCACCCTTTTGCTCGTTTCTATAGACTGGATGTGACAGAACCCTCTCTAGCCCACTCAGTTCTGGGAGTAGCTAGGGTGTAATGCAGTTTTTTAATGGGCAAATTCCTCAGATTATTCTGTTTTCACCTCCGTTGGGAGCTATGATTCAGATAATTACACAGCCTTCTTAGTCTGCTTCGTCTGCATATTGGCAATATGGGAGTTGTCTATATCCCATATAGTCAGATACCGAACAAATGTTAGAAAGAGAATGTTAGGTTACTGATGTAACTCCGGTTCTCTGATAACATGAAGTGAGGTATCTCACAACATTGCCCTCCTTGCCTGTCCTGCATGGAGAAGAAATATGTGGAGAATGACAAAATGGCATTTTGTCAGGTAGCTCCGGTTTATATACTGCAGCGATTGGTCTGCCATGGTTGGCAGACGTGGTGTTACACCCTAAGGTGATCCCATATAGTGAGACACCTCACTTCATGTTATCAGAGAACTGGGGCTACGTCCGGCACGAGACAGTGGTAGTCGCATCACAAGCTGACAAAAAACAGCTGTTTTTACAGCTTGCTGGGCGTTACTGAGTGTGCGTGCTAACCGCAGTCTTGCACTATTAGAACTCTGTGTGCTTTAGCACTATTAGAGCAGTTTTCCTTTCTAAAAGAGCAACACGTTTGACCCTGCATATTTTGTCATTCAAACCGTGCAAAGATATGCAAGAGATATTTGTTCCCAGTTGACGGTCACGATCGTTGTCTCACGTGTTTGGGCATTCAGCACGCAGCGTTTGTGAATGACTCATGTTCCCACTGTGGTCCCCCTATAGTGCTCAAATTGTGGACGGCACCCTATAGAGCTCGAAGCCGGTCTGGTGACTCCTCCGCCCTCACTACCCTCGATGGTAGTGCGGCTAAGGGGTACGTGGAGATCCCCCAGGCGGTATGACGTCTTTTTCCGTCATGAAAATTTTCCCGCCATTTTGAATTTTCCGAACAACCTACTTTTGCGAACTTGTCCTAGACGGTTTGTCTGATTTGCACGAAAATTGAACCAGATCATCTACAGACCATGCTGACAAAAACTTATGGAATTCAAGTTGATTCGTCAAATCGTTTTTGATAAACGCACCAACAAATTTTACGTAGCGGCAGATGCCGTATCGATATTGTGTGCTTTTGAATGTAACCAATTATCACGTGAGTCAAGTGGTGCCAATTTTAACAGCGAGCAGCAGTGCAAGACATTCAAAATGGATAAGAGGATTTTAAGTTGTTACAGTTTTTGCAGCGCGCCTCCCATCCATTAAATCTTTGTGCTTTGTTAGTATTGATATGAAACAAAGTCTCAGATTTCAAATTACGTCAATTTTATTCAGAAATCTAAAAACATGAATTAGTTTAGGCACAAGGCGCACGATCTCTCTGGCGCTGCTCACCTCATGAGAAGCGGCAGGCGGCAGTACGCTGTGCACGTCAACTGATCTTCTCCTCCGCCTAATACCAGTTACAGCCCGAAATAAACATGAATGTGCATCTATGGAGTCAAAATAGGGCCACATATATCTGCAAAATAACACAATGTTTTGCAAACAAAAAATATGTTTTGCAAAAAATAAATAAAAAAATTTGCAAAAAAAATAGAATATTGAGAAAAAAAAGCTTTTTTGCAAGTAAAAAAATAGTAATTGCAAAAGAAAAGTTACCACTGAGAGAAAAAATAAAGTTTAGCAAAGTAAAACTTGCAGCATTGACTTTGCAACACCTTTGCGCCGCTCCTTTAAATCCGCGTTTCCGTCATCCGTGCCTCTGCGGCGCAAGCTTTCCTTTGCGCTTCATTTTTCTTTGCGCCTCGCTTTGTGTCCTTGATTTGACGTGGGGGAGGGGTCAAGAGGTTGGGGTGTGTACATGGGTGTGTACAAGGGACGAAGGCGCGTCCTTCTCGTTACGTCATCAGCGCGAGCCCCATACCGTATGGATCTCTGTGTGTCATTCTGCTGCATATCATCTAGCTGTCTTTGAACACAAGAATATAGGCCTATTGGGCATGATTAATTGCATAAATTTTTTTAATCATGTGTTTTTTTTAAATTAATGAGTTAAATTGACAGCTCTACTTGAAACACTTTACCCCAACACTGATGATGTGTCAGACAGATTCAAGAAATGATTCCTGATGTAGTTTGGTTAGTTAACATAGCTGAGAGCTGCATGCATGCAACATGGGTATTTATAACCCTTACACCAGAATGCTAGACATCGATGGATCATCCTCTGCATAGAAAGTGAATGAGATTGGGCAAATTAATTGAGACAGCGAGAGATCAGCACAGTTGCTCAGCCTCAAGGGCGAGTGGCCAAATTTAAGTCAAATTGTATTGATTGACGTAACGAGAAGGACGCGCCTTCGTCCCTTGTACACACCCATGTACACACCCCAACCTCTTGACCCCTCCCCCACGTCAAATCAGGGACACAAAGCGAGGCGCAAAGAAAAATGAAGCGCAAAGGAAAGCTTGCGCCGCAGAGGCACGGATGACGGAAACGCGGATTTAAAGGAGCGGCGCAAAGGTGTTGCAAAGTCAATGCTGCAAGTTTTACTTTGCTAAACTTTATTTTTTCTCTCAGTGGTAACTTTTCTTTTGCAATTATTATTTTTTTACTTGCAAAAAAGCATTTTTTTCTCAATATTGTATTTTTTTTTTGTTGCAAAATTATATATTTTTTTTTGCAACACTTTTTTTTTTTGCAAAACATATTTTTTGTTTGCAAAACATTGTGTTATTTTGTAGATATATGTGGCCCTATTTTGACTCCATATGCATCTGAAAGTCTGTTAAGAGATAGAGTACAACTTACCGAACTCCATATTATGTCTCATGTGATCGCTCAATCGTGTTTCAAAGCGGAAAGACATCAGTAAATTAGCTTGTAAACAATGTCACATAACATCACATTTACCTCAGAAAATCCATATCCAGTGTCCATAAATTAATTAGTGAGCTAGAAAAATTGACTATAGAGAGGAGCATTTTGCATTTTAATTACATATTCATTATATGTACAGCCACCATTTAAATTTAAAGTGAAAGGAGTAGAAATATAATTGTCATTTCTAAAGCTAATATTATAACTTTATTATTTAAAAAAAACATAATTGAGTGTAATTTAAGTATTTGTACAAATCAGTTCATGTTTGACCTTCAGTAGGGTATTATAGTAGGCTACAACTGACTCCCATAGTTTAGAGCAATAGTTGAGAGATGGGTGTACCTGATATGCATCCAAAATAATCTATATTGAATCAAGCCATTCCAAGCTTTTTTTGTGACAATTTATTTAATTAATTTAACTCATTGTTTTTGAATAATAAAAACAAAATAATTGTTCACTTATCACACCTGTTATAAAACTGGTTATTCAATAAACAGATATTAACTGTTACTAAACATTATTGGTGATACACAGCCCTACTCCTTAGACTCCTGAATCGTTTTTCGAGTCCAACGATACCAGACTTGCTAGGTTTGGGCATATGGTTTGTGCAGCATTGTAGTTTAGCGCTTAAAAAAATTAGCTGATATCTTCGAAACCGCTAGTCCGATCGAGATGAAAGTTCGGAAACATAGGTCAATGGTCACACGGGTGAGCCCAAATGTCAAAATATTGATAGTAAGGGGTAGTAAAATCCAATCAAAGTCAGGTGTCAGGCTGAAACCCTATTGTAACTGTTCATTATCCCATAGCACATTATTCTCCAGCTAAAACTGATCGGGCAGATCAAACCGTAAGTCGTAGAGACTTGAAACTATTCAGGGCTGGTAGGCTAGTACTCACAAAGGATGTATTTCTATGGAAAATCCCATTAAATGCCTAAAAATGGCCCTCTTCCAGCCTGATTTACATACAGCTTCACAAAATCCCGCGTGCGCATGCGTCACGTGACCCTAAAGAGGCTTGCAGACTTTTATGGCCGTCGTGGCGCTTTAAAAAATGCTCTATATTATCCTATGCAAAATGACATTGAAATGACTAAAAATTGCCTGCTCTGCGCAGAACTTCACCAAATCGGCTGAGCATGTGCGCCGCATTATTGTAAAGACACGTGCAAACTTTGACGGAGATCAGGCCATCAGTAGAGGCATAACAGTTTAAAAGGTAAAAAAAAAAAAAAACACATTTCCACGATAAATGAGCCGAAATACAAAAATCGACCTTTGACCTCTCTGATGCACATGTCACCAGGCTTGATAAAGTTTTTGCAACCAGCAGCTCTAAAATCAAGTGCTCAGACCCTATAGTTTTTTATAGGCCTTTTTAGACCCTTTTTATTAGGGGCCAAGCACCGAAGGTGCGGATTTAGGGGCCAAGCACCAAAGTCGCGGAGGCACCTATTGAAACCGTTCCCGCATTCTTCTTCTTCCGCCATTGAAGTCTATGGCAGCCAATAGAACCGCTTGAGGGAAAGTTATGAAATTTGGCACACTCATAGAGGACAGTCCCAACATTAACCAAATAAATGTTGGAGTCTCTAAAACAATCCCTCTTGCGCCACCACCTGTCCAAAGTTTGACTCATGTTTATACTAATAACTTTTGAACCATAAGGGCTAAAAACAAAATTCTAGAAAGGGCTAGAAACAAAACATGAAATTCCCATAGACTACAATGCATTTTTCTGCCTTTTTGCCAAAAATCGCTCATTGCTGCCGTTTATCTGACACTCCGGGTCATTTTGGCATGTCTTGTCTTCTTATTTGCGCTTGGCCCCGGTATTGCTGCTTGCAGCTATATTTTTAATTATTTCATTCCATGTGTTTCAATGTTCATAAACTGTATAAAATGTGGTTTTCATAGGTGTAAGAAAAACAATTAATTTAGGTATATACAACCTGTAAGTCATAGACTAAGTGTGAGAGGTACACGTGAACAGCTAAGGGTCGTAGGTTATAGGCACATGCGCATTCCTTGTTATAAGTTACCATGTGTGTGTGTGAGCAACGGCATCTCATGTACTGTTCATGTTTTGTAATTTCAGGTAAGAGATAATTGCAAATAGATGCACAAACTGTTGTATGAGGTGAAGGAGTGAGGAATAAGTTAAATAGGCTGTTAGAGCGGTTAATCGCTCAACTTAGAGTGTTAATCAGATCTATCCATGATTATATGCATGAAGGCGTCTTTGATATTGATACTCTCTGTTTGCAAGATGAAGACAGAGATGGGCTGGGTTGTTCGTCGATATTGTGAAGTTTATGGTGTCACTTAGACATGAATGAAGCAAGCGAAAGTGTTAAAGTTAATCGGGAGGTTATAGGCGCATGCGCATTTGTTGTTATAAGTTACCATGTGTGTGTGTGAGCAACGGCATCTCATGTACTTGTTCAGAACCTGAATCACAACGCGCTCGAGAGTTTGGTGTGTGTAACACTGTATCCAGTTATAGATAAACATCAACCATGCATGTTGACAGTTCTGTTCTGTAGGAAGGCTATGAAAAGTGCTCACATCCCCTGCACAGCCTGGAACATAACATTTATATCCATGCTGATCTGCCGTTTTCACTATATTGTCCTCATCTTCACAAATACCTGCAGATTTTCTGTTGATTCGGTGCAGGTCCACGTTAATACAGCGCGGCCTTGAACATGGGCTGGTTATATGCAAATTTGGGAAGGGTGTAAAAATTAATGATCCTGACTGTTACGTCACAGTCTGTGTTATGTTGGGATTCACACGTTTTTCAGTTGTCTTTTTCAAACACAATATTTACATATGAAGGAGGAAACAATGGTGTTTGAGGCTCATGGTATGTTAGTTCCATGTACAGAAATCTTATTATTCAACTATGCCAAGGTAAATACAGTTTTCCATTCTAGGGCACCTTTAATATCTGCATGATCTAATACTAAATACATAAAAATATATTTTGGGCATTTTACTTACTTGAATGTTGATTTATCCAGTCCAGTAAAACAAGATGATGTGCTTCAAGTTAAGTTCACATGTTGTGTGAGTTCATGACCAGGGGCCCATTTCAGAAAGGAGGTTAAGTGAAAACTCTGAGTATGTTAACCCTGAAATAAGGGAAACTCTGGGTTTTCTGTTTCAGAATGGGAGGTATGTCAAACCCGAGAAAGCAGGGTAAGTCAAGCCCGTTTCTGAAAGAGAGGTAACTTATACTCAGAGTCAGTTACCAGGGTCACTTACTCTGTGAACCTAACCTGGTCAGGAGCAGGTTTTCTTTGGTAAACCCAGAGTTTCTTTCAGTCTCCTCCCTTTTTTAAAGCGCCAGCTGTGTTTAAATAGTTTATTCATTTATTCAAACTGCACAAATGCTTTTTTTTACTGAGTATTTTGGTCGTATTTCAAGTACAAATATACAAAAATTATCAATTTAATCTAAATCTAAAGTAAGCGAAGTTTACTTAAAACAAATTAAATTATCTGCCACTTGACAAAAATACATAGTGAGAAAAGCATTCTTTGCAGTGGAGGTACATTCATTCATTGCTTATATTTTCATCATAAGGACACTGTCAAACTGACAAAAATGGCATGTCCTTTTATACAGGATCCTGACGTTCACTTGATAAACCTCTAGAAGTATCCTAATAATTAGAATTTCCTTTAGGATTTCCAGTGGTTGGACGCATTGATGACACTCATATTCCCATCATCACACTTTCTGAAAAACGGATTACTGTATGGAATGGAAGAATGCTGCCAGATGGTAGTACGAGATATATGCCATAACCACCACCACAGCTGTTAAATACATTTATTTTCAATTTTTAATGTTCATCTTTATTTCCTACAAATACTTTATTATTTTTCCTGATGGATGTTAATATTCTTCCTCCATCTCCTCTTCATCTGTCAGTGGTGCTGGTGTTTGGCTAACCTGAGTAGAAGTAAAATGTTTAATGTCATTACCCTGATTAATAAATGTAACAGGTGGGATTAGAGAACATTTCATTATGTGAAAAGAGTATAGACCCTTTTCACATTTCTGGGTTTCTCAGAGCGGAAGTCGTCATAGGGTTAACTTTTATAGCGGTGAATGAAAGAATACATTGAATATATATTTTTTGTGTCCCCATTTGCTCAAATAGCAAAAGAAAAACTCCACAATAGTGATTTAACAACTTTCAAAAAGAGGGAAAAAATATAGTGAGTTTGATTACGGAAGTGAAAAGAGAGAAAGATGTTAATTTTCACCATCATTACAAAAGACGCTGTATTAGAAACACCCTCACAGCAGCGGGAACTTGTTTTTTGTAATTTGATGCAAAAGTAATATAATACAAAGTAATAGTGTTATAAATATACATACATTTAAAAAAAATATACAAAAAACGTTGCAGGATTTACAATATGGATGACCATTAACACACGTCATCACTGTGAAAAGGGTCTATGTGGGAAAAGCTGCTGCACATTGGACACTGAATGATATTTAATATGTCAAATGTTTGTAAAGTTTGTCAAAACTACACCCATGAACATGTTATGCTTAAAGCTTTACCTGATTGAATTATATTTTTATTTTTCATTTTTAGCTGCTGCCACATTCTTTTTTTGCCTTTTGGATATCATGAAAATTAAACTTAATTAAAATAATTAAGAATTAAACTTACAGATTGACCCGGAAGTATGCAAACGTCTTTTTGTTGGGTGCTGTTGCCATGGTGAATCGTAATTTCGGAGCTCCATTGATCGTGACTTTTCATAGTTGGAGTGCATGTGCTTAACTCAGAGTCAGTCTACTCAGAGTTGATTGAACTACCTCAATTCAGCTGTTCTGAAACCCAAAACTCAGAGTTTCCCATCTCAGAGTAAGTCAACTCAGAGTTCAGGTTTAAACTCGGAGTTGGTTGAACCTCCTTATTGAAACGGGCCCCAATTGAGGTAGTTCAATCAACTCTGAGTAGACTGTTAAGCACATGCACTCCAACTATGAAAAGCCACGATCAATGGAGCTCCGAAATTACGATTCACCATGGCAACAGCACCCAACAAAAAGATGTTTGCATACTTCCAGGTCAATATGTAAGTTTGATTCTTAATTAGTTTAATTAAGGATAATTTTCATGGTATCCAAAAGGCAAAAAAAGATTGTGCAGCTAAAAATGAAAAATAAAAACATAATTCAATCAGGTAAAGCTTTAAACATAAAAGGTTCACAGGTGTAGGTTTAATTACTTTACAAACATTTGACATGTTAAGGAAATATCATTCAGTGTCCAATGTGCAGCAGCTTTTCCCACATAGTCTAATAGACCCTTTCACAGACTGTAAAGACTGTTTTAGCGGTCATCAATATCGTAAATCCTGCAAAGTTTTTTGTATTTTTTTTTTTAAATGTATGTACATTTATAACACTAATACTTTGTATTATATTACTTTTGCATCAAATTACAAAAAACAAGTTACCGCTGCTGTGATGGTGTTTCTAAAATTAACATCTTTCTCTCTTTTCACCACCATTATCAATCTCACTCTATTTTTCCCTCTTTTTGAAAGTTGTTCCACTATTGTGGAGTTATTTTGCTATTTGAGCAAATGGGGACACAAAAAATATATTTAATGTATTCTCTCATTCAAGTTAACCCAAGGAAATCCTAAAGGAAATTCTAATTATTAGCTTATTTCTAAAGGCTTATCAAGTGAACGTCAGGATCCTGTATGACAGTGTCCTCATGATGAAATATGAGCAATGAATGAATGTACCTGCACTGCAAAGAATGCTTTTCTTCCTATGTATTTTTGTCAAGTGGCAGATAATTTAACTTGTTTTAAGTAAACTCCACTTACTTTAGTATTTTAGTTTATTTAGTATAAATTTTTTATATTTGTACTTGAAACACGACAAAAATACTCAGTAAGAAAAGCATTTGTGCAGTTTGAATGAAAGGGAAAATTTGCAATGTAAAATATATGAAGATGAGTTCTGATATATGAAGATGAGTTAAAATAAACATACACTGTACTCAACATTAAACACACATTATATTCACCGAACCCAAACAGCACAAAAGCTCTGGGTAATAAATGATCAATTCCTGTACAGTTAAACAAAATGCACCCCCCTCTATTTCTTTGGCTACATCACCGTGTACTGCAACCGATTTATATGAATGATTTTAAAATATACTATAACACAAATGCTCAAGTAATCCAGGAGAATGCACAGTAAGAACTTCCTAGTAAACTAAAAACAAAATATTCACATCAAACATTCTTCCATAATTATCCATCTATACAAAAGAAAATCACCTACCAGATTGCCACTGGAATCTGTTCAACCCTAAATGCCAGATCACAACGCAAAAACTATATACTAAAACAAAACGAGATTGAATCATTCCACACCCTCTCAGAAGGAGAGAAAATCAAACCTGCTAATCTCAAAACAACCACTTCCTTATATCCTTACTGGAGCCCCTCCCTCACAAACATAAAACACATACCGTTTACATTCCATGTCAGTAAGGTAATATTTGTCCTTTTTGCAACAGAGCATAGTGCTTCTGTGGTTCAACACTATTAAAGTGCATATTTGTCCCAGTGTGCCATGTGTTTGGGTGGTAAATCTCACTTCTGCTTTTATGCAATTCCTGTGTTTATTGTTCTATTCAAACTATTCTCAGTTTTAACAAAACTATAAGAAGTCCAGGTGGAGATGCTGCATTCTAGTTAACCAAACTTTACAAGTTTGAGCTTGTTTTAGGCATGCTATCTTCAACCCCTGAAACAGTCAGAGTGGAGTTTAGCATTTCCACACTCAATTCCAATATATGAGCAATTTTACTCCTCAACCACTGGTAAAAATGTTCACACTAAATCTTTTATTCTGAATGATGACACAGAATATGCTTACAACGGAAAACTCACCACTACTATACTTTTTGAAAAAGAAAAATGTACCCCTTTGGTACTGTAGCATGAACAGCAAAATAAGAACTATAGTAAGACTGTGACGAGTTGATCACAAAACGAAGCAGTAGCTGAATTGTAAATTTAAACTTAATTCAGCTATTATCTCAAAAAACATATTAAAAACATCTTGAAATACTAGTCAAAAATTAAACCAGAACTTTCACATTTACATATACATTAACAGACATTGCTTTCACGGGTAGTGCTGTTAGAGCTCACTCACAAAGGCACAGGAGGCCAAAGTCCAAGAAAGGTAATCTTAAATCCACAAACTGAGATGCAAATAAAGCTGAACATTATTAACACCAGATAAAGAAAGAGGATCAACTAAGGGCAAGCTCATGTTACTGGCCTCAGACCTAGGGGACATCTGCAGCAAATTATACACAGGCTAGAATCTTATAAAGATTTATAACAATATTCAAATATAATACAACTTTAAAGACAGAGCACTAATAGTGTCAAAAATGTCAAAACATCAATTATCAAAATACCTGAGAGACTCAAAGACCAGATTCCACCAGATAAATATTTTAGATTTCATGGTACTTGAAATATTAATTCAATATCATGTTTCACTTCCATTTTACTTATGCACCTGCACATACTGAAAAATACTTGCTAAACACTCAAAATGGTAACTGAACATAGAATACCACATGCACTGAGATGTAGCCCTTAAACACACCGTAATATAACATATAGGACATAACTTTCAAATAACATTTAAAACGGCCAAAGTCACGTGATTTCAACGTCATAACTGTTTCAAAACTAATCGAAATGTCAATGTTTCACCGGTAAGGGGCGATGATCTCTGTGAATCATTGGATCATGCAGATTCACTGAGAACTATTGAACAAGTATCTATGGTTTTTACCTGATCTCTGATCAGTTTTATACATTTGTACATGTAATGAGGCATTACTAGTATAATTAAAAGGAATACAAGTAGTTAATAGTCTCTACTAGACCAAGACACATAGGAAACAGGAGGGCTTAAATACACGACTAGACAAGGGACACGTGAACAATGATTAAACAATGAACCAATGACAACATGACACAAGAACAGGGTATGGGAATCACATGACAACCAGGAAACCTGACAGTGAACATGGCAAACTAATAACATGAAACATGAACCCAAAACACACTGTGACAACACCCTTTACATTTTTATTTCAAAGTTGTAATTAGAAATTAATAAAAAATTTAATTCAGTTTGAAGCAGATTTGTTACGTGACAGCATTAATGAAAGTTTCTTAAGGGTCAAGATCAAGTTATCTACATCTCTGCGCTGTATCAAACCATCCCATAATATACTTCACCACTCAAATTAATGCACGGCTCAGATTAACTGTACAACATGTGTGTTAGTCTGCAATAACATTATAAAGTAATTATTCTATCAAAAATAAATCTCTCAATCAAGTGTCTGTGTCTATAGTATTATACAGCAGGGCAGGTTTAAACTTCCGGACCTGTTGCTATGATAGCCTGTTTCAATAAGGAGGTTCAAACAAACTTGACTTACCCTGAGATAGGAAACTCTGAGTTTTGAGTTTCAGAACAGCTCAATTGAGTTAGTTCAATCAACTCTGAGTAGACTGACTCTGAGTTAAAGAGCACCTATTATGGCATTTAAAATGTTCCAAATATTTTTTTAGAAGTCCCCAACAACAGTTTTGCATGCATGCAATGACAAAAAAGACTTTAGTTTTCTTATAATATGCATTTATTTTTACCTGTTTTGACAGCGATTCTCAAATGATTCCTTTAGTGATTCACTTTTCAAAACCCCGCCTTTATGTGACGCTAATCTGCGGTGATTGGTCCGATGACCCAGTCAGTTGTGATTGGTATAGTCTGTGCAGATATTTTCGGAAACAGAACGCCCATCAAAGTCTTATAGTGACAGTAATTTGTTAATATGTGTCAGGAGTTATGAATATGAAAACCGCGTCGGTACCGTTTGATTGTAATAAGTAGTGTTATGATTCACCATAGTATATAGGTATATAAATGAAATGTTTATAAAATAATCATCTTGATACAGAATCTACTGAACCAGCCATTTCAGTTTAAATAAAATGGAGTCACACAAAATTGCAATCATTGTTTAGAGAGAGATGAGGAAAGACATGCGGCTTATGAATGGTTGACAAAAATCTGCAACGAGTTAAATGTTTTGATCATTTGAAAATTTGCAGTGTTTAGATCAAATAAAAATCATCTTACAATCTTTAAGTCTCTTACCGTCCATATATACTATGACCTGTTTTTATTTTTTTATTTTCCTGAAGTTCCTCTCACTAGCGTTTGACGGTCTTTGACCCATAGGGTCCTCCTAACTCACATCTCTATCTCTCTCAAAGCGGGTGTTACAGGGCGCAGGGGACCCTGTGTGTGTCTGTGTGTGTGTGTGACAGGTTCGGGTAAATAAGCGCGCTAAAGTTATTTTCTGAATGTCTCTCATGCAGAGGACAGCACATGTGTGTAATGATGAAGTCGAGGCAGGCGGATCCATCTGCAGAACTTTATTGAATCAAGTAATGAAACAAGGAATCACTGACATAAACCACAAAGGAAACACGTAGCAACATGCAGCGTGGCAAAACAACACTTCACAAAGAACAAGGCAGTCTAGATAAAGGGTGGATAATGATAAACAGGTGGATGTGAGGATACTGAATAGACAACCAGACAGGGCTGGGAACTAATGATAGCAGAGGGGAATGATGGGAATTGCAGTTCTAGAACTCAGGTGACAAGGAGCGTGTGAGACCGGAGAGAGGTGAAGACGCACGCTCAGTGACAGGCGTGCGCTCCATGACAATGTGTAACCGTATATTGTATGCATTGAACCTATTTTTTTTAAGCACCTGTTGTTTTTAATCACGTTCACACGCAATAAATTACTACCAGCAATGAGGTGACCTACCATCGACCTCGTACAAAAGCCATGTATTGTATTCTCATCATGCGCTGCGATCTGAGTCGCTTCCATTTCATTAAAAAAAAAAGTTGAATTGGCTCAACTACAAAAGATTTGTTATAGTTACATCTCTCCAGAAAACAAATAATGTCAAGTTGACTCAACTAAACTTTTTTTTTTTTTTTTGTTATTTACAAAAGTTGAGACAACAAGAAAAAGCTAGAGGAAATTAGCACTAAAATATTTTTACAGTGTGGGGCAAAACAGTGGCCTTGGACCTTCTTGCACAAAGCGGCCCATAACAAGTGGTCCACAACACGTCAAGTCCCCTTCATTTATAAACGCTTTTACAACATAGATTGCTTTAAAGCAGCTTTACAGTGATAATAGGACATTCATTTTGCTTTTGAAGAACAGTTTTTCATCTCACCATAAACTCACCAGCTCATTAAAGCAATTTTAAACACCACTTACTAACATAACAATATAGATGCTATTTATACAGAAACATGAATGCAATTTTTATTGAAATGCTTATCATTAACATTAATGAATGACAGGCATACTTCTTTAGGTTATAATTCCATATACATGTGTGTGTTTAGTTTTTTGTTTTGTTTTACAGATTTTGAAATCTTTTCCATACAGTGAAGTTTAATATCACTAAAGTTGAATACCTACGATGAGATCAGTCCATATAAAGCAATGCTCTGGTCTAAGACTTGGTATGTAGTGCAGAATGTGCAGTGTTTATGGTGCCGTTCTGGTGGTTATATGGCATTTCAGGAGCGTGACATCTGTCATTTTATGGAATAGAGCTCCGATTGTTTAAAAATTATATTGGTCCTGATTTTTAATGAAAAATACAGCATATGAGAATGATTAGTGAAGGGTCATGTGACACTGAAGACTGGAGTAATGATGATAAATTCAGCTTTGATCCCAGGAATAAATGACACTTTACTATATATTCACAGCAACTATTAGAAATTGTATTAATATTTCTTAATATTGTGTTTTTACTGTATTTTAATTAAATAAATTCAGCCTTCTCCTTTCAAAAACTTTAAAAAAGTCTTGAAAAAATAAAAAAAATTATTTTATGATGTTGTTCACTTTATTCAAGCAATTCCTCTTGATTTAACACCATTATATCAGGTTCAAATGTAATTGCTTCATGTTAAACTGACTTAAAACTGTTACTCTTTGGTTTTTCATTTTGATAACATGCTTCATTCAAGTAAACCAATCAAACGAGACTTTCACTTCCCATCATGCTTTGCAAAGGGGCTGAATTCGGACAGTAAATGTTTTAAATAAAGTGCTATTTGATGCATTTTTAACCAGATGAGAAATGGAGAGACTTTTTAATGCTTAATGTTTTGTTATGTTGGTATTTAAAAGTTTGTGTTATGTTTGGAGGTTATTGTCGCGAAGTGTAGAGCGTGTGCTTGGGCTGAGGATCTGCTAATAACAATTAAAGCTGTTTCAATAAGAACAAACAACTACTTTGGGCACGCCACGGATGTGACAAAACATCTTCTGGCTAGCCAATAAGATCTAAGGTGTTGTAAACATAGTACTTCACTAAATAAAAATAATCAATACAACTGTATTATTTGTTATGTTTTTATATTCATTTTACAATAATTAAATTGAATAGTTTGGACAAAATTAGGAATGTTAACCTGATTTAAGTAAATGGCATTGAATTAATCTTATGTAAAAAACGGCTCGGGTTATGTATATAACCCTTGTTCCCTGAGAAGGGGAACGAGCACTGCATCGAGACGACACTTTGGGGATACATTACCCGAACCTGCCCAGGGACCACTGCCGTCCAGACCACCCCACTGAACTTCAGGGGAAGGTAACCGGACTGCAGTCTGTATGCCCCTTTCTACAGTCGCAGGCCCCAAGCTGATATATTCAGAGGCATAACCATGCGCCGAGATAATCTGCTAAGGGAACCAGCCTCTCGAGGCCGGTCTCGGGTGTCAACCGAGCCTCCTCCCCGACCCCCTGAAGCGGCTAACCGGCAGGGCGAAATCGAGGAAGATTTTCGGTGTGCGTACGCATTTGCTGGACCGCCGCAAGTCTTGCTAGAGACGGCTGGTGCAGCGCGCGTGCACGGGGAAACGATGTGGCCCGAAGCGTACTAGACGGCGAGAGCACAGCATCGATTCCCGAAAACTCCACAGGGGAGGCGACCTCGATCACTCCTACCCGGGAGAGGGGGCTGGCCAGCAGGGGGCCTCATCTAAGGGAGCAGCTCAACAGGGCCGCAACACTAGATTAACACTGCGATTAGCAATTGCCTGAAACTGATGTGTCCCGCAGGCCACAAGGCGGCGAGAACGACATCAACTTCAGGAGGGCTCCATCTTAGATGAATATCCAGTTCACAAGTTAAACACGCTTGGGTGACAGAATTAAAGTATCCAACTTATCAAAGTCGGATAACATGACACTCAATTCCGAGGAATTAAATGCCATCATAATCACCAAACCCGTGCAACCTGATCTGAATAACAGGCTGAATAAAAAATATATCTAACTCCTCAAAGTCAGATAATATTTTAATTTAATTCCTCAGAATTAAATGCAGCCACAATAAGGTGAAACATAGTCTGAATGATAGGCTGAATATCTAACTCCTCAAAGTCAGATTATATTTTATTTAATTCCTTAGAATTAAATGTAGCCGTAATTAATCAGACGACACTGTTTTATTTGTATTTATACGGCTCATAAACCCTGCGTTGCCTCAGCAACGTGGTTCAAGCCGTCATAATACAATTGGCTTCCATCCCTCGAGAAAAAAAGCCAAACAGTATCACACAATACGGTGAAACATGATCTGAATGACAGGCTGAATATCTAACTCCTCAGAGTCAGATCATATCTCTTTAAATCCTCAGATTTAAATGCAGCCATATCATCAGACGATACTGATTTATCGTACTATACGGACTCGTAACCCACACGTTGCCTCAGCAACGTGGCTCAAGCCGTTAAGCCAACCAGTATCTCATGCACACCGATCGCGTGTGTTCACTTTAATTGCAGACCCATAACCTGCGCGCTGCCTCAGCAATCGCGAGATGGAATCTTGCATATTTAAGAATTGCTTATAACTTCGACTGCCTCGATGCTGAGCACGTCTAATTCCTCAGAATCAGACCACTCACGCATCGGGTCCTCCGCGCATTGTTTTCAACAGAGAGCGCTATGCTGAAGAGCATTAACTGCCGACATTATGTTCCAGCTCCCCTTTTATACTTCCGGGTATGCCGTCACAGTTACGTCATCACGCACGCCAATCGGATTGGCCCAGTTGTCATTCTGATTTCAGATTCGCTAGTGCTAAGGGAGTATCCCCAAAGTGTCTCGATGCAGTTCGAGTTCCCTCGAAAGGGAACTTAAGTTTACTGAAATAAACAATGTTAATTAAATCCAACACATGAAACAGAAACAAAAACAACATTACAATGTGTCGTCATGGTTGTCTCAATAATTATTCAATAACTGGTAGAATTGTTTAACATCTCTTAATTTTTTTTTTAATTTTGAATATATGTTCAACTTAAATATTAGTTTTTAGTCATTTACAAAGGTGTCATGCATGATATCTTATATATAATTATGATATTGTTACATGTTCTGGGTTGTTGATACCTGTAGGCGGTAAAACTTAGCAGTAAATGAGAGACGGGATTAGGTTGTTACTCAAGCGGTCCTCTGTGACGTCTTTTAATAAAACATGACACAGTCATTAAGGCAAACTCATTAACGGTATGCAGTGAAATAAATATAAACATACAAAACTTTATGGTAATGAATAGGCAAGAATGAATATCTTGACGTTATCAACATTTAGGGGTGCTGTACTCGTCCTCGTGCGCTTATTATTTTTAGCTTAAAAAGTTTATTTGATTTTGTTCAAGTTTTTTCTGAAACAGTGTTTTACCACTTTATTTTTTTAAACATCACCATTCTTCTTTGTGCGTAATTGTAATTATGTGCATGTTTGTTATCCCCTTTCCACTAAAACTAAGTTTCCAACATTTAGCTGTAATGCTAGCGACCATTTGATGTTCTACACATCTCTTGGTTCGTATACAGCATTTGGTTGATTTAATCAGATGATGCATTAAACCACCGTATTCATCATTTACATAAAACTACCATAAATGTTTTTGGATGGGTGTATAGAATGGTCAGACACAATCATAACATCAAGTTAAGTGATATCAGCATTTTATTTCAACAGTGTATTGTTGAATATATGAACATTAATTGAAGTATTGAAGAAAATGATATAATGGCATTACATACATAAAGTAAAACATTAATAATGACATTACAGATGATCTAGCCAGAAAAGAAAATCTCAGCAGACTATCATGTTTTTCTCTAGTAGTTGACCAGCCTTTCATCCATTTCATTAATGTCAGTTGTCTCATTTTTTGACACCAGTGATACACATAGATCTGATACATATGTACACGTCACATACAGAGTACTTTGGTAATGCGGGTAGAAGAAGCGAGCTATTTGTCAGGCTCAGACAAACAGGAATGTTGACTTTGGAGGTCAATATAACAGCCAGACAATCTTCCTTCAACTTCTGACGTTGCAGTAGCACAGAAATCTGTACTGATGTAATCGTCAAACCTAGGCTAGTAGAGCTAGATCCCTTCGGTTAGGAACCCAGATTGCTTGCGATAACTGAGCACTGTGTGGACTGCCGTTTTGGGAACTTCCCTTACCCCCCATGTTGTGAGGTGTATGGGGGTTGTCGTCAGGAAGTCATAAAAGCTAAGTATAACTACACTCTTTTTAAAACTGCTAACAAGTATTTACCAATACTTAAAGTACTTTTTCTAATCTCTTAACGCTGCAACACACCTACATCATAGTTAAACTTCTGTCCCAAAACCATATTTTGTTAAATACAAAATCTACCTTTCAAAATATAACTAATGTAATCAAAACCGAGCAAACCCGATTCAAAATTGAATCATTATGTCAAACTCTAGAACTAATTTCTATCCAACATGAATATAGTGCACAATGACAAATAACAATTGATGGTATTATTATGAAACCTGCATTACTGTCAAGTTTCTACCTGCAGACAATTTGCATTCCATTGTTATATATATATACATATATACACATACAGTATAGATATAGTTTCTTTTACTGTAAGCCATTCTACAATTTTGTTGAATGTGTCCTATTTAGTATTGACTCGTTTACTTTTAGATAGTATGTTGCCAAGAATGCACATATTTTTCCTTCTCTCCTCTATCTCTCCTTCCACCCATTGTCCTGATCCTACTACTCCTCTCCTCCATCTACTCCTCTCCCTCCATTCCTCTGTACACTGTAAAACTTATATGATCAATAAGTTATGACAGCATATGTTTTTACATTGCTTTAACTAATTAGAATAAGTTAAGCAATTTTCTACTTTTTATAAATTACACAAGATTTTTATTTTAAAGTACTTGAATATTTAAAGCAATAGAGTCCTATTTTACGGTAAGTTCAAGTAATGGAAATAACTTCAACAATGATTTTTAACACTATAGCTACTTAAAATAAGTTGTTTCAGTCTTTGTTTTATATATTTTTCAAAACAATGAAAAAAAGGTTTAGATTCGATTTTCTCCAAAAATATTTGTGCATAAACTTGCAAAAAAATTATGTACATTTTACACATATGGATATTAAGTAAATCTACTTAACTATGTGAGGTAAAATGAACAAAGTGGACAAGTAAATATAACTTGGCCTGTTAAATTATATAGAGTAATTTTTACTTACAAATCTGATGTAATATACCGGTAATTACACAAAATAATTTACTCTTTAAATACATTTTACTTACAGTGATGGTAATTATGTTAAATTGAATTAAATGTTACTCTTATAATGTGACAAAATAATACTGTGAAAATGTGCAGTTAATTCTCATTAAGAAGAAATAACAAGCACTTACAGAAACCTATAATGCTTATAATCACTTTAAAGGTTTAAGCAACTTGAGCAATGATAAACATCCACATCCATTGACATATTAAACACATATTACAACTCTAAAATTAGCAGCTCTATGCATAGATAGCTTAATCTCAGTATCAAAACATTTGAAAAACCTTTTAATCTAACAAAAATAAATTTGTAATAAATTTGTGTATGTAAACATATTTTTCGAAACAGTTATAAAATGATGGCATCCATCATGTTTAACTATGTTGTTTTAATACAGCATAAGAGATGCGCAAATGTATACGTAAAAGTTGCACACAATGTACCTTTTGGATGTCGCAGGGTACAAGTTTTCTCCAGTCGCAAAAAAAAAAAGCAGGTCAACAAGGCAGATACATGCCTATGAACATCCGCAGTACACAAAAGCAATTTGTTTTTCAAAGAACGTATTTAGGAGAACGCTTAAGTCCATCAAGGGCCAGAAACAGTTTCTTGAAAAATAAACGGTGCAATCACTAGTTATTATTTCATGAGCATGTCTGAGCTAGTTACAAACAGTATTACTCCGCTTGCAACCCTGATTCTTTAGGAGGTAAATACGGATTTTTACAATTGCGTGAGCACAATTTTAAAAACAAGACTTGTCAAAACACTACACACAATTCACACATCCGCACGCACAAGTAGCAGAACACCTCAGTTCTTTTGCAAAATGAAACCCTTCTTTCAAATTTTACAATAATTTAACAAAACCCAATTTTGACATCGTATGGCACACACATGGTTCATACAATATGATTCTGTTTGATTCATTTACACTCTGCTGTTCTCAATCTTAAACAACTGTACCATTTCTAATTTTCTAATGATATAATTTGGGTTTGATTTTCAGAGAGTTTTGTTAAAGTAAAGTATATGAATATATTGAACAAACAGTACACATAAGACCAGGGGCCTGTTTCAGAAAGGAGGTTCAACCAACTGAGTTTAAACCTGAACTCTGAGTTGACTTACTCTGAGATGGGAAACTCTGAGTTTTGGGTTTCAGAACAGCTGAATTGAGGTAGTTCAATCAACTCTGAGTAGACTGACTCTGAGTTAAGCTCATGCACTCCAACTATGAAAAGCCACGATCAATGGAGCTACGAAATTACGATTCACCATGGCAACAGCACCCAACAAAAAGACGTTTGCATACTTCCGGGTCAATACACAAGTTTAATTCTTAATTATTTTAATTAAGTTTAATTTTCATGGTATCCAAAAGGCAAACAAAGAATGTAGCAGCCGTTAAAAAAATAAATAAAAAAAACATAATTCAATCAGGAAAAGCTTTAAGCATAAAATGTTCATGGGTGTAGGTTTAATGACTTTACAAACATTTGACATATTAAATAAATATCATTCAGTGTCCAATGTGCAGCAGCTTTTCCCACATAGACCCTTTTCACAGACTGTGATGAAGTTTTTTAATGGTCATCAATATCGTAAATCCTGCAACGTTTTTTGTATTTTTTTTTTATGTATGTACATTTATAACACTAATACTTTGTATTATATTACTTTTGCATCAAATTACAAAAAACAAGTTACCGCTGCTGTGAGAGTGTTTCTAATACAGCGTCTATGGGAGTGATAGCTAAAATTAACATCTTTCTCTCTTTTCACTGCAGTTATCAATCTCACTTTCATTTTTCCATCTTTTTGAAAGTTGTGAAATTACTTTTGTGGAGTTTTTCTTTTGCTATTTGAGCAAATGGAGACACAAAAATATATATTTAATGTATTCTCTCATTCACCGCTATAAGAGTTAACCCAACTATGACGACTTCAGCTTCGGAAACCCAGAAATGTGAAAAGGGTCTATGCTCTTTCACATAATGAAATGTTCTCTGATCCCACCTTTTAAATTTATTAATCAGGGTAATGACATTAACATTTGACTTCTACTCAGGCCAGCCAAACACCAGCACCACTGACTGATGAAGAGGAGATGGAGGAAGAATATTAACACCCAACAGGAAAAAGAATAAAGTATTTGTAGGAAATAAAGATGACTATAAAAAATGTAAATAAATGTATTTAACAGCTGTGGTGGTGGTTATGCCATATATCTCGTACTACCATCTGGCAGCATCCTTCCATTCCATTCAATAATCCGTTTTCAGAAAGTGTGATGATGGGAATATGAGTGTCATAAATGCGTCCAACCACTGGAAATCCTAAAGGAAATTCGAATTATTAGGTTACTTCTAGAGGATTATCAAGTGAACGTCAGGATCCTGTATAAAACATGCCATTTTTGTCACTTTGACAGTGTCCTCATGATGAAAATATGAGCAATGAATGTTCCTGCAAAGAATGCTTTTCTTACTTTGTATTTTTGTCAAGTGGCAGATAATTTAATTTGTTTTAAGTAAACTTTGCTTACTTTAGATTTAGATTAAATTTATATATTTTTTGAATTAATAAAGTATTTAAACACTGCTGGTGCTTTAAAAAGGGGGAGGAGAACGAAACAAACTCTGGGTTTACCAAAGAAAACCTGCTCCTGACCAGGTTAGGTTCACAGAGTAAGTGACCCTGGTAACTGACTCTGAGTATAAGTTACCTCTCTTTCAGAAATGGGCTTGACTTACCCTGCTTTCTCGGGTTTGACATACCTCCCATTCTGAAACAGAAAACCCAGAGTTTCCCTTATTTCAGGGTTAACCTACTCAGAGTTTTCACTTAACCTCCTTTCTGAAACAGGCCCCAGTACTGCATATTGATGAAAATATTTATTTCTCTCCACATTGTAAAATCATTCAATTCATTCATGCATTTTAACTCTCTCAATGTCAACCCATGGGTACTCAGAACTCATGGTCAACCAAGGTTACCCGAATCGCATCTGATAAATTTGGTCCCCAGTCTTCTTTGTCCACATCCCACATCCCACGTCTACCTCTTCCTACTCACTATACCCCTCTTACCCTCTCTACCCCTCATCCTTACTCGTCCCCTCTTACTACGACGTTGCCTTCTATTTTGGTAACTAACCTGTTGCCCTTTTCTAGTGCTTACCCCTGATTGTTGAGTTTACAATTAAGCACCTACCCAGCAGGCACACAACGTCATAAGACGTTGATATTTGGTTACATTTTGGTTGTGACGTCAGGTGACCAAAATTCAACGTCAGCTCAACGTCTAATGCCAACGTTAATTTGACGTCCAATACCAACGTCAGCTGATGTTGATATCTAGTTGTTTTTAGGTTATGTTGTAAAGTAACCAAAATCTAACGTTGAGCCAACGTCTCAAGCCAACATCATATTGACGTCAGATTATAACATCATTAGACGTTGATCCTTTGTTGGTTTTAGGTTGTGGTATTAACTAACCAAAATCTAACGTTGAGCCAACGTCTCAAGCCAACATCATATTGACGTCAGATTCTAACATCATTAGATGTTGATCCTTTGTATGTTTTAGGTTGTGGTATTAACTAACCAAAATCTAACGTTGAGCCAACGTCTCAAGCCAACATCATATTGACGTCAGATTCTAACATCATTAGATGTTGATCCTTTGTATGTTTTAGGTTGTGGTATTAACTAACCAAAATCTAACGTTGAGCCAACATCTCAAGCCAACATATTGACGTCAGATTCTAACATCATTAGATGTTGATCCTTTGTTGGTTTTAGGTTGTGGTATTAACTAACCAAAATCTAACGTTGAACCAACGTCTCAAGCCAACATCATATTGACGTCAGATTCTAACATCATTAGACGTTGATCCTTTGTATGTTTTAGGTTGTGGTGTTAACTAACCAAAATCTAACGTTGAACCAACGTCTCAAGCCAATGTCATATTGACGTCAGATTCTAACATCATTAGACATTGATATTTTATTAGTTTTAGGTTGTGAAACTCTAACATGAACTGGAAACTCTAACATCATTAGACGCTGATATTTTGTTGGTTTTAACACATTTGTCTCATAACAGTGTTTCCCATTTCAGGGAGGGTGGTAGACCTCCCGAAACTACTAGTGTCGCGGAGCGGGTGTGTTACGGATTACGTGGTGTTGTCAGACGCGGCACGCAGTAGGCGGATGTTTGTATTGCTGCATTTCTACAGTGAGCTGAAATGACAAGAGTGAACATTTGGTAAATAAATATAAAACATTTCTTCATCACACAACTATTTACAACACAACCAAGGAGGCTTTGCTTGAGTTGTTTCTCCGGATTTTGTTGTTTTTAAGAAAAAAAAAACTAATTTTGTCTGTTTAGTATTGTCACCTTTTCCGTTCTACATGGAGCTCACGCGTCCGTTGTTTTAAAAAAAAAATATTTAATAAGGACTCATTTTTCATATAAGGATTTTTTCTACTTGCCCTGCCAAAATTTTCACTGGCCCCACCACAAAAAAAGTAATAAATAAAATAAAATAAGCCCAGTATGGTTTTTGTTGTTTTTGACCTTAAAGGGTTAGTTTTCACCCAAAAATGAAAATTCTGTCATTAATTACTTACCCTCATGTCGTTCGACACCCGTAAGACGTTCATCTTCAGAACACAAATGAAGATATTTTAGTTGAAATCTGATGGCTCTGAAAGGCCTCCATTGGCACAATGGAACTTTACACTCTCAAGACACTTAAAAGGTACTAAAGACGTCGTTACAAAGTCCATCTCACTACAGTGGTTCTAAAATAACTTTATGAATCGGCGAGAATAGTTTTTGTGCGCAAAAAAACCCTAAATAACGACTTACATAGTGATGACGATTTCAAAACACGGCATCATGAAGCTTCGAAGCGTTATGAATCAGTGAGTCGAATCAGCGGTTTGAATCGCCAAATTTCAGCAGTTTGGCGTTTGACACGCGATTCGAATCATGATTCGGCTCATTGATTCATAACGCTTCGAAGCTTCATGAAATTGTCGAACGACATGAGGGTAAGTAATTAATGACAGAATTTTCATTTTTGGGTGAACTAACCCTTTAATAAATAAGGTTATGACTCCAAAAACTACTTGCCTTACTAATATATATTTTAAATATTGTTAAAGACAATCAGTAATAAAATAAGAACAAATAATCAAATTTCGAGCAACAGCACAAATCAATACAGCAGAACAAACATACAAATGATGTAGGCTAATATAGGTCTAAACTAGATTTTCAGGTACACAAATAGTCAATTATTACTGCATAGTCTGCATTAAATTATGTATCACTGCATATAGATATAGATTGACCCTTATTAAAAGTTATTCCGTCAAGAGTCATGAGTGATTTTTTTTTTCTGTCTTTTGTTATCTCTACGATATTTTCCACTTTCCATGTTATACGGTAGGGGGCGCTATTACACATCTCCTGAACGAGTACAGCATCTCTTGATTAAAACAGGCGAAGAAGAAGAAGCAGCAGCAACAACAACGATTACAGACTGGTGATATCACTGTGAAATATCCGAAACCATTGCTTTTGGTTCCATCTAATAATTGCTCAGTCAGTTGTTTGTTGTTTCTTCTCTTTTTTGTGTACATATTCCCAACAGACCTAAGTAAAGGTTTAGAGATTTTTAGGTTTTAGATTATGGAATTGCATGTTAACACTTGTGTTGCCAGAAGATAAAAACCTGGCAATCTAGGTGACCCATGACCTTCCATCTAGCACCAGAGTAGAACCAGTGTGACATCTGCATTAGATATGACGAACCTGACAAAAACTATGACAACCGGTTCATAATGTGTTAAGTATTATTAATTATTTGGACATTTAAATCCTTTTCTTTTTATATCCACAGGCTGATGACAAATGAGATAAGGGCCAGTTTAATTATGACTGTAATGCAACGTCTGTCCAACGTTGGAGGTTGATATCAATCTGGTGTTGAGTTTAGAACGCAATGTCAGATTGACGTCAACATCCAACGTTGGACGGACGTTGCATTTTGGTTGAAAATGAAAATCGGGTTGACGTCAGAACCCAACGTTAGATTGATGTCAGAACCCAACGTCAGATTGACGTCAACATCCAATGGTGGGCGGACATTGCATTTTGGTTGAAAATGAAAATCGGGTTGACGTCAGAACCCAACGTCAGATTGACGTCAACATCCAACGTTAGACAGACGTTGCATTTTGGTTGAAAATGAAAATTGGGTTGACGTCAGAACCCAACGTTAGATTGACGTCAGAACAAGACGTCAGATAGACGTCAAAATCCAACGTTAGACAGACGTTGCATTTTGGTTGAAAATGAAAATTGGGTTGACGTCAGAACCCAACGTCAGATTGACGTCAGAAACCAATGTCAGATCGATGTCAACATCCAACCTTGGACGGACGTTGCATTTTGGTTGAAAATGAAAATCAGGTTGATGTCAGAACCCAACGTTAGATTGACGTCAGAACCCAACATCAGATTGACGTCAGAACCCAACGTCAGATAGATGTCAACATCCAACGTTGGACGGACGTTGCATTTTGGTTGAAAATGAAAATCAGGTTGATGTCAGAACCCAACGTTAGATTGACATCAGAACCCAACATCAGATTGACGTCAGAACCCAACGTCAGATAGATGTCAACATCCAACGTTGGACGGACGTTGCATTTTGGTTGAAAATTAAAATCGGGTTGACGTCAGAACCCAACGTTAGATTGACATCAGAACCCAACGTCAGATTGACGTCAACATCCAAAGTTGGACAGACGTTGCAATTTGGTTGAAAATAAAAATCGGGTTGACGTCAGAACCCAACGTCAATCTGATAAAAAATGTTTTCTTCCCCCTCCAAAAACATTTATGGTAGCAGGGTTTTTCCTACATTTAAATTTTTTTGCCGGCCGCCAAAACAAATTTTTGTCCCGCCAAAGCTTTATTTGATGAGTTATTGTGATTTATGAATGATGTAGAATAGATGCTGCGCTTGTAACTGAGTGACAGAGAGAACGATCAGAGCTCCTCCCCCGCTCATACGCTCTCTGTCTTCAAAATAAGCATTCTTAGCTTTCTAATATTTCACATATTACGTTAATCAAAATCAAAAGGTCGGAAGACCGAATCCATGTTGCACGTGGCGCTATCAGACGATGTTTTCCTTTAATTACCGCTGGGTGTGAAATGCGCTCAAAAAACATTGACTGATTCTCTGACCAGCTGACATAAACCATACTTTCAATAAACGGGAAACAAATCCTATCCGGTTATGAAGTGTTTTCTGTGTGTTGACAAATCTTTCGCGATGTTCTAACAGACGGGATTCGCACACAAAGTGTCTGCTAATGTCCGATTCGCCATAATGACTCCTTTGAACCGAATCATTTTAACGACTGGATAGAACAACTGATCTGTCCAACACTGAACTAAAGAATCAGTTAATAATTTACTCAGAACAATCTGAAATGAGAACACAAGTGTGCTTACCCAATATAGCAAGAGTGGGTGTAAGAATTAGTTTTAATTATCCACAGTCTTTCAGCTTATTTATGTTCATAATGTAGCATTAGTAAAATAAATAGCCTATAAATCACTTAGTTTAGACTGGAGTGAGGTGAACCCAGAACAAAGTTATTAGCTAGCTGATAATTTTATGAAATTGTATATGGCAGAAAATTAGGCTATTTGTTCATTTTTTTAACACTACTTTTTAATATTGATATGATTATATACCAAAACAATTATCAGTAAATAGTGTAAAAATGAGGAACAAAAACAAACATCAAGGTATCCCACATGAAAAATTACTATAGTATATATAGTAAAATTACTATAGTGTTTTTGAACCATACTATAGTAAAGATACTACAGTAAATTGTAGTATATTGTAGTATATTATAGTATTTACTACACTTTGTTAATTTACTGTAGTATATTTACTATAGTACGGTTCAAAAACACTATAGTATTTACTAGAGTAATTTTACTATAATATACTATAGTATTTTTTCACGTGGGATCAAAATAAGATAAGCAAAAGTTACAAACTTTCTTTGAATTTATTTAAAATGTATTGTCAGTATTGCGCTTGCAGATCACGTGGGTAGGGTACTTTTTTACTGTGCGTGCGTGTGTGTGTGTGTGTGTATGGATGACCATGTCTGTCAGCCACCACCGAAGACCATTTTTGACCCAGGAAAAACCCTGGGTAGTATAAATACTATGTAAGCATTTCATTTATATACTTTAATGTTTTTTCAACTTTTGCTTGAAATATTATCCTGCCTTTTTTGCTCTGGAATGCGAGGGTAGCTGTCAGAGGGGGTCGCGCACACACAGACACACACACATACAGGCGCGCGGCCCCTTGTTTTTGAGAGACAATATGACCGTTCAATATGACCTTTGCGGTGTGAAAAGAGGGGGAATAATTTCTAAACGTGTAAGTTGATTTTTTGTGAACACGTTTCATACATTGCGTTGTTTCTAAAGCTGTATGTTTTCTTCATCTCTATGCCGGATGATTTTTTCTAAAGCCGGTTCAGTTAAACTATTCTTTTACTATTGTTTTTTTGTCACTGTTGTTGACTGTGCTGTGATAAAAGTTTCTGCTATGAATGGTGCAGTTTTGGGAAACGATAAATGTTGGAAACGTAGTTTCTGGAATGCGGACACGCTCCTATAAAATGACGGCAAAGCACACACACACACACACACATAATGTCTGGAATGCGGACACGCTCCTATAAAAATTAACACGACAGCAAAACCGTAGGGCCAAACTAACTGTCAAAATCAAACACACACACACACACACACACACACACACTGACACACATCATGATTTAACATAGGGGAAGCCGTAGGGCCAAACTAACTGTCAAAATCAAACACACACACATCATGATTTAACATAGGGTAAGCCATAGGGCCAAACTAACTGTCAAAATCATACACACAGACACATCATGATTTAACATACGGTAAGCCATAGGGCCAAACTAAGTGTCAAAATCAAACACACACACATCATAATTTAACATACGGTAAGTCAAAAAAACATTAGCGATGATAGATAGGGTCAAAGGTTAATCCCCTTACACACATACCGGAATAACACCTGCCATAAAGGTCAAAGGTTAATCCCCTCACACACACACACACATACCGGAAGGCCCGCCCCTAAAAGTCAAAGCAATCAATCATTTTTGACACATGGTGGATCATATCACTACTCTGTAAAAAGCATTTCAATGCAGTGTAAAGTAAAATGTTATATTAAGAAATAGTTCAGAGGACTCATACCTACTGTTTTACGTCAATTAAGTTTCTTAAACTTAATTAATTTGAGGTAATCAGTTTCCTCAAATTAAATGAGTTAGCTTAACTTGTTAGGTTTTACAGTGGGGGCTGCAGGGTGCCCATGCTGACTCCTGTCCATCATCGAAAGCACCAACAGAGGGCACGTAAGCATCACGTGAGCAATGTTCTGCTGGGAAAACTTGGGTCCTTCCATCCATGTGGATGTTACGTTGACACGTACCACCTACTAAGCATTGTTGCACACCATGTACACCCTTTCATGGAAACGGTATTCCCTGGTGGCTGTGGCCTCTTTCAGCAGGATAATGTGCCCTGCCACAAAGCAAAAAATGGTTCAGGAATGGTTTAAAGAGCACAACAATGAGTTTGAGGTGTTGACTTGGCCTCCAAATTCCCCAGATCTCAATCCAATCGAGCATCTGTGGGATGTGCTGAACAAACAAGTCCGATCCATGGAAGCCCCACCTTGACTTAAAGGATCTGTTGCTAACATCTTGGTGCCAGATACCACAGCACACCTTCAGGGGTCTAGTGGAATCCATGCCTTGACGGGTAAGGGGTGTTTTGGCAGCAAAAGGGTGACCGACACAGTATCATGATCACATTAGATCATAATGTTATGCCTGATCGGTGAGTCCCAATGTATTAATGTATTTGTTCCCTATCACAAAATTTTAGTAATCAATCATCATAAATTATGTATCATTCAGAAGCTTAAACACTCAAAATGAATCCCATTAAAAAAAAAATTGTTTCAAATTGTACAAAATTTACTGCACGACTTTTTCTAATCTTGACAAAAAGTATTAATTTATAACAGGAGAACGCATCAGAGTTAGTGTGGGTGTCAACCGGTGGCTATTTTTGGTATAGCGCCTAAACAAAATCTCACAAGTGCTTTAAATTTGAAACACAACTTGGTTAGACATATGGCTTTGACTTTAAAACTTTAAAGAATCAAAATAATATGTAAAATAGTATAAAGTATAAAAGTATAAAAATGCTTAGTACAGTACATATACTTCACAGTAAACTTCTATAACTTTTTACACATTTATTTTTTTTAAAGCAATTTGGCTTCGACAGTAATCTGCTGAGTGTCTTCTTTAGAAAGAGATCTTTTGAAACCCATGGACAATACTAAGCAAGTAAAAGAAAAGAAAACGACCTATACATTTACATGCAATGAGGATAAACAAGGTTTGCACTGACCACAATGAGATCGGCTGCAGAGAGCAATAAACCACCAACATTCAAGAGACGCTCAGAAACAAAAAACAAAAAATTCAGTTTTCCAATTCAGCTTTTGTCATGTTAACAATTTTGTGGATCTATGCAGTTATATGAACAAATTTCAAAGTTTGAGTTTAGTTACTTTTGTACAAGAACTCTTTTGGTTCTGTGTTGGTTTGCCACTAGATGTCCAATATAAACTCTGGGTTTTGAAGTAAAACCAGTTGTGAATGATTGATATAACTAACATACAACATTAGAATAGTTCCTTGCTCACTGAAAGCTAATTTAATAGCAAATATATAGGAATAGTGTAAAATTTGGCTAATGCACAGTGGAATAATCTACAAAATGTGGTCAGTGCAAACATGTCTTCAACTTCCTCTTGATGTGGCTGAAATTCCCCTATTCAAAGTTCTATGGTAAAGTCTCATCTCAGTCACAGCAGAAATCTAGGCTGCATCATGTTGAAGTGCTTCAACATCATGAAGATCATGCAGCTTCATCTTTGTGAGTTTATTGTACTTCATAAATGTTTTGTACGTGCTGTGTACGAAAGCCATGATTTATCATTTTTTATGACACAATCATGTTAAAGGTGTATGTGTGTGTTTATTTTACAGATCTGCTCATATGGTGTGAAGCTGCTGAGACTTTAACAGATCAACCAACATATTTGGGTCAAAATTGGACTATAAACTGTGATTTTAATGTAGAGGAGGTTTATTGGTTTTTACTGAAACTACCAGATCCTCCGGTTGTGATATTACTCTCTTCCACAACTTCAGCTAATTTTCACTACAGTAAAGAATTTAAGCAGAAATATTCAGTGCAAAGTAAACATAGTCTGTTCATAAATAATGTCACTGTTGATGATTTAGGACTTTATTACTGTGTGACCAAAGATGCACATCCAAAATACAACGGCGGCATCAGACTGCACAGCATTGGTGAGTTCCCATTCAGTGAAGATCATCATTGTTGAATATCATCAGCTAAATCATTGTTAGACATAAAAGGTAAAAATATTAAACCCCTTAAATGATTGCACAGTACCAACTCCAACTCCAGAGATTCCGAATCTTACAGTGGTGGAGAAGTACATTGAGCAGAATCAGTCACACTGGCAGATTTTTATCCTCATATCTGCTCTGTTGAATGCTGTTCTGATCATTGTGATCATAGGTGAGCTCTTTGATAGAATTGTGTTGTTCTGTCCATAAAATGAGACGACTTAATGTTTAATCTGAATTCACTGTCACTTTAAGGACTTTCAAAGGTGTGTGTTCCTGGAAGCAAGAGAACCAGAGACAACTTGAAACAATCTCGAGATACAAACCTACAACCACTTCAAGTTATGGATCAACCACAAGACTATAGTCAAGTGCAGGTAAAACAATTATGATTTATACAATATGCTACCTTTAAAAGGATAGTTCCCCCAATGTGAAATCTGTCCCTCATGTAATTCCAAACCTGTATTTATTAATTAATTCAGTGAAACACAAAAGAAGACGTTTTTGGAGAAGAACTGTTTTTGTCTATACAATGAAAGTCAATGGGGTCCAAAACAACACTGGACCCATTTTTGTTTTACTATATGGTCAAAACAGTTATTTTCCAAAAATATTCACTGTTCTTTTCAGTTCATGAAATAAAGTCAGAATTTCCATTGCTGGTCAAACTATTCCTTTGAGGTGCATGTTACCACAGCTTTAGTATATGTTTTTAGTGTGTCTCTTTAAAGTCCTAATAGGCACCCTTCAGAGGTTCCATTTGACGTACCTGTTGTACATTCTTAAAACTAAAGGTTTCAAAAGGTGGTTTTCACAGCGATGCCATATTTAAATAATAATGTTATTGTAGTAGTGCATGAAGAACATTATAATAATCTAAATAACTTTTTTTCCCCACTATAAAGAACCTTTTGTGTAATGGAAATATTTCATGAATGTTAATAATTCTTCATGGAACCATTGATGCCAATAAAGAACCTGAATTAAAGCTACTATTCTTTCTGGTAGTGTAGAGTTGCTTGGATTACATGTTAACCGAAAACTGTAACATTTGCATTGAGGTTAAATGGTATTATTGGTTGTTTTTTCAGTATGCTACAGCAGACTTTTCCTCACCGTGTAAAAGGTTTCTGCCCAGAGAAATAAACAGCACATTTGCCCTTCTAGAGCTGCCACAACCAAGAACACACAATCAAATCTGACACCATTTAGTTTCCTTTCTCACTGTATTTGAAAAAACACCATATAACTATATGTAGATCACTTTTATCAGCACATTTAGCTTGCTATTTTTGACCCCAAGGGTTGTGCAAGGGACTGTTTCATTTAGAATAAGCATATTAATAAAGTGTAAAATAATAAAGTGTATTCATATGTGCTTAATAAACACTAATAAACAGCCAATGTCGTAATATGCATGCTGATAAGCAAGTTAATAACGAGAATTGAACCCTAAAATAAAGTGTTACAATACTTGCTTATCTTGGATGTAATATAGTTAACAACATCTTTAATTACTTGTAATTTTAGTCAGAATAAACTATTAGAAACGCTGCTCAATACTTAAATGTTGGTACATTTCAATTAGAATTGTGCTAAATTAAAAAGTTTGCAGGCAGATGTTGAATGTGGATCTATTTACTGGAAATTAAACAACAGAACAACCTCAAAGTGTACAGTTTGCTTTAACAAATGTTTTGTTTGATATGCTTATTTTTGTTAACTTGCTAATTGAGGGCCATTCAGTCTTCAGATATCTTTGTATAATGACTGATAAACATTTAACTGATTTATGTTGCTAGTTTCATGTCTTTCTACTCTTTCATGTCTATTCCGCCATACTCACATAATAAACTCATTTTGTTCAATATGTATTTATTTGGTAAGTAGTTTTGTAATGAGTGGGATAATGAACAGCACGTTTGACTGTACATTATCCATTTCATAATATATTTCAACACCGTAAATGTGTTTTTGTGTGTGTGTGTGTGTGTGTGTGTGTGTGTGTTAGCACACAAAAGCATGTAGGCTATAGACGCAACTTACACATGCTGTTGTATTTGTTCAATAAAGCTGTTACAATACAAACGGTACAGTATACTGTGTACTCATTGTTTACTTCTGAAATGAAATGTCAAAATGTCCAGTTCAAAATGGACAAAATGTCCAAATGCAAATGAATTTGAATGAACAGACTGTTTGCAAGCTTTAGATTTGAGAGCTATAGGGTAACTTCAAATTTGGTCTGTTTATCTGATCATCACATAAAGATAATGTATGGCTTCAGAAGAGAAATATAGCCCACGTTACATTTACTGGAGGGAGAACAGTTTGTGCTACTTTACTTGTTGTTTTATGCCCTTATAGAACTTGACCATGTAAATTGCATATCACTTTTTATTGTATAAACAGTGCGGATATGATAAAATCTAATTTTATTTTCCACAGTAGAAAGAAAGTCAATACAAACAAAAATTAGTTTGATATTGGGTGAATTGTCCATTTAAAATACTTATTTGTACTTTGAAATCAAAGAGGACTATATGCATTATTTATGATTAGGTACCTGTGTGTTATGTGTTACAATCATCTTTACAACCAAATTTATAAAAAAATTTTTTTTTTAAAAATCACATGTACATAATTATTCACAGTCTTTGCTCAATATTTTGTTGAAGCATCTTTGGCATCAATTACAGCCTCACGTCTTTTTGAGTATGATGCTACAATCTTGGCACACCTATTTTTGGGCAGTTTCTCTTATTCTTCTTTGCAGGACCTCTCAAGCTCCATCAGGTTGGATGGGGAGCGTCTGTGCACAGCCATTTTCAGATCTCTCCAGAGATGTTCAATCGGGTTCAAGTCTAGGGTCTGGCTGGGCCACTCAAGGACATTCACAGAGTTGTCCCGTAACCACTCCTTTGTTATCTTGGCTGTGTGCTTAGGGTCACCTCATTTCCACCAGGCATGACAAAGAGTTCAATCTTTGTTTCATCAGACCATAGAATTTTGTTTCTCATGGTCTGAGAGCCCTTCAGTTGCCTTTTGGCAAACTCCTTCTACTGAAGAGTGGCTTCCGTCTGGCCACTCTACCATACAGGCCTGATTGGTGGAGTGCTGCAGAGATTGTTGTTCTTCTGGAAGGTTCTCCTCTCTCCACAGAGAAACGTTGGAGCTCTGTTAGAGTGACCATCGGGTTCTTGGTCACCTCCCTGACTAAAGGCCATTACATACTCCACAAGTTCTCGCAGCCCTGGTTTGGGAGTTCTCGTAGCTAGTTCTCGACACATCATCTGAGCAGAACTTTTTTCTTGTGGGTGTCCGAGAACTATTGTGTGATTGGTCAGAAATTTAAACGTGTGCTGCAGTGGGCGGGGCCTCTGAGGACTCCCTAGAAGTTCAGCACCTGCTTTTCTCGTGAAGTATGGAATGTCCGTAACAAAAAAAAATTATTTGTTCTTGCGGAGTATGTACCAAGCTTTAGGCCCTTCTCCCCCTAGACAGTTGTGTGCATTTCCAAATCATGTCCAATCAACTTAATTTACCACAGATGGACTCCAATCAAGTTGTATAAACATCTCAAGAATGATCAGTGGAAACAGGATGCACCTGAGGTCAATTTTGAGTGTCATGGCAAAGGCTGTCAAAACTTACATGTGATTTTCTTTCTTTCTTTTTTATTTATAAATTAGCAAAAATTTTAAACAAACTTATTTTATGTCGACATTATTGTTTATTGCAAGGGCAAAATTGTCAATCACACATTGGGGGGGACAGCTGTGGGACTTTTTGTGGTGTCGCATGCACACATTTTTTTAATCAAAATAAAATAAAAGTCAGAGTTTGAATGTTTGTAATTGTGTAACACAACAAGGAATTTTCTTACATCTGATTGTCAAACCAACGTATACTCACCCTGTAATGATTACAGCATCGGCATCAATTACAAGCCTGAATTGACAACAAAGCGGCCAGTGATCTCTCATATTCTTCTATAAACATATAGTGGCTATAAACATTTTGATTAAATTACTGTTACAGGATAACAATAATCTATTAAAGCTGCGAGCAGCGATGACGGGCCCAAGCCGGTGGCACCGCCACGCCGGTGGCATCAGCTTAACTGTGCACAGCAGGCAATAGGCATTTAAAATTGGAAAAACTAAAAGGACTATGTCAAAGTCATCTGAATTCACCACATTAACTGCAGCAGTTGGTGCTGCTATGACAACGAACCACAACAGCCACATCTGTGAGATCAATTAAATTTAAATTAATTTCATGTCAGATGATGTCAAAGGTCAAATTGGAATGAGTTCACAATACCATTCAAATGCTGATGTTGTATTATCCTAACATTTCTCTTCATGTGTTTTTGACCTACCTTAGCTACCGTTTGTGCACCAATCTTATGCACCATAAAGCGTGCTTTCATTTCAATATGGGTGGTCCAATAAATTTTTTTTTATAAAAAAATTTATAAATTGAGCCAAATCACAGTAAAATGCAAAGATGATTTTAATATCAGTGTCAGGTAAGAGTAAGATACGTGTCTACATTTTATGGAAGTTTATTATAAACAGCCACTTTTAGAAAACCATGTGAAATTTACTTTTAATACATTTAAATTATATCAGTAAATTATTCATTAAAAGACATCTGCATCATATGTGATCTTGGCAAACACAGCACATGACGTTTTTATTTCAAGTGATAGTTATTTGTGAAAGCCTAAGAGAGAGTGGCAGAAAGAAAGACATGGAATGTTTTTTATATCCTGTTTCAAAACTAACACAATGCTGCCATCTTTTGTTCATTGAGAGAAGGGCAGCACACACAGGCACAATAGATTATTCAAAGAAATATTTATAATATATATATTAGTGCTGGGCATCGTTAACAAAAAAATTAACTAATTAATCACATTTTTTTCTGTAATTAATCGCGATTAATCGCAAGTTTTTAATATTTTAAGTTTTTAATATTTTGATATTGTAATAATTTCAGTTACTCTCCAAATTAATTTAGAAACAATTTAAAGACAGCATATTGTAAATATGTGTTGTGTTGTCATTTTTTATGAATGAAGGCCAGTATCACTGATACTTTATCGTGTTCACTTTCACAATAAATTTAACCTAGCTAGCTAGCTTAGGCAAAACCGAGCGCACGTCACTTCGCTATAACTTTACCGAGATGCTGCCGTTAGAGCGGGTCAGCGGGAAACCCCTTTTTTGTAAACAATCAGTCAAACTTCGCGGGTGTTTTTTTAAATAAGATTATGAGTTAAATATTACACTTAAATACACACATCGATATATATATATATATATATATATATATATATATATATATATATATATATATATATATATATATATATATATATATATATAATACTACACGTAAATTATTATTATTTTTTAAATCATTTTTAAATGTAAATTTGATGGAGGGGGGCACAGGAGCTCTATGGGCGGGCCCGGCCCCCTAAGGCCCGCCCATAGCGCCGGGAGTGCACACACACACACACACACACACACACACACACACACACACACACACACACACACAGACAGGACACTGACACACACACAGGCAAAAACTTTCTGTGAAAAAAAGACACTTATAAACAGACACTTGTAGAAAACAATGTGAATTTTGTTTTAAAATAAATTTGAACTATGCCAGTAAATAATGAATTTAAAGACAAATGTGTCAAAAGTGATCTTTGCAAACACAGCACATGACCTTAAAGCACATGTATAGAAAACACACTCACACTCCTCTGTTTTAAAAAAGAGTTCTGTCTGAATGAGTACATGGAATCACGGCTGTCAGGTGATAAGATAATTAGTCCAGAGATGTTTTTTCAAGAATTACTTTTTGTAATTGCAAATTTTTTTAACTATCCACTCACCTAATTTAATATATATTTTTGTTATAGCTTATGATTATATATTTTTATTTTATTGCTCAACAGTAGTTCTCATCGCCGATGAGGTCTTTAAATATTTTGAGAAGGTCTTAAAAAAGTCTTAAAAAGGTATTAAAATTTACTTCAGGATTCCTGCATATACCCTGCATATGCATCATACGTGATCTTGGCAAACACAGCACATGACGTTTTTATTTAAAATTAGAAAGTTTTAAATTAGTTAAATTAGATTAGTTAAATTAGAAAGTTGTCCGGCTCGAAGAGAACAATATATGTACGGGGACACATGAAATGTCTACAAATGTATGTCCTCAGAAATCACAGAAGCACACACACACACACACACACACACACACACACACACACACACACACACACACACACACACACACACACACACACACACACACACACACACACACACACACACACACACACACACACACACACACACACACACACACAGAGAGAGAGAGAGAGAGAGAGAGAGAGAGAGAGAGAGAGAGAGAAACAAGGTTTTTTTTTATCCTGCTTCAAAACTAAGACACTGCTGCCATCGTGTGTTCATTGAGGGAAGGGCAGCACACATTCCCCTTTTTTGTCCTTTTTTAATCCCTCGGCATGGCAACACCGTTTGAGATATCCAAAATCCGTTCGCATTTTAGCATCTTCCGTATCTTTGTTTCATGTTGACCGAGTTTGGTGGAGATTGAATAAATCGCCTACGAGGAGAACGTAAAAACTCAGAGCCTGAATTATACCAATATTCACGTTCAAACCAAAATATCTGACTTCCTGTTGGTCGGAGCAAATGACTGTAAATTAGAAAGTTGTCCGGCTCGATGAGGTCAATATATATACTGAGTTTGGTGATTGTAGATGAAACGAAGCCCTTCACTTTTGTCAAAAGGTGGCGCTAGAGAGCCCCTCATCCCCGCCCGTTTCTGAGGCTTTGCCCATGTGTACTGACTAACATCTCTGATGTGTGTGTTGAGTTTCAAGCAGTTTCAAGCAATTTCAAGCATGCTAAGAGCCTCAGAACAACACTGCTACCTTTTAGTGAGGGGAGGGCAGACAGAGAATAAATATTCAGAAGAAATATATTAAATAAAATAAATATATTGATCTGAAAAATAGTATGATTATTTTAAAGCTATTTGGTTACATTTTAATAAAACATTGTTTTAGTATGTTTTTAAACACACACACATACACGTTGTAATACCAGTGTAATACCCATGTCATTATACAAATTTGTGTCCTCATAAATCACAAACAAGAGAGAGAGAAAGAGAGAGAGAGAGAGAGAGAGAGAGAAACAAGTTTTTTTTTATCCTGCTTCAAAACTAATACAATGCTGCCATCTTGTGTTCATTGAGGGGAGAGCAGCAGACACAGAGAATTTCTGTTCCCCTTTTTTGTCCTTATTTAATTCCTTGCCATGGAAACACCGTTTGAGATATCCAATATCCGTTCACATTTTAGCATCTTCAGTATCTTTGTTTCATGTTGACCGAGTTTGGTGGAGATTGAATAAATCGCCTACGAGGAGAACGTAAAAACTCAGACCCCGATTTAACCAAAAGTTCACCTTCAAACCAAAATATCTGACTTCCTGTTGGTCGGAGCTAATGACTGTAAATTAGAAAGTTGTCCGGCTCGATGAGGTCAATATATCTACTGAGTTTGGTGATTGTAGATGAAACGAAGCCCTTCACTTTTGTCAAAAGGTGGCGCTAGAGAGCCCCTCATCCCCGCCCGTTTCTGAGGCTTTGCCCATGTGTACTGACTAACATCTCTGATGTGTGTGTTGAGTTTCAAGCAGTTTCAAGCAATTTCAAGCATGCTAAGAGCCTCAGAACAGCCAAAAGATTATTAAACTTTGATACGTTGCCATGGCAACATTATTTGAAATTTCAGGAATCCATTTCATACGTCTCTATCTGTCATGTTTTCACATTATACTGATGAAGTTTGAAATAAATCGAATGAAAATAAGATGGTGATTCAAAGCATTTTTGAAAGTGACACACTTCCTGCTGCCAGTTGGTGGCGCTATAACTTTGACTCACAAAAGTCATATCCATGTGATCGGCCTCTTACAACGAACACACAGCTGAAGTTTCATCCAAACCAGTCAATGTTTGCACAAGTTAAAACACACTTCCTGTTTCCCTTTTCTCGCCATAAATTCGTTGCATCGCCACGGCCAGACTTTTCGAGATATCAAAAATCCGCTCGCAATTTAGCATCCTGGATATGTTCACTTAATGCTGACCGAGTTTGGCAATGATCGAAACAATGGCCTCGGAGGAGTATATTAAATTCCAGAGCATGCGTTTTCCGAACAACCCATAATAGCTCACTTCCTGTAGGGCTGACGCATAACTTAGAGCACGAAAGTTGTTCGGCCCGATGAGGTCTATATGTGTACCAAGTTTCAAACATGTACGTGCAAGTGTGTTTGATATATGGACCAAGTTTTCAGACCCCACTTTAGGGGGCGCTGTCGAGCCCCCCTGCCACGCCCGGGTACCAGCTTCAGCCCGGCTCTGATGGCCGCGCATTCCGACGCCTGTGCGAAGTTTCAAGAGTTTTCGAGCATGTTAAGTGCCCCAAAAGTACCCGAGAAGTCGAAAAAAACAAACAAAAAAAAAAAAAAAACAAAGAATTAAAGCTGCGAGCAGCGATGACGGGCCCAAGCCGGTGGCACCGCCACCCCGGTGGCATCAGTTTAACTGTGCACGGCAGGCAATAGGCATTTAAAATGGGAAAACATAAAAGGACTATGTCAAAGTCATCTGAATTCACCACATTAACTGCAGCAGTTGGTGCTGCTATGACCACAAACCACAACAGCCACATCTATGAGATCAATTAAATTTATAAGAATTTCATGTCAGATTATGTCAAAGGTCAAATTGGAATGAGTTCAGAATACCATTCGAATGCTGATGTTGTTTTATTCTAACACTTCTCTTCATGTGTTTTTGAGCTACCTTAGCTACCGTTTGTGCACCAATCTTATGCACCATAAAACATGCTTTCATTTCAATATGGGTGGTCCAATAAATTTTTTTTAATAAAAAATGTATAAATGGAGCCAAATCACAGAAACTGCAAAGATGATTTTAATATCAGTGTCAGGTAAGAGTAAGATGCGTGTCTACATTTTATGGAAGTTTATTATAAATAGCCACTTTTATAAAATCATGTGAAATTTATGTTTTAATACATTTATATTATATCAGTAAATAATTAATTTAAAGACATGTGCATCATACGTGATCTTGGCAAACACATCACATGACGTTTTTATTTCAAGTGATAGTTATTTGTGATAGCCTATATGAAAGGGTTAAATTATGATCAAGAGAGAAAGTCACACACACACACACACACACAATGATAGAGTGAGAGTGAGGGGGAGGGGAAGGACTGAGAGAAAGGCACACACACAAACTCACAGGGTGAGAGAGACCCCCCCCCCCCCCCCCCCACACACACACACACACAGATAGAGAGGGGGAAGGGGAAAGACAGGCAGATGGCATTCCATAGACTTAATGGTTTGTATACTGTACAAACTGTACATTCTATCCCCCTACACTACCCCTAAGCCTACATATCGCACACACACACACACACACACCATAGCTGTCAACCCTCCCGTTTTTTCCGGGTTTCTCACGTATTTTAGCTCTTTTCCCGCTGTCTTCCCGTTTTAGTATTTTCCCGTAAAATATCCCGTATTTTTACGTTCTGATTGTGTTAACTCAGAACACGCAACTATCTGGTTTAGTGCCAGAAGACGCGAATGAGAAGTCGCGCGCACTGTGAGAAAATTTTCCATGCACTCATCCGAGAGCGCGCACACGTCTCTCAGCGCGCAAATATTGAGTTCTCTTTCAAGTCTTGCTCTTGAATGGACAAACTCACGCAAAAAGTATGTCAACATATTGATGAGTATTCTAGCAGACATAGTCTGTATATGGCTTAAGTAAGCTTTATACAGTCCAGAAAAGACGACGCTAACCGAGGTCTTAAAGGGGCAGTAGCCTTTACTGCTGTCTGTTTAATGTCAAACAAAAGACAAGGGCATCACTCACTGCTCTTGATTGAATAACGTTTGTAAGTTTAATAGGATTAATCTTTAATTTATACAGTCATATATGCAATGTTATTTTACATTTGATCAATTTCTGTACCTGAAAACTAATGTTAGACGTACCTGAAAAACATAGTTTATTTTATTAGTATCTTTGCTCAATAGTATTTATTTGTGCTGCTGCTTGTATTTAAATGATTTGTTCTTATTATTTTCTTTTGTTTTATTTGACAGTAGTCCTTTTTTCCCTGAACATAGCAAATACTGAACCGTACCGAAACGGTGAACCTTAAACCGTGATACAAACCGAACCGTGAGCAATCTGTACCGTTACACCCCTAGCGTAACGTATGATAAAATGACTGAAAAAAGGTTGGGAAACACTGGCTTAGGCTACTATCGAAGAAGAAGAAGACAGTTGCAGCCGCGGTTGGGAGGAAGAGGGAAAAAGTAGCGGGAAGTAAACTTCAAGGAGAGTATAGTAATAATAAATGATAATTAAAGCTGCGAGCAGCGATGACGGGCCCAAGCCGGTGGCACCGCCACGCCGGTGGCATCAGCTTAACTGTGCACGGCAGGCAATAGGCATTTAAAATGGGAAAACATAAAAGGACTATGTCAAAGTCATCTGAATTCACCACATTAACTGCAGCAGTTGGTGCTGCTATGACCACAACAGCCACATCTATGAGATCAATTAAATTTATATGAATTTCATGTCAGATTATGTCAAAGGTCAAATTGGAATGAGTTCAGAATACCATTCGAATGCTGATGTTGTTTTATTCTAACACTTCTCTTCATGTGTTTTTGAGCTACCTTAGCTACCGTTTGTGCACCAATCTTATGCACCATAAAACATGCTTTCATTTCAATATGGGTGGTCCAATAAATTCTTTTTAATAAAAAATGTATAAATGGAGCCAAATCACAGAAACTGCAAAGATGATTTTAATATCAGTGTCAGGTAAGAGTAAGATGCGTGTCTACATTTTATGGAAGTTTATTATAAATAGCCACTTTTATAAAATCATGTGAAATTTATGTTTTAATACATTTATATTATATCAGTAAATAATTAATTTAAAGACATGTGCATCATACGTGATCTTGGCAAACACATCACATGACGTTTTTATTTTAAGTGATAGTTATTTGTGATAGCCTATATGAAAGGGTTAAATTATGATCAAAAGAGAAAGGCACACACACACACACACACACAATGATAGAGTGAGAGTGAGGGGGAGGGGAAGGACTGAGAGAAAGGCACACACACAAACTCACAGGGTGAGAGAGAGACCCCCCCCACACACACACACACAGATAGAGAGGGGGAAGGGGAAAGACAGGCAGATGGCATTCCATAGACTTAATGGTTTGTATACTGTAAAAACTGTACATTCTATCCCCCTACACTACCCCTAAGCCTACATATCACACACACACACACACACACACACACACACACACACACACACTACCCCTAAACCTACCATCACAGAAAACATTCTGCATTTTTACATTTTTATTAAAAAATTGTTTAGTATGCTGTTAAAGCTATTTTTATTTACGGGGACACATGAAATGTCTTCATAAACCATGATTATGTTGTAATAAACACCCCTCCAACACACGCATTTCTGAAGCTTTGCCCATTTCCACTGACTGACATCTCTGATGTGTGTGTTGAGTTTCAAGCAATTTCAAGCATGCTAAGAGAAATTATACAAATATTCACGTTCAAACCAAAATATCTGACTTCCTGTTGGTCAGAGCTAATGACTGTAAAGTAAAAAATTAACTAATTAATCACATTTTTTTCTGTAATTAATCACGATTAATCGCAAGTTTTTAATATTTTAAGTTTGTAATATTTTGATATTGTAATAATTTCAGTTACTCTCCAAATTAATTTAGAAACAATTTAAAGACAGCATATTGTAAATATGTGTTGTATTGTCATTTTTTATGAATGAAGACCAGTATCACTGATACTAAATTCTCTATGAAACATTAATGACGTTACATTACAGTATAACTGAAAGCTCCCAATTTCAACATTTATTAGTCTTTAAAAAACAACTTTTAATTTAAGTGAACTTAAAAAAATCTTTACATAAACCCAAAATAATAAATGTTATATTTACCCATGGCCTTCCCTGTTATACAGAAATGTAATAGTTATCAAACCTTCCTTAACTGCATAAATAATAAATGAAATATAGATGAATCATCATTAAAGCTACAATTTTCTCTGTTCCCGTTGTTCTTTGATGAACATTAATGACAGGCATCATCAGTGCTCCTGTCACTTTAAGAACAACCGCGGATCTCACGCGCGGTCCCGCGCATCTCATTTCCTCACAACTCTTTAAAGTTCATTTAAGACGTTATTTAACTAATTTAAGACAGTATGAGAATACTCAAAATCCTCTGTGTTATTGTTTGTTCAACAGCAAAAGAGAACTCGATGTGAGCAGGAAACTGACGCGAGTCTATCTATGCGTCGAGTGTGTGTGTGTTTGTGTGTGTGTGTGTGTGTGTGTCAGTGTCCCTTGATTAGCTGACATGAGACGCATCCACACAGACAGGACACTGACACACACACACACACACACACACACACACAGACAGGACACACACACACACACACACACACACACACACACACAGACAGGACACTGACACACACACACACACACACACAGACAGGACACTGGCATACAGCGCGCGCTCTTGTGTCTTGTCGCGCTTGGAAGCATTTACATGAATAGGAGCGTGATCATGTAACGCTAAGCAAAAATGGATATAAAAACGGACGCTGTGTTATTTGCGTTAAATATTTTTAATGCGTTAAGCTTCCGTTTCACGTTGACCGAGTTTGGTGGAGATTGAATAAATCACCTACGAGGAGAACGTAAAAACTTAGACCCTGAATTATACAAATATTCACGTTTAAACAAAAACTTTCTGTGAAAAAAGACACTTATAAACAGACACTTGTAGAAAATAATGTGAATTTTTTTTTTAAATAAATTTGAACTATGTCAGTATGAATTTAAAGACAAATGTGTCAAAAGTGATCTTTGCAAACACAGCACATGACCTTCTGTAAAGCACATGTATAGAAAACACACTCACACTCCTGTTTTAAAAAAAGAGTTCTGTCTGAATGAGTACATGAAATCACGGCTGTCAGGTGAAAAGAATTGTAACTCAAATGTCATTTAGAAAATGAGTCCTGTACTGATATAGTGTCATAGTTCATGTCCACATTAACCACTACGTTGTAATACAATACCCATGTCATCATACACATTTGTGTCCTCATAAATCACATAAGCAAGCACAGAGAGAGAGAGAGAGAGAGAGAGAGAGAGAAAGGGAGTTTCAAAAATAATACAACACTGCCCCCTTTTGGTGATAGAGGGGAGGGCACACAAACAGTCAAAAACATTATTAAACTTTGACATGTTGCCATGGCAGCATTATTTGAAATATCAGGAATTCATTCATATGTCTCTATCTGTCATGTTTTCACATTATACTGATGAAGTTTGAAGTCAATCGTGTGAAAATAAGATGGTGATTCAAAGCATTTTTGAAAGTGACACACTTCCTGCTGCCAGTTGGTGGCGCTATAACTTTGACTCACAAAAGTCATATCCATGTGATCGGCCTCTTACAACGAACACACAGCTGAAGTTTCATCCAAATCAGTCAATGTTTGCACAAGTTATTACACACTTCCTGTTTACCTTTTCTCGCCATAAATTCGTTGCTTCGCCACGGCCAAACCGTTTAAGATATCAAAAATCCGTTCGCAATTTAGCATCCTCTGTGTCTTGACTTCATGCTGACCGAGTTTGGCACTGATTGAAACAATGGCCTCGGAGGAGTATATTAAATTCCAGAGCATGTGTTTTCAGAACAACCCATATTAGCTCACTTCCTGTTGGGCTGACACGTAACTTAGAGCACGAAAGTTGTTTGGCCCGATGAGGTCTATATGTGTACCGAGTTTCATACATGTACGTGCAAGTGTGTTTGATATATAGACCAAGTTTTCAGACCCCACTTTAGGGGGCGCTGTCAAGCCCCCCTGCCACGCCCGGGTACCAGCTTCAGCCCGGCTCTGATGGCCGCGCATTCCGATGTGTGTGCAAAGTTTCAAGAGTTTTTGAGCATGGTAAGGGCCCCAAAAGTGCCCGAGAAGTCGATAAAATAATAATAATAATAATAATTAAAGCTGCGAGCAGCGATGACGGGCCCAAGCCGGTGGCACCGCCACCCCGGTGGCATCAGTTTAACTGTGCACGGCAGGCAATAGGCATTTAAAATGGGAAAACATAAAAGGACTATGTCAAAGTCATCTGAATTCACCACATTAACTGCAGCAGTTGGTGCTGCTATGACCACAAACCACAACAGCCACATCTATGAGATCAATTAAATTTATATGAATTTCATGTCAGATTATGTCAAAGGTCAAATTGGAATGAGTTCAGAATACCATTCGAATGCTGATGTTGTTTTATTCTAACACTTCTCTTCATGTGTTTTTGAGCTACCTTAGCTACCATTTGTGCACCAATCTTATGCACCATAAAACATGCTTTAATTTCAATATGGGTGGTCCAATAAAATTTTTTTAATAAAAAATGTATAAATGGAGCCAAATCACAGAAACTGCAAAGATGATTTTAATATCAGTGTCAGGTAAGAGTAAGATGCGTGTCTACATTTTATGGAAGTTTATTATAAATAGCCACTTTTATAAAATCATGTGAAATTTATGTTTTAATACATTTATATTATATCAGTAAATAATTAATTTAAAGACATGTGCATCATACGTGATCTTGGCAAACACATCACATGACGTTTTTATTTCAAGTGATAGTTATTTGTGATAGCCTATATGAAAGGGTTAAATTATGATCAAGAGAGAAAGTCACACACACACACACACACACACACACACACACACACACACACACACACAATGATAGAGTGAGAGTGAGGGGGAGGGGAAGGACTGAGAGAAAGGCACACACACAAACTCACAGGGTGAGAGAGAGACCCCCCCCCCCCTCCCCACACACACACACAGATAGAGAGGGGGAAGGGGAAAGACAGGCAGATGGCATTCCATAGACTTAATGGTTTGTATACTCTACAAACTGTACATTCTATCCCCCTACACTACCCCTAAGCCTACATATCGCACACACACACACACACACCATAGCTGTCAACCCTCCCGTTTTTTCCGGGTTTCTCACGTATTTTAGCTCTTTTCCCGCTGTCTTCCCGTTTTAGTATTTTCCCGTAAAATATCCCGTATTTTTACGTTCTGATTGTGTTAACTCAGAACACGCAACTATCTGGTTTAGTGCCAGAAGACGCGAATGAGAAGTCGCGCGCACTGTGAGAAAATATTCCGTGCACTCATCCGAGAGCGCGCACACGTCTCTCAGCGCGCAAATATTGAGTTCTCTTTCAAGTCTTGCTCTTGAATGGACAAACTCACGCAAAAAGTATGTCAACATATTGATGAGTATTCTAGCAGACATAGTCTGTATATGGCTTAAGTAAGCTTTATACAGTCCAGAAAAGACGACGCATATCCGAGGTCTTAAAGGGGCAGTAGCCTTTACTGCTGTCTGTTTAATGTCAAACAAAAGACAAGGGCATCACTCACTGCTCTTGATTGAATAACTTTTGTAAGTTTAATAGGATTAATCTTTAATTTATACAGTCATATATGCAATGTTATTTTACATTTGATCAATTTCTGTACCTGAAAACTAATGTTAGACGTACCTGAAAAACCTGAAAAGCATAGTTTATTTTATTAGTATCTTTGCTCAATAGTATTTATTTGTGCTGCTGCTTGTATTTAAATGATTTGTTCTTATTATTTTCTTTTGTTTTATTTGACAGTAGTCCTTTTTTCCCTGAACATAGCAAATACTGAACCGTACCGAAACGGGGAACCTTAAACCGTGATACAAACCGAACCGTGAGCAATCTGTACCGTTACACCCCTAGCGTAACGTATGATAAAATGACTGAAAAAAGGTTGGGAAACACTGGCTTAGGCTACTATCGAAGAAGAAGAAGAAAGTTGCAGCCGCGCGGTTGGGAGGAAGAGGGAAAAAGTAGCGGGAAGTAAACTTCAAGGAGAGTATAGTAATAATAAATGATAATAAATGGAATAAATAAATAATAAATGAAAATAATAAATGTTATATTTACCCATGGCCTTCCCTGTTATACAGAAATGTAATAGTTATCAAACCTTCCTTAACTGTATAAATAATAAATGAAATATAGATGAATCATCATTAAAGCTACAATTTTCTCTGTTCCCGTTGTTCTTTGATGAACATTAATGACAGGCTGACTCCACAAAATGACTCTAATTTGCCTCTTTGAAAAATAATTCTCTAATTTAACCTTATTACTATACTAATTGTAATATAAATAATACAAATATTAGAAGAAAAATATTTTAAGTGGTCATTATTGACAATAAATATTGCACAACTAGTATTTAGTACCAAAAGATCTCCTCAAAATATTCAATAAATATTATTGAACTAAAATATAGAACATTTATTTAATTGAAAAATAGTTAAGGTGTATGGTCACATTTGACCATCAATTAGTATGAGTATGACCAATTAGTATGGAATACCTGAAGGCTAAGTACAATAAAAAACATTAACATTAATGTTAACATTGTTGCATTACTCTCCATTATAAAACGATCCTGTATGGTTGATGTAATAATCAATGCACACTATGCTGTACTGTTTACCAAAACTTGCTGCAAACCCCTGTAAAGTGGAGCTGTTGTGTATCAAGCCATTCAAATGTATTGACGCAGCGCTAGAAGTATTGAGATTTCTGTGAAGCACGACTGCGCGCGCCGCCGGGAGATGATAGAGCATGTCGCAACTCCGTATGGTTTTTCAACACTCTGGCTTTAACTGTTATGCCATATTAGCGCCAAAACGCTATTTATTGTTTGAATTTCGCATTAAAACTTTAAAAAATGTAAAAGCTTAGACATTGTTTAATATCAAAAGCAGGTTTGGCAATTTGGCGTGAGATTAAGTTGGGCAGCGTGAGAGCGTGAGACAGAGCCTGAAAGCGTGAGTGTCACGCCAAATGCGTGAGAGTTGGCAACCCTAGGCAAAAGAGAACTCGATGTGAGCAGGAAACTGACGCGAGTCTATCTATGCATCGAGTGTGTGTGTGTGTGTGTGTGTGTGTGTGTGTGTGTGTGTGTGTGTGTGTGTGTGTGTGTGTGTGTGTGTGTGTGTGTGTGTGTGTGTCAGTGTCCCTTGAATAGCTGACATGAGACGCATCCACACAGATAGGACACTGACACACACACATACACATACACACACACACAGACAGGACACACACACACACACACACACACAGACAGGACACTAACACACACACAGACAGGACACTGGCATACAGCGCGCTCTCTTGTGTCTTGTCGCGCTTGGAAGCATGTACATGAATAGGAGCGTGATCATGTAACGCTAAGCAAAAATGGATATAAAAACGGACGCTGTGTTATTTGCGTTAAATATTTTTAATGCGTTAAGCTTCCGTTTCACGTTGACCGAGTTTGGTGGAGATTGAATAAATCACCTACGAGGAGAACGTAAAAACTCAGACCCTGAATTATACAAATATTCACGTTCAAACAAAAACTTTCTGTGAAAAAAAGACACTTATAAACAGACACTTGTAGAAAATAATGTGAATTTTTTTTAAAAATAAATTTGAACTATGTCAGTAAATAATGAATTTAAAGACAAATGTGTCAAAAGTGATCTTTGCAAACACAGCACATGACCTTCTGTAAAGCACATGTATAGAAAACACACTCACACTCCTCTGTTTTAAAAAAAGAGTTCTGTCTGAATGAGTACATGAAATCACGGCTGTCAGATGATAAGAATTGTAACTCAAATGTGATTTAGAAAATGAGTTCTGTAGTGATATAGTGTCATAGTTCATGTCCACATTAACCACTACGTTGTAATACCAATAGCCATGTCATCATACACATTTGTGTCCTCATAAATCACATAAGCAAGCACAGAGAGAGAGAGAGAGAGAAAGGGAGTTTCAAAAATAATACAACACTGCCCCCTTTTGGTGATAGAGGGGAGGGCACACAAACAGTCAAAAACATTATTAAACTTTGACATGTTGCCATGGCAGCATTATTTGAAATATCAGGAATTCATTCATACGTCTCTATCTGTCATGTTTTCACATTATACTGATGAAGTTTGAAGTCAATCGTGTGAAAATAAGATGGTGATTCAAAGCATTTTTGAAAGTGACACACTTCCTGCTGCCAGTTGGTGGCGCTATAACTTTGACTCACAAAAGTCATATCCATGTGATCGGCCTCTTACAACGAACACACAGCTGAAGTTTCATCCAAATCAGTCAATGTTTGCACAAGTTATTACACACTTCCTGTTTACCTTTTCTCGCCATAAATTCGTTGCATCGCCACGGCCAGACTTTTCGAGATATCAAAAATCCGCTCGCAATTTAGCATCCTGGATATGTTCACTTAATGCTGACCGAGTTTGGCAATGATCGAAACAATGGCCTCGGAGGAGTATATTAAATTCCAGAGCATGCGTTTTCCGAACAACCCATAATAGCTCACTTCCTGTTGGGCTGACACATAACTATGAGCACGAAAGTTGTTCGGCCCGATGAGGTCTAAATGTGTACCAAGTTTCATACATGTACGTGCAAGTGTGTTTGATATATGGACCAAGTTTTCAGACCCCACTTAAGGGGGCGCTGTCGAGCCCCCCTGCCACGCCCGGGTACCAGCTTCAGCCCGGCTCTGATGGCCGCGCATTCCGACGCCTGTGCGAAGTTTCAAGAGTTTTCGAGCATGTTAAGTGCCCCAAAAGTACCCGAGAAGTCGAAAAAAAAAATAAAAAAAAAAAAAAAAACAAAGAATAATCTGAGGAAGAACAATAGGGCTCTGCGCCCTTTCAGGGCTTGGGCCCTAATAATAATAATAATTAAAGCTGCGAGCAGCGATGACGGGCCCAAGCCGGTGGCACCGCCACGCCGGTGGCATCAGCTTAACTGTGCACGGCAGGCAATAGGCATTTAAAATGGGAAAACATAAAAGGACTATGTCAAAGTCATCTGAATTCACCACATTAACTGCAGCAGTTGGTGCTGCTATGACCACAACAGCCACATCTATGAGATCAATTAAATTTATATGAATTTCATGTCAGATTATGTCAAAGGTCAAATTGGAATGAGTTCAGAATACCATTCGAATGCTGATGTTGTTTTATTCTAACACTTCTCTTCATGTGTTTTTGAGCTACCTTAGCTACCGTTTGTGCACCAATCTTATGCACCATAAAACATGCTTTCATTTCAATATGGGTGGTCCAATAAATTCTTTTTAATAAAAAATGTATAAATGGAGCCAAATCACAGAAACTGCAAAGATGATTTTAATATCAGTGTCAGGTAAGAGTAAGATGCGTGTCTACATTTTATGGAAGTTTATTATAAATAGCCACTTTTATAAAATCATGTGAAATTTATGTTTTAATACATTTATATTATATCAGTAAATAATTAATTTAAAGACATGTGCATCATACGTGATCTTGGCAAACACATCACATGACGTTTTTATTTTAAGTGATAGTTATTTGTGATAGCCTATATGAAAGGGTTAAATTATGATCAAAAGAGAAAGGCACACACACACACACACACACAATGATAGAGTGAGAGTGAGGGGGAGGGGAAGGACTGAGAGAAAGGCACACACACAAACTCACAGGGTGAGAGAGAGACCCCCCCCACACACACACACACAGATAGAGAGGGGGAAGGGGAAAGACAGGCAGATGGCATTCCATAGACTTAATGGTTTGTATACTGTAAAAACTGTACATTCTATCCCCCTACACTACCCCTAAGCCTACATATCACACACACACACACACACACACACACACACACACACACACACTACCCCTAAACCTACCATCACAGAAAACATTCTGCATTTTTACATTTTTATTAAAAAATTGTTTAGTATGCTGTTAAAGCTATTTTTATTTACGGGGACACATGAAATGTCTTCATAAACCATGATTATGTTGTAATAAACACCCCTCCAACACACGCATTTCTGAGGCTTTGCCCATTTCCACTGACTGACATCTCTGATGTGTGTGTTGAGTTTCAAGCAATTTCAAGCATGCTAAGAGAAATTATACAAATATTCACGTTCAAACCAAAATATCTGACTTCCTGTTGGTCAGAGCTAATGACTGTAAAGTAAAAAATTAACTAATTAATCACATTTTTTTCTGTAATTAATCACGATTAATCGCAAGTTTTTAATATTTTAAGTTTGTAATATTTTGATATTGTAATAATTTCAGTTACTCTCCAAATTAATTTAGAAACAATTTAAAGACAGCATATTGTAAATATGTGTTGTATTGTCATTTTTTATGAATGAAGACCAGTATCACTGATACTAAAGTCTCTATGAAACATTAATGACGTTACATTACAGTATAACTGAAAGCTCCCAATTTCAACATTTATTAGTCTTTAAAAAACAACTTTTAATTTAAGTGAACTTAAAAAAATCTTTACATAAACCCAAAATAATAAATGTTATATTTACCCATGGCCTTCCCTGTTATACAGAAATGTAATAGTTATCAAACCTTCCTTAACTGCATAAATAATAAATGAAATATAGATGAATCATCATTAAAGCTACAATTTTCTCTGTTCCCGTTGTTCTTTGATGAACATTAATGACAGGCATCATCAGTGCTCCTGTCACTTTAAGAACAACCGCGGATCTCACGCGCGGTCCCGCGCATCTCATTTCCTCACAACTCTTTAAAGTTCATTTAAGACGTTATTTAACTAATTTAAGACAGTATGAGAATACTCAAAATCCTCTGTGTTATTGTTTGTTCAACAGCAAAAGAGAACTCGATGTGAGCAGGAAACTGACGCGAGTCTATCTATGCGTCGAGTGTGTGTGTGTTTGTGTGTGTGTGTGTGTGTGTCAGTGTCCCTTGATTAGCTGACATGAGACGCATCCACACAGACAGGACACTGACACACACACACACACACACACAGACAGGACACACACACACACACACACACACACACAGACAGGACACTGACACACACACACACACACACACACACAGACAGGACACTGGCATACAGCGCGCGCTCTTGTGTCTTGTCGCGCTTGGAAGCATTTACATGAATAGGAGCGTGATCATGTAACGCTAAGCAAAAATGGATATAAAAACGGACGCTGTGTTATTTGCGTTAAATATTTTTAATGCGTTAAGCTTCCGTTTCACGTTGACCGAGTTTGGTGGAGATTGAATAAATCACCTACGAGGAGAACGTAAAAACTTAGACCCTGAATTATACAAATATTCACGTTTAAACAAAAACTTTCTGTGAAAAAAGACACTTATAAACAGACACTTGTAGAAAATAATGTGAATTTTTTTTTTAAATAAATTTGAACTATGTCAGTATGAATTTAAAGACAAATGTGTCAAAAGTGATCTTTGCAAACACAGCACATGACCTTCTGTAAAGCACATGTATAGAAAACACACTCACACTCCTGTTTTAAAAAAAGAGTTCTGTCTGAATGAGTACATGAAATCACGGCTGTCAGGTGAAAAGAATTGTAACTCAAATGTCATTTAGAAAATGAGTCCTGTACTGATATAGTGTCATAGTTCATGTCCACATTAACCACTACGTTGTAATACAATACCCATGTCATCATACACATTTGTGTCCTCATAAATCACATAAGCAAGCACAGAGAGAGAGAGAGAGAGAGAGAGAGAAAGGGAGTTTCAAAAATAATACAACACTGCCCCCTTTTGGTGATAGAGGGGAGGGCACACAAACAGTCAAAAACATTATTAAACTTTGACATGTTGCCATGGCAGCATTATTTGAAATATCAGGAATTCATTCATATGTCTCTATCTGTCATGTTTTCACATTATACTGATGAAGTTTGAAGTCAATCGTGTGAAAATAAGATGGTGATTCAAAGCATTTTTGAAAGTGACACACTTCCTGCTGCCAGTTGGTGGCGCTATAACTTTGACTCACAAAAGTCATATCCATGTGATCGGCCTCTTACAACGAACACACAGCTGAAGTTTCATCCAAATCAGTCAATGTTTGCACAAGTTATTACACACTTCCTGTTTACCTTTTCTCGCCATAAATTCGTTGCTTCGCCACGGCCAAACCGTTTAAGATATCAAAAATCCGTTCGCAATTTAGCATCCTCTGTGTCTTGACTTCATGCTGACCGAGTTTGGCACTGATTGAAACAATGGCCTCGGAGGAGTATATTAAATTCCAGAGCATGTGTTTTCAGAACAACCCATATTAGCTCACTTCCTGTTGGGCTGACACGTAACTTAGAGCACGAAAGTTGTTTGGCCCGATGAGGTCTATATGTGTACCGAGTTTCATACATGTACGTGCAAGTGTGTTTGATATATAGACCAAGTTTTCAGACACCACTTTAGGGGGCGCTGTCGAGCCCCCCTGCCACGCCCAGGTACCAGCTTCAGCCCGGCTCTGATGGCCGCGCATTCCGATGTGTGTGCAAAGTTTCAAGAGTTTTTGAGCATGGTAAGGGCCCCAAAAGTGCCCGAGAAGTCGATAAAATAATAATAATAATAATAATTAAAGCTGCGAGCAGCGATGACGGGCCCAAGCCGGTGGCACCGCCACGCCGGTGGCATCAGCTTAACTGTGCACGGCAGGCAATATGCATTTAAACAGGAGAATATTTTAGAATCGCTCGAATATGCCACATTTACCGCAGCAACTGGTGCCACTATCACCACAAGCCACACCCATGATGTAATTTAAATCTAGATTAATTTTAATATCATAGGATAAAATAAATAAAAGTTATATTTTCCTGCTCAAAATTTTGTAAGTCCAGAAGGCCAGTATTTAATTCAAGGTGTTTGTAGTTCTTTTTTACTTATTCACACTAAAGTAGGGATGAAACGGTATGGAAATTTAACATCACGATTATAGTGACCCAAATTATCACGGTTATCAATATTATCACGGTTTTGTTCAAACAAGATGAAAGTGTTCAAAAAGAACAGATGCACACACTTAAAACATTTCAACAAGTTTTATATTTGAAATTAAACAAACAACAAATAACTAAAGCAGCTCTAAGCACTTTTTTAAGCTAGATTCTGTGGGATTTCTTTACTTAATGGCCGTCGTCAATAGCAACGCATAACGCATAAATAATAATAATTTGTCGTAAATATAATCTCTAATATTATCTCTGTAAATATATTCTCAATAAATATTCTCATCAGTGTTCAGCTACGATGCATTTAAATCAAGCATATTTTGTGTTAGAGCCCAAACAGTATCCAAGTGAAATAATGCATATCCATATTTCCATATGATTTGACAGTTTATTTTATTAAATATCAAAATGTGTGCATCATACCTGACACCTAGATGAACACTTTACAGTCAGTTTTATGACTGTCATTCTCTTTAAATGCTAGTGAAGTTTGGTAACGTTATACACGTTTCAATGTTGTATGTAACTTTGCAGACGGTCCCTAACTTCGCCAGCGTTATGCCAGTCATATCAGATGCGCTGTGGTTCTGCTGTGTTTTTTTTAAACCATTTTACCTAAATCACCAAAATAATAAATGTTATATTTACCCATGGCCTTCCCTGTTATACAGAAATGTAATAGTTATCAAACCTTCCTTAACTGCATAAATAATAAATGAAATATAGATGAATCATCATTAAAGCTACAATTTTCTCTGTTCCCGTTGTTCTTTGATGAACATTAATGACAGGCATCATCAGTGCTACTGTCACTTTAAGAACAGCCGTGGATCTCACGCGCTGTCCCGCGCATCTCATTTCCTCACAACTCTTTAAGTTCATTTAAGACGTTATTTAACTAATTTAAGACTCGAATATGAGAATACTCACAATCCTCTGTGTTATTGTTTGTTCAAGAGCAAAAGAGAACTCGATGTGAGCAGGAAACTGACGCGAGTCTATCTATGCGTCGAGTGTGTGTGTGTGTGTGTGTGTGTGTGTGTGTGTGTGTGTGTGTGTGTCAGTGTCCCTTGATTAGCTGACATGAGACGCATCCACACAGATAGGACACTGACACACACACACACACACACACACACACACACACACACACACACACACACACACACACACACACACACACACACACACACACACACACACACACACACACACACACACACAGCATACCAGCATAGCCATACAGTTTAAGTTCACCTACACTTTATATTAATAAAAAGGTTTACAGTGCAAATACTGTTGTTGCATATACTGTGCATAAAATTTGAAAACATTTGCAAAAAACACCACTGTATCATTAATTTTTTTTTAAACCTTTAAGTAACCATTTTTTAAACATCTATAAACATTACTTTTACATAGATAGACGGACCAGATATTCCTAACACTTTGGGAATACTTAAGGGTTACTAGTTGTTTTGTAAACTGTCTATAAACATTATCTGGATGGTTATTATAAAGTTGCAACCGATGACTATAATACCTTGTTAAATAGTTTAATAAACAGTACCAGTAAAACGTGGGCAGTACCAGTAAAACATGTAAACAGTACCAGTCAAACATGTGGGTTGTCCTGATACTGTACTTCAAAATGTAACAGTGTAAAAATTGCCACAGAATAAAGTAATTGTTCAAGATCTATTGGTAACTCATAAAAATAATGTCATATTTGCATAAACTGTCTACTACCGTATATATCCCGACACTAGCACATTAAGATAAGCTATGAAAAAAATCATGTTCCTCTGCCTCTTTCTGGTTAAATAATGTTTATAATAATTGTTAATATAGCATGCTATATTAACTATTCCAGGTTATTTATGCATAGCATAAATAATAGTTAGTAGAGCATGCTATGCCACTTTCATCAAAACCTATTACAAAGCTATAGCAATCTCATGTCATTCCGTCTTTTCGAAAAAAAAGTTGCACTAATTGTTCGTTACAAGCAGTATTTGCCGTCAGGCAGGTAACGATAGCTAACATAAACATATTTTTGCTAGCCTACCTGCTGCAAACTTACACTTTTTTTGTACAAGACAAGTAGAGCTATTTTATCCAGTGTAATTTATCACATACCACTATCTTGTTTTTTCTTATCCTCCTCTTCCTTTCTCTGTTTTCTTTTCTGGCTTCCTGAAGCATAAAATTCCGCTTAAAATCCGAAGATTTTGTATTTTGCCGCAGCAGAGATCGCGTGGTTGGCTGGCTGCTGTCAGCGACTTCTGAGAGGGGCCCCTTAAGGGGGATCCCGATAGCAGTGTCATTGCACTTTACTGCATTGACTATCAATGGGGCGCTCACACAGTTTGTCGTTTCATTTTATTCTTAACCTGTCGCTGTCTTGGGGCCCCAGGCCAGCTCGAGGCCCCAAGAAATTGCTTGGTTTGCCTGCCTTGTCGCGACGGGCCTGCACACACACACACACACACACACACACACACACACACACACACACACACACACACACACACACACACACACACACACACACACACACACACACACACACACACACACACACACACACACACACACACACACACACACACACAGAAAGAGAGTTTAAAAAATAACACAACACTGCCACCCTTTAGTGAGGGGAGGGCAGACAGAGAATAAATATTCAGAAGAAATATATTAAATAAAATAAATATATTGATCTGAAAAATAGTATGATTATTTTAAAGCTATTTGGTTACATTTTAATAAAACATTGTTTTAGTATGTTTTTAAACACACACACATACACGTTGTAATACCAGTGTAATACCCATGTCATTATACAAATTTGTGTCCTCATAAATCACAAACAAGAGAGAGAGAGAGAGAGAGAGAGAAACAAGTTTTTTTTTTTATCCTGCTTCAAAACTAATACAATGCTGCCATCTTGTGTTCATTGAGGGGAGAGCAGCAGACAGAGAATTTCTGTTCCCCTTTTTTGTCCTTATTTAATCCCTCGCCATGGAAACACCGTTTGAGATATCCAATATCCGTTCACATTTTAGCATCTTCAGTATCTTTGTTTCATGTTGACCGAGTTTGGTGGAGATTGAATAAAACGCCTACGAGGAGAACGTGAAAACTCAGACCCCGATTTAACCAAAAATTTACCTTCAAACCAAAATATCTGACTTCCTGTTGGTCGGAGCTAATGACTGTAAATTAGAAAGTTGTCCGGCTCGATGAGGTCAATATATATACTGAGTTTGGTGATTGTAGATGAAACGAAGCCCTTCACTTTTGTCAAAAGGTGGCGCTAGAGAGCCCCTCATCCCCGCCCATTTCTGATGCTTTACCAATGTGTACTGACTGACATCTCTGATGTGTGTGTTGAGTTTCAAGCAGTTTCAAGCAATTTCAAGCATGCTAAGAGCCTCAGAACAGCCAAAAGATTATTAAACTTTGACACGTTGCCATGGCAACATTATTTGAAATTTCAGGAATCCATTTCATACGTCTCTATCTCTCATGTTTTCACATTATACTGATGAAGTTTGAAGTAAATGGGGTGAAAATAAGATGGTGATTCAAAGCATTTTTGAAAGTGACACACTTCCTGCTGCCAGTTGGTGGCGCTATAACTTTGACTCACAAAAGTCATATCCATGTGATCGGCCTCTTACAACAAACACACAGCTGAAGTTTCATCCAAATCAGTCAATGTTTGCACAAGTTATAACACACTTCCTGTTTCCCTTTTCTCGCCATAAATTCGTTGCTTCGCCACGGCCACACCATTTGAGATATCAAAAATCCGCTCGCAATTTAGCATCCTGGATATGTTCTCTTCATGCTGACCGAGTTTGGCGATGATCGAAACAATGGCCTCGGAGGAGTATATTAAATTCCAGAGCATGGGTTTTCCGAACAACCGATTATAGCTCACTTCCTGTTGGGCTGACGCATAACTATGAGCACGAAAGTTGTTTGGCCCGATGAGGTCTATATGTGTACCGAGTTTCATACATGTACGTGCAAGTGTGTTTGATATATGGACCAAGTTTTCAGACCCCACTTAAGGGGGCGCTGTCGAGCCCCCCTGCCACGCCCGGGTACCAGCTTCAGCCCGGCTCTGATGGCCGCGCATTCCGACGCCTGTGCGAAGTTTCAAGAGTTTTCGAGCATGTTAAGTGCCCCAAAAGTACCCGAGAAGTCGAAAAAAAAAAAAAAAAAAAAAAAAAAAAAAAAAACAAAGAATAATCTGAGGAAGAACAATAGGGCTCTGCGCCCTTTCAGGGCTTGGGCCCTAATAAGAAACAGAGGAAGAACAATAGGGCTCTGCGCCCTTTCAGGGCTTGGGCCCTAATAAGAAACAGAGGAAGAACAATAGGGCTCTGCGCCCTTTCAGGGCTTGGGCCCTAATAAATGGAATAAATAAATAATAAATGAAAATAATAAATGTTATATTTACCCATGGCCTTCCCTGTTATACAGAAATGTAATAGTTATCAAACCTTCCTTAACTGTATAAATAATAAATGAAATATAGATGAATCATCATTAAAGCTACAATTTTCTCTGTTCCCGTTGTCCTTTGATGAACATTAATGACAGACTGACTCCACAAAATGACTCTAATTTGCCTCTTTGAAAAATAATTCTCTAATTTAACCTTATTACTATACTAATTGTAATATAAATAATACAAATATTAGAAGAAAAATATTTTAAGTGGTCATTATTGACAATAAATATTGCACAACTAGTATTTAGTACCAAAAGATCTCCTCAAAATATTCAATAAATATTATTGAACTAAAATATAGAACATTTATTTAATTGAAAAATAGTTAAGGTGTATGGTCACATTTGACCATCAATTAGTATGAGTATGACCAATTAGTATGGAATACCTGAAGGCTAAGTACAATAAAAAACATTAACATTAATGTTAACATTGTTGCATTACTCTCCATTATAAAACGATCCTGTATGGTTGATGTAATAATCAATGCACACTATGCTGTACTGTTTACCAAAACTTGCTGCAAACCCCTGTAAAGTGGAGCTGTTGTGTATCAAGCCATTCAAATGTATTGACACAGCGCTAGAAGTATTGAGATTTCTGTGAAGCACGACTGCGCGCGCCGCCGGGAGATGATAGAGCATGTCGCAACTCCGTATGGTTTTTCAACACTCTGGCTTTAACTGTTATGCCATATTAGCGCCAAAACGCTATTTATTGTTTGAATTTCGCATTAAAACTTAAAAAAATGTAAAAGCTTAGACATTGTTTAATGTCACACACACACACACACACACACACACACACACACACACACACACACACACACACACACACACACACACACACACACACACACACACACACACACACACACACACACACACACACACATACACACACCCACACACACACACACACACACACACACGGAGAGAGAGAGTTTCAAAAATAACAACACTGCTACCTTTTAGTGAGGGGAGGGCAGACAGAGAATAAATATTCAGAAGAAATATATTAAATAAAATAAATATATTGATCTGAAAAATAGTATGATTATTTTAAAGCTATTTGGTTACATTTGAATAAAACATTGTTTTAGTATGTTTTTAAACACACACACATACACGTTGTAATACCAGTGTAATACCCATGTCATTATACAAATTTGTGTCCTCAAAAATCACAAACAAGAGAGAGAGAGAGAGAGAGAGAGAGAGAGAGAGAGAGAGAGAAACAAGTTTTTTTTTTATCCTGCTTCAAAACTAATACAATGCTGCCATCTTGTGTTCATTGAGGGGAGAGCAGCAGACACAGAGAATTTCTGTTCCCCTTTTTTGTCCTTATTTAATCCCTTGCCATGGAAACACCGTTTGAGATATCCAATATCCGTTCACATTTTAGCATCTTCAGTATCTTTGTTTCATGTTGACCGAGTTTGGTGGAGATTGAATAAATCGCCTACGAGGAGAACGTAAAAACTCAGACCCTGAATTACATAAATATTCACCTTAAAACCAAAATATCTGACTTCCTGTTGGTCGGAGCTAATGACTGTAAATTAGAAAGTTGTCCGGCTCGAAGAGAACAATATATGTACCGAGTTTGGTAACTGAAGATAAAACTAACCCCCCCACTTTTGTCAAAAGGTGGCGCTAGAGAGGCCCTCATCCCCGCCCATTTCTGATGCTTTGCCAATGTGTACTGACTGACATCTCTGATGTGTGTGTTGAGTTTCAAGCAGTTTCAAGCAATTTCAAGCATGCTAAGAGCCTCAAAACAGCCAAAAGATTATTAAACTTTGACACGTTGCCATGGCAACAGTATTTGAAATTTCAGGAATCCATTTCATACGTCTCTATCTGTCATGTTTTCACATTATACTGATGAAGTTTGAAGTAAATGGGGTGAAAATAAGATGGTGATTCAAAGCATTTTTGAAAGTGACACACTTCCTGCTGCCAGTTGGTGGCGCTATAACTTTGACTCACAAAAGTCATATCCATGTGATCGGCCTCTTACAACGAACACACAGCTGAAGTTTCATCCAAATCAGTCAATGTTTGCTGACGTTATAACACACTTCCTGTTTCCCTTTTCTCGCCATAAATTCGTTGCTTCGCCACGGCCAAACCATTTGAGATATCAAAAATCCGCTCGCAATTTAGCATCCTGGATATGTTCACTTGATGCTGACCGAGTTTGGCAATGATCGAAACAATGGCCTCGGAGGAGTATATTAAATTCCAGAGCATGGGTTTTCCGAACAACCGATTATAGCTCACTTCCTGTTGGGCTGACGCATAACTATGAGCACGAAAGTTGTTTGGCCCGATGAGATCTAAATGTGTACCGAGTTTCATACATGTACGTGCAAGTGTGTTTGATATATGGACCAAGTTTTCAGACCCCACTTTAGGGGGCGCTGTCGAGCCCCCCTGCCACGCCCGGGTACCAGCTTCAGCCCGGCTCTGATGGCCGCGCATTCCGACGCCTGTGCGAAGTTTCAAGAGTTTTCGAGCATGTTAAGTGCCCCAAAAGTACCCGAGAAGTCGAAAAAAAACAAAAAAAAAAAAAACAAAAAAAAAACAAAGAATAATCTGAGGAAGAACAATAGGGCTCTGCGCCCTTTCAGGGCTTGGGCCCTAATAATCTGAGGAAGAACAATAGGGCTCTGCGCCCTTTCAGGGCTTGGGCCCTAAATATCAAGTCTTGAGCAATGATAGTTCAAATGATTTTTTGTTTTTTGTGCGTGTTGTAAATAAAATGTATTCTGAAGCAATTTTCTCACCAGTGTTCAAACAGCTTTGACATATGCATATTTGTGATATTTTTACCTTTTATAAAGGGCATTTTCCCCTAATCTTATTTAAATATAGGCTATGATTCAGATATCCTTTTATATTCTTAAATTGGATCAATAAATTAAATTAGAAGACGACACTGGCTGTTACCAGTCAAATTAAATAATTTACACTGAAAAATTACAACTGCATTAAATAATGTTATGAGATTTGTTTTAAATATTTTTTGAATATACAAATAAGAAATGTTGGAAAGATGAAACTAAACCACCAGTAGGTGGCAGCAGGTGACCGTCTGAATGAGTGAGTCATTGAGTCGATTCGTTCAAACGCTGATTCATTCAAGAATGAGGCGGTCGTTTACGAATAGTTCATTGAATCTTTGATTCTATCGATTCATTCTAAACGCTGAATCATTCACTAACACACACTGTTGCTGTGATATGCGTTCTGCTGTGATCTTTTGGAACTATTTTCGCTGCTGAAATAGAAAAAAAACCACTCAATATTGCATCAAAATGTAAGTGACTTAATGTTAATAATTGTTTATGGAACTGTCATATGAGATCATTGTCCTTTTCAGTCGTGATGTTATTCAGGAAAACAGCACTCTTGGTAATGGGACATTGCAACTGTATCATGTTATAAATATAAATAAACTCCACATTTCTACATATTTTTAGGGCAGTGTGTTAACTGAGTTTCTCTGTGTGAGCGATGCACATTTGTTTCGATTTCTCCTTGAGAGGCTGCGCGAGCGTCAACAGTGCAACGTTAGTTCCCTTACGAGAGTACTCTCGTATTGCGTTTTGCTAAAACGCTATGGGGGAATTCCTTTCCTCGAGATATTGAAGCAAATTTTTATCCAAAAATACCTTCTATACGCAGTGCAGCTGCACAACTCTCAGCAGGAAGCAGCTGCGTGCTGATTGGCTGTGCCGCTGCAACTGCAGCAACCTATAGCGAGACCGTGGGGCGGGACGGACCAATCAGGTCCTTCCAAACTCCCGCCACAAGGGGCAACATAATTTGCATAGCCTAGGGTATATAAGACCCACTCTCGCAAGGTTAGTCAGATTAATTCTTCTTCAGCGACTTGCAATCGTTGAGCTCCGGATCGAAGCCTGCCGTCGACACGCACCCAGCGGAACACGCAGCCTGAGGACGTCGGATTCTCCGCCTTCAGCCTGCCTTCCAGCTGCGCCATCCGGCACCATATCCTTTATACCTTCTGTTTTCTAAAACATTCAAAAAGAGCCGAGACGTTGATGCAAATGTCTCGTTCCTGCGCCTCGTGCAGAGGTTTCATCGCGGACGAGGATCGGCACATCATCTGCGTGTCATGTCTCGGACGAGACCACACGCAGGCTGCACTCAACCAGGGCGGCTGCCCTGAGTGCGACGAGCTGGCGCTGCAGACCCTTCGGGCTCGGCTCGCCAGCTTCGACTCGGATCCCGTCCCGTGCTCCCAGCCTCTAGAGCCACGGAAGAAAAAACGTCGCGACCAGAGGCCACCGGAGCGCACTGACGAGCACACGCCGGGCATGTCCCCGCGTGCCTTGCCATCGCCCGTGTTGTTCGCCGACGAGCAGCACAGCTCCCCTCGCATGGCGGCTGCTGCTGTTTCGTTCGGCGGACCGGAGGAGGAAGAGGATGACAGCCTTTCCCTTGCTGCATCCGGGAGCGGGTGGTCGGACGCCGCCTCGGAGCACACCACTTCGACGCGGACGGCTAGCGGCGTCATAACCTCAGTCGACGCTGAGCTTATGCGCTTGCTCACCAAGGCCGTGGACGACCTCGGCATTGACTGGTCTCAGCCCGAGGAGCCCACGAGAAGCCGTCTGGATGAGTGGTATTTCGAGAACCGCCGTCAACCTACCGCTTAAAGACCCGCTCCCTTCTTCCCAGAAGTCCACGAGGAGCTAACAAAATCGTGGAAGGCGCCATTTTCATCTCGCGCCAGATCCTCTTTTTCTCCAGCGCTCTCGGTAGTCGATGGCGCTCAGAAAAAAGGATATCAAGCCCTTCCTCCCCTCGAGGAGGCTGTCGCTGCACACCTTTGCCCGCCCTCCGCCAGAGGATGGCAGTCAAAGACCGTGCACCCTTCCAAGGCCTGCCGCACTACGTCCAGCCTCGCCGGTCGAGCATTCGCCTCCGCCGGCCAGGCGGCGTCAGCGCTACATTCCATGGCGGTTCTTCAAGTCTTCCAGGCCAAACTCCTCCGTTCCCTGGACAAGTCTGTTCCTGATAACGAGGCTCTGAAGGATCTGCGCGGCGCCACTGACTTGGCCCTGCGCGCCACCAAGGCCAATGCTCAGGCGATCGGCAGATGCATGGCCAGCCTGACGGTGTTGGAGCGCCATTTATGGCTTAACTTAACGGAGATGAAGGACGCGGACAAGACCGCTTTCCTGGACGCGCCCATTTCGCCTTCAGGATTGTTTGGTTCCGCCGTGGTTGGGTTCACAGAGCGCTTCACTGAGGCACAGAAAACTTCGCAGGCAATGCGACATTTCCTGCCCAAGCGTTCCAGCTCCTCCGCTAGCCGTCAAGCTAAGGCTGGACCAGCCCAGCCCGCCAAGGCGCCGCCTTCAGCTCGCCAGCCTCACGCGGCTTCCAAGCCCGGTCAGCGTTCCCGCTCTACGAGCCGCAGCAGACCGCCGGAGCGTCGAGGTCCACGACCCAGCAATGTGTCGAAACCTGAGCCTCCGAAGCCGTCCTAGCCAGAGGTATGAAGAGAAGGCGGATAGTGCCCGCTTCGGCCGGTGCACCGCCTCGCTCTCTTCCAAAACGTTCCCCAGCTCCCTTCAAGGCGGCTGGGAACGCCACATTCACAGCCAACGAGCCCGCAAGCAAGCGCGCTCGCCTGTACACAAACGTCGTTTTCACGGCGACCCATATGAGTCACAAAAAGAGCTTTTTCTCTGTAGGCAGTGTGCCAGCATTAAAGCATGTACCCCTACACTCAAGCACTCCCCCATGTTCCCCAGCCCCCTGCACTCAGGTGGCTGGAAACATTATTCTCACAGTCAACGAGCCCGCACTCAAGCGCGCTCGCCTGTACACAAGCACCAATCCTCTATGTCCCCCGGCCCCCTGCACTCAGGCGGCGGGAAACAATTCCCTCATAAGCGCCAGCTTAGCGCAAGGTTATCGGGCCACCGAGTCCCTGTTACTCAGCGACTCGCCCCACAGATTAATTCAGCCCCTGGCTTCGAAGGCCGAGGCCTGGCGGGCCATTCCCGGCATTTCGAAATGGGTGTTGAACATAATAGAACGAGGTTACTCGCTACAGTTTGCTCGCAGACCACCGCGCTTTCGCGCCGTGGAAGAGACAACGGTGAGAAGCGACAAAAGTCACGTGCTTCGAACCGAGATATCAAAACTGTTAATAAAGGGAGCGGTAGAAGCCGTACACCCCTCACAGAGCGAGTCAGGCTTTTACAGCCGTTACTTCCTTGTACCAAAAAAGGACGGTGGTCTAAGACCCATCCTAGATCTCAGACATCTGAACAAAGCCCTTATGAAGCGCCCGTTCAGAATGTTGAGAATGAAACAAATCCTCGCGCACATTCGCCCGGGAGATTGGTTTTTCACTGTGGATCTAGAGGATGCCTATTTTCACATACAAATAGCCCCCCATCACAGGCCATTCTTGAGATTCGCCTTCTAGGGGAAAGCATACCAATACAAGGTGCTACCTTTTGGTCTATCTCTAGCCCCTCGCACGTTTACAAAGTGCATGGAAGCGGCGCTAACCCCGCTGAGGCTTCGGGGAATGAGAATTCTCAACTATCTCGACGACTGGCTCATAATAGCTCAGTCAGAGATACAGTTATTAAACCACAGATCTTGGCTTCTCAACCATTTACAATGCTTGGGACTCAGAATCAATGTGGCAAAGAGTTTATTGTCTCCCACACAGAAAGTTTCGTTTCTGGGAACAGTATTGGACTCAATGCAGATGAGCTCTCTGTTCGGAACCGAGCGGTTTCCCTCAGGTCCGGTGCACACATTCCTCTCAAACACTTTCAGAGGATGTTGGGTTTCATGGCCTCGGCGGCGCCAGTTCTCAGACTGGGTCTGTTGCGCATGCGCCCCCTACAGCACTGGCTGAATCGCCGCGTTCCAGCTCACGCATGGCTTTCGGGCCGATTGCAAATCAAGGTAGACCACAGCTGTGTGTTAGCTCTGGCTCCTTGGAAAAATCCCGTCTGGTACAAGACGGGCGTGAGTTTGGGCACTGTTACGAAGTGGAAAGTTATCTCGACAGATGCATCCAACCTAGGTTGGGGAGCCCTTCACGAGGGCAGGCCGATCTCCGGTCTCTGGTCAGACTCGGAGAAGAGCCTTCATATAAACTGTCTAGAGATGAAAGCGGTCACGATATCGCTAAGAGCTTTCCTTCCGTACATAAAATACCACCATGTCCTGATCCGAACGGACAGCAGGTCGGTGGTAGCCTATATAAATCGCCAAGGCGGTCTGAGATCTATCGATCTGCACTCAATGGCGGAAGAAGCCCTAATATGGGCAGAGCACAATCTGAGCTCGCTGAGAGCGACTCACGTGCCAGGCATTCTGAATTTGGGTCCGGACATGCTGTCCAGGGGCAAAGTGTCCCCGGCAGAGTGGTCTCTTCACCCAAATATAATTCAGATAATTTGGGGCAAGTTTGGAGAGGCAAAAGTGGATCTTTTCGCCTCAAAAGACAATGCTCAATGCCGAATATATTTCTCCAAGCACGAGGATGCGTTGGCCCACGAATGGCCCAACCTTCCTCTTTATGCGTTTCCCCCAATCTCAATGTTACCTCAGGTCATAGAGAGGATCAGGGAGAGCAAATGCGCTGTGCTTTTAATAGCCCCGCTTTGGAGAAATCAACCTTGGTTCTCACTGCTGAGTCAGATGTCAGATGCAGCTCCGTGGCCGATCCCGCTGAGGAGAGATCTCCTCATGCAGGCGGAACGGCAGATCTGGCATCCCCGTCCCGATCTATGGGCGCTTCATGTTTGGCCCATCAACGGGTACATGAGAACCTTTCTGAAAGCATAATGAACACTATTACTGAAGCTAGAGCCCCCACAACTAGGCGGCTCTATTCAGGCAAATGGTCAGTCTTTTCAGACTGGTGTAAAGCGCGAAGTCTGACCCCACATGATTGTGCAGTGTCAGAGGTGCTTACATTTTTACAAGAGCTTCTGGACGCGGGACGTTCCCCCTCCACGCTCAAAGTTTATGTGGCTGCTATAGCAGCGTATCACATTAAAGTGAACGGACTGTCACTAGGAAAGAGCGATCTCATTGTTCGCTTCCTTAAAGGGGCTAGAAGGCTTCACCCACCTCGCCCCCCTTCAGTCCCTATATGGGACCTGTCCACGGTCCTGGATGCCATGAAGAGCTCTGCATTTGAGCCTCTGCATTCTGTGAGCTTAAAGCTCCTGTCACTAAAGACCGCTTTTCTGCTAGCGATTGCATCAGTTAAGCGAGTGGGTGATCTGCACGCGCTCTCTGTGAGCGCCTCGTGTCTGGAATTTGGGCCAAACGACTCCAAAGTCGTCCTCAAACCAAGACATGGATATGTACCTAAAGTGCTTTCAACTCCGTTCAGAGCACAGGTTATTTCACTTTCGGCACTTTCATCACAGTCAGATGAAATAGATGCTAATTTGCTCTGTCCTGTCAGAGCGCTGAGAATATACATAGAGCGTTCCGCTGCTTACAGGCAAACTGAACAGCTCTTTGTATGCTTTGGCGGACGCACCCGAGGGTGTGCGGTTACAAAGCAGACCCTGTCACGGTGGATAGTGGATGCTATCTCACTGGCCTATGAGTCTAAAGATCTCGGCTGCCCTTTAGGCATTAAAGCCCATTCTACTAGAGGCATGGCCTCTTCGTGGGCTTGGTCTACTGGCATTTCTCTGAATGATATCTGTGCGGCGGCAGGCTGGGCCTCCCCGTCCACTTTTATCAGATTCTATAATTTAGATGTTCCGGCTTTACAAGCTGGGCTTCTTGCTGTATGAACAGATTAACCCCTTAAGGCTCGATAAGTCCGGCCTGGGTTGAATATTGTATAAGTCATAAGCATATTCCTTATACGGCCCGAAGTGTCTGGCCACTCATTATTCCTGACCCGATTATGTCTGGTCTATACTTTATTGCACGAATATCGTGTTCATTCTCATGAGGACCCGACTCAGGTCTGGCCCATTCTGAATTATTGATATCATACTACGGGCCCACCTAGGTTGGCCTGGGTTTGGTGTCGTCGGCTTTAGAGCCGTTAAGCAAGCACGGCGTTTTGCATTGGTCCCCCATAGCGTTTTAGCAAAACGCAATACGAGAGTACTCTCGTAAGGGAACGTTTCGGTTACTAACGTAACCTCGGTTCCCTAAGATGAGGGAACGAGTATTGCGTTTTGCTTGCCGTGCTTGCTCACTTGCTCAGGAGTCGCTTCAGTCGATTAACCTGACTAACCTTGCGAGAGTGGGTCTTATATACCCTAGGCTATGCAAATTATGTTGCCCCTTGTGGCGGGAGTTTGGAAGGACCTGATTGGTCCGTCCCGCCCCACGGTCTCGCTATAGGTTGCTGCAGTTGCAGCGGCACAGCCAATCAGCACGCAGCTGCTTCCTGCTGAGAGTTGTGCAGCTGCACTGCGTATAGAAGGTATTTTTGGATAAAAATTTGCTTCAATATCTCGAGGAAAGGAATTCCCCCATAGCGTTTTAGCAAAACGCAATACTCGTTCCCTCATCTTAGGGAACCGAGGTTACGTTAGTAACCGAAACGTTACCGTCAGTTATACATTATTATCATTCTCTGTCAATCGCCACTTACAGTAATGAATGCAGAATCATTCTTGCATTTGGGTGATTCCCTAGTTATTTTTGTTAATGGCGTTTTATCAGGCTACTTGTCCGTCGGGCAAGTAAAATTCTCTTTCACTTGCCCCTTCACAAAAATCCACAAAAAAAATGAAAACGCAAAACAACACAAAATGCCGTCTTCCACCTTATCAAGGAGCTGCGGGATTATCCAGACCGATTCAAAGTTGAATGTCAGTGGCTCCGTTTGATGCTTTGCTAGCGATACTGGAGCCACATATTAAAAAGAAGACCACCAATTTCCAGTCCTGAACAGAGACTGGCAGTATGTCTAGGATCCGCGCGCGCGAGCACACGCACACACGGTTTACAGGGAGTTGGTGTGCTATAATTATAGCTGTGTGATATTGTAGTATTTTTGATACAATAATATTTGTATAATTGTAGGTATCTGAGCACTGGCGATTCATTCACCAGCATTGCCAGCAGTTTTAGGTTGGGCATCCGCTGTAGATGGAAAAACGGATGCGAAAAACGCAGAAAATCGAACCTGTTCCGATTTTTTTTTTGACGGACGAAAGTTTCGGAGGCAGTGTGCAAGCGTAATTGACATAACGTGAGGTCGAATTCATTTTTTGACGTGCGAAAATTTCGCATGCGAATGTCGGACTCAGTGTGCAAAGGCCTTAAAGGTCCTGTTCTTCGTGATCCCATTGTTCAAACTTTAGTTAGTGTGTAATGTTGCTGCTAGAGCATAAATAATACCTGTAAAATGATAAAGCTCAAAGTTCAATGCCAAGCGAGATATTTTATTTAACAGAAGTTCCCTTTCAAAGCCTACAGCGAACGGCTGGTTAGGACTACATCCTGGTATTTCCTGCTTTAATTACGTCAGTAGAGCAGTAGAACAGACTAACCTCCGCCCACAAGAAAACGCGAAAAAAGGGGGCGTGGTCTTGTTGCTGTCCCACGTGGAGAAGAAGAGGACGTCGCGTGGAGAAAAGGAAGTGCTGCGTTTCAGTGTGTTTGTCGCCATGTCGTCGAGACGCTGTTATTTTCATCCCGGAGTCAAATCACCTTTGTTTGGCTTTCCCAGGGACGCTGTAGAGATTATTAAGCGCGTATATATCTCCCGTTAAGAGGCGTGACCTTTCCACGTGCGCTAAGCTGCTGTCGAATCACAACACAAGGACCGTGCTACGTTCGCTAAGCTGCTGTCAAATCGCAACACGGGAACCGCTGACACAATCAGAACTCGTTACGTGTTTCTGAAGGAGGGACTTCATAGAATAAAGGAAGTCTTCAGTCGTTTGTAGGACAGTGAAAACAGCGGTGTACAGATAAGTAAATTGTGTTAAAAATACAGTTTTTTTTTTACACGCGAAACATGAACACATGTTATATTGCACACTGTAAACACAATCAAAGCTTCAAAAAAACACGAAGAACGGGACCTTTAAAGCTACACTGTGTAACTTTTTTAGTCTATTCTTAGCTAAAAACACTTAGTTCTTTCAAAATATATGTGCTCATTAATGTATATTTACTTCTTTAAAGTAATAAAGTATTCTCGTAAGTTTATAATATGCCATTGAAAATACAACATGGCGACCACCGTTAGATCCCATTACCTTATGTATTTTCAATGGCATATTATAAACTTACGAGAATACTTTATTACTTTAAAGAAGTAAATATACATTAATGAGCACATATATTTTTGAAAGAACTAAGTGTTTTTAGCTAAGAATAGACTAAAAAAGTTACACAGTGTAGCTTTAATGTCACTAATGCTGATTATTCATTGATTCATTTGAATTGAAATATTTAAAATACTTTCACAGCAAAAAATATGTATGCGATTAATTTAGATTAATTAATCACAGAGTATGTAATTAATTAGATTACATTTTTCATCGATGGACAGCCTATATATATATATAAAGAGTTTCGTTGCAAAACGAGATGTATCCATTTTGAGAAATGTTGGTTATTTGACATTATTATTTAAGACATCAACAGTCAAGTTCATTCACATTTTTTTGTACATTAAACTATTACTTGAGCTCAGTGAAGGCCAGGGACACAATATTCTTCAAATCCAGGATATTTTTTATTTAATTTTATGTCCATAAATAGTTCATAAGTCAAAAACCATGCCAAAATGCAACATATTTATCTTAACATTGTCAAACATCTTAAATTGGTTAAAAAAACAATACAACATAAATATATGGAATAGTATATACAAAGATTGATTAATAATAATAAGATTCCGTTAGTTTTGGCCAGAACATGCGCAACATTTTTTTTTTTTTTGCAAAACGCTATATATCCACCGGCTATATTCTACTACTGTAATACCATTAAGAAAAGTTAGTGAATCAATGTTATCCTGGTCCACTTTTGTAGCGTTTTTATACATTATACAGTGAAGTTGAAGGCTACATCTTCATCTGACAGTTTGTCGGCATGACACAGACCAACATTACTCGCAGTCGCACGCTGTCCACAATTAATCTTTGGATGTTTTCCCTCCCCTGAATGCCTTGCCCGTTTGGTCTTCTCCCTTTGAGGATTTTCTTTAGATGCCTTCCTCTTTCTCCCAACAGCAGCTGGAATGACTGGCTCCAATCCGTCATCGAAATCCATAACGTTAGCTTGACTCTGAAGCTTTGATTCTCTGACTGACAGACAGCTGTTGATCAGTGACGTAGCCTACGTGACTGACAGCTCGCCAACAGTATAAACAATTAAATGGTAAACGTTTTTTAGTTAGCCTATTGAATCCTCTTTTTAAAAATATGTTTTTTGTTTTGATATTATCGTTAAATCACTGAGCAAACTCGGAGCACTTCACCGGCGGTGACTCTCTCCTCGCGTGACATCCTGAGCTCGCGCAGCATCCTGAACGTTCTATAGCCTAACCGTTATATCGCACTTTGTAAAGAAACTGGGCTGGCGGATATCGCGTTTTGTGAAAAAATACATTTTGTAGTAGGCTTAAAATGTACATTTTTAAATCTTATTAATGGCAGCAATTCACACATAGATTAAAGGTCCTGTTCTTCGTGATCCCATTTTTCAAACTTTAGTTAGTGTGTAATGTTGCTGTTAGAGCATTTATAATACCTGTAAAATTATAAAGCTCAAAGCTCAATGCCAAGCGAGATATTTTATTTAACAGAAGTTCCCTTTCAAAGCCTACAGCGAACGGCTGGTTAGGACTACATCCTGGTATTTCCTGCTTTAATTACGTCAGTAGAGCAGTATGTCGACTAACCTCCGCCCACAAGAACGCGCGAAAAAGGGGGCGTGGTCTTGTTGCTCCCGCGTGGAGAATAGGAAGTGTTGCGTTAGGTTGCGTTCGTATAGTTTGTTTGTTGCCATGTCGTCGAGGAGCTGTTATTTTCATCCCGGAGTCAAGTCACCTTTGTTTGGCTTTCCCAGGGACGCTGTACTTAGAGATCATTGAGCGCATGCATCCCCGTTATGGTGAGAGGCGTGACCTTTCCGGTAACGTGCGCTCTGCGTGCCCTAAGCTGCTGTCGAATCACAACACGGGAACCGCTGGCCCAATCAGAACTCGTTACGTATTTCTGAAGGAGGGACTTCATAGAACAGGGAAATGTTTCAAGCCGTTTTGAGGACCGTCAAAACAGCAGTATACAGATAAGTAAATTGTGTGAAAAATACTGTGTTTTTTTACACGCGAAACATGAACACATGTTATATTGCACACTGTAAACACAATCAAAGCTTCAAAAAAACACGAAAAACGGGACCTTTAAGGTACATCTTCTAAACAGTGATTTCCAATAATAAAATTCAAATGTCAAAAAATGGCGTTTATCGCGTTTTGCAACCGAACTCTTCATATATATATTTGGTGCTATTATGCACAGCTGAGTAAACGACACTTGGGTTTACCGTATGTGTCCCTTTTAAGGCGGTTTTTGCTGCTTGCAAACAGACTCTTTTGAGGAGACAGTGAATAATTTGCTGCCCTGATTGCTCTCGCTATGCGCGAATACACTGCAGGCTCGCTCTCGCTCGTATCTATGGTAAATCATCAACACCATCATCCCTTACATGCATGCAGGGTTTTTCCTGGGTCAAAAATGGTCTTCGGTTGTGGCTGACACACACACACACACACACACACACACACACACACACACACACACACACACACACACACACACACACACACACACACAGAGACACACACACACACACACAGTAAAAAGTACCCTACCCACGTGATCTGCAAGCGCAATACTGACAATACATTTAAAATAAATACAAAGAAAATGTTTATAATTTTTGCTTATCTTATTTTGATACCTTGATGTTTGTTTTTGTTCCTCATTTTTTACACCATTTAAAGCTAATTGTTTTGGTATATAATCATATCAATATTAAAAAGTAGTATTAAAAAAATGAACAAATAGCCTAATTTTCTGCCATATACAATTTCATAATTACCTTTTTCTTACTAACTTTGTTCTGGTTTCACCTCACTCCAGTCTAAACTAAATGATTTTAGGCTATTTATTTTACTACACATTGTTAACATAAATAAACTGAAAGACTGTGGATAATTAAAACAAATTCTTACTACCCACTCTTGCTAAATGGGGTAAGCACACTTGTGTTCTCATTTCAGAGGTGTTCTGAGTAAATTATTAAACTGATTCGTGAGTTCAGTGTTGGACAGATCTGTTCTAACCAGTCATAGACGAAACCAGTCGTTAAAATTATTCAGTTCATTAGGTTGCGAATCGGACATTAGCAGACGCGTTGTTTGCGAATGCCGTCTGTTAGAACATCACTAGAGATTTGTCAACACACAGAAAACACTTCATAACTGGATAGGATTTGTTTCCCATTTATTGAAAGTATGGTTTATGTCAGAGAACTGAAGAGTCAACGTTTTGAGCGCAATTCACACCCGGCATAATTCAAGGAAAAAAATGTCAGAATGCGCCACGTGCAACATGGATTCGGTCTTCCGACCTTTCGATTAACGTAATATGTGAAATATTAGAAAGCTAAGACTGCTTATTTTGAAGACAGAGTGCTCTCTGAGAGGGGAGGGCTCTCTGCTCCTTCTCTCTGTCACTCAGTTAACATACGCCCTATCACAAGCGCAGCAGCCATCTACATCACTCAAAAATCACAATAACTGATCAAATAAGGCTTTGGCGGGACAAATTCGTAAAATTTTAAATGTAGGAAAAACCCTGCATGTAGGTTATTGAACTAATGACATTGTAATCGGCTAAAACGCGCTGGTTACTTTTCTTTCTGAACAAGTGCGCACCCGAGTGTTGCTTTCACATTCACACGAATCGCGGAACAGTTCGAGTGCAATCAAACTCAGGTTGTGGGTTCGGTACCTCAGTGCGCACCAAGCTCTGTATGAAAGCTTTCACCACAGCAATTTTTCATGCGAACCATACCTCATTTCGAACTAAACTGGCAGTGTAAAAACGCCCAGAGACAACAGAAGAACACATGACGGAGTTGCGATTTTCAAATAATAATCGAATAATTCAGCGATCGTCAAATATTTTTGCTTGAAATGCCCATCCCTACCGAAGATTTCACTCTAAAAGTGTACGTGCATCTCCTCCCCGAAATCACTATATATGGAGCTTACAACGCCTAGTTTTACTATGCATAACCTCATCTACATATCATTTCCATGCATATTCCCATCCAAGTGACACCAAGTTTAACAATGTTTAAAAAAAGACATTAAAATATTACAGACTATAAATGCCATTTCTTACACATTACATTGCTGAAAATGATCCAGTATACTTTTTATGTTTGAGAATAAATATATCAACTTAGGGCTGTCACGATATTAGCTTTTTCACACCACGGTTATTGTGTAGGGCCCTATGATTTCCGCAATCACGGAATCGCGGAATTGGCATATTAACGCGGAATCTATTGTTAACGCGGAATTCCCCGTAATTTTACATATTTGGAATGAAATGCGGTTTTGAGTGGGAGAAGAACGAATGTCTGGGGAAAATGCAGACCGGGGGAAGCAAATCTGGGCAACACAACCCCTCGCGTCATTTCAGCTCCCCCTTCAAAACAATGAAAGTATGGCGAAGCGGCTCTCTACGGCTCTGCTTTTGTCTGCAAAAAAGTTAAGAAACTCAACGCTAAGCCCTCAGTTCCCTTGCGGGGAGTGCTTGCAGTATTTTGCCTTGTTTTTAATGCACTTTAATGTACTGTATGGAAAATAATGTCTTAAATGAACTTGAGAGAAAATGAGATGCGCGGGACAGCTCATCTGATCCGCATCATGTTCGGCAGAGGTAGATCTTAAAGTTTCAGGATCTTAAAGTGACAGTAGCACTGATAATGTCTGTCATTAATGTTCAAAGAACAACGGGAACACAGAAGATTGTAGCTTTAATGATGATTCATCTATATTTCACTTATTATTTATGCTGTTAAGAAAGGTGTTGATAACTTATTCAATTTCTGTGTAGACTATGTCTGACAGGGAAGGCCACAGGTAAATATAATTGAGAATGAGGAGATGTCGTCACGACACAGCGCCCCGCCCCCCTTCCGCCATTTTGGGGGTCTGCCCGCCAGGTAATGGATTCGGACACTGGAATATCTCGGAGACTGGAGAAGAGATATTCTGATGATTACTATGTACATAGTTTTCCAAACTCAACTGAACATGAAGTTTTAATCCACCCAAGCCGATCTGAGAAAGCAGCGGCTGGTAAAGGTACGCCATTATTTCACCACAGGGTGTCAGTCATGATCTAAACTAGTGAGCGCGATGCTGAAGTGTGAGACACCTGATCAATACGAACCTTTATTTATTTGTATTAAACATGTTGATCAATATTCTGTCATTTTTCATTGTCAGTCATGTTACTGTATGTTATAAACATGTTTATGCCCAAAACGCTTAATTAATTTTCAAGGTAGGCCTAGTTGACTGTCATTTTCCTCTACTGTGTGCATCACTGTTTAAGATTAATTCAATATTTAACATTGTTAACGTTACATTCATTTAAGGCACGTACCGAGCATTAATTCTACTTAAGAAGGCTGGAATAAAAGCACCAGCGCACACAAACGATCATTTCAATTTTTAGTCAAATTAATTAAAAAATATAAACTCAACAGGTATAAAATATGATCAGTAAGAGAAAAACACTGCTATGATGACGAGCACTGGACTGCTGCAGGATAGTGGGGAGATATAACTTATTTATTATTCAGAATGCACAGGAAATATATTTATAGAAACATTTCAGTGTAAGGTGGTAACGTTAAAGAGTTCGGAGTTCTGCCGTGGCAGCTTGTATGGGTCAACGTTTCTGATATCAGCTTCTCTAAATACCTCAGCTTGGCGCTGGTAGTAAGTTTCTCCCTGTAAGAGACCTCTTCTTCTCCATTTCTTCTAAGTTTTCTCGTAATTTCTCCGCTTAAACGCCGCGATGATAATTCCTCGAGCCGTCTTTCCTGCTCTGATCTCTGTATCGCTCTTACAATGTTACCCCTGGCAACCGATAGCGTGGGATCCCAGAATGGTGTAGGGCTCAGACTCCGCCCACGACCATGACGTATCTCCTCATTCTCAATATTTATTATAATGGGTTTATGTAAAGATTGTTTTAAGTTCAATTAAATTAAAAGTTGTTATTTTTTAAAGCCTAATGTTGAAATTGGTAGCTTTCAGTTATACTGTAATGTAACGTCATCAATGTTTCATAGAGACATTACTATCAATGATACTGGCCTTCATTCATAAAAAGATGCCATTACAACACATATTTAAAATATGCTGTCTTTAAGTTATTTCTAAATTAATTTGGAAAGTAACTGAAATTATTACAGTATCAAAATATTAAAAACTCCTATGTTTTTAATTGCAATTAATCATGATTAATTACAGAAAAAATGCGATTAATTTTTTTTTTTTAAATTATCAATTCACAGCACTAATATTTTGTTGTGACTTGAAGTACTTAGAGTGCAGTGTTATGTTGCATCATGCGGTATTTGTCCAGAAAAGTAAATGTTTGTTACCTCAATAAATTTAAGGTAATTCCTATTTTATGTTCTATTATATTAACATTAAAAACACACTCTTTTTACAACTAAAATAACAGTTAAGGGTAAAAAAACTGAATTCCCAAAACTTAAAACGGAAAAAACTGAATTTGGGAAAAAATAAAACGGATTTCATAGGGCCCTAATTGTGGCCAAAAAAATTCAAATTGGGGGGGGGGGTTAGCAAATTAATTTACTTTATTTCTTTTTTACCCAATGAACATAATTGGATACTGATAAACACAGGGTAATACTCTGTTACTGATACATCTTCTTTGAAGCTCCCTATGAAATAACGAGAGGAAATACTGTCAAGTTCAATAGTATGATGAATAAATATTAACATAAATGTTATTGGCCATGATTAGATTGCAACCAAGTGCTGAGGGGGGAACCACAAGAAAAACATGCAAACGGCCGCCAGTGAAACTGAAAGTAGCCTAAAGCCTTGTTTATACTTTCGCCTGGCTCCGCAGCGCGAGCCGGCGCTGACTGCGCGCGCTCCTCCCCAAACGGATGAGGCGTTTATACTTGACGCGGTCGCCGTTGTGCTATTCTTTGAAACGACAGAGGGCGACTCTGAGTAATTGTTACAAACCATCAGGAAAAAGCGTTGAGAAGAAGTGGGCTAATGTACTCGGGTGATGAGATTTATTTTAGTACACTTCACCAAAAACCACACTACAAAAGAATTGTGTAAACCTTGATATTACTTATTGATATTACTTGTGACATGAGAACAAAATATATGCACATGTATACAACTAACGATCTCTTAAATATTTCCTAATTTCACTAAACATTTTCATTTAGTTTTGTGATTTTTTTAAATTTTTTTAATTAAACATGGATCGTTATTTAAAAGGGCTTATTTCTGCTTTTGTAGACTCATTTTGTAAATGTAAGCACCTAATTTTTATGTGCAAACTGAGTGCCGGTGTGATGAGACGTCATGCTCGGCTAGATTCGCTTAGAACTCGTTCAACTTCGGATGCGGAGTGACGCGCGCTGTTACAAAAAATGCGCTGCACACCGCCAGGCGAAATGGGGTCTTTCGCACCCAACGCGCGCGACCGCCCACTCCGCGTTGATGTAATTTTTGCCGCGCGCACCCTCGATCTCTTGCGGACGCATCGAGTATAAACAAGGCTTCAGTCTCAGATGCTCAAAAACACAATCATCTTCATTAAAACTAATGAGACTAAATGCTCTTACCAGTGCTTAGGTCGCTCTTTCTCCTATCGCGGCCTTTGATCTTGAAATGAGTTGATGAAAAAAATGCAGCTCGAATCTTTTGCTTTCGTTGACATGAACTGAATTTGCATGGCATTTATGCCTGGCTCACACTACAGGAGTTTTAGGCCGATTTATGGCCGATTTTCCCCTCCCGAGATTCTGAGAAAAAATCTTGTCCACGACCTCGATCGGTTCCGATGTTCGGCGCAGATTATCTGGTAATGTGAGACGTTCACAGATAAAATCTTGCCCCTCCCGATCTGCTCTCACACAAATCGGGCTCGCCCCGATCATATCAAACATGTTTGATATTTATCGGGATGAGCAAGATTGTAAACGTCAGTACTGTCACAATAGCCAATAGGAAACAAGTCTACGACTATGTATGTGCGCGCGCGCTGTGTGTGTCTATGTGCGCGCGCGCGCTGTGTGTGAGAGAGAGAAAGCTGCAAACCATTGTTTCTTATAAGTAGACACATTTCATAATACATAGCCTACTATACTAGCACCAATTGTATTTTCATATTACAGCACAAATCTACACTGTAAAAGGTGACACTGTCGCTTTTGAACTAGGCAGGCAATATTATAACGGTAAACATTCTAGCACACTATAGCCCTATTCGCACGGGTTTAGTAGGCTATTATCTGGGGACATCTGGTGATTTGTATTAATTGCAGAGAATGTCTGTGATCTTAATCCCGTCCGAATCGGCCATGTCTGTAATATGTAAAGTAAATATTCCCCCGCAAATGACCTACCATATTTCGCCAAACACCGAGGCCCTGTGATAATATTAGTCCCGTGCGAATCGGCATCTCTGTGATTTGGCCGGGTTTAGGCGGATCGTATATCATTTTTGCAAGGTTTTTGTTTCCTGTGTGCATTTTTATCTTTATCTTTCACGAAGAATGGCGCTAGCTAGGCTGCATAAAATGCGCACCGTTATGAATTCCCGTGCGGCCGCGCGGATTATACTTTCACTTTAGAATGAGCATCAATTTGGGAGTAATTACCAATTAAATTAATTGGTGGTAATGGTAATGGTAAATTTAAAAAAAAATGGTAATTTAATTTAAATTGCTTGAATGGTGTGTTTAATATTCTTAATGAAAAACACAAAAACAGAAAATGACAATGACAAACTCGCTTAAATGGGCGCTTTTACATTTAGGTTTGAAACTTAATCTTCCGCCGTATATATTATATTGCTCAGTTCAGTTTTTAATTGTAGCGTCTGTTCTCTAACTTAACTAAATTATTATTTTTATTACTATAAAACAATCAAAATGATATTGATACGACTGTTTATAATTTCATACAGCTATATCTATAACGAAAAAAACATTAAGTCTTGACATCATATCTGGGAGATAAGTTAGTAAATTCGAGTAAAATCACAGGCTTTGCTTATCCCGTGCGAATGCGCCACGCAAAATTCAGATGTGGGGAGTAATTTCTAAATCACACGAGGTCCCCAGATAATACTAATCCCGTGCGAATACTAGAGCTTATGATATAGACTATAGTAATATAAGGTAAATTTTACCTCCATTTCTCGCTGAAGAACTGACAGATCCATGTTGATCCCGTCTCCCCAACCATTTTCTCATCCACACTCGTTTATTCTTACGCTTTTGTTTATTTTTTCACAACAAGCGATCATTATTGATAGAGCAAGTTTTCGGTTTACAGTATCCATTTTCCCCGATTCCGATCTGCTGCGTAGATCACGTGACGCGCTTCCGCTGGCACGATAATCTTAATAACATTTTGTAGTGTGTGATGCTCACGAATTTCAAATCTTGTAGTGTGAGCATGTTTAAGATTTGAGGGAAGAAAATCTGCAAAGATTCTCCTGAAGTGTGTGCTGCAACCAGATTTTACAATCGGATAGGATTTTAAAACTCCTGTAGTGTGAGCCAGGCATTAGCGCTGTTTTTTTTTTTCTATAACCTGCATTTTTTTTTTTTTTTGTATTATTTATTTTCTTAGTAGACTGTATAACCCGTTTCGTTTGCAAGCGCCGATGCGAGCTGCTAGCAGCATCAGCCTGCCTCAGCTTGTCAAAACTCACTGTCGGCTGCTTGGTCGTTACTTTAAAACACAACTTTAATTTAACAAACACAAATTGCTCCAAATTTTTTTTCCTAAATGAACTTAATAAAGAAACAAAACTACTTTGACATTACAAACAAAGCTAAACAATTTTTATGGCTGCAAAATTGTCTAATAGGAAGGGAGGAAAAAAAACAGTTTCGTCGGACTCGGGACACTGGAGTATTTACATTTCATGTTATCGTAATTATTTACGTAAGAGTCCTATTCATTTTAAATATTGTGGTTATCGCCAATACCGGTATATTGTCACACACTAAACACACTAAACACAATGTTGATATTTCGTGCTTGAATATCACAGTTATCGCCAATACCGATATATTGCGACACCCCTAATATCAACAAATCCATAAAACAAAATTGTATAAAATACTTCTTTGATAAAGTTTTAGAATAAAGTTGATTCATTAATTTCCACGGGCCAAAAAGTATTTTAATTAAAAAATATTTAGTTCATTTTAAGCAATTCAAATCAAATTCATACAGTTTTGCTGGTAATGTGAACATATATTTTAGGCTGGATAGGCTATTTTTAACAGAAACAGATAGGCCTACTTATTTATTGCAGTGTAAATGCAATTTTCTGACTCGGCGCATCACTGACAAAGTATTTTAAAAAGGAAACATGCAAATCTTACCGTTTTCTTCAAGTTGTATCTTTCAAATACAGTAGTATTTGTTCATAATTTAGTGAAGATGCCTTTACACGAAATCAACACCTCCGTGCAGTTGCGGTTGTACAGTAAGCTATTATCATTGGACCTATTCAAACCCGACAATGGACCATTCGACCACTGAATCCTGCAGTGTCTGTAATATCGAAGTAAGTGTGCATCATTGATCATCGTTCTCGCTAAATTGTTTGTGATTACATGAGATCTGCAGTTTATTTTAAAGAGGAATTAATGGAATCAGCCTATATTTAATCCTTGCTGTCATTAAAACAGTGCGTCACAGGAAAAGTGATCAAAAGTAGCTAATCCACATGTCTATCTAAATTCCTATAATTTTTGTTTAAGTTCTGCGTAATGACTTTGTCATTTCAGTGCATAATGCCATTAATGAAACTGTACCATTAATGTAAATGTGTATATCAAAATGAAAATGGAAAAATGAAAAACTTCATTACTTTTCTCGCTCTAGTAAAAGAGCTTCTATGCAAATGTTAAGTTAAATGTATGAATTGGTGTACTCATACATTTTAATTGTTCTTAACTTGAAATGTTTAAGTACAAAATAAAAACCTGGCAGTTCTGCTTAAACTTTGAATTTCTTAACTTAAATATTGAAGGAAGCAACTGATTGTCTCACATTTTGATTTTTGCCAACTTATTCGGATTTACAGAGTACTTATTATAAAATTAAATTTGATTCCTCTTATCTATTCCTTTGTCTGCATTAATACTGTATTGTTCACAAATACAAGACAAAATGGAAATGCATATACATTCTTGGAAATGCACATTTCATGAAACTCAACATTGAAACGGTTCAGTTTACTTAAATATATCAGTTTTGTGAACTTGAAAGAAAAAGAAAGTGTTAAATATTCATAATTCATTTGACTGAACTAATTTGTTTAATTAAAGTTTTCCCTACTCAAAATGAATTATTTTGAGTGTTACAGGGTTTACAGTGTATCCGAATCTTGACCTCAAGTACTTGATTCCAGAATTGGAATTGATTTTTGATTCCCAACCCTAGTCTTCAGCCAGCAAAGTTTAAAACCTGTCAGGTTAGCACGCTTTCCATAATGTTTACACGTTAGGTTAGTGGGCGGATGGAAAACGGCCTATTGTGGCAGTTCGATTACATTTGACCTCTTGAGCGTTTGCACTACGAAAGCAATTCGGTCGAATTTGTTTTTGACTACTTCTGGAAGTGGTTGAAAGTGGACAAGCTCAATGTTTAAACCCCCCTGTATTTAACATCATCCACTTGTGATAGATTGACCAAAACGCATCTTAAAACCAGGTGTAAACGGTTCCTAAGAAAAGGAGTAAAAAATAAATGCCAATCTTGATGCACTATTGGGACACACAAAATCTTTATGATTGAAAAAAGGAACTTTTTTCTGTCTTCTTTACACGGGCTGTGTCCGAAAACGTCCAGCGTTCCATTCGCTGACAGTTGAGCTAAAAATATAAAGTTGCCAACTAAAAGTTGCGGTTGCTGGTCAGTTTGTTTGTAAATTAAAGGGTTAGTTCACCCAAAAATGAAAATTCTGTCATTAATTACTCACCCTCACGTCGTTCGAGACCCGTAAGACCTCCGTTCATATTCGGAACACAAATGAAGATATTTTTGTTGAAAGCTGATGGCTGAGAAAGGCTTCATATAGGCTTCTATTGGCATTCAGTACACTTATACTCCCAAGACGGATAAAAGGCACTCAGAACATCGTTACAAAGTCCATCTCACCACAGTGTCTCTACAATAATCTTACAATGCGACGACAATAGTTTTTGTGCGCAAAAAAAATCAAAATAACACCTTTTTCCAACTTGTTACTGCCTTCCGTGTGTGCCTCCACGACGCATGCGCGAGAATATGACGCAGATCCGGCGTTCGGACAGATGACCCAGAAGTGATTTGTTTACAATCAGAGGAAGACACGCGTATCTCAGCTGTTGGATTCTACATTGATCGTGCTTTAGGTCTCGGCGTAGTGCTCAAAATGGGGTTAGATTGCGCATTTCATGGATTCTCGAACCCCGGCGCTACGTCATATTCTCGCGCATGCGTCGTGGAGGCACACACGGAAGGCAATAACAAGCTGGATAAAGGTGTTATTTTGATTTTGTTTTGCGCACAAAAACTATTGTCGTCGCATCGTAAGATTATTGTAGAGTCACTGTGGTGAGATGGACTTTGTAACGATGTTCTGAGTGCCTTTTATCCGTCTTGGGAGTGTAAGTGTACTGAATGCCAATGGAGGCCTATATGAAGCCTTTCTCAGCCATCAGCTTTCAACAAAAATATCTTCATTTGTGTTCCGAATATGAACGGAGGTCTTACGGGTCTCGAACGACATAAGGGTGAGTAATTAATGACAGAATTTTCATTTTTGGGTGAACTAACCCTTTAAGTTTTGACCAACATTTTCCACTTCTGATGTCATTTCAGTGAGAAATTACTATTGAAATTACTAATAACTAAATATTCGCTGAGTTGTTACCAAAGCTCGGTTTATTTTGCTGTAGATCATTAAACCGTTATGCTTCCTCAGAAGTCTGTCTGAAATCAGTTTTGTGAGCTACATTAGTGCTGCAAACGTCTACATAGTCATTGCCTGATAGGGCAGCAAGGCAACAAGTCACTGCCTACGTTTTCGGACGCAGCCCTGGTTTCCCCTCCAAAATAATGAAACTTAATTTTGTTTTTTTAATTAATTTAGGCCATCAGTCATTGTGTTGACATGCATAACCCGTTTGTCTTTCAGTCAACAAAGCAGAACATTTCCATGCTGTTTGTCCGAGGGGATGGAGTCGTGTTAGTGGCGCTGCCGCTGAGGGTTGGATAAAAAAAACTTCCTTGCATTGCATTCAACTTACCTACAGAATTATGCTTTGGACTCTAAATTCTTCAAGTGGGTGGACTTTTAAGTGGATGATGTTTTCGTTTGGAACCACGGAGTTGTGAATCTGTTTATTTTGTAAGTCGACTTTTCGTTTTACGTTCGGAAAGCCGTATTGGCTGTTCATTTACGCCATAAGTTTTTTGACTGTCATTAAAATTCTTGACGTTGGATCTTTTTTGAATGACTGCTTTTTCACTAATATAATAAAATTCTTGTTTTGTCATGCAGAAACCTTTCTACCAAACATCTGCTGTGTTGGCCGCACAATAAGCTCAACATTAACTCAAGAGCAGTTATAATCGGATATTTTTATGTATATATAGGCATAACATTATTACTTAATATTGTATTAGTCCCCCTTCTGCTGCCAAAACAGCCCTGACCCATCGAGGCATGGACTCGACTAGACCCCTGAAGATGTTCTGTGGTATCTGGCACCAAGATGTTAACAGTAGATCCTTTTAAGTCCTGCGAGGTGTTGCCTTCATGGATTGGACTTGTTTGTTCAGCACATCCCACAGATGCTCGATTGGATTGAGATCTGTGGAATTTGGAGGCCAAGTCAACACCTCAAACTCATTGTTGTGCTCCTCATACCATTCCTGAACCATTTTTGCTTTGTGGCAGGGCGCATTATCCTGCTGAAAGAGGCCACAGCTACCAGGGAATACTGTTTCCATGAAAGGGTGTACAATGTACATGGTCTGCAACAATGCTTAGGTAGGTGGTACATGTCAAAGTAAAATCCACATGGATGGCAGGACCCAAGATTTCCCAGCAGAACTTTGCCCAAAGCATAACACTGCCTCCGCAGGATTGTCTTCTTCCCATAGTGCATCCTGGTGCCATGTGTTCCCCAAGCCTGCCGCACTCGTGTTAAAAACTGAAGCCAAAACATCACGATCAACCCCCAGGTGGTTGGTCCCAGTATAGGTCATAACTAGGGATGCACCGATACCAGTTTACTCGGGTCTCGGTCCGATACTGTGCTCATGTACTCATACTTGTAAAACTACCCCGATACAACCGCACCCGATACCACTTTATGGCAACGCATCTTCGGATGTATAAAATACTGCTCGGTTTCTCGCAGAAACTGATCGTTTCGCTAGATAAGACCCTTATTCATCGTCTGGTATCGTTTAAAGCCCTTTGAAGCTGCACTGAAACTGTTATTTGGACCTTGAACCGTTTGGGTCCCACTGAAGTCCATTATATGGAGAAAAACCCTGGACTGTTTTCATCCAAAACCTTAATTTCTTTTCGACTGCAGAAAGAAAGACATGGATATCTTGGATGACATGGGGGTGAGTAAATTATCAGCAAAAGTTGATTTAAAGGTGAACTAATCCTTTAAAGGTCCCATGGCATGAAATTTTCATTTTATGAGGTTTTTCAACATTAATATGAGTTCCCCTAGCCTGAATATTGTCCCCAAGTGGATAGAAATGTTGATCAGTGTAAAACCAAGTTCTGGCTGTCTTTCTCTGCCTTTGTGAAAATGACAGGCCAGACTAGCCAATCCTGAAGTCTTCTGTTTTGACGTCAAAACAGGAACGGTTACCTCCCTTTCCTCCACCCAGAGAATTTGGCACGCCCATGCAAGCGCTCGAGAGATCATTGCTTGTGAACGAGTGAACGCTGGCAGTTTCTCAGTGTTTGGATGTACAAATGAAAGCAGAAGTCTTTTTTCAGTTCCTTCTGATCTGTGATCAGTGATTTCTTATGTGTAGCTAATTATTTATTATTCGTGCACACGCAGCGGCTTCTCTCTCTCCCGACAGAACGGTGTTTTCGTGTTTTCTATCTTGCGAGTTAGTGTTTTTGTACGTCCTCGTCGCGTCTATCTGTTCTACAATGTGCATACAGTCGTTTCTGCTCAACATCAGCAGAGTCACATCTTTAGAGATAAACCTCACACACGCCGAGGCTTGGGCTGCACTGGCCGGTCGGCCTTCAACATCACCGACCCCCAGTACTGCATCTGGCCCACAGCGGAGGCACCAAACGCGGCGCGAGATTAAGCAGAAGGGGGGTAAGCGTGAAAGTATCTGGGCTAGCCAGCTATCCCCACAATAAACTGGATTACATTCGATTACTGCTGTTGTGTCTTTGTTTGCGCTGTGTACTCACGCTCAGAAATGTGTCATTTGCATATTAAAATCCCTGACCCCCGCGACACTGTCACCTTTTTTACTCTGAGGAGTTTGTAGGTCTGGACAGTAAATGACGCCGCCTGCCGTTTTGCGTTTCACTTTTCTTCAGCGGAAGAGAATGAAGTTGCGTCGTCCAAATTTTTTTTTTATGGTCTATGGTGTTCCCCAAGTAAGCGACGCACAGGCACCCGGCCATCCATGTGATGTAAAAGAAAACGTGATTCATCAGACCAGTCCACCTTCTTCCATTGCTCCGTGGTCCAGTTCTGATGCTCACATGCCCATTGTTGCCGCTTTGGGCGGTGGACATGGGTCAGCATGGGCTCCCTGACTGGTCTGTGGCTATGCAGCCCCATACGCAACAAACTGTGATGCACTGTGTATTCTGACACCTTTCTATCAGAACCAGCATTAACTTCTTGAGCAATTTGAGCTAGAGTAGCTCGTCTGTTTGATCGGACCACATGGACCAGCCTTCGCTCCCCACGTGCATCAATGAGCCTTGGCCGCCCATGACCCTGTCGCCGGTTCAGCACTGTTACTTCCTTGGACCACTTTTGATAGATACTGACAACTGCAGAACGGGAACACCCCACAAGAGCTGCAGTTTTGTAGATGCTCTGACCCAGTCGTCTAGCCATCACAATTTGGCCCTTGTCAAACTCTCTCAAATCTTTACACTTGCCCATTTTTCCTGCTTCTAACACATCAACTTTGAGGACAACATGTTCACTTGCTGCCTAATATATCCCACCCACTAACAGGTGGTGTGATGAAGAGATAATCAGTGTTATTCTCTTCACTTGTCATAATTTCATGCATGATCGGTGTATTTATACAGTATCGGTCAAAAGTTTTAAAAAGTTAATTTGTTTTTGGTCTCTTCTGCTCATCAAGGCTGAATTTATCAAAAATACAGAAAAAACAATAATGTGAAATATTTTAACAATTTAAAATAATTTTCTATTTTAATATAGTTTATAATATCATTTTCTGTGATGCAAAGCTTTAATTTTTAGCATCATTACTCCAGTCTTCAGTGTTATTTGATCCTTCAGAAATCATTCTGATATGATGATTTATTATCATTGTTGGAAACCGTTGTGCTGTATAAAATATTATAAAAGAACAGCATTTATTTAAAATGGTAATCTTTTACACCACTACCGTTCAAAAGTTTGGGGTCAGTAATTTTTTTTTTGCTTTACTTTTATTCAGCAAGAATGTGTTAAATTGATAGTGTTATATAAATATTTTCTAACAATAATATCTTTACCATTTTGAATAAATTCTGTTCTTTTTAACTTTATTCATCAAGGAAAAAGTATCACAGGTTCAAAGAAATATGAAGCAGCACAACTGTTTCCAACATTGATAATAAATCATATTATGGCATGGTACTGAAATTCATGTGTTTGGTATTTAGCTTGCATGGTGCATTATCATGGTACTTTGATATGTAGATCAACCATGGTTGATATTTACTTGAAGGTGCATACATGATAATACTGTGATGCTTCTTCTTGGTACTTTGTTGGTTGTGGCATGTATAATTTGATTGTGTAAATAGTATAGTGTAGGCCAGTCTATCTGTAAACTTTAATAAAAAGTTTCACGATCTAGGGCGCCACCTGCTTCCCCATCCACCCATTTTGCAGGCTGCGCCCTTATGGTTCTACTCTAAACTAAAGTATACATGTATATTTTCAGTGCATTGTAGTCATCAAGGGCTCATTTCAGAAAGGAAGTTAAAGGGTTAGTTCACCAATAAATGAAAATAGCCCATAATTTACGCACCCGCAAGCCATCCTAGGTGTAAATGACATTTTTCTTTCAGACGAATAATCAAAGTTATATTAAAAAAAGTCCTGGCGCAGGGTAGGATCGTGTCCGATCCGACACTTTCCCAGACATAACCATTGGAGCCAGCAAGAACTATATCACCTTAAACAGGGGTACAATCTTAAAACGCATCTAAATTTCGATAGAATTGATACTTGCATGGTTTCTTGGTGTTGTGTTAAGCAAGATGCGTGCGTTAGCGTTTCTCAGAGTTTCCGTGCGCTGACGCGCTCTCTCCGTTTGGTTCTTCCGGAGCTTCGTTGGTCCGCGGGACTTTTAAAGGTGTTTGGGAAGGGAGCGTCTTGGAAGGGAAAGTTCATCTCGTCCCGCTAAGTTCCTCGGTCTGACTGTGTCGCGGAGCGTGTAGATCTTCAGAGGAAACAACAGCTTGGCTGGACCGCGCCGGCTCGCAGGTCGAAGCCTGCGAGCCGCGCTGATGAGATGGGAGGAAAAGGAAATTTGTCTCGTCGGGGTCCTTGCAAGTTGACTGAGCAACAATGTGTGGGTGTTTCTGTCCTTTAAAGTCCATTAACTACGCCCTTTTTCCCTGAGACGACCAATCGTTGGTGTGAATTTCAGGCGGGAGAGACTTTCTTTGTTCGGACTTTATTACTCAATGGAATGTTCTTGCTGGAAGCCAGAATTAGTAAAGTTTCACTCCAAAGACCTAACCATACTAGTGGTACATCTCATAATCATATACTTTGTACCATTGACTAAGACACAGAAAAAGTAACATTTAGACATCAGACATGCCTTGGTTACAGACATGAAGGCAGTGCATCTTCTATACAGAGCAATTTGGAGCGTTCAAGATAGTTCTTACATCACGCAAGCATAAGAAATATAGGGAGCATGCATACACTTAAGAAATCATCATATATGTAATTTCTGGGATAGTTTAATTAAAGGCTAAATAGAGGGGAGTGTGTGTGTGTGTGTGTGTGTGTGTGTGTGTGTGTGTTTTCGTGAAATATCAGGACACAAATGTGTATAATGACATGGGTATGACACAGGTATTACAAAAAGAGGGTGAAATATGAGGACGTTCCCAATGTCCTCACTTTTCAAAATGCTTATAAATCACACAGAATGAGGTTTTTTTCACAGAAAGTGAACTGCACAGTCTCCTGTGAGGGCTAGGTTTAGGGACAGGGGCAGTGTAAGGGGATAGAAAATACGGTTTGTACGGTATAAAAACCATTACGCCTATGGAATGTCCTCACATTTCACAAAAACAAACATGTGTGTGTGTGTGTGTGTTAGAGTCACACGACCCCCCGGCCGCTCCAGACTTAAGGGTGAGGGAACTGTCCTGGCTGATTGAAGCTCAGGACGGGCCATCACTATCTTCTGGTCAGGCTCTAGCTGGTCATTAAACAGTCGGGGGCGCAATTTTGACCCAGACCCGCTGGAGCCAGTGGGCCAGAAATTTAATTTATATGCAGAGCTGTTTGGAGGAAAGCATCTCTGATCACTTTGATCCTAGTTGAGAGACACTCCAGACGCTACAGTAGGCTCTATCTGCTCAAATGGAGAAAGGTCTCACAGTTTCTCTATTTCTTATATTGAATAGAGCATTGGGACCCTAGTGTTTCGCTGGTGGAAATAATGATTACCAGATGTGTTGTATACATTATCACGTGGCTCACGTTCCTATAACATGAGATATATATGATGTAATTATTTTCCATTGGATAAGTCTGTTCTCCACCTCTTTCTTTCTGTTATATCTATCTGGAAAATCTGTAATAAAATTGAAGATTTGCTTCCCTCAGATCTGAGAAGTCATTGTCTTTGAATCACCGATAAATGCTGAGAAGGGCACGAAAACGGGACAAATTAATTGGAATCTTCCATTAACTCAATCCTATCTCATCCAAGATGTTCATGTCTTTCTTTCTTCAGTGGAAAATAAGTTTTTTGAGGAAAACATTCGAGGATTTTTCTCCACATAATGGACTTCAATGGAAACAAACGGTTGAAGGTCCAAATCAATGCAGTTTCAAAGGAAGGGCTTCAGAGGCTCTGCAGGATCCCAGACGAGGAACAGGGTCTAGTCTAGACAAACCAGCTGACATTTTCAAAATAAAATGTAACATTTATATACTTTTCAACCTAAGTTGTTCATCTTCGCTGACCCTTGTAAAGGTCACACTAGACGTAGGCAGAAGTACTGCCCCGTGTTTACAAAGTGCTTGTGTGAAGACTAATACAAATATCCTTTAGCAAAAAAAAGGTAAAACAACGATGACGGACAATTTGAAGTTGGAGATGGAGGTGTTTTTTTGTAAAGGCCGTTTGTATTAGTCTTCGCACGTTCGCTTGGGGCGGTACTTCCACCTATGTCTAGTGTGACCTTTCCAACGTGATTACGCAATCAGTGCTGTCGCAGGGCAGTGCAAGATGAGCAATTTAGGTTAAAAAGTATATAAATGTAATTTTTTTTTTTAAAATGACAGATCTTTTCACTAGATCATACCCTATTCCTCGTCTGGGAGCCTCTGAAGCCCTTCCTCTGAAACTGCATTGATTTGGACCTTCAACTGTTGGTTCCCATTGAAGTCCATTATGTGCAGAAAAATCCTGGAATGTTTTCCTCAAAAAACTTCATTTCTTTTCCACTGAAGAAAGAAAGACATGAACATCTTGGATGAGATGGGGTGAGGAAATGATCAGGAAAGGTTCATTTTGAAGTGAAGTAATCCTTTAAGAATTATTTTTATTTTTAAAAAGAAGAGAAAAAAGAGAACAAAAATTATACTTGTATTCATCAAGGATGTTTTTCAATCGTCAAAATTGACAATGAAGACATTATGTAACAAAATATTTATATTTCTTAAATGTAATAAACAAAATTAATAAATACAAAATAAATGCTGTTCATTAAACTTGATCAAAGAATCCTGGAAAAAGTATCACAATTTCTACAGAAATGTAAAGCAGCACAACTGTTTTCAACATGGATAATAATCCATAAATGTTTCTTGAGCAGCAAATAATCATATTAGAATGATTTCTGAAGGATCATGTGACACTGAAGACTGGAGTAATGATGCTGAAAATTCAGCTTTGATCACAGGAATAAATTACACTTTACTATATATTCACATAGAAAAGTAATTTAAAATTTGTTGTAATTTTGACAATATTATTAATGTTTTTTTTTTATTATTGTATTTTGATTACATAAGTGCAGCCTTGGTGAGCATAAGAGACTTCTTTCAAAAGCATAAAAAAATGTAATGTTACCAAACTTTTGGCAGGTACTGTACCTAGCATTTAAATGATATACATTGCAAGAATATTCACCTACCTATATAATTGCCTGTTGAGCAGTGACCTGTGGAATACTCATCTTCAATATAAATGCTATTGTCTACTTATAATGTACTAAGTTAAACTTAAACCTCTATGCTTCTTCCAGATGGAGGAGTCAGATAAACCAGACATCACAGACTGTCCTGTTGCTCTTGTCATGGTCAACAGAGGCACGACTAGTCCAGTTCATTTCAATCCTGCAAGCACTGCTATTGTGGTGAAAGATGTTGTGATGAGTGATAGCCCCAGGTTTGCCGATGCATTGTTGTTTGGGTTGATCTATATATTGCATTTGGACTACCCCAGGAAACTCACTCTTACTTCTAGCTACATCCAGAAAGTACTGATGGGTCTTAATGATGGTAAACCACTGAAACCCTGTCTACTTAATCAAAAAAAAAGAGCTGTTACAAAATGTGTAGGCGACATTAAGTGTTGTATTTAGGCACATTCATATGTCTGTTAAAACATTTGCATGCGTTTGTGGTGCCCAGTAACATCACTCGAATGTTGTTAAAAGTATTAATATAAAAGTTTACATTGGGTAGGCTAGTTGATGTCTTGCCTTTCAAATCGACTTCAGTTTTTCATGTTTGCACTTTAAATGGTAAACATATTGATCTGAACTTTAATTTGAGATGTGCCTTGTATGTACTTATTATACTTATGATAATGTCACATGGTGTTTTGGTGTTGGTTCATGTTTCATGTGTTTAGTTCATCAAGTTTACTGTCATGTTTCTAGTTTGTCTTGTCCTTTCAGTTTCCTGGTTTTGTCATGTGTTTCATTGTCATGTGACTCCCATGCCCTCATGTTTGCCATGTGTCTTTGTCTGTTATGAATGTTGTAACCCGCTGTTGGTGAGTTTTTGTTATAGTTCATGCCAAGTCCTTGTTTTATGTTTTGTTGGAAATAAAACTGCACTTGGGTCCTTCAACTTGCCTCCAGTGGATCTACCCGTTACAGAATACTTGACCGTCAACAATGAACCCAGCAGTTTCTCTGCTACGTCTACGCCAAGACCAGCGTCCCATTGAGGACTATGTTGAGGAGTTTTGTGGACTCTCCAGCCAGGTGGAATTTAATGATGTTGCCCTCAAGGGGATTTTTCTTAATGGACTTAGTGAGGTTGTAAGCTATTTGATGCCCGAAAGCAACTCCCCGGGGACTCTGGCCCAGTATATTGACTTTGCACTTCTGCTGAGTGATTCCTCGTTCACTGTGGGTTTTGCAGAAGAGGAGCTCCACTGTCCCACAGTACTCACCACAACCCAGCCAGAGTCATATGCTCCAGCCCACGTCCATGCTCCAGCCCACGTCCATGCTCCAGCCCACGTCCATGCTCCGGCCCACGTCCATGCTCCGGCCCACGTCCATGCTCCGGCCCACGTCCATGCTCCGGCCCACGTCCATGCTCCGGCCCACGTCCATGCTCCGGCCCACGTCCATGCTCCGGCCCACGTCCAGGCTCCGGCCCACGTCCAGGCTCCGGCCCACGTCCAGGCTCCGGCCCACGTCCAGGCTCCGGCCCACGGCCCCGTCCAGGCTCCAGCCCACGGCCCCATCCAGGCTCCAGCCCACGGCCCCGCTGTCCCGCCCAAGAAAATTTTTTGGGGGGGCAGGGGGTACATGGAGGCCATGAAGGCCACGCCTCTGTGGGTCCCTGAACCGCCATTACCGCCATGGCCTGATGAACTGCAGTTACCGTCATGGCCTGATGAACTGCCGTTGCCGCCATGGCCTGGTGAACTGCCGTTGCCGCCATGGCCACCCACGCCTGAGGGTCCAGGTCCTCCCACGCCTGAGGGTCCTGGTCCGCCCACGCCACAGGGTCCGCCCACGCCACAGGGTCCTGGTCTGCCCACGCCACAGGGTCCGCCCACGCCACAGGGTCCAGGTCCGCCCACGCCACAGGGTCCGCCCACGCCACAGGGTCCGCCCACGCCACAGGGTCCGCCCACGCCACAGGGTCCAGGTCCGCTCACGCCACAGGGTCCGCCCACGCCACAGGGTCCGCCCACGCCACAGGGTCCAGGTCCGCTCACGCCACAGGGTCCAGGTCCGCTCACGCCACAGGGTCCAGGTCCGCCCACGCCACAGGGTCCAGGTCCGCCCACGCCACAGGGTCCAGGTCCGCCCACGCCACAGGGTCCAGGTCCGCCCACGCCACAGGGTCCAGGTCCGCCCACGCCACAGGGTCCAGGTCCGCCCACGCCACAGGGTCCTGGTCCGCCCACGCCACAGGGTCCGCCCATGCCACAGGGTCCAGGTCCGCCCACGCTCCCAGGCCCGTCCAGGTCATGTCTGGAGGCTTGTTCGACTTCACCCAGCGATGCGCAGACCGATCGGCGGCTGACTTGAAGCAGTGCATGCCGGTTAGAAATTTTGTCCGACTTGAGGCAGCGCCGACGCCACGTGACAGTGACGTATGTCAACAAAGTGCCGCGAGAGCAATTCGAGAGCAGCCGGCGATTACAGCCGTGCAGTTTCTCCAGAGCAGCTGCACAAGGCTGCACGGACTCTGATGACGACACAGCTGTTCCAGGATTGGCCAGACTCACTGCATGACAGCGATGACGTGTGTTTCGTGTTTATTCTAAAACCTTCAGCTCCACTAATGCGCACAAATCTGTTTTTTATAACAGTAAAACCTCATTTCATGTAGTCGCGATGTTATATTGTCATGTTTATCAAAATATAACTAATTAAAAACATAGACCCCACTTCATTGATAGTGTAGGCTTATATGTTGAACTTTATTCTTGTACAAACACACGCTGTATTAAGCAGTGCATAAAGTATTACATGACAATAATGTCTCTGAAACATCTGTGTATTGCCAAATATTGCATTTATTTCACTTCAGCTGATAAAGTGTGCAAACACAGCGCGAGCGTCACTGCGGGAAGCAGAAAGTGTCCGACTTCACGTCTCCGTTTGCAGCTCCTCCCCGCCTGCACGCGGCTACTCTCGCCGATCAGTTGCTTCCAGCCGCAGCCGATGTCGAACACACCTAATGTCCGGTGCCCCTGCACAGGCCTGGCCCACCATCCCTCCCCCAAGACCGCCCCCCAAGACTTTTTGTTAAGACTCTGTTAGGTTATTGATGTGTTGGTGTTGTTTGGGCGTCAGGGGCCGCCCATAGAGGGGGGGATCTGTCACATGGTGTTTTGGTGTTGGTTCATGTTTCATGTGTTTAGTTCATCAAGTTTACTGTCATGTTTCTAGTTTGTCTTGTCCTTTCAGTTTCCTGGTTTTGTCATGTGTTTCATTGTCATGTGACTCCCATGCCCTCATGTGATCTTGTGTCTTGTCCTGTCATTGGTTCATTGTCTCATCACTGTTCACAGGTGTCACTTGTCTTGTCATTAGTGTGTGTATTTAAGCCCTCATGTTTGCCATGTGTCTTTGTCTGTTATGAATGTTGTAACCCGCTGTTGGTGAGTTTTTGTTATAGTTCATGCCAAGTCCTTGTTTTATGTTTTGTTGGAAATAAAACTGCACTTGGGTCCTTCAACTTGCCTCCAGTGGATCTACCCGTTACAGATAATTTTATTTCCCTTTTTTTAGCCTTAAGTTTCATAGATTTGACGTCTTAAAATATATATATATATATATTATATATAATTAATTTTTTTCATTGTTGTCTGATGCATGTTTTTATATTTTTTGTATTGTTTTTTTTTTTTTTTTGTATTCTTCATTTTCAGTTTGATGCATTGCTGTAAGAGTTGCATTTCCTCAAATTCTTGTCTATTTTATGGCCTGATGTCTTAAAATGGCACTTTAAAATCTTTAGAAACTTGTTCTGTATATTTGTAGTGTTTTTACATGTTTAGAAACAGTCACATGGTTTTAAAAATAAGACAAAATAAAATTCAATTCTACAGCTAATGTTGCATTTGTGTTTTTTTTATATGCTAATCTTCAGCATGATCAATTCATTAGCCTTTGAGTCATAAGTGAATTTTGAGTCAGGTTTACTAATAAAATAATTATTTTTGCATCAAAACAATTATGTATGGATACATTAAAAACATTACACATGGCAAACAGTACAGTAGTTTTAATTACAGTGTACTTAAATATCAGATTAAATGCAATATAAACTTTTAAGTTTGGCTTAATTATAATTTATAAATATTGTTTACTTAAAATTGAGTTGGTTTAATTAAATGTTTTGAGGTAATCGGTGTCTACAAAAATTTTGTATTCTGAACTTATCGGGTTTTACAGTGTGTAGTAAGTTTTGGGCTGATTTTCCATTGTTCACACAGCTCCTGGAAAAGGGACGATACAAACTGGGAACCTCGATCCGATAGAATGTAAGTTGGAACTCCCCATCTTGTGTAGCCTGGTTAAAACCAGACCATTCTCAGCAGTAACTGAGTTATGGTCTGGCAAAGCTTCATAGACAAATCATTTCCAAAGGGGCGTCACCAACGGGCGTCGCTCAAATGCCTCTCGGCGCAATTGGATAGACCTAAAACCAATCAGAGCGATGAGGGAGTTGACGTATGCAGAGCGACGGAGAAACATCTGAGACTCTGGCCGTTTCTCAATATGTGTTCTTGTCTGTACTTGTGTTCTCAAATAGGAAATGTCCCCGGTTTCCATTTCAGAAATCTGGTCACCTTACCTAAACCACATATTAATGTTTAATATATTATTTTTAAAATGTAAACGAAAAGAGGCAGGGTGTTTTATACTTCGTTTTATTATAAATATATAAGATAATCAATGTAGGCCTAGCTACGCGTTGTTTTTTTTTTCTGACTTGCGTCCGTGACTTACCAAGTTTGACTCCGGAGAATGAACTCCCGAGGACGGGAGGACACTAATCCGCCTACTCTGCTAATGGACAAGCAGCCAGGGGCGTAGCCGTCTTTTCATAAGTGAGGGGGACAGAAATGTCAGGTATAATACCTGTTTTTTTCTGACCTCTGTCTAATTGACAGATTTAATTGATCTATTGCTTTTAATTCAGTAAGATATCAAATACACTGCTGAACAACAACCACTAATATGTATAATATTTTCCCCTATATTTTATGCCAATTTTATGATTGGTTTATGCACTACAAACACTTGTGCATTAAAGGGTTAGTTCACCCAAAAATGAAAATTCTGTCATGAATTACTCACCCTCATGTCGTTCGACACCCATACGACCTCCGTTCATCTTCGGAACACAAATTAAGATATTTTTGTTGAAATCTGATGGCTGAGAAAGGCTTCAGATAGGCCTCTATTGGCATGCAGTACATTTACACTCCCAAGACCCATAAAAGGCACTTAAAACGTTGTTACAAAGTCCATCTCACCACAGTGGCTCTACAATAATTTTACGATGCGACGACAATAGTTTTTGTGCGAAAAAAAAAATCAAAATAACGCCTTTATCCAACTTGTTCTTGTCTTCCGTGTGTGCCTCCACGACGCATGTGCGAGAATATTACGCAGATCCGGCGTTCGGACACATGACCCAGAAGCGATTTGTTTACAAGCAGAGGAAGACGGGCGTATCTAAGCTGTTGAATTCTACATTGATCGTGCTTTAGGTCTCGGCGTAGTGCTCAAAATGGGGCTAAAGTTTGCATTTCATGGATTCCCGAACGCCGGCGCTACGTCATTCTCACGCATGCGTCGTGGAGGCATACACGGAAAACAAGAAGAACTTGAATAAAGTCGTTATTTTGATTTTTTTTGCGCACAAAACCTATTGTCGTAGCTTCATGCAATTATTGTAGAGTCACTGTGGTGAGATGGACTTTGTAACGACGTTTTAAGTGCCTTTTATGGGTCTTGTGAGTGTAAATGTACTGAATGCCAATGGAGGCCTATCTGAAGCCTTTCTCAGCCATCAGCTTTCGACAAAAATATCTTCATTTGTGTTCCGAAGATGAACGGAGGTCTGAGGGGTGTCGAACGACATGAGGATGAGTAATTAATGACAGAATTTTCATTTTTTGGGTGAACTAACCCTTTAAGTACCCATGGATTTTATGTAATGTTAAAAAAATATCACTGAACAAGGCAGTGTAGTTAAAAAATTACAATTGTTCAATGTTTTTGAAAGAAGACTTCTGCTCACCAAGGCTGCATTTATTTAATGAAAAATGCAGTAAAAAATGTATAGTGAAATATTATGCCAATTTAAAGCAGCTGTTATCTATGTGAATGTATAAAGAAATTAAGTAATTTATTCCTGTGATCAAAGCTGAATTTTCAGCATCATTACTCCAGTCTTCAGTGTCACATGATCCTTCAGAAATCATTCTAATATGCTGATTTGCTGCTCAAGAAACATGTATGATTATTATCAATGAGGAAAACAGTTGCTTACTTAATTCACTGCTGAAAACACTGCTGCTTAATTTTTGTGGAAACCATGATAGTATTCAAACTTTTGTGGTAAGATTAAAAAAGAGAGAATTTCATACTTTTATTAATTAAACATGCATTAAATGATAAAGTGATATTTATAATGTAAATAAAGATTTATATTTAATAAGTGCTTTATTTAATGCAAATAAATGCAGTTAATTTAACTTTCTATTCATCAAAGAATCCTGAAAAATAAAATGCATCATGGTTTCCACAACATTTTTAAGCAGCACAACTGTTTTTAACATTTATAATAATCATAAATGTTTCTTGAGCAGCAAATCCTCATATTAGAATGATTTCTGAAGGATCATATGACACTGAAGACTGGTGTAATGATGCTGAAAATTCAGCTTTGATCACAGGAATAAATTACACGTTTACTAGCTCAGTTACATAGTAAACAGCTGTTTTATATAATAAATGCAGCCTTGGTGAGCAGAAGATACTAAACATTAAAAAGGATGTCAGTTAGCACTGCATTATTCATATACTTTATTGCCAATAAATACCTTGAGATGGCTTGAAAAACACACATGAACCATATAATGTCGAAATCATGTGTTTGTCGTCGCGTTTCATCAGTCATAATTCTCTTTATTTAGCTGCTGGTTCAGCGCTGTGAATGCCTTTGGAACGTGATTACTTCTACGAATCCGTTTTGGACTTTCTGTGAGAGGGCGCCCTCCGGCTTCGAGTATGAATTGGAGTGTTGCACGAGAGTGTTAGCACTCCATGGTGTTCAGAGCGCCTTGTTTTTGGATATGAATAAAATGACAGGTCATGTAGATCTAGATTTATTCACATTGGCTTCTACGTAAACAAACTTGCCCGTGTAACAGACGTAGGCCAGTAAGAGCGGTACGACTAGACGGCGGTTCGAATCCCCCACAGAGCGGGTCGACTTGGACCGGTGAGACTCGGTAAAGTGCGGGGGACGAATTTACGTTTTATTAAAGGTGCGGGGGACACGTCCCCCCCGTCCCCCGCGTAATCTACGCCCATGCAAGCAGCGTTCTTTAAAGTATCACTCAGTATATATGTAGTGCAGGCAATGCATATTATCGTCAATGCATGTTTATAACAAAACGAAATATATAAAACCCAGCCTCTTTTCGTTTACATTTAAAAACACACACACACACACATAATATAGGCTATGTTTATCACTGTAATAAATTAAATATGACACAAAACAGTCTCTTTTTGTTAAATGTCAGTTTATGTGTGATCATCAATAGCAATTATAAAAGTATAAGTAAAAGGTGTAAGAAGCTATACAATAAATAAAGCAATTCAGTCAAAGTCAGCGCTAGGAGACTGCAACGGTAAAGTTTAATATCTTAAAAATATAAAGTTATGAAACTTCACTTTGCCCTCAGACAAAACGATCTGTCTAGAAACAAATTATAGATTAATAAGAGCAAAGATCAGCCGTTAGATCTACACAAGACGAGACGGTTTAACCACTACAGAGACATCAGAGCCAGCGGCAGACGGCAGAAGGACTGGCCGAGGAAAGGCACCTCTCGGCGGGCTGAATGATCGATTGAGCGCCGCTAAACCACTGGAGCACACAACTCCGAAAACGGCAGATCAGATTTAAAAAAAGGCGCTCTCTTTATAAATAAACCACATATTTGAGCTTTAAACAACTACATTCACGCCTGAAAAGGACTTAAACTATATTTTGTAAAACATTAACACTACCAGAGGGCTCTCGCTAAGACCCATTCGTTTAGCCACCAAAGGGCCAAGCTGGTATCAGACTTTTGCCGAATCCAGTCGGTAAGACAGCGATAACATCTTTTTTAGATATGAAGGCTTCGAGTGTTGTTCTTTGCTCGGGTTTTAACGAAAAGGAAAAGTTTAAATGGCTTAAAACAGACGCGATAGCTGATTCGAACGAGTGATGCTCCACGGCGGGCGGCAAATCTGCTTCAATGTCGCTGCGCTGTCGTCATCGTCTAAAGCCCGCCCCAACGTATCTAATTGGTGCCGCGATTTCTAGGGTTTAGAAATGGGCTTGAATGGGGTCTTTGCCAGACTACTTGCAGAGCAAATCTAAATTTGCCGGAAGTTGTCTGGGTTTTCCCAGGCTAGCCCCGCATCACTTTACCGCTAAACTTGGTAAGAAATGGAAGGGGCCTTACCGGATCATCCGTCAGCTGGGGCCAGTAAACTATCAAGTTGTCTTGGAAAGCACTGGGGAAGATGGTAGAACTTGTAACCTGAAACCATGCTATCCTACAGCTAAGGAGGTGGAAAGACGAGAAAAACAAAAAATTCTGGAAATATTTCAGGACTCGTCAGATGAAGAGGAATTCTTAGGATTTCAGGAGTAGACCAACCAGGGGTTGACTTTCCAATGGGGGGGAGGATGTAGCAGTTCGCTGCTCAAAAGAAACAAAAATAACTAAGTCATACTGTTCAAATCGCTATCTTTCCAACTTCATAAAAGTTATAAAAATTCATGCAAACGAAAGTTTAAAGGCGGAAACGAAAAGAGGTGTGGTTTTGCTGATTTCGTTGGGAAAAGTGAAAGCAGAAAAGAGGAAGGAGGAAAACGGAAGTGAGAGCCTGGTGGGGAAGTTGTTGGAAGCAGAGCGTGGAAAAGTAAAGGAGGAAAGTGAGGCGTCAGTTTTTCAGCGTGTCGTGAAGGTATTCCCGGGATTACTTTTGAGGGGTTAAAGACCGATAATCTGCGGTGTGGAACAGCCGAGGCGGATGGTCGAACGGATTCAAAGTAAGGGCGCTGAGCGAGCTGTAACAGGGACGCCGTCATCGCTTCAAAGCTTCAGCCTAAAAAGAAATCGAGGAATAACGGGGTGAACCTGCAAGTATTAACTACTGCTTTCTACGAAACTTCCAAATTATCCGACCAACGAAACAGGATAAGGTAAAAGGATAAACTAATCTTCCCCGCGCCCTCACAGACCTGACATTAATTCCTGCCTTTTTTCTTTCTACTCCACACGGTCCCTTCAAACTATTATTACTATGGATTTGTAATCCAGTTTATTGTGGGGAAAGCTGGCTAGCCTAGCCGGATACCCTCACGCTTACCCCCCTTCTGCTTAATCTCGCGCTGCGTAAGGCGCCTCCGCTGTGGGCCAGATGCAGTACTGGGGGTCGGTGATGTTGAAGGCCGACCGGCCAGTGCAGCCCGAGCTTCGCCGTGTGTGAGGTTTATCTCTAAAGAGATGGGAGTCTGCTGATGTTGAGCAGAAACGACTGTATGCACATTTAAGAACAGATAGACGCGACGAGGACGTACAAAAACACTGACTCACAAGATAGTAAACACCGTTCTGTCGGGAGAGAGAGAAGCCGCTGAGTGTGCAAGAATAATAAATAATTAGCTACACATCAGAAATCACTGATCACAGATCAGAAGGAACTGAAAAAACACTGTTTTTATTTGTACATCCAAACACTGAGAACTGCCAGCGTTCACAAGCAATGATCTCTCGAGCGCTTGCATGGGCGTGCCAGATTCTCTGGGCGGAGGAAAGGGAGGTAACCGTTCCTGCTTGGACGTCAAACCAGGAGACTTCAGGATTGGCTAGTCTGGCCTGTCATTTTCTCAAAGGCAGAGAAAGACAGCCAGAACTCGGGTTTACACCGATCAACATTTCTATCCACTTGGGGACAATATTCAAGCTAGGGGAACTCATATTAATGTTGAAAAACCTCATAAAATGAAAATGTCATGCCATGGGACCTTTAATACATTCTATAATGAATAACTGTAACTAGCAAACAGAAAATAGAAAATCAGGAACAAAGGAAAAACTGGGAAAAAAAACACAATAGAAAATAAATTCTACGCTAGCACTGACAGAAACACTAGCTTTAGCACTGACTGACAAGCACACACTGAGTGAATACAACAAACCAGCAAAGACAAGAGGGAAAGGAGCTCAATATAAAGGGATTTGCACATGAGGATCAGGTGAGCACAATTAGTGAAACGAGGAATAGACTATAGGGCTGAATCCGAAATCGCCCTCTCAGGCCCTGTCCCAAATGGCACCCTAAACCCTCACGGTCCTCCTCTGAGTCCACACTTTCACAACATAATACCGCATATCGACCTCAAAGGGGGCGCTCGCGAGCACCCTTCTGAGACCTAAAATGACAAATGGGACACCCTATACGGTCTCGTGGACTTAACGGACACGCACACACAGCGGCCATTGTAAGTCCACAAGACCGAAAGTGCACATGAAGTGTGCCATTTGGGACAGGGCCTATACCCTCAAATAGAGCATTATTTGGAGCATTATCACTAAAATAGAGCATTATTTGAGTGGTTTGTAGTGGTGTCCGAAACCATAGTGGACGTTATTGAGTGCACATTCTTTCCCACATTACACCGCAATAACGAGTGTACAGCCGATGTACACTCAACGTCTGTGCACTCGTTTTCATTCACTCCTTCAAATGACTATATTACTGGGCTAATGTAGGGAATAGTGAATGAGGGTTTAGGGGGTGATTTCGGATTTAGCCAAGGACTAAACAAGGAGGTTTGGTAAAGGGAAAAGGGAAATATAGTACTCTAGGAAGAAAAGGAAGAAAAATGAATAGAGGAACGCTGATGATGGCTTCTCGTCTCTACATTTACTACGAAATCTTACAACGAACACATGAACACTTACGAACACTTACTCCGGTGTCCCCTTCCTGATGGCTGAGCGATTGCCTCATAGACAGTAAAAGATTGCCTACGAGCTTCTCCTCGGGTCTATACGGTACAGCGCGACAGAGTAGCATGGTTATGATGCAATCGTTAGCCTATTTTTTACAAAAACAGCTTCTACGGGGCGATAGTGGTAATGGAGCATTTTATATATTGTCGTGTTTGTTTAGAAATAAACAATGAACAAATTGAGTCTTTAAACGCCTCAGATGTAAAGATATTCACTGTCAAAGTGAGGCCAAAATGAATGGGAGTCAATGGGATTCTAACAGCAGGTGATGGCTTGGTTAGCAATGGCTGCCCCTATGAAAGGTAGGCTTTTTCGGGGGCTGGATTACCCCCTTGCACCAAACTAGCAAGCGATGACGTCATTACGCAGGTATTCCAAATGAAAATAATTAATTTACTAAATGCACAAAACATACTTTTCTTCTAATGAACACAAATAATGAATTAGATACTATTTTACGGTATTATAAAAATAACATTAAACGAATAATTTAGAAATAAAAGGCATTTTTTCTATCTTGATATTAGCCCTCTGGCTTGAATGCTCTGTTTCAAGGGGCTTGTCTGCTGTGAGACTTCAGTGAAAACGCCCACTGTTATGATTGGCTGACATTTTTGCATTTGAAATGAGTGTAGAATTTATGCCACGCCCACACCGGAGGGGGAAAACAATCCAACGCTCTCCATTGACTTTGCATTAGGAGGCTGCCTCCTTGTCATTTAAAAAAAAACAGATCAATGTCTAAAAGCTGCTATGTGACAAAGTGTACAGCAAACAAGCTAAAAAACACAGAAATAAGTTTTTATAAGCTGTCGACCCCCCCAAAAAAAACGAGCGTTTAAGGAGACAAAAGTAAATAAAAGCAATAAAACGTGAAGCTTCAGCAGGAAGAATGGGTAAATTTTGGGATCCTGACACTCAATATGCCTATGTGTGCATTTTGTCACTGTTAAAGGGATAGTTCACCCAAAAATGAAAATTAGCCCATAATTTACTCACCCCCAAGTCATCCTAGGTGTATATGACATTCTTCTTTCAGACGAATAAGATCTGAGCTATATTACAAAAGTCCAGGCTAATACAAGCATTAGAACAATGATTCATAGTTGCTCTGTTCCATAGTCCATAAAAAGTGCATCTGTCCGTCAAATAACGTGCTCCACGCAGCTCTGGGGTGTTAATAAGGCCTTCTGAAGCCAATCGACGTGTTCCATGGAAAAGTGTTGAAAGTTGAAAGTGAAACTCAAGATGCGTACGTGACGTCATGGCGAGCCTACCTGGTCGCGTTAGTCTTTCGATCGGCAGGGTAACTTTCAACAATTTTTCCATAAATTGAACAGAGAAGGCGGTCTGTCGAAAGTTTACTTGATAAAGTTCTGGATATGGATATATGGATATTTTTCTTACACAAATGCATAGATTCGCTTCAGAAGGCCTTTATTAACAACCCAGAGCCGCGTGGAGCATGTTATTTGATGGGCAGATGCACTTTTTATGGACTTCAAAAACAGAGCAACTATGAATCCAATTCTAATGCTTGGATTAGCCTGGACTTTTGTAATATAACTCTGATTTTATTCGTCTGAAAGAAGATTGTCATACACACCTAGGACGACTTGAGGGTGAGTAAATAAAAAAATTAAATCATTTTTTTTTTTTGTGAACTATCCCTTTAAGTCAAATATCCAAATGTCAGTTTTATATATTATATTTCCTGTCACTGATTACGTTCCCCTCCAGTGGATGTAGTTCTCAGTGTAATATAACGTGTCACGCTCAATGGCCTGTATCCACTTTTGTGTCCTTAAAAGCTTGTTTTTTGGGTCAACAGCTTATAAAAACTTCTGAGTTTTGTTTAGCTTGTTTGCTGTACTCTTTGTCACATATCCGCTTTTAGACATAGTTCTGTTTTTTGGTACAAGTCCGAAATAACAAGGAGGCAGCCTCACGCAATGCAAAGTCAATGGAGACGGTTTGATTCTTATCATCTTATCAAGAACATAACTTGCCCCAGGTGGGTTAGCTGTGGAGCTTAAGTTACTATGACAAAGAACACAGCAAAAAAGAAAAGAAAAAAAGTGTTGTGAACTTTTATCTTCTAAAGTGCAGGAAACTCAGAAGTGAAGACCAGGAGACTTCGGGATCGCGTTCATACAGAAGTTTTTCTTTTAATGAGAACTCTCTGTGCTGCAGGTCGTCCGAAAACAGTCTAACTTAACAGTACAAAACAATGCAATTTATCTACATTTCAGGGGGAGGGATTATAAAGCAGGGGAGGAGACATTCAAACAAAGGAATGCAAACGTTGTATAGGTAATTGTATAGGTAAAAGGACACACCTCAGCAGAGGTGGACAAAGTACACAACTCCATTACTTGAGTAAAAGTAAAAGTACTACTGGTCAAATATTACTCCATTACAAGTGAAAGTTGTAAAGATAGATTTTTACTTAAGTAAAAGTACAGAAGTACTTGCTTTTAAAAGTACTTAAGTATCAAAAGTAAAAGCGTTATTTTATTATTTTTGATGAAACCAAACATTTCTAAAACCACTTACCGGCAGGGACAGAAATGGATCACAATTCAGAGGTGGTTGCCAAGTGGCCACCACACATGAGTCAAGAACATGAACATCCTTGCCCTGTTAATAAAAAAAATAAATACATACAATTAATTTTAAAAACACAAATATCATGCAATTTCGTTATTAGTTTATATTAACCAGGTTTGTCAATGACACCCATAATACCTTCTCTCCAGCAATATGGGATAGCTGAGAAAGGCAACAGTTCATCACCTATTGCATGAGGATCCAGAATTTTAGGTCAAAATTTGATCACAAGTTACTTCAAATATATTAAAATAAAGTTAAATAACATATCCACTAACTGTTGCCTCCACTTCCTGGTTCAATCCTAAAGACATCAAGTCAGATCTTTTCTACACTGTTTTACCCACTGCACCTATGATCTCATCTGGTGATTGGGTCCCATCCAAAACATGTTCAAACTAAGAGAATAAAACAGACTGAAATGTCAAATTTGATAAAATCTAGAATTTGTATTAATAAAAATAAAAACCAGTGTGCCTTTTGCCTGCTTTGATCAAGACAGGATATAATACATTTTAACATGGTTCCTTATGTGAAAACATACCAGGGGGCTTGGTTGGTTTTGCAACTGGAAATCTGGGGTTTCCTTCCTGGCACGTATGTTTGTCCGTCCCCAGCAATCTGTGTCAGGCTCTGGTAAACTTTGTGAAACTACAAAAAACAGAATATGATGAAGTAATGTTGATTAAATTTGTGTTTTGTATTAAACATGGCACATTTGGGATATTGGCAACAAAATAATGATTTGTATAAAAACCTAAACCTTGATATTTACATTTACTTCAGTGATTCAAGTAAACTTTACCTTCTTGAAGTTCTGTGAAACTACCTTGTAGCGCAAACAAAAAACCATGTATATGGCTAATTTAAACAATCTAAAGGGCATTACAGGCAATATTGAAAATTAGTACTCACTTAAACAACTACCTTCACTTCTGAATGTCAATTTCCCATGTAGGCCAATGTGGATGGAATGCTCTGCCTGTTTCTCCAAAGATTGTGTATTTTTCATTAACTCTTTTGTTGTGAAGATGAAAGTACAATCGTAGGGAGAACATATAATGTGCATCCCTCATTTGACACAAAGAATATCTGCTGGAAGACAACTCCCGGTTTAGCTGTTCAGCTACGGAGGAGTTAACAAGAGCAGCTAAGTGTGGTGCCAATTTCAAACTTCTCAAAACCTCCTCTTGTCTCTTTTGATTTTTTTGATGGAACCGATCATACAAAGAGAATCTTGCATTGGTTCCTGTCACAGGATGCAGTGAGGACAAAGTGTCAGAAGAACAGGTGGCCTCATTTTCAGAGACTTTTCTAGATGAAAAGCCAACACTTGTCACCCATGGGAACCGGACTTCAAGTCGTTTTTCCGTTGCTGCCTGGATGTGTGCAGCAGTGTTTTCACAAAGTCGTCCATCATATGGCTGGAAAAAACGTTGGTTGGTGCGATTATTAACGTGTCTTGCAACACGTCCAGCAATGTCTGACACATACACTGTGGGAGGGTGTTTAAAGCTCAACAGAGCATCTCCATGATCACGTGCCGACTCTTGCCACCACAGTGCTGACTGGTAGTACACCACAGAGTGTGGGCAGGACATGTGCAAAACACCACCTCCATTTAGCAAAACAAAAAGAAAATTGGTGAAAATTTGTTAATTTAAGAAGTAAACATCCTCAAAACATTATATGCATGATGACAAAAAAAATATTTAAATAGATTAAAAAAAAAAATGCACAAAAAGTATTCAAAGATCTTAATTTGTGTTCCAAAGATGTTATGGGTTTGGTATGACATGAGGGTGAGTAATGACAATTTCCTAAATGGGTGAACTTAACCCTTTAACATATAATAATAATAATAATAATAATAATAATAATAATAATAATAATGTCTTACCACCAGCCTTCTGAAGCTTAACAAACATTTTGGGGTACAAGTCCTTGTAAAGTAGCAGCTCCTCAAGTCTGTTTATTAAGTCAGTGGTACTACCCATGTGTGATACTCCAAGGGCATTGCAGGCTTTGACCAAGGCTTCTTTCTTTGGCTAAATATAAAAGGCATGGTTAATAAAGAAAAAAAATAAAGAAAACATCATTAGCAGAATAAAGTACATTACATACAGTTTTGGACTCCAGCACTTGCAAAATGGCTTCTTCATCTATCTCCAAGCCACAGCTAGAGGTGAAAGCACGATCTTTCTGAGACAGACCTTTGTACACTTCTGTCTTTGGAACAATATCGCTTACCCTAGAGCAGTTACCCAGCCAAGGAGTAAAGGCAGTGTATGTCAAGGGAAGTGAATAAGGATTGGCACATTTGTTGCCTAAAATTCAAAAAGGAAAAGAACTTTCATTTCAGGATTTAAGCTATGGGTACAACCACTCCACCCCCAAAATAGCACTCACCATCACAGAACCCAGAAGCAGTCATTTCCTTCTCAAGTGTCTCCCATCTTGTCCTCACATTAACTTGAGTATCCTCTTGGCTGATGTTGTCCAAATTTGGCCGTCTAAACAGATGTGCTAATACACAACCAAGACAATGAGCAAAGAAGCAAATATATATCAAGACCAGTCATTATTTGCACTCACAATTAACACAATACCCCCTTCACTCTGTTTTACCTGGTAAATCAAATGCAATTTTCCAGTTTCCATCTGCAACCAAAACCGGAGGGCTGTGGCCACATCTGACACATGAATAGTTATAGGAGTACTCCCTCAGAGCAGAGAAATGATAAAATGCTTTTCTTATCAAATTGTGTTGAAAAGTGATGTTGGCATGATCCTCCATTGTTTTCAAAAAACGTCCAAGGGCAATATGATTCTATAAAAACACAGAGACATTACTGACATGTAGAATTATTTATGAAATTCATGTCATGTTAAGTCACTCACTGCCAGTCCAGATGTTAGAAGAGAACAGAGGGGAATGGTCAAAAAGGTCCTGTTTTCATAATTGTGAAAACCAGCCTGATATTCTTGAAACCTCACTGGACGTCTACAAACAAGGCAGTTCTTCACATATACTGGCACATCTGGAGAAAACAGAAATTGTATAATATATTAAATGTTAAAAACAATGTGGAAATGCATAAAAAAATTAAAATAAATAAATAATAAAAAATAAAAAAATCTATACATTTCTGAAATTAACCTCGAGTCACTGAAGATATTCCATACACTGTTCCATGCCGTGTAAATAGTACCCTCTCCCCCAAAGCTGGTGGAGTGGGACCAGGGCAGTAAGGACAGTTGGACTCTAGAGGTTCAAAGAAGTCTGGGATTTGGCGTTCTTTTGTTGACAAATCCTGTGGCAGGTTTTCTGGCACCCTCTTTTGCCTCCACAAATAATCTGTCAACTCCTGTATGTCAGTAGAAGCCAGTGTTGCCTCTTCTGTGCCTGCAACATCTCTGACCCTTTCATCCACATCACTGTCGTCAGCATTTGTGTCAGTTTGACAAGAAAGGAGATGGGGTTTCTCTTGAAACAGCCACCACATGCACAGGTATCTGTGGACGCAGCTTCTCATTTTATTGCGGCACTGGCAGTGCCACTTGCCCAGAAGGCTATCAAAAGACACTCTGGTCCTTTCGAACTGACACCAGCTGTCTCTTACCCCCGTAAACACTGAAAAATAAACAAACCTGACAGAGGTTTGCTCCTGCCAAAAAATGGGAAAAACACAATCCACACCACCAGCAATACTTTGGTTTCTTAGCTGCACACATTCATCTTGTCGGGTTTTCGACAGCAGGCCACTGTCAACCATTGACTGCAAAGAGTCCTCCCTAAGTGCTGCTGGTGCAGAATAGCACACTGCTCTATTTGTCCTTTGAAGGTGATCGCATTCAATGCCTGGATTGCCACTTTCAACTCCAATCCTCATAAAATCTTGACACTGAGGGGACTCACAGGCAATAGACCCCAAGACGATTTGTTTCTTTACGTGAACAGGGACTCTAGGTCCATGGGCATCTTTTGGGGTGACAAAAATCCCATTTCGTTCATCAATACAAAAGACAGGTGGCTGTTCCCTGATCTGCTGCCCTGCCTGTGGTTTTTCTGAAGATGGCCCTTCTGAGGGACAATATATAAACATGTTAATGTAGCCAAAGATCAATAAATATTAAACATTCTTAAATACCAGTATCAAAGGTACATACTGTCTGGCTTGTTGGTAATTTTGCATGTAACTGATAGATCTACAAAAAGGACAAAATGAGGTGAGTTAATCATAATATGAATGAAAGACTTTAAAATTTAACTAATAACATTGAACATACCATGATTATGTAGGTGCTTTTTAAAGTCAGGGGCACGACACAAGATGTGCTGACACTTCGGGCAATGCCAATGGCACCTCTTTTGTTGTTGCGCATTCAAACAAAAGCAAGGAACACAATATTTTTCTAGAAAGAGAAAAGAAAGTTAACACATTTTAACTTACACCAAACATGTAAAACACGCGTGCTTTGTACAATGCTTACGGATGCCATTGTCCTCAAAATATATGGCATGCTTTAAATGCTTTGCCTGAAAATGCTCAGGACTTGACATCACCCCAGTTGTACAGTAGGGACAGCTGCCTGTCCCAGAAAAGACGTCATCTTTCCCAAAAGCAAAGGGTATTCCTACACATGCAGTGTATACAAGAAAATAACATAAAATAGCAACACAAATTCATAGTACATATAAAAGGTAGAACATTTTATAAGTTACATTACATTTTTACCATGGACAGGTGTTTGCATGCTCTGCTAAAATTTACTTCAGTTAGTAAAATTTTGGAAAATGAATCAGCTTCTTACCTGCCATAATTGATAGGCAGTTACACAAGAAGTGTAGAACTGTACACAGAGAAGGTAGTTCTTAAAAGAACTTTTTTGTCAAAAAAAAAAAAAATGCAATAGCAATAAAAAAACAAAAATTCAATAAATGGTTGGATATCAGACAATCCCCTGAAAAATTAGACACACACACAAAAAAACGACATGGTTAGTGTTGTACGTGTATCATCATTGTCAATAATTCCAATAAATCAGCATGAGCTTCAGTGTTTCCCCTAGGTTTACAGCTTTGGGGGGGGGGGGACTACTAGTGTCGCGGAGCGGGGGGGACTACTAGTGTCGCGGAGCGGGGGGGACTACTAGTGTCGCGGAGCGGGAGTGTTACGGATACGTGGTGTTGCCATAGACAATTAATTAATTTGGTAAATAAATATAAACAACATTTATTTATACATCACACAACTATTTACAACACAACAGAGGTTGGCTTTGCTTGAGTTGTTGCTCTGGATTTTGTTGCTTTTAAGAAAAAAAAACCTAATTTTTGCCTGTTTAGGTTCGTCACCTTCTCCATTGCATTTTTACATTTTTACCATTAAAGTTCTACACGCAAATCCGTGTTTTTGTGTTTGTTGTTTTTTTGGGGGGAATATATTTCAGGGCTAAGAATTTTCACTGACCCCACCACAAAAAAAATGACAAATAAAATAAAATAGGCCTAGTATTGTTTTTGAGCCATATAAGCTTAATAAATAAGGTTATGACTCTAAAAACTAATATCCTAACTCATATATATTTTTTATATTGTTAAAGACCGTCAGTAATAAAAATAAGAACAAATAATCAAATTATGAGCAAAAGCACAAATAAATACAGCAGAACAAATATATACAAATGAAATAAACAGTTATTTTCATGTAGGTCTAAACTAGATTGTCAGGTACAAAAATAGTAATCAAATGTAAAATATCACTGCATAGTCTGCATAAAAGTATATGCCACTGCATATAAATACAGATTAACCCTTATTAAAAGTTATTCAGTCAAGAGCAGTGAGTAGTGTTTTTTTTGTCTCTTGTTATCTCAATATTTATATAGCCAATGACGATATTTTCCGGCTTTCCATGTGTGTTCACTGTTATACGGTAGGGGGCGCTGTAGCGCATTTCCTGCACGAGAACAGAATCTCCTGATCAAAACACAACCGAAGAAGCAGGAACGTGCGTTATCAAAAGCAGATGCACATGTAAAAATAACGCGATCATCACCATTAAACAGCATATAAATCACAACTGTCTAATGTTATTGAATGAAATGCCAACCCAGGACGAGTTATAGGACTGTGAGGCTTTGGGGTGTTGATGGACTCGATCTACAACATCTGTGTTTTGTTCATCGTTCGGACGTAACGTTAGTCTTTTACAAAAACGTGATTTTTTCAGCTTTATGCTCAAAATGTTGCTTTTTCATGAAACTTGCAACATTCAAGTGTTGATTAAAAAAATAATGTATGAAGCTGGAATAAAACAGTGGGTCTGTTCTTTTTTTTTGATATATTGCATGTTTAGATATTCTGTGGGCCATTAAAACTTGTGAAAATGACCATAAATGCTGGCGGTGACTGGCAAATTTCATGTTTACGTTCATTTAAAAGACCTAACCGACTATGTTTACGATGATACTCAACAAGACAGTCATTTTGATATAATTTTGTGTGATTATTCGCGTGCTGTGAGACGCGTGGCCGTGCGTGTGTGTGTGTGTTGCTGTCCTTCGCGAGTATCAAACTGAGAGACACTTTCTCGTCTATGAGCGCTTGAATATTTAAATTGGCAAGGCTTAAAAATGCGCAAATGATCCGTTTCCGTGAAGATGCAGCTTTGGCCCGAGTGTCTTTCACGCTAGCACTGGACCATCGGGCAATTCTTATTGTCGACCGTAATGACAAATAATTTTTGTCATTCATTCAGGGGGGGCGGGGGGTCGTTTTGGGAGGGCGGGGCGCCCCCCCAAAACAATGGTAGGGGAAACACTGTTATTCTAATCAATAGATTAAGTTAACGTGTTAACAAACGCTAATATTTAATGGTAATGGTAACGTAATTTGAAGTTAATGATCGCCCCTTGGCAAACCAGGACCACAGGGTGCACAAGCTTCTACAAATGATTAAATTAACCAATTCAAGTAGTCACAGATACACTGTCTCTAACATAAAAGTTAAAATCCAATTTACAGAGCAACAACAATTTATTAATCTGATAATTAATATACGAATTACGAACTTACCGAGCCAAATACCGACACCATTAATTACAGAATATTTTCCAGCGCCAATATTGCTGCTGTCTCTTGACTTTCAGTTAAATGTGATTGGTTGTTACTACGTTGGACGATGCTGATTGGCTGCCACGAAATAGCAGGTCCCTCCTGTTATGGCAGGACTTCCGGCTGTCAACGGCAGCTACTTCCTGCTGCCAGTGGCAGCTACTTCCTGCTGCCAGCTGCCGATTTTTCGCTGAACCCCCTCTCGAATTTTTGATTCTTCAGTGTTTCTTCCAAACTATGTTGCAATAGAGTGCCGAAGTAATGACGTCACTTTGTAGGCCAAAACGCGGAAGTGAGTTAGCATTTTAGCCCTATGGGTTCCCTCGCCCTAAAGTCTATGGGTTTTTTGAATGGGTTTTTGCTAAATCGCCTGAAATAAGGTCTGTGGTTAACAAAGCCTCTATATATTTTCACGTTTTAATCTATGACATAAAACACACTAGTTATAACCTGCTTGTGATTTTTTAAAGACTTTATTGTGTCTTAAAAACGATGGTTGCTAACAAGTTGCTAAAAGGGACTACATCCTTTGGCGGGGACTTTAGACGTCATCGTGACAAACAGGCAATCTCTCACTAGCCCGCGTTTCAGCCTAGAATGAAGAACTTATGTGGCGTGAATAAATCGCGCTATTCGCGCAAAGTTGGATGCTTGAACATTTGGAGTTTACTCTCTTCACATGTTTGTCTCGTTGAGAAATGGCTGACATGGGCTGTGTTTACACGTCTTTTTGTGTTAAAATCTACTGTTAATGTGTGACAACTTAGTTTTAAGACTTTTTCAGTCGATAATGTAGTTGTTTAAAGCTCAAATATGTGGTTTATTTATAAGAAGAGTGCCTATTTAAACATTTTATCTGGTGTTATCGGAGTTGTGAGCTCCAGTGGGTCCGCGGCGCTCCGCGCTTGTTTACCCGGCGAGAGTAGACTTTCCTCGGCTAGTCCTTCTGCCGCCTGCCGCTGGCTCTGATGTCTATGTGGCGTCTCCAGCTATAATTAGTCTTGTGGAGATTTAACGCCCATATTTGCTCTCATGGATCTATAATTTGTTCCCTGGCAAATCGTTTAGGCTGAGTGCAAAGATAAGTTTCATTACTTGTTTATTTTTAGGCTATAACTGTACGTTACCGTTGTAAGTTAGCCGACTAGCACTGACTTTGAATGTTTGACTGAATTGTTTGCTTTATTTCATGTGTAGCTTATTATACGTTTTGTATTATTGATCATACATAAACTTGCATTTAACAAAAAGAGACTGGGTTGTGTTTTATGTCATTTAATGTTATCACAGTGATAATCATATTGTCTGAAAAAACATTAACAAAATATAAATCTCAGAGAGGCACGCATAAACAAAATTAGTTTCTAACATTTTTGGAAAAAACGATTGGGCAATATTTCTCATGAAAAAGTGGATAAGTGTTCATACCATAGGGTTCATACACAGCGCAGATCATAATGAGCGAGCGTGCTTTTAAATAAAGTTTGAGGAAGCTTGATGATGACGTTGATCCGCGACCATGGTGTGCTGTAGTCCGTTTATAGCCTACCGTTAGCATTTTATATCTGACGGCTTTATTTGGGCTTCAAAATGTATACATTTTGGATGAACTTGTAAAGATTATCTTGGTAGACAAAACGTGTAATGGTCATTACTCTTTGTTGAACACAGATCTTATTTTTTGCGATTTTCCAAAAGTCTATGGGGAAAATGAATGGCTTTTTGATCGAGGGAACCCATGCGCCGCTAACTTCCGGGTTGGCCTACAAAGTGACGTCATTACTTCGGCACTCTATGGTGGATCCACTACAGTTCTTCTCCGATCATGCCCAGCAAATGTCCCTTTGATGACAGGACTCAGTGCTGCCCTCCGATGTCTGGTAGAGCATAGACGGATGCGCGCGGAGGATCGCGTTCGACACATGCGCAGTAAAAAAGTGTCTATGCTCCACCAGACATCGGAGGGCAGCACTAGGTGTTTCTCAATGTCAAGGATCCTTCCTCTGTAGGACTAATCCTTCCAAGTCACTTCCTTCAGAGGCTAGGCGAGACTCCTCTTTAGCATTGTTGGCGATAGCTGGCTATAAACCATGAGACTAAGGTATGTTTGTTCGTTGACAACTATTGATAAGTAGCATATGTGATGTCGTGCACCAGTAAGTAGGAATTGTGTTTTCGAAGTTCGGCCTTACCGATTCGCAAGATTGCCGCAGACAGTCTCGTCGTGAAGGAGTTTCCGCCGCGTTTTGTGACAGGTCACACACACACACACACACACACACACACACACACACACACACACACACACACACACACACACACACACACACACCAGGCAAGTGCAGAGGGGAGGGCTTTGGGGGCTCGTATCAAAAGTATATAAAGTGCCCCTCTAAACAATCATCAATAATATTGTGACAAATAAAACAGAATTTGAATTATAATTAATATAACCGCACGTACAAAACAATGCGCTTAAATTCCCGTTTATCTTTTACGTATCTTTCAGTCTGAAATGTCGTTGCCATGACGTTGCTATGGTGCGTGACTGCGTGTCTTGCTCACAGACCGTAAAAACTCTGCTCACTCGGACACGGCCTCCTCTATATATTTTTTTCTTTGTGTTGCAATAATGCTCATTTTAAAAGTAAAATACGATCATTTTGTATCTGTAATCCCAGATTCATATTTGTCTGCTTACAACAGCGGTCGGGAACCTCTAGGCTTGCGAGCCATATGCCATTCAGTGAACGCTTGTGGCTCGATGGCAGAAAAAAAACAATCCAAACAATCACGATTTTGAAACCTTTTCATCACATTTTCATCATTTATCAAAACTATTATTCGAAATGTAGGCTGTCAACAAGGAGGCAAGATGGGCAGTGTCTCTTAAAAAAACCTGAAAGACAATATTTAATATTACACAAAATAAAACTATATATATATATATATATATATATAATCATAATATCATAAAAAAAGTATAAAAATCACTTGTTTTTATAAAGTCACACTGTCCAACAGCGACACCCGCAGGTAAAGTTACAGTGGGTTGCCTGAGCCCATTGATTTGAACACACCCACGAAAGTCGCGCTATGATTGGACCCCGGACAGCGTAGCGTGGCATGGGGACGTAATGACGTACCATTAATCAAACTATGTTCTGTAACATGTAAAACGGGAACATGAACGTAATATTCTAAAAGCAACTCATGTAAACACCTTAATCAGATTATTGCCTTATTCAGAGTAAGGTCAATAATTAGATTACTGCTGTCCATGTAAACGTAGTCAGTGACAGGTAGGTTTAGGGAAAAGAGTTTGGTGTAGGCAATCAGTACTTAATTCGTTACAGTGACGGGTAGGTTTAGGGAAAAGAGTTTGGTGTAGGCAATCAGTACTTAATTCGTTACAGTGACAGGTAGGGAAAAGAGTTTGGTGTAGGCAATCAGTACTTAATTCGTTACAGTGATGGGTAGGTTTAGGGATCAATGTTTGGTGTAGAGGCAGTCTCTACTGTGATTGATATGACCAATAAAATCTTACAAATCGTCTGCAGGGCGGCATTGGCCTGGCCTCTGACTTCACACTTGGATGTGGGCCGGGTTGGACATCCACCGCAGGCTGCAGCGAGCCCCTTCTCATCACTAATGCTGCGTTCCAGCAGGTTTGTGAGCCCGTAAATTACAACTTCAAACCACGACTCACGACTTTGTAGTGTTCCAGGCAAAGTCACGCCAAACTGCCTGTGACTTTATCAAACCTATCAATCGCTATCAAACCGCCATTACCGGAAATGGAATGTCATTCTTTTCAGAAGTTACTTTTCAGATTTTGATTAAAGATTACCATGCCAAACAATTTTTTTTAACTTGAACGGAATAATTGTTCACCCTAAGACCTGTTATGTTTGCTAACAAAGTAAATATAGGGCTGGGCACCGAACGGCGATACTTTTATGATATCGCATGTAAAACTCTGATACTATGAGTATCGAAAAATTATTTATCTTTCGGTTCCAAAAGCCAAGCGGCTTTTTTTACACTTATAAAAGTGGATGCAGAGTCAGCAAAGTGCAACAAATGCGATAAGTATTGCAACCAAAGGCACAAAAGGAAAACTTTCTTTGAGACATAAGTTCACAAACAGCGCGAGTGAATCACCACGTGCGCACGCTCTCTCTCTCCCTTTCAAAATGCTCAAATGGCTTCACATCAGCGCATCGCATCCAAGGGGGTAGCCCAGCCCCCGGAAAGCGTACCACCCATAGGCGTGGCCATTGCTAACCAAGCAATCCCCTGTTGTTAGCATCCCATTGACTCCCATTCATTTTGGCCTCACTTTGACATTGAATATCTTTACATCTGAGGTGTTTAAAGACTCCATTCGTCCATTGTTTATTTCTAAACAAACACGACAATGTATAAAAGGCTCCATTACTTTGTATCTTACACTATCGCTATTGAAGCTGTTTTTGTAAAATATAGGTTAACGATTGCGTCAACCACGCGACTGTGTCGCGCTGTTGAGCAAATTACCGTATAGACCCAAGGAGAAGCTCGTAGGCAATCTTTTACTGTCTATGAGGCAATCGGGGGGACGTGGAGGCATAAACGCAGATATAGATGTTGCAGATCCTGCTTCATTCATCAAAAGTTGCTCCTGCTCTCTCTCTCGCTGTCTCTGCAAGATTCGGTGATTCAGATTTTACGTTGCACAACTACTAGAAGACTTGCCGCTGTCGGACAGGCTGATCACGTTACATCTACGTCGTCAAGCTCAGTATGAGGCTGCGCAGTACGCTCAGTCATCAGGAAGTGAGTGCTTCTACCTGACTTCAATTCTCCCCGTTGAAGTCTATGGAGTCGCTCTGTCCATTTCTTTTACTGTCTATGATCACATCTGCACTAAAATCGAGCGGCACAGTTGACACAGGATTTGCCAATTGCACAATCGAGGCAGTGTCGCATCATCACTAAAGCTTATCATTTGCATTTATTTTTAAGTCTTGCCAGTGTTCAAACCGCTCAGCACACACACACACACACAGGCCATCTCACAAAAAGCTTGCGAGTACAAATTGCGCTGAAATGGTCAAATACACACAAATGTATGTACTAAATTACCGTCTTGACGAGTATGCACGTAAACCCCCGTCGTGACTCGCGAGTGAACGTTTGTGCAACTGCATGTAACCGTATCCGTGTTCGCTCTTAAAGTGACAGCAGTCGAATAAACTGCTGCTGTCTCTGAGTTTCTCTTTGTCTTGTGTTGTTTGATTAACCTTTAATGACACTCACTGCTCTTGAATGACTAACTTTTGCATCTAATTTAATTTATTCAGGGAAGACCAATATTAATTTACATTTGATTTCTTATTAAATGTCTCTAGTATATCTTACCTCAATACTAATGTTAGACCTACCTGAAAATTTGTCTTTAAAACAAAAATGCACTGCATGATCAAATATTTAGGTGAGATAATTATATACATTTATATGACAAGAGTCACCTAAAGGGGGGATTTCCCCCATTGTCAGAAATAAAATTCAGGCCCTGAATGAATGTCTGAAAAATTCCCTATAAATAATTCTACATGATAAAAAGAAGGCTTCAAATAGATCGGTATCGGTATTGCTTCCTGTGATCGACGATCGGTGATCGGCTCCAAAAATCATGATCGGAGCACCCTTACAAAAAGCATAACCAGTTTTATTAATAATGAGTGAGAAGTGTTACCAGAATTTGTTTTAATTAAGGTGAAAAATAAAAGTTTTTTGTTTAATGTATTTTTGTTGATGTTGAAATGGATTTTAAAACATATTGTATCGAAAAAAGTATCGTTAGGAACCGGTATCGAAACTGAGGTATCGAAATTGGCACCGGATCGAAAGATTTTGAACAATACCCAGCCCTAAGTAAATAAGGTCGATTTTTATTTTATGAGGACAATTATCTTCATGTCGTTCTATACCTGTAAGACTTTCGTTCATGTTAGGAACACAAATTAAGATCTTTTTGATTAAACTTTTTAGGATAAACATTAGTGATGCACCGATCATGATTTTACATGGCCGATTCCGATACTGATTTTTTTTCAAGAAAACTGGCCGATACCGATGTCTGATTTTTTTTTTTTTTTACAATAAAAGAATGAAAGTATACATGAACAAGATGTTTATTTGGTATTTAACAGGCCAAATTGGCTTTTGGCTAATGAAAACAAGTCCGCAATCTGAAATTAACGGGAAATTGAATTTGAAATTAATAGGCTGAAAGGTGAAATTACATGCAACAACTGCATATTCTGCAATCCAAACAATGATTTTACTTAAATCAGCAATTGTTTTTAAATTCAGTGTAAAGAAAAAAGTCTTTACCAGTGAAATTAAATAAAACCAAATTATATAATTGTTCCAAAATGTTAAATCAAATAATGTTTAGTGCAACGAAAAAATGTAAGATGCTACAGCAGGTGCTTTTTAAATCAAATTAAGTCAATGTAATTTTAAGGTAAAATAAAAATGATCATCCTATAGGCTACAGCAGTGTTTCCCAACCACGATCCTGGAGGCACACCAACACTGCACATTTTGCCTGTCTCCTTTATCTGCCACGCCCATTTCAGGTCTTTGAGTCTCCACTAATAAGATGATTATTTGAATCAGGTGTGTTTGATTAGGGACACATGCAAAATGTGCAGTGTTGGTGTGCCTCCATGATCGTGGTTGGGAAACACTGGGCTACAGAACTGATAGTATTTAATTTCAAAAGTGCATGCATGTTCTTCTTTAGGCTACAAAAAGAAGTATTTCGGCTTTGTCACAAGTTAGTCTGTTTCGTTCCGATCCAACATGTGAGAAGTTGAGCTGAACAAACGCTCACTATCTGCGCTTGTGCAGGGCGCGGAGAGGTAAGCTTCCGCAACTTCAGCTCGTGTAGGAAAGCGGCTCTTCATTCCCTTCAGCATCTCATATCTTCCCTCAGTTCTCCAGTTTCCGTTTGTAACACACAAGTGACATGTTTGCGATTGCAATATAGGCGTATGTGCACACGGGCGCACTTCCGGAAAAATCGGCAGAAAAATACAAAGAAAACCGATTCGACCGTTCCGATTTTTGGCATTCATTTGCACAGCATCTCTAATGCTGGTTTGGTCATTCAGAAATGTCTGAGCCGGAGTCTGTCATTAAAATGTTTGGGTATAATGACCTCCCTCCATTTCACCCAACAGGGCTCTACATAGCGACCATTTTGGGCGCATTTGCGGCTGAAAATTACTGCGTGCAACTGCGAAAAAATATATAGGCGCACTTTATGCGATTGCATGTTTGTGAGTGACCCGTGACCCGATCGATTCTCATGAATAGATGTATAATACAATCGGAATAAAAACTACAACTGCCAAAATGCATCAACACTGACTGACTGAGCAACTGTTACGTTTCATGCTGCAATCAACTGCTTTTCATGCCTTCTGTCAGCAGAGCATGTGCAAAAAACATGTGCGACGGACTACACTTCACAGATTGTTTACAAGGTGAAACCACGGTCTATGGGTGAAACAGGTGTGACGCGGCCATGCGCACTTACTAGACGCCTCGCGCTGATGTTTTTTTGCAGCCAAAATTAACTAGAAATACCACATTTGGATTATCATAAACAAGGTCAGAAATTAACGGGGCTTGGGGCAAAAATGCCACCAAAAATTAATTAATAAAAAATAATTTAAAAACACCCCTTTATGAGTTCTTGATTTAATCTTTATCAGCTGGAGTCCATAAAAATGACTAGATGCATATGAGTGAGTACATAATGAATCCATTTTCCAAACCGTGTTTTTATCTTACCCTGAATCACTACAGTACGCATATATTAAGTAATTCTGACTATTCAATTCCAGTTCGGGTCTCAGCGCTGCGGAGGAGCACAGTCCCTGCGTGACTCGCCATAGACATAAACGGAGGGAAGTAGCTCCGGCTGCAGTGTTCTTATGCGAGACGCCTGCAGTTATGTTTATTATACATCTATTAAGCGCCAGAGTGCCTAAAGTTACGGACAGCTATTGCTCCGAGTATTGGCATGATTGCAAATGTGATGCTGATGTTGTACAAAAGTCCAATAGACAAGTTGATATTAAGTAACAACGTTTTAGCCACAACACTGTTTATTTCGTGAAAATCAAAACTACACCAGAACTGTTGCGCATCTCCAAGCGGTTGGAGATGACTCCCACATAGACTTGACGCCACCTACTGGCTGTTTTATTTTCATGTATACTTTGCATGGACTTTTTATTTAAAATATAAATCTTTTAACTAAGTTTAAGTTTAACTTGTACATAGCCTATTTCTAAATTCAAAAACTTATATTTAAAACATTCATACAACATTATTTACCCATGAGCTGCATTAAATCTATGTAAATGTGTCTAAACACCACTTCAGACAGAGCTGCCGTGCCACTTCTACAGTGCAAAGATTGATCTTTTGATGCTGATTTAATTAGATTGGTAACAGTCTGGTTGTGTCTTATTGCTCTAACTGAATTTATTGTTTAAATTAACATTTTAAAAACAACTTTTCTATTTTAATTGAAGAAATTGACAAAAGATGATGCATACATTTAATAAGATTAGAAAACATTGCTCTTATAATGGTAAAAATGCCCCTGGACATTAATTTAAAGGGACCAAGATCATCCTGTAATGGGAAAGTTATAATCGGAATGTGTGTTATTGATCAGAAAGTGCTCCTAAATTTTTGACTGTGCTCCTAATTTTTTTAAATTAGGAGCACAAATGCTCCTCAAGAAAAATGTTAGCGTAGAGTCCTGCCTAATTGTGTTTCCAAACATCAGGCATAATCTTTTGAAAAACAGATATAAGATACTTGAACAAGATAATACTGGCTTCCCCAATTGCAGCAACTTTTTAATACAGATATTTTGTACCAGTTTCCCAAAAAGTGAGGATTTTGTTCTCTTGACACTAGGGATGCATCGAATATTTGGCCACCGAAATTTTCGGCCGAAAATGGCCCAAAAGTGCCGAAAGACTTTTATCACCGAAACAACACGGCCGAAATGTTGTGATGACGCAAACAGAAACCGCGACCTGCACGTGCTTGTCTGAAGCAACATGTCTGCCTGCGGTGTGTACGTATTTCAGTATATCTGAGAAACACCCACGTCTGCTGCATGCACAAGCACTGACAGCGGAGCTGTTCAGTCCAGCTGTTCATTGCAGCAGCTCATGTTCTTGATGAGAAGAGGACCTGACTTCACTGTAAAACCGAACGGTTTCCGAATGCAATCTTTAACAGTGGGCATGTTTTAAGCGCGGAACACACTTCAATCCGAGTTCCCACACCAACATCGATCAACATCACGAAATTCAAACGATAAATGCAGTTTTGACGCTCTTTAATGTGGCATCACTGATCACATCACCGTTCAAGCGGCGGCGCGCACGTGTGAACGCGATCATCTGTGAGCACGATCGATCATCTTTTCCTTAAGAATAAACATGAATGAACACAAGGTGTGTTGAGGATACATTACAACTTGCTGTCACGTATCTAGGCATGTGCCGGTATCAATTTTTCATGTAGCGATTAATTGCTGAAGCTTTTATCACGGTATACGGTATTATCACGATATTGAAATAAGTTGCAAAAAAAGTGTTGTCATACTATAACAGGTTAAATCACTTTCTTATAACAAAAGAACCAAACATTTAAATACAATAAAGCAATACACAAAAATGTATAAAGTAAACAAATATTTAAAACGGATTAAAGTGCAAAAGAATTATAAAGAACAATAGGTATGCTGAAATGTACATTTAACTAAGATTAATACATGCTTTAGAAGTATTTTTCATTGTCAGTTTGTTAATGAAGGAACTAATGTTAAATACTGGAGCCTTGTAAAGTGTGTGATTGAACAACAGTCAGAACATATTCAAACAATATCTAGGGCATGTAATTTAGTCCAGATTCAAATATAAAATGCAAGTTTGAAAATGAATAGCCTTAAGTCTTTAAGTATTATGTATTAGGTTATGTGATTACTGGGGAAACGGCTGCATTTCTGCTGTTCCGTCAGCGCCCTCTGCTGTCGAAGAATGAATGTGCACTTCAGCGGGTCTCCTCATTCCGCCATGTGCTCGGCTCATGCACGGTCTATTTACATCAGTGCGCGTTCCTCTTTGACATGTTTTTCAATTTAAACAGTTGATGGGTTAAGTATTCTTAAAATTCATTCTAAAAATCTGAATAATTCGTAATAAATAATTATTCACGGTATTTTGAAGTGCCCACGATAACAATATTGTGCATGTTCATTATTGCGGTATATCGTATTACCGTTTACCGGCACATGTCTACACGTATCATATCATTTGTGGTGTAATCGCTCCAATCAGTGTTTCAACGGCGAAAAGACGTCAATATAACTGCTTATAAACTAAACAATGTCATGTAACTTTAGCATCACATTTACCATTCAGTGTCCACAGAATTTTATTCACTAGAGTAAATCAACTATTTCGCTAAATATATGACCTATATTAGCCGTTATATTCATTATATTCTACTTAACATGTTAGGGATGTCTTGATTATTTCATGTATGTTTAAATAAACCTGTCATGAAAATAACAGACACTGTGTATTTAAATGATTATATTTCAACAACGAATTGGATAAAAACTATTTTATAATTAGATTTAGAAGTTATTGCAATAACTGCCTTATGTGAAGTTTACATGTTTGCGTACTATGTTATTTGAGTGTTGATTATTAGACCTAAAAATAAATAGCAACTGAATTTAGGCTAATAGTTTGGGCTCTGTTGTTAACCTTTAATATTAATGTGCAAGTAAGGGCTCCCTATATAGTTTACAGCAATATCTTCAATACACTTTTAGTTATAATTTAATTCATTTAAGGACAGATACTTTTTTTTTTTCAGTAAACCAATAAAAATAAATAAAAGCCATTTTGTAAAACTGCTGTACCGAACCCGTACCGAACCGTCAGTTTTGTGTACCGTTACACCCCTATTCTACAATTAACATATGGGCTATGGCAGTCTTTGGTTTGATACACTATTATGTTGAAGGCCTACAGAGAAAATAGTTGTATCTTTAAGCAGTTGCACTTGTTCTGAATGCACTTTCTTGTAGTAGTCCTACAGAGAAAAATTTAAAATGCACTAGACCTAAATGCACTTTGTTTTTATGAGAGAACATTTAATTTTAAAACCTTTCTGTAGGCCTGTACATTACTATTTAATGTACAAATGAGTGGGGTCAAGTTAAACATTTTAGTTTGAATTGTATTTTATACTGTGCATTGTTGCAATGTGCTAAATAAATATTGGCATAATTTGTAATTGATGTATTCTTTGAAACTTTAATATTAATTTATGCAATTGCAATGCCTTGATTTTAGTAAAGTTAGTACACAGTCATAGCCATAAATGCAATGGTAATAATAATTGGCATAATTTATTTCGGTGTTTCGGTTTTCGGCCTTGGTTTCCTCTTTTTCGGTTTTCGGTTTCGGCCAAGAATTTTCATTTCGATGTATCCCTACTTGACACACGGAATGGAAATGGTGCCTTATTCGCAAATATTTAAATTTAGCACACAAGTTAAATTAAAGGGTTAGTTCACCCAAAAATGAAAATTCTGTCATTAATTACTCACCCTTATGTCGTTCGACACCCGTAAGACCTCCGTTCATATTCGGAACACAAATGAAGATATTTTTGTTGAAAGCTGATGGCTGAGAAAGGTTTCAGATAGGCCTCCATTGGCATTCAGTACACTTATACTCCCAAGACCCATAAAAGGCACTTAAAACGTTGTTACAATGTCCATCTCACCACAGTGACTCTACAATAATCTTACGATGCGACGACAATAGTTTTTGTGCGCAAAAAAAAATCAAAATAACACCTTTATCCAGCTTGTTATTGCCTTCCGCGTGTGCCTCCACGACGCATGCGCGAGAATATGACGTAGCGCCGGGGTTCGGGAATCCTTGAAATGCACACTTTAACCCCATTTTGAGCACTACGCCGAGACCTAAAGCACGATCAATGTAGAATCCAACAGCTTAGACACGCGCGTCTTCCTCTGATTGTAAACAAATCGCTTCTGGGTCATCTGTCCGAACGCCGGATCTGCGTCATATTCTCGCGCATGCGTCGTGGAGGCACACACGGAAGGCAGTAACAAGTTGGATAAAGGTGTTATTTGGATTTTTTTTTGCGCACAAAAACTATTGTTGTCGCATCGTAAGATTATTGTAGAGTCACTGTGGTGAGATGGACTTTGTAACGACGTTTTAAGTGCCTTTTATCGGTCTTGGGAGTATAAGTGTACTGAATGCCAATGGAGGCCTATCTGAAGCCTTTCTCAGCCATCAGCTTTCAACAAAAATATCTTCATTTGTGTTCCGAATATGAACGGAGGTCTTACGGGTCTCGAACGACATGAGGGTGAGTAATTAATGACAGAATTTTCATTTTTGAGTGAACTAACCCTTTAACAATTGTGTGGAAACAGTTAATTAAATGTTTGTCTGAAACAGAAATATTGTCTTGATTAGTAATATTCTTAGTTAACCCTTCCCATCCGCCCGCGGCTAAAAATATAACTATCGTTCTAAAATGTTTAATAACTTTTAACCGCTAATCCAATCTGGATGCTGTAAAATGCAACATAAAGAGGTGAATCTCCGCTTTTCAGAAGCATCACATTTATCGCGATTGATTATTCAGAGGTGAGCGTGGATGCGTCATCAAAATCTGCAGCATTGATTCGTCAAGGAAACGCATGTGGGTTGTTCCCCTGAGCCAAACAGAACATAGCACAGCACAGTAGTCATAGGACAAAAGTCAGTATATTTCTCTAATTGTATGTAGTTTGTGTTTTACACCGTTTCAGTGTTCTGTTATTATATAACAATCTTTCTATTTACTTTACTCCCTGAACTTTTTTGGACACATCTACATTGTCAGTAAATAAAATACACCTGTTTTCACTTAAAAACGCCTAGAATAATATTATAATAAATAGTTATAACTTGCTGAGGGATTGTTACATGTAGACAAAATTTCCTCTGGAAGTCTAAAACAATCAAGTCTAACTTCCTAAAGGAAAAAATCCAAACTTCATGAAGTTCTTTTTGAGTTCACAGTAAAAACACAAACATTTTGCTGCCGTTTATCTTAATTCTATTAATTTAATCCATTCTCAGACTAAATAAATGTAAAATTGGCACTTCAATTGAGCTAGATGGAAACTTAATGTTATCCTGTTTAAAATGATATATGACATTTGATGCTAACTGCTAAAATGGGTGAGAAAAACAAAAAAAAGTAGAAGCAAGTCAGGCGCCCCAAAAATGTTCTAGGTCTTTAAGGGTTAAAGGTCCCATGGCATCACATTTTTCTATTATTTTATAATGTTTCCTGATGTGTACTTATATTGTTAGTATGATTTTTACATCATAAAATGTCATAATGCCTTTTATTTCTACATTATGACATTTTGTGATGTAAAAATCATACTAACAATATAAGTACACATCAGGAAACATTATAAAATAATAGAAAAAATACCTTTTATTTCTACTTTTCAATACTGATGTTTGCCCTCTGGCTGAATGCCCTGTTTCAAGAGGCGTGTCTGCTGTGAGACTTCAGTAAAAACGCCCACTGTTGTGATTTGCTGACATCTTTGCATTTGAAATGAGCGAGGGGGCGTGGTTTAACGAGGTCTACCAGGCACGAGCTGCTGCCAGATCTCATCAGTTCTGTCAGTATGTCTCAGTTCAGTGAACTGTTTTAGTTACTAGGATATACTTCAGGTTATTAGTTTATTTCTAGTCGGAGGGACTGTCACTCATGTCAGAAAGTTAGTAACTTTAGTAAATTATGGATCAGCGCTGACTGGAGACGCGAACCGTTTAGAACGATTCAGTCCGATTTGGTGAACTGATTCGGTTCACTAAAAAGAACCGGTTCAAAAGAATGATTAGTTTGCGAACCGGACATCACTAATGTACCAGAGACTGAGCGATTGCTAACAAAGTTATTTATAGTAACTACTGAGTTATGAGAGCGCTGTCAGCGCAAGTTTATTTTGTTTGTATCTGAGAGTTCTGAATAAACACGAGTCCCAGTCATGCCGAGTCCGTCTTCATCATTATTCTACCAACTTTGTAACACATGTAATGTACCATTACAGCGAGATGAACGAGTTACGAGTAAGTGTTGATTATAGCATTATTTTTAGATATTTTCCTATCATATGAAAAGTGTCAGTGACGCGCATTGAGTACACAGCACAAACAAAGACACAACAGCAGTAATCGAATGTAATCCAGTTTATTGTGGGGCTAAGCTGGTTAGCTCTGATATGCTCACGCTTACCCCCCTTCTGCTTAATCTCGCGCCGCGTTTGGTGCCTCCGCTGTGGGCCAGATGCAGTACTGGGGGTCGGGGATGTTGAAGGCCGACCGGCCAGTGCAGCCCGAGCTTCGGCGTGTGTGAGGTTTATCTCTAAAGATGTGACTCTGCTGATATTGAGCAGAAACTCACAACTGTATGCACAGTATGCACATTTTAGAACAGATAGACGCGACGAGGACGTACAAAAACATGGACTCACAAGTAAGAAAACACCGTTTTGTTGGGAGAGAGAAGCCGCTGCGTGTGCGTGAATAATAAATAATTAGCTACACATCAGAAATCACTGATCACAGATCAGAAGGAACTGAAAAAAGACTTCTGTTTTCATTTGTACATCCAAACACTGAGAAACTGCCAGCATTCACTCGTTCACAAGCCATGATCTCTCGTGGACAAATATGGCGCTTGCCAAATTCTCTGGGCGGAGGAAAGGGAGGTAACCGTTCCTGTTTTTACGTCAAAACAGGAGACTTCAGGATTGGCTAGTCTGGCCTGTCATTTTCTCAAAGGCAGAGAGAGACAGCCACAACTCAAAATTTCTAGCCACTTGGGGACAATATTCAGGCTAGGGGAACTCATTAATGTTGAAAAACCTCATAAAATGAAAATTTCATGCCATGGGACCTTTAATGGACAAGAATCATAATTGTCACAACCAAATTGTGTTTATCAAAGACCAATATTAACTTTGCTTTCACTTGTTTGTGCAGATGCTGCATCATTGTATTACTTCTACATATGACAGGCAAAGGTTGGTATTCACAGACCTCAGTTAAGATAATTGCTATATCTTGGTGTATTTTATGTTTGGTCCAGTTTTTGTTGTTGTTTGATACCTAACGTAACCCCCCCCCCCCCCCCCCCCCCAGTGTCTCTACAGGACTCTGCAAACACATTTGAGTGTGTTGTTGGCGAATCTGTCACGTTGCCATGCTTATATGAGAATAAACAAAGTAATGTACTTTGGCGACACAATGTAAGCAGGAAAGTGTTAAATATTATAAATGGCCAACTTTCACTAGAAAACCAGGACATAATATTCCAGAATCGAGTGGAAAGTTTCTCTACAGAGTATGTGAATGGAAACTATTCAATTATGCTGAAAAATGTGGAATTAAATCATGCAGGAAACTACACTTGTTTTATTCAAAAATCGAATGAAGAAAAAAAGCTACAGCTTTTTGTCAAAGGTACGTGGAATCGTTGTTTGGTAAATTACAGAATCTTAAATTGCACACTGGAATAATATAGCATTTTATTGCTATAAAACGAATACATTCACAGAACTGCCTCTCTCTAATTATATATTTTTTTTCTTACAGAAAAGCCTCAAGAACCAGATCAAAAACAAAGAAACTCGTCCATGGAAGCACAATCACAGAAGATTATGACTTTCCTAGCTGCTCTGTTGGGACTTACTCTGTGCTTTTTTTAGTGACATTGGTCAGCGGTGTTTGCTGCTGACACTATTATTTTCAAACTGCATCAGGTCTATTTAGAACTACTGAAGAAATTGCATGTTTGAACATTATATTCTTTATTATTTGGACCAGTGGATCACAATGCTATCACTGTGGACTATGCCGTTGATGTGTTTGGTGATATTCTCACCAAAAATTGAATCTCTTACAATGAACAGTGTCATATCAACTTCTTCACGTTATATACATTTTTATCAACATTGATGCCGTTAGTGTGCTTGGCCCCTTATCCGCTACTTTTATCTATTATGTTTACCGTTACATTTGGTTTGCTTGTTTTGTTTCTGTGCTCTGTTTTTTTACATGTACAATACGACTTACCATATAGGGATATAAGCAATTTGTCACAAAAAAAAAAAAAAAAAGAAACATTCACTGTTTGCTGTTATTTTGCTGTTTACCTGAATGCTATTGTTAAATATATATAAAACCTTAAAGCACTGTTTTTATTTGTAATTTACTTATTTTGTAATTATCCTATTGTTTGCATCCTTGTTCTTTTTTATAACAAAGTAATATCAAATAAAAAATATTATTTAGTGATATGTTGGATATAAAAAGTCTACACACTTAAAACAGCTGGTTTTTGTGATGTAAAAAAGATAGATCATATCAGGACTTGTGCACGTTTAATGTAAGAATTACAACCTATGCAATGCCACTGAAAACCAAATTTCAGAGAAAGAAAAAAAAAACCTTGGAAAAATTCCCTTTAAATTGCAAGGGCATCTTATTGTATATTAGGTAGTTGTAACTGTAATTGTAAGACACATAGATTTATGCTCTATTGCAATTACAAATTTAGTATGCACAGATGTTTCAAGCTGAGAATTTTTGGTCATTGATTTTGAGATTTTTGCTAAATTATATACTTGAGGGCAACTTATTTTAAACCACTCCCACATCTTTCGATTCTTACGTGAGTTGGTGGTGTTTTACAAATCATAATATATGCATAACAAAAAGCTGTTTTCTGTTAGTAATTTTTGTGTGGCTGTTTGTTTTGTAGTTTAAAGGGTAAATGTAGTTGTTTTGTTTTATATTTGTACAACGGGGATTTTGATATTATCTAACCAACTTAATGTGATGTCAAATTCATTGGAAAAAGGAATAAGTAAGTGCTGTGATCATTAGCCCAGCTCTGACTTCCCCCTTTGTCTGTGTGGTTGAGATGTCATCTAAAGCTGCTGGTGTTTCCGTTCACAGTACGAGATGTTTGAGTGATCACAGTATAGCAGATATTATTCATCTGGATCTGATCATGAAGATCATACAGCTGCAGATCTGTGAGTTTCTCACATTACATTTGATTAAATGAGTGTACTTTTGATTTTATATCTTAATAATTGTGTTTTTCTTTCTCTCATAGATCTGGTCATGTGTTATAAAGCCACAGAGAGTCTAACAAACACACCAGTGACTTTAGGATCTGATGTGATTATAACCTGTGATCTTGATATAAAGGAGATTTATTGGTACAAACAGAAATTACCGGATCCTCCAGTGTTGATGTTACGCACTTATGATAGCACATATGAAGGAGCTAAATATGAAAATCGCATCTTTGAACACAAATACTCAGTGAAAACTAACAGTAGTCTGTTCATCAAAAATATCACCATTGATGAATTAGGAGTTTATTATTGTGTGAAAACCAGTGAACCGGTAAAATTCAACAACGGCACCAAAATCTACATCGGTAAGTTATTTGATCATTTCAGATGTTTTTTCAATCAATATAATGGATTGCCATATTGCATATACTATACACATTTGTGAAGAACTAATATTTTGTCAGTTTCATTGTTCTGTTAGACTGAAATTGAAAGATTGAACTACAAATCTTTTACAGACTTTGTCCAAAAGAATATCACAGACTGCGTACACTGGAATCAGACAGATGACGCTCCACAAGATCAGATGCCATGGAAAGATCTGACCATCATATCTGTCCTGCTGAATGTGCTTTTAACCATTGCATTGATAGGTGTGTACTATTTTAAATCTATGTTTTGGTGAAAGTCTCTTTGAACTTAATATACAGGGAGACAAACTAGATTTACACAAATGTAACATCCTATAATCTTTTGTTATCCTATAATTTTGTTTTTGTTTTGTTTGTTTAAACTGTCAAAAGGTTTTGTGATACAGTGATGTTTAATCCACTGTGGTTTCAGGTTTGGTGAAGAACTACCTTCATGCAACTAGACGATCTAAAAATACTTCAGTGAAATCTCAAAGTACCACTGCAGCTCAGTACACAAATGATTCACAGGTAAGATATTTGTGTAATGAATATTAAAATAATAGTTTAAAAAATGCTTAAATAGCTTACTAATTTCAAATGCTGGATTGTTTCAACCCATATTTGGGTCAAATATGTACAAACCCAACCAATTTTTTAAATTTAAACCAACAGTTGGGTTTGTCCATTTGACCACTTTTATTATACCCATGGGGAAATTTGGTTTCAATGAGTTTCAACATGCATTCACACAAAAAGCAAACAATGTACATACATATGGAAGTCACAAATTATAAAAATCGCAGAACCAAAATGACAAAATTTCCCAACAATCATCACTACAAAAAAGCTATTTCGGGTATTTTACCCTCTGTGGCAAGAAGGATTATTTTAACAACCCAGCATTTTTATATATAGTGATTAGTATTCAAGATCTATTTGAATAATCTGTTTTAGAACAATGCACCAGAATAACATATTCGCACATTATTATTGTATTTTGTCGTATTATGCAACTCTCTGCAATACTGATTGGTCAGTTGTGATATTATATTAAATGATCTAAATATGAGTATTAAATATTTGTATAATGAACAGTAAATTTGACTGATGTACATTGCACTAGTTTCATATCTCATATAACTCTGCACTTATTCCACAGCAGCATTTATACATGGCTCGACATTAATCTTGTTCACGTGCTTGTCCTTGTCATTCACTTGTCCGAGTAAAAAATTTGCTTGTCCGGAAAAAATGTGATTGTTTTGTGTGTGTTGTAAATTAAATGTATTCTGAAGCAATATTCTCACCAGCTTTGACATATTTAAATCTGCATATTTGTGATATTTTTACCTTTTATAAAGGGCATTTTCCCCCTAATCTTATTAAATATAGGCTATGCTTCAGCTTTCCTTTAATATCTTAAATTTGACCTATAAATTAAATTAGAATAAGACACTATAGGGCTGTTGCCAATCAAATTAAATAATTTACACTGAAACATTACAACCGCATTAAATAATGTAATGAGATTGTTTTAAATATTGTTTGAATATACAAATAAGAAAAGTTGGAAATAATGTTTAAACTTGAAACTAAACCGCCAGTAGGTGGCAGCAGGTTACCGTCTGAATGAGCGAGTCATTGAGTCGATTCAGTTAAACGGTTGATTCATCAAGAATGAGGCAGTCGTTTACGAACATAGATATCCATAATAAAGGCTAGATGTCTCGTGCGTGCTGCTGGCCAATGGAGGTCGATGTCCGCACCTGGCGGCCATCTTGTCACAGGCAGCTCGCTCACTCCTAACATTGTTTTCATGGGTGCTTGCACTTTTTAAATAACCATAACTTGCTCAATTTTCTACCGATTTTCAAACTGTTTGGTTTGTTATAGACGTCAGAGATGTAGTTATGACACTGCATACTTATGAAAAATTATTCATAATTTGTTCAAGCATCCATAATTATAGCCACGTTAATAACGTTTATAAGAAACCAAACCATTTGCAAATCCATCAAGATTTCAGCGAGATAAGAGTATTTGTGTTCATGCAGATCATCAGGTACCACAGAGCCCTGTCTGTGACAAGATGGCCGTCGGTGATGACGGAAGAGACTCTGCCGTAAGACATCTAGCCTTTATTATGGATATCTATGTTTACGAATAGGTCATTGAATCTTTGATTCAACCTATTCATTCAAAACGCTGAATCATTCACTAACACGCTGTTGCATGACACGCGTTCTGTTGTGATCTTTGTTTGGAACTATTTTTGCTGCTGAAATCGAACAAAAACACTCAATATTGCATCTAAAATGTAAGTGACTTAATGTTAATAATTGTTTATGGAACTGTCATATGAAATCAGTGTAATTTTCAGGCGTGATGTTATTCAGGAAAACTGCACTCTTGGTAATGTGACGTTGCAACTGTATCATATGTTATAAATATAAATAAAAATTTTTTTTACTGCAGTGTGTTAACTGAGTTTCTTTGTGTGAGCGGTGCACATTTGTTTCGATTTCTCCTCGAGAGGCCACGTGAGCGTCAACAGCGCCGTCAGTTCATTATACATTATATATTATTATTCACTGTCAATCACCACTTACATTAATGAATGCAGAATCATTCTTGCATTTTGGTGATTCCCTAGTTATTTTTTGTTAATGACATTTTATCAGGCTAAAATTCTCTTTCACTTGCCCCTTCAAAAAATCCACTTGTCCCGGACAAGCGTTAATGTCGAGCCCTGATTTATAGATGTCTCTGCAGAATTGTGGCTTAATGTACAGTCAGCCGATGATTATTAGATGATTATTTCAAAGTAAACCCATTGAGACACATCTTCTTTATGTCGGCGGTTTTATTTTCTGACTATGAATGCCTGACTGTACATTATTCCTTACATATATGGCCATTCATTGCTTATATCTCAATCTTTCAGTATGCTGAAAATGATTTATCCATGCTTCCCGGTGAAAGCAGGCCTTGCCAGGATCAGCCCATCTACTCTCTTTTACAGCCAATAAAAACTGTATGATATTTAATGATTTATAATATTCATAATTTGAATATAAAAAAAAATATAAAGTTGAACATTTCTGTACTTCCATTTGTGGAATTTTATAGATTTAAAACTTTAGTCGTGTATTCTGAAATGTTTAAAATAGTAAAAAAAAAAAAAAAAAACTGTGAGTCTGTCTAGACGTTTGAGTCCTATTGTATATAATATTTATATTGAATGCAGAGGAATGAACAGAAATAAAAATTGATATCAGATTTGAAACCAAGTTGAACTAAATCTGTTGTCAAGTTTATTACACTTTTTAGTCCAATTTTCACTATCAACTAGTTGCTTAAAAGCAGTTGCACATATTAATGCCTTATTCTGCATGGCCTTATTCTACATCTCTTAAACCCAATTTATAATTCTACGTCGAGTGTACGCCGTTGCTATGTCGTAGACTGTGTGTTGCACGTGTAGCTTACGACGTACCCTGACGTGCACCTGTCCAAAAATGTAACAACGTGTCAATTCTACATGGACCGCAAGCGCTGTGATTGGTCTGCCAGAACCCCTCCCTCAATAAAAAAAAAAATCTGCGATAGGAGTGTGTGTGTGTGTGTGTGTGTGTGTGTGTGTGTGTGTGTGTGTGTGTGTGTGTGTGTGTGTGTGTGTGTGTGTGTGTGTGTGTGTGTGTGTGTGTGTGTGTGTGTGTGTGTGTGTGTGTGTGTGTGTGTGTGTGTGTGTGTGTGTGTGTGTGTGTGTGTGTGTGTGTGTGTGTGTGTGTGTGTGTGTGTGTGTGTGTGTCCAGAAATGGGATGATAGTTTCTTCCTTACATCTGCTATATAACAATATTTTGTAGTCTCAAGATTAGTGAATAAATACCCGCAGTGAGTGTGTCTGAGCTCTTGATGGTCTAGTGGTAGAATTTTTGTTAAGCGTGCCAGAGGTTCTGGGTTCTAATCCACCATTGTATAGTTTATTTATTTTCTCATTAAAACCAAAGATGTTAATCAGTGATTGTATATCAAGAACAGGGACACATTTGGTGCATTTCATTTTGTGATTTCAACGGAACGAATAAAGTCTCTGCAACAGCAATCGATTGAAGCGCTGATCTGTGCACGAGTCACTGCTACTGTAAACAGTGGCCACGAGATACAACAACTCAAGCTGCAAGAAAAGTTGCTATCTATTTGCCGTCATCGCTGCTGCTACTCTGACAATGAACACAAGCTGCTTCTTCTTCGGCTTTTGCCTTGATACTGTGGGTTACACCATCAACATGCCCATGGGCTTACTAGCAAGATCTGCATATGTAATTGCACATTGACACGGACAAAACAACGTAGAAGTATAAATGAAAACTGACGCGTAACTTGCGGCGTAGGTCTAAATTCAGTTAATTATACTTAAATTAGTATAAATCAGCCTTTACCCAATACCTAAAACTAACAACTACCTAACTATTAATAAGCAGTAATTAGGAGTTTATTGAGGCAAAACTCATAGTTGATAGTTAATTAATAGTGAGAATTGGACCCTAAACTAAAGTGTGATCAAAAGTTTCATACACTAACATTCAGTGAAATAGAAATGGCTTGTACTTGGATGAATACTGACCGTTAATAATGATCAGTTCTATTTGTCACATTACATTTTAAAAGTATATTTAATAAGCAGAAGTAAAATTCTTATTGGTTGAAAAATGAAATGCTGAAAGTAGTGGACACGGGGGCTATTTGCCACAACAGGAAATTGTCTCTAAGGCTGTACCTACGAAATTTATAAAGTTTTTAGTCCAAGGTGTGTTTCCTTGACTAGTGGTTTTAACCACAAGGTTGCTCTGTGCACTGCACAAGGGTATCTTGCATGCATGTTTTTGTGTGTTACCTTGTTTGCTGCTTAATTAATTGTTTTATGTCTAAACATGCAGTATGATCGATGCTGTACATAGAGTGTGGTATATAATGTTCTCTGGTATTAAATGTTGCTGTTTTGAATGGACATCATATCTTGATTTTATAGACCTGACTTGTTCAGATTAGCAGTGGAAGTTGCATGTAAACCACAGTGTAATGAGATTTCTCGGTGCTGAAGCAGCTTCTTAGCCAATTTCATGAAACTTGCAACAAATAATCCTTAATCTTAAACAATACCGACACATCAGATGGCACTCCTGATTATAAAATTCTTGCCTGGCAAGAATGAAATGTTCTGCTACTTTTGTGTTTCACAAAGATCTGACATGCAAGTGGTAATCACAGCTCCAACTTTTTTTTTTTTTTTACTTTTGTAATAGTTTTTGAACCTATTAAAACACCTACTTCTGCTCATCTCTTCTTTGTGGTTACTTGCGTGCATGGTTTCTTGCAAATTAACTTTTCCACTGTTTGGTCACCTTGATGGTGAGTCTGTCACTCCAGTTTCAGAGTTTATTTATAGTTTTTATTAGTCATAGTCATAAGACCAGACCCCACATCTAATGGTATGCATATGAAAACTAGGCTGTGAGGACATACAATCTTTATAATGGCATGCTATCTAGATCACATGCCGTTTTCAAAACTTTCAACTGTTTTATGGACTTTTTACTGTTTAATGCTTGTTACTGCTTTTGTGTTGTTGTTGTTGTTGTTGTTGTTGTTGTTGTTGTTTTTTAAAAAAGATGTTTCATCATGTTTATTACTACAGTAGACCATTTGTGTTTATGCGAAACAGCGATGATGTGTTTTCTGGGCTGGGCCTACCTGGTGGCAGAAAATGACAGTTCTGCTATAGAAGTCTATGGAAGCCTGTGGAATAATGCTGCGTTCACACCAAACGCGAAAAGAGCGTCAAAATCGCTTGAACATTTGAATCCATAGGAGTGTGTGTGTCTGTGTCTGTCCAGAAATGGGATGATAGTTTAATCCTTACATCTGCTATATAACAAAATATTTTGTAGTGCAGAGATTCTTTATGTTTGTGAATAAAAACATAGAACCGCTGTGTATAGTTTATTTATTTTCTCATTAAAACCAAAGATGTTAATCAGTGATTGTATATCAAGAACATGGACACATCACAATGGGGGCATTTCGTTTTGTGATTTCAACGGAACGAATAAAGTCTCCGCACAGCAATTGATTGAAGGCTAGTCTGTGCATGAGCTACGGATAGGCTACTGAAAACTGCGCCACGAGCACTCCGTATGATTTCAAAAACGCATTCCAGCGCCATATCGCCTCTTATGTAACTCTACTAATCAACTAGAGATGCTTAATTTGTATTACATAGGCCTACAGCAACTCAAGCTGCAAGAAAAGCCACTATATATCAAAAGCATTGATTCTCACATTGAAATATCGATTGTACCTGGGATTTATTTTAAACAAGTGATTTTAGAATATGTTTATAATAGTAGTAGTAGGCCATATATACGTTTACTTAAATATGAACCTCAATGGGAACTATTTCTTCTTCCGCTGTGTCTGTGCTTATCATGTATTCATGCCAGCGGCACAGCGGTATGTGCCACAATCTCTTAGCGCAGATTCGAGTGCATTGCTGCGGTCATGACTTGATTTATTGCACTCCAGTTAACAACGACGAAGCTTCATGTGACATTTGTAAACAAACAATTCGCCATTGTGGCAATACCACAAACGTGACAAAGCATCTAAAAGTTAACCACCCTAAAGAGCACGAAGTAGTACAGCCGAGCAGAGAAGGTAACACAGTCACGACCCTCATGATCTTCTGGCTTGAGGCTGAGTTCTTTAGCAGAAGGTACCAAGTGATGATTCCATAAATTAAATTATTTGAATAAAATAGTCTAGTCACGTTTATTTATATTATGCTTTAAGCCCATACAATACAGATTGTTTCAGATATGAAGATTAAATACAGTATTTCATGAAGAATATACTGATTATAATAACTTACTGGACATTTTCATTTAAACAGTAGGCTTTTATATTTTTTCATCAGTCTATATATTTTTATATTAGGCTACTTGGTATCTTATGGTGGATATTCATAATTTTTGAATATGATGCGATGATGCGCTGGCAAGACGGCAACGGCCAGCTCGACCCTACATTACGCTTCAAAACTGCTTTTCAGAATCCTATGGGTGACGTCACGGACACTACGTCCATATTTTTTTACAGTCTATGATGTCAACAGAACTCAACACTGCACGCATGCTGGAAGAAGTAGAATAAGAAGTACTTACCAACACGATCTTCATTTCTGAGAGAAATAGTGAAGGTGAATGCATATACGAACAAGTTCTCAGTTTATGATTAGAACAAATTCAACCAAGCGCTCTTTGGTGACGTGGATGATTACGTCACTGTTTATCATCTGTCCATCATCGTATAAAGCCCGCCCACGCAATTTGATTGGTCCGAACAGCTCCTGTTCGGGCATATGGTGCGTTCAAGTCCTCCTGGGGTGTTTGTATTTACGAGGTGAGAAGTCGTGTTTACGACATGCATTCAAGTCTCTTTGGTTGGAGCAAGACGGCGGTGTACCTTCTTTTAATTAATTTCATGAAAATACAGCAAGGTTTGTTAACTCTGCTACAGACAAAGAGTGCGCATCAGGTGAGTTTTAATCTTTTAAGTTTTTAATTAATCTATGAAGACACTGTAAACGGTATCGTTATATATTAGGCTAATTGTAATATAAAAGTAGTAACCAAATTTTTTTTTAAATGACAAAGCCTGACTGTGTCACTGCTAAATACACGTTATATTCAACTACATACGTTGCATCCATTGATTGCGCCATGTTTCTCACTGACACGCCCCCAACTCGTACAGATCGGGGATTAAAGAAAATCCTGAACTTCCCACTGGTATATACGACTTCATGATGGCGTTCAACTCGTAAATACAATCTTTTTGACATAACTTGAACGCACCATTAGTTGCTCCACAACGGATCAACTCCAGACCGAATTTCCCGACCTGAAATGTTGTGGGCGGGGCTAAATTCGGCTGGCATCCAGGCTACCACTCTGTCTCTTTTAATTTTCATTAAAAAAATATATTAAACATTAATAGCCACACAAATGTGGCCCAGGCAACAAACTACCTACATTATCTTCACTGCATGTATAAAATAAAAAATAAAGTTATGAAACTTCTCTTTGCCCTCAGTCAAAACGATTTGGCAGACAACAAATTATAGATTCATGACACCAAAGGTCGCCCGTTAGATCTACACAAGACAAATTCCATCTCATGTTTAACCACTACAGAGACATCAGAGCCAGCGGCAGACGTCAGAAGGACTGGCCAAGGAAAGGCTGCTCTCGCCGGGGTTAATGAGCGCTGAGCGCCCGGTGATCACCTGGATCTCACAACTCCAAAAACGCATGATGAATTTTTTTAAATAGGCGCTCTCTTTGTAAATAAACCACATATTTGAGCTTTAAATTTTGTTTTAAGACTTTTTCAGGTGAGAATGTAGTTGTTTAGTGACACAATAACAGTAGTATTTTTAAATTATGTGGGGTACGTCACTTTACCACGTGACAGCAGCAAACAGTCTCCTGATTGGTTAATGCGGCGCGAATAGTTGCTAAACCTGCTGTGAGTACACTCCCTGTTTATATCCCAGTGGCAGTATTCACACAGCTCAGTGTGTTAATAATGGAGCAGTTCATAGAGTTTTATAAAGACTTAAAGGGTTAGTTCACCCAAAAATGAAAATAATGTAATTTATTGCTCACCCTCATGCCGTTTCACACCCGTAAGATGTGAAGAACCCGTAAGAATCTTCGGAACACAAATTAAGATATTTTTGTTGAAATCTGAAGGCTCAGTGAGGCCTCCATAGGGAGCAAACCAATTTACACTCTCAAGATCCATTAATGTACTAAAAACATATTTAAATCAGTCCATGTGAGTACAGTGGTTCAATATTAATATAATAAAGCGACGAGAATATTTTTGGTGCGCCAAAAAACCCGAAATAATGACTTATATAGTGATAACCGATTTCAAAACACTGCTGCATGAAGCTTCGGAGTGTATCGAATCAGCGAGTCGATTCAGTGGTTCGGAGCGCCAAAGTCACGTTTCAGCAGTTTGGAAATCCAAATCCAAACTGATTCGAACCGCTGATTCGATACACTCCGAAGCTTCATGATTTCATGAAATCAAGCTTCATCTTTTTTTATAAACAGTGTTTACTTTTAAACATACAGCTTTTAAACGTTTGTATTATTTACTTATAATGATATATCGTCATAAATAATAAACTTAATACATTAAATAATTTCCCCCTGGGATTATTAAAGTATTTCTGATTCTTTAGCAAGTCTACTTTTGTGTATTTTCAGAACATAGTTTTGACTTATTTTCTGTGTGTTCAGAGTGTGTTTTTATACTTTTCTTGTATCACTCATTTAAATGGGAAGTTTTTTATATCTTGTATGTTATTGTTTTCTTCTGTCATTGTATTCGTAATTTTTATTGTTAACAAACAAACCACATCCATCCCCCGCACTTTTGAAAAGCTTGCTACGCCCCCTGCGTCCCTTCCTGTTCCAACATGACTGCGCACCAGTGCACAAAGCATCTGTCCATAAAGACATGGGTGAGCGAGTTTGGTGTGGAGGAACTTGACTGGCCTGCACAGAGTACTGACCTCAACTGAATAGAACACCTTTGGGATGAATAAGAGCAGAGACCGTGAGCTAGGCCTTTGAGGTCATGGACTAGGTCTATTTGTGTGTGTGTGTGTGGCATAACCCAACATAACTGGGCTATGTTATAATAAATGTGAATATATTTAAAGCTTTTTTTCTCTCAATGCACAAAACATTTAAAATAATTTAACTCTTTTTCTTTTTGGGATTAAGAAATCTCTGAGAATGTGATGCACAAATTATTTAAATCGAAAAAACCTTGGTTTACACCCCCTCTTTTAAAGTAGGTGAGACTGAGGCCTCATCCAACATTAGTGCCTGACCTCACAAATGTGCTTCTAGAAGAATGGTCAAAAATTCCCATAAACACACTCCTAAACCTTGTGGAAAGCCTTCCCAGAAGAGTTGAAGCTATTATAGCTGCAAAGGGTGAGCCAACTCCATATTAAACTAACTCCATATTAAACCCTACGGATTGAGAATGCGATATATGTCATTTAAAGTAAAGTGTGCATGTAGAGGCAGGTGTCCCAAAACGTTAGGCTATATGTAAAATGTTTAGGTTTAACGTATTTTTAATGCAATAACTATAATACATTACCCATGAACTGCATATGTGAATATTATTTACTACATTATTTATGCTTGCATCAAATTCATGCTTTAGGGTAATAATCGCAGGTTTCTCAGTCCAGTCTGAAATTACCAAACAACCAAAATTATTCGGCCGAGTATAGCAAAAATAAAAATAAAAAAAGTGAAAAGACCGAATATATTTAACCGAACAGTGACGTTTTTGATGACGCGATCAACTATAGTAACCAGCGCGTGAGATACACTGTGGCCCTGTCCCAAATGGCACACTTCATGTCTTGTGGACTTACAATGGCCGCTGCGTGCGCTTGTCCGTTAAGTCCACAAGACCATGGTCCGAGGTTGTAAGGCTACAGCATTTACGGCGTCTGCAACCTTTTGCCACTCAAGTGCCTTTTTGGCATTAGTAATGCCCACACTGTGCCCTCCAAAACAACATTTTTCTCCTCTTTTCCACCTCGCCAACGATAACTTCTACTTCACATTGAGTGAAGTTACGTTTTTTTTATTTCCTCTCTGTGTTTGCCATGATTTCGCAATCGATGAATATTAACTTGTGGGCATTTCACGGACTATTTATGGTCAACTATGGGCGTGACATGAAGCCGCAAAAGCTGCGCTACATTTAGAATTGATTGTGATTTATTAAAGGAAAACTGCGTAGGATGTGCGTACGCACGGTTTTATAAATCCAAATATTTCTGTGCGTACGCACGTCCTATGTTTCATCCGTACGCCACTTCTGACGCAAATCCTATGCAAAGTTTTATAAATGAGGATCCTGGGCTATTTCTTCAACCCATTTTCTGGGTTATTTGTGTTGGGTTAAAATTATGGGTTATTTTTTCAGAGAGTAACCATTTTCTGGGTTATGTGTGTAGTAACGCATTAAAGCAATGTAAAAGCAGACTAATAGATTAATAGAAAAATATTTGTTGCAAACTATTTTTGAAATTCTAAATAATCTTAAATGTCTCACTGTACACTAACTTAGCCTTTCTGCACTTTAATAGAGCACCTTCAGTGATTTCAGACGCACCCTCGGTGATGTGATTATGATACCTGTAGGCATAATAGGCCAAAGATAAGATAAGATGGCCAAATAAAAATATATATATATATTTTTATATATATTTTTATATAACTTTTTTATGTATTTATTTTAAGTTATATGTGTTTTGTTTGTATAATGTCTGCTTGAATGCTAAAACATGTTCAGTGTTAAATAAGTATTTTAAAATTGTAGTTTTGTTATTTATTTTTCTTTAAAAAAAAAAAGCTAGACAAAATAGTAAAAAGCTAATTTTACTATTTAATGTATGCAATGGTGAAATTTTTTTGAAAAACCACGTTCGGTATTCGGCTTCAAGTGTTTTATTATTATTTGGCCTCTGCCAAGAATTTTAATTTCGGTGCATCCCTACTTCTAAGCACGTCTACATCTTTTTACATTCCGATTCTGACATCCAAAAGCATTTTTTTCTCTTATTTCATGGATTTTGCCTGTTCCCTTATCGAGTCGGTTTCTCGACATTACATATGGGGGAAATCCATTTCCTTGAAAATGCTGAAGCTGATTTGAATTACTCTTTTGCTTGCAAATAGCCAATAGCGCCCGTGCACTCGCCTGATTGGCTGACAGCCTCCAATATAGGCGACGTCGGGCGCCAAAAACCTCAGAATCTTTCTTCTTCACCTGGAGTCTGATGATAACTCGCCGTAGATTGACGCAATCAGAGTGGACAACGTGGAAAATATCCCCTCTCGCGTTCCGGCGGATTTTTTCTTCAAAATGTCTCTTTGCCGCATGTGTGGTGGTCCTATCGACTTTCCGGACGCACACGAGCAGTGCGTGCTGTGTCTGGGTCGAGCCCATGCGGAGGCGGCGCTCAAAGGATCAGGTTGTCGAGCCTGTGAGGAACTCCCCATCAAGATCCTTCGTTCAAGGCTGACCGTTACCCGTAACGTTGGCCTTATGACTCCTGCCTCTCCTCCGCCCGCCGCCGTCGAGCCGCGGGCCAGGGGACTGCAGGATACCCCGGCACAAACGGGCTCCGTGGAGGAATTGGCGTCGGCCCAACCCCCACGCCATCCTCACGGCTCAGAGCCTCTCACCTATTCCGAGGCTAGCTACCGCCCCCCGAAGGAAGCGCGGGAAATGGTCTCCTTCGGATATGATGAAGACGACGCCATGTCCACAACTGCCTTTGATCCGGGGGCGTGGTCTGAAGTCCCTTGGCAGAGCTCATGGCTATTCTCAGCGAGGCGGTAGCGGACATGGAACTAGACTGGGCAGCTCCGAAGGATCGGCCGTCTAGGAAATGGATGGACGGGTCCTTCCTCGGCGCGGGCCGCCAGGCGGACGCCCCGCAAAGACCCGCTCCTTTTTTCCCTGAGCTCCACGAGGAGCTCACCCGATCATGGCGCTCCCCTCATTCAGCTCGAGCCCATGCACAGTGTACCCAGCTGCTGACTACAGTGGAAGGGGCGGAGAAACTGGGCTACTCGTGACCGCCCCCCGTCGAGGGCGCCGTTGCGGCCCACCTGTGTCCTTCCCCCGGCTGGAAAACCGCCTCATTGCCTTCCAGGCTATGTCGAGCCACTGCTCACATCGCCGAAAAGGCATATATCTCGGCTGGACATGCAGCATCTGCCCTCTACACGATGGCAATCCTGCAGGTCTTCCAGACCCAACTCCTGGGATCCCTGGACGAGAAAGGCCCGGACCCGGAGTCCCTCAGGAAGCTGCGCACGGTGGCAGATTTGGCCCTGGCCGCCTCTAAGAAGGTTGCGCAGGGGATCGGCCGTAACATGGGCAGCCTCGTAGTCCTGCACCGCCATCTATGGCTGACGCTCACCGAGATGCGCGATGCGAAGCAGCTTCTAGACGCTTCGGTAAGTCCCCTCTGTCTTTTCGGTGACGCGGTCGGGGCTTTTTCTGAGAAATACGCAGAGACCTTGAAGCAGTCGAAGATGATGCCTCATCTTCTGCCAAAGCGCTCTAGCGCTCCGCCTGGAGCGAGGTCTAGATCCTCTTCTGCGCAGCGTTCGGCGGGATACGGGAGGCGCGCGACAGCGAGCCCGAGAGAGCGCCGCGAACCTGAACCACCGTTTCGCCAGAGGCAATTCAGAAAGCCCCGTTTCGGCACGAAGCCAGCTTCCAGCAGCCAAGGGCGTCCGGCGGACAAGAAGGGACAGCGTTCCTGATGTCCGTGCGGGGAGGAAAAGAGCGCGGTCCATGCAGGAAAGCAGCGGACCAACAATAAAAAGGGCGTGTTCCCACTCAGAGTTCCCTCGGAAACCAGTAAAGAAAGCAGAGAATGTTTGTATGCAAAATGTTGTGAAACCGCTGTGTTCTGTTTCAATAAACAAGGAGCATTGCATGTCTCATCAAAAGAGCCTTTTTCCTCTCGCTTCGAGACGCTTCGCAGCGCGGAAGCCCGGGGCAACCCGAGGATGTGAGTGCGTGTGTCCCCGTGCTAAGAGCCGCGGACGAAGAGCCCGTTATCCACATGGCTGTCAATGCTTCCCCGGCGGTTGGCGCCCAGTCCCCGCCGCAGCATGCGGTAATGCCCCCTCTGTCGAGCCACATGAGCGCGTGGTCGTCGCTCCCAGCGGCGTCAGATTGGGTAATCAACACTGTAAAACGTGGTTATACGCTTCAGTTCGCCTGCAGACCACCCCGCCTCGGCGGCGTGATTATGTCAGAGGTATCAGAGCAGAGTGCTCTGTTACTACGGGCAGAAATCTCCTCCCTCCTGGCCAAACAGGCGGTAGAGATAGTTCCCGAGGAACAGAGAAACCACGGATTTTACAGTCGTTACTTTCTAGTCCCGAAAAAAGACGGAGGCATGCGTCCCATCTTAGATCTGAGACTACTGAACAAAGCGCTCGCAAAGCGCGCGTTCAAGATGATCACAGTGAAGCAAATCCTCGTGCATATCCAGCCCGAGGACTACTTCTTTGCAGTGGACCTGAAGGATGCGTATTTTCACATTCAGATAGCCCCGCATCACAGGCACTTCCTGCGTTTTGCATTCGAAGGTGTTGCATACCAATTCAAAGTACTACCGTTTGGGCTGGCTCTTGCCCCCCGCGTATTCACAATGTGCATGAATGCAGCACTCGCTCCCCTGAAACTCAGTGGAATGCGCGTGCTGAACTATCTTGACGACTGGCTGATCATCGCTCAAACGAGGAGCGCTCTTGAGGAGCACAGAAGCAGGCTCCTGGCCCATATGGAATGCCTGGGACTGTCTGTAAATATGCAAAAGAGCAAACTTCAGCCTTGTCAGTCTATCACCTTCCTGGGTATGGTTCTGAACTCGCGCTCTATGATCGCACGCTTATCAGAACAGAGGATCCAGTCCATTCGCAGTACAGTTGCCCTCTTCATTCAGGGCAGAGCTGTCCCCTTGAAAACGTTTCAGAGGCTACTGGGTCTGGTGGCAGCCGCAGCCTCCGTCTGCAGACTGGGGTTGCTACACATGAGACCGCTGCAGCACTGGTTGCAGAACCGAGCACAGCCGCATGCGTGGAGAGCGGGAACAGAACGCCTAGTCATAACGCGTTCGTGTCTCGAGACTCTAGTGCCGGCACGACCATGTACGAACAGGGTGCTGCTATGGGCAGAGTGGTCAGGCGGGTAGTGGTCACTACGGATGCATCACTGTCAGGCTGGGGAGCCCTCTGCGACGGCAGACCGGCATTCGGTACGTGGACGGGGGACCGGGAGCGGTGGCATATAAATTGCCTGGAAATGGAAGTGGTTCGTCTAGCTTTACAGAGCTTCCTTCCGTTTGTGAGAGATCGTCATGTTCTCATCAGGACGGACAACACAGCGGTGGTGGCATACATCAACCGCCAAGGAGGACTGCACTCACGTTCCCTGCAGGGCTTGGCGAGGCAGATGCTCTTGTGGACGGACTGGGTACTTCTGTCGATCCGAGCAGTGCATGTACCGAGCAGTTTGAATTGCGGCGCGGACATGCTGTCCAGGGAGGGCATTGTGCATGGAGAGTGGAGGCTTCACCCTCAAACTGTGAGCGTGATATGGGATCTCTTCGGCAAGGCGGACATCGACCTCTTTGCTTCAGAGGGGAATGCCCATTGCCCGCTGTACTTCTCGCTGACAACGGCTCCTCTGGGAGGGGACGCGCTGTCGGGACGTTGGCCCAAGGGTCGGAAGTATGCTTTTCCCCCGGTCAAGATAATGCCGCTGGTGCTGCAAAAGATCAGGGAAGAGAAATGCGTGTTGATCCTGGTAGCGCCCAAGTGGCCCAACTAGCCGTGGTTCCTGGAACTGGTGAACATGTCGCGGACTCCCCCGTGGCGAATCCCGCTGAGAAGGGACCTCCTATCTCAAGCGAAGGGCACTATATGGCACCCCAGCCCGGAGCTGTGGGACTTGCATGTGTGGCAGATCAGTGCGGAGTGTCACAGCGAATTATGCAAACAATAGCAGAGGCTAGAGCCCCTTCGACTAGGCGCTTGTACGCTCTGAAATGGAATTTGTTTGCTAACTGGTGCGCTAGCAGGCGGGAAAACCCAAAAGGTTGTGATGTTTCCTCTATTCTGACCTTCCTGCAAGAACGTCTGGATGCTGGCAGCTCCCCGTCAACAGCGAAAGTCTACATAGCTGCTATCGCCGCCTCCCGTGATATGCTAAATGGCCATTCAGTGGGGAAACACCCCCTGATACTGAGTTTTCCCCGGGGGGCGAGGCGACTGAATCCTCCTCGCCTTCGTCAGATGCCAGTTTGGAACTTATCGCTTGTGCTTAGTGCACTGTCCGTTCCACCTTTCGAACCAGCCGAGACTAGTGACCTTAAAGTGCTCTCTGCAAAGACGGCGCTACTGCTTGCGCTAGACTGCGGGAAAAGAGTGGGAGATTTGCATGCCCTGTCAGTGAACAGTGCTTGTATGCAGTTCGGGCCAGAGGATTGTATGGTCAGGCTCACACCCAAACGCGGCTACACACCGAAAGTGCTCTCAACGCCGTTCAGAGCTCAGGTGATTACGATTCAACCATTTTGCCCCACTGAACTAGACGCTAGTGCGATGTCACAGGAGTGCGCTTTGTGCCCCGTGCGTGCGCTGCGTGCTTATGTAAACAGGACTAGTCAGTTTCGAGCTTCAGAGCAGCTCTTCGTCTGCTACGCGGGTGCTAAGAAAGGCAGTGTGCTATCTAAACAGAGGCTATCACATTGGATCGTGGAGGCTGTGCGACTAGCTTATGCTTCCCGAGGATCCGATTGCCCAGTTGGGGTGCGAGCACACTCCACTAGGAGTTTGGCGTCATCATGGGCTTGGGCGAAAGGCATGTCTATTCAGGACATTTGTCTCGCAGCGGGCTGGTCGTCCTTCAATACGTTTGCAAAGTTTTATAACTTGGAAATTCCCTCGTTTGCACCTCATGTTCTGTCAGTGCAGGAGGAAAGAGCTGAGCAGCCATTGGGCGATTAGCCGCCTGAGGACACGCCCCCAGTTGGCGCGTGGTCTGATCAGGGTTTCAACTAGGTCGTATACGGAGTTGATATCATATTAACTTGATACAGACCCCCTTTATTATGCCCACGTTCATAAGCCGGCAGTATTCTCAAGCACCAACATGTTTTGCTGCATTTTTCCCCCTTCTATATCAATCAGTTCAGAGTTGCTAACTGTTCGAGGGGATGCTTATCATGTTGGCGCCGTGCCAGATTGCATCTGGGTGTTTCAACCAGGTCCAGTGCCTGACCTAGAGCTAGCGCGCTATAGTCTGAGTGCTTAGTGCTTGAGCTCTACAGGGGCTTGATAGCTGGATCGGCCTTTTTTCCACACGGCGGGGGTTTTATATGTTCCCCATATGTAATGTCGAGAAACCGACTCGATAAGGGAACGTCTCTGGTTACTCACGTAACTGTAGTTCCCTGGAGGGAACGAGACATTACATAAATTGCCGTGTGGAGAGCCCCGGCCTCAATAGCTCTCGTTCAGTCGAAAGATTCTGAGGTTTTTGGCGCCCGACGTCGCCTATATTGGAGGCTGTTAGCCAATCAGGCGAGTGCGCGGGCACCATTGGCTATTTGCAAGCAAAAGAGTTATTCAAATTAGCTTCAGCATTTTCGAGGAAATGGATTTCCCCCATATGTAATGTCTCGTTCCCTCCTCTCAGGGAACTACGGTTACGTGAGTAACCAGAGACGTTTTCCTCCACTGTTTTTCTGCCACCAAAATGCGCATGCAGCTGCAAGTGACATAACTATAAAGTCTGCTCCCAAATGATCACCTGACATGTTGTCAAACTACACCCCTTACAGCCTCGTTTTTTTTCTTTTGAAAAAAAAAAATGGCACACCACAAACACCTGCATGCATCAAGTGGTTTAAACCTTAACCAAGTGAACATGACAGGAAACACTTAAAACAAATGTACTTGATTTTCATGGTTTCTATTCAGTTGCAGCTCCTCAAACTAATAAATATTTCAGGAGTAAACAAGAAACTGGTTGGTAGGTGATGTAACTACACCATCTGACTTGACAAAAAAACATGTACAAAACTACTATACAAAGTAAAATAAATACAATCCAGGCTATAATTTAAACACATATTAATTTGCTTTGAGGATAGACCTGTTTTGTGTCGATCACAATGTGTTTTTCTTCAGCAAATTACTGACTGCCAAAAACGTCATTAACGTTTATTTATATAATGGCGTAAGCTACAGTTGAAAAAAATTCAAATTAGAGTTATCTTGAGTCATATTGCTTTTTGTTCAGGTATGAAATATGACTTTATTTTTTTCAAAAGATTATATATATTATTAACAGAACAAAACACTACATGTGTGGTCAGAGCAGGCCTGACTTTAACTTCCTCTTGTGTGAATCACCCTACTTGTTTGAAAATTCTGAGGTAAAGTTTTGTGTGAAAGAAACAAGACTAGGTCATGCTGCAAAGTGAAGACCCTGAAGATCATGTTCTTTCAAAATTAATACATTGATTTATGATGTTTAATGACACAATACTAATCCATATTGTGCATGTGGTGTTTATTTCACATATCTGCTCATATGCTGTGAAGCTGCAGAGACTACAGATCAACTAACAGATTTGGGTCAAAATGTGACTATAAACTGTGATTTTGTAAAGGAAGTTAACTGGTTATTACTGAAACTACCAGATCCTCCAGTTATGATATTACGCACTTTCTCATCTGCAGCCCCTCATTACTACAATAATAGATTTAGACACAAATATTCAGTGCAAAGTAAACATCGACTGTTCATATATATTGTTACTAATGATGATTTGGGACTTTAATTCTGTGTGAACACAGACGCACCTCCAAAATACAGCTACGGCAGCAGACTACACAAATTTGGTGAGTTCAGTGATCATGCCATTACACTACATCCTTTTTAAATACTTATAAAAAACATACAAAAAAATATAAAACCCTTCAATGGTTGTGCAGCACTGAATATCGAGTATTATACATCATAGAGCCAACTCCATAGATTCAAAATCAGATACAACGGAAGACTCTTACCCTATTGTTGGTCTGGTCATTGTGATCAGCCTTGATATGATTAGGGGCCAAGCACCGAAGGTTCTGAGGCACCTATTATAATCATTAGATTTCTTCTTCTTATTATTCTGCCATGGGAGTCTATGGCAGTCCATAGAACCAAGTCTCTAACTCAATCCCTATAGCGCCACCAACTGTCCAAAGATGCATTCACGTTTATGCTAATAACGTTTTAACCATAAAGGTTATAAACAAAATGATTTTGTCATAGATTAAGCAAACTGTTTTTGAATAACACGTGAACGAATTTTACATAGTTCTTGCAAAAATAGTCATAAGACTGTATCTCCCCAATGCTTTATCGTATTCAAACGAAACTTGGTACATGTCATAACAAACATGACCTGGGGCAACATGCAGCTTCTCCGCGCAGGGCCAGTGCTTATAACTTCAAAAATCATAAATGTTGTATTGTTAGATTCGGGGCAACATGTAGAGGCAAATGATATCCAATTTTACCATATCAGCCATTTTGGCTGTCGACCATTTAGAATTTTGTGCTAAAATGCTGTATTTTAAGAACGCATGAACGGATTGTTACAAAACTTGTTATGGGTCATCAGCCCTGAAGGAGCTTGAGAAGTTTTGGACCAGTGCCACATATAAAAATTTTGCCTTGCCTTGTTTCGCCTTATGGTCTGTGCAGCGTTGTGATTTAGCAGTTAAAAAAATGGTGAATATCTTCTAAACCGTTAGACCGATCGAGATAAAACCAGCATAGGAAACAAGGAATACAAGTTGATTAACTAAAAGTTGTAGCCAAATGTCAAAATTTTGATAGGAAGTGGCAAAAAAATATAAACAAAGTTGTCCAAGCATGGGTCATTTTTGTGTTGTTATTTATATAAATATCTATTACTCCGAAACAAAATGAGATATTGTCACCAAACTATACACACATATGTATGGGCTCACTTTGAGGACACATACAAAATGGTGGGGTTGTGCCTCTTGGTGGCGCTATAATAGAAAAAAAACATGCAATTCACATTGACTTTAATACAGTATTATGTATTATATAAAAAATGCTAGGCCATTGTTTTACTAACGCTTTCGCATATCATTATGAAACTTGGTATGTGTATTCGGCACCATGCCCTGATGGTACTCAAAAAGTTGAGGCAGCGCCACCTTGTGGTCAAGTGTTATAATGAAATTTACAAAAAATGCTAATAACTTTTGATTAAATTAGCCTATTGTAATGAAACAATACATTCCTTGGGTCATGCCAAGAACATAGATACCAATTTTGCCATATTTGGCTAAACTTCTAGTCCGCCATCTTATTTGTTAAAAACCTACTTTTTCAAACTCATCCCAAACCGATTGTTTGAATTTCACCAAAATCTAATCGTATAATCTTCAGACTGTGCCAACAAAAAGTTATGGATTTTGCATCGATAGTTGAAACCGTTTTTGTATTCTGTTGCGATGAAGTTGAGGCATGATAGCAAAATGACTCTTGAGGCTGTATTTCTGCAATGCTTTGACATATTGACACCAAACTTTGCATGTGTCATTGTTCTCGTATTCTGACCATACCACATCAATTTCGTAACACGCCCCTATTTTGATAGCTCTGCCCCACACATATGTAACCCAGGCAACCCAGGAATCTGCTGTGCCAGCTGGCCGAGGGTATGTCATCAATACGTGAAAGCAATGTGTGTTACTATGGTAATCCAGGTCTAATGTTCAGTGAAAAAGTCATCCCTTCCATCTCAAAAACACAAACACAGTTCTCATTAACAACTCGATAGCACAAGAACGACAGTTCAACTAACGAACATATTACAATTATGACAAGATTAGAGGGTTATATCGATCACGAAAAGAGGAACCAAATGAAACAAACAAATATTAGGAGTATAGTATCTTACTTTTTGGACACACTTTGGGAGCTGATGCTTGAAACAGACAGCGAGGAGGTTTAGATGCTCCAGGCTTTTACGGTGTGGAAATAAATGGATAATTATTATAGATGAAGTGAACGACAATACAATCCCAAAGGGACAAATAAGCGAACATGACACATGAGCATATTCAAGCAAAAACCAGCATATATTAGTTACAAAATCAATGTTACTCGCCTTGAGAAGAAATAAAACAACCTCTGACTTTGCTCCTTGAGTTCTCTCCAGTGCTAGAAAGCTGATGCTTCTTGCCTGATCGTAAGCTTTCTTTTGTTCCACTGACATCTTCCACATTTGTTTTTTATCTGCCATCTCTCTTTCTGTCTTCGCTCAGCTAATGTCCGTCCTGTGTCGTGCCTTTTGAATAATAGAATAGAAAGTATGTGTTAAAAATTACACAACCCTTGTTAAATTTTAACACATCCGTGGGTGAGCTCCAGGAGTCAGGACCACTAGTTTTGTGTTAATGTTAACTCAAGCACTGTGTTAATGAGTTTAACACAGTAAATGTATCAGAAAATTTGAACACAAAGATGTGTAAACTTGTGTAACTATCATATTATGTGCCATCCTTGGCTACACTAAAAAAGGTACCTAAAATCCTAAACAAAATGTTAGCATTTGAAAATAATGAATCTCAAGTCACTGGTTGTTAATTTTATTGCAAAAAATATGTATTATGAAATATCAACAGTTAAATTCAATGCAGAATATAACAATACTATTTTAAGCAGTCAAAAAGGAAATGTCCAACACAGGACAAAACAGTTTTTTCACAATCTCATTAGGTAACATGACACATTAAAGGTCCCATGGCATGGCATTTTTCTATTATTTTATAATGTTTCCTGAGGTGTACTTATATTGTTAGTATGATTTTTACATCATAAAATGTCATAATTTAGAAATAAAAGGCATTTTTTCCATACTGCTGTTTGCCCTGTGGCTGAATGCCTTGTTTCAAGAGGCGTGTCTGCTGTGAGACTTCAGTAAAAACACCCACTGTTGTGATTGGCTGACATCTTTGCATTTGAAATGAGCGTAGGGGGCGTGGTTTAACGAGGTCTACGAGGCATGAGCTGCTGCCAGAGAGACGGATGGACCTGAGTTCACTTCTCATCAGTTCTCAGCACGTCTTAGTTCAGTGAACTGTTGTAGTTACTAGAATATACTTCAGGTTATTAGTTTATTTCTAGTCGGAGGGGCTGTCACTCATGTCAGAAAGTTAGTAACTTTAGTAAATTATGGATCAGCACTGACTCGAGACGCGAACCCTTTAGAACGTTTCAGTCCGATTTGGTGAACTGATTCGGTTCACTAAAAAGAACCGGTTCAAAAGAATGATTAGTTCGCGAACCGGACATCACTAACGTACCAGAGAAGGAGCGATTGCTAACAAAGTTATTTATAGTAACTACTGAGTTATGAGAGCTGTGCTGTCAGCGCGAGTTGTGTTTGTATCTGAGAGTTCTGAATAAACACGAGTCCCAGTCATGCCGAGTCCGTCTTCATCATCATAATGGGGCGGCAGTGGCTCAGTGGTTCATGTAGGTTGTCTACAAACTGGAAGGTTGGTGGTTCGATCCCCGGTTCCACCTGACCAAGTTCCGAGGTGTCCATGAACAAGACACCTAACCCCAGCTGCTCCCGACGAGCTGGATGGCGCCTTGCATGGCTGACACCGCCGTCAGTGTGTGAATGAGTGTATGAATGGGTGAATGTGAGGCAAATGTAAAGCGCTTTGGATGGCCGTAGGTCTGTTAAAAGCGCTATATAAATGCAGTCCATTTACCATTTACCAGTGACGCATTGAGTACACAGCACAAACAAAGACACAACAGCAGTAATCGAATGTAATCCAGTTTATTGTGGGGATAGCTGGCTAGCCTAGCCGGATACCCTGCGCTTACCCCCCTTCTGCTTAATCTCGCGCCGCGTTTGGTGCCTCCGCTGTGGGCCAGATGCAGTACTGGGGGTCGGGGATGTTGAAGGCCGACCGGCCAGTGCAGCCCGAGCTTCGGCGTGTGTGAGGTTTATCTCTAAAGATGTGACTCTGCTGATGTTGAGCAGAAACTCACGACTGTATGTACATTGTAGAACAGATAGACGCGACGAGGACGTACAAATACACTGACTCACAAGATAGAAAACACGAAAACACCGTTCTGTCGGGAGAGAGAGAAGCCGCAGTGTGTGCACGAATAATAAATAATTAGCTACACATAAGAAATACTGATCACAGATCAGAAGGAACTGAAAAAAGACTTCTGTTTTCATTTGTACATCCAAACACTGAGAAACTGCCAGCATTCACTCGTTCACAAGCCATGATCTCTCGAGCGCTTGCATGGGCGTGCCAGATTCTCTGGGTGGAGGAAAGGGAGGTAACCGTTCCTGTGTGGACGTCAAAACAGGAGACTTCAGGATTGGCTAGTCTGGCCTGTCATTTTCTCAAAGGCAGAGAAAGACAGCCAGAACTCGGTTTTACACCGATCAACATTTCTATCCACTTGGGGACAATATTCAGGCTAGGGGAACTCATATTAATGTTGAAATACCTCAGTAGTGTAATCATTCGGCATGTGTCAAAAATGATTGATTGCTTTGACCTTTGACCTTTAGGGGCGGGCCTTCCGGTATGTGTGTGTGTGGTGGGATTAACCTTTGACCTTTATGGCAGGTGTTATTCCGGTATGTGTGTAAGGGGATTAACCTTTGTCCCTATCTATCATCGCTAATGTTATTTTTTTTTAATTACCGTATGTTAAATCATGATGTGTGTGTTTGATTTTGACCGTTAAGGCCTCTACACACCAGGACGAATATCGCGCGCGCTTATCGCCAGCGTTTTTTGTGACGTTTTTCGGCGCGTCTTGAGTGTTCACACCCAAGCGATTTTCACTGGCGATGCGCAGAGTGAACGTGCACATTCAGTAGATGTGCTCCCGGTACACAAGGTGGTGCTGCGGCACTTTACGCTTCTGACACTCGCTTGTCACACAGTAGGAGAAGAGAGATAGTATTTACGTGCTTGCCAAAACCATAGACATATTATGTATATGGCCAAAACCATTCACACACTTTTTGCTAACTGGCAAGCAGCATTAGCAGTTCATCTTCTTCTTTGTCTACTTACTACTTCTTTGTTGTATCAATGTCTGCTCTGCAAGACCGTTTTGTGCTTGAGCGCCACCAAGTCGTGTTTTCCTGTCACTTTAGCAGCTCCAGGCACGTGAACAAAAGCGCTGATCTCATTGGTCGGACAGTTTTTTACGCATTGCGTCAAAAAAAAAAAACGAACCAGAGGCGTTTTTTTAAAAATGACGCTTTTACGCCTGGCGTTTTGCGTGTCGGTGTGAACACTCACATTGGCGCCCATTGTTTAGTCCCGAGGCATTAAACGTCGGCGATAAACGCGTGCGAAAATCGTCCCGTGTGAACAGGCCTTTAGTTTTTGAGCTATGGCTTACCCTATGTTAAATCATGATGTGTGTGTGTTTGATTTCGACAGTTAGTTTTGAGCTGCGGCTTACCCTATGTGTGTTTGCTTTGCCATCATTTTATAGGAGCGTGTCTGCATTCCAGACATTATGTGTGCTTTGCCGTCGTGTTCATTTTATAAGAGCGTGTCCGCATTCCAGAAACTACGTTTCCAACATTTATCGTTTCCCAAAACTGCACCATTCATAGCAGAAACTTTTATCACAGTCTACAACACAGTCTACAACAGTGACATAAAAACAATAGTAAAAGAATAGTTTAACTGAACCGGCTTTAGAAAAAATCATCCAGCATAGAGATGAAGAAAATATACAGCTTTAGAAACAACGCAATGTATGAAACGTGTTCACAAAAAATCAACTTACATGTTTAGAAATCATTCCCCCTCTTTTCACACCGCAACGGTCATATTGCCTCTCAAAAACAAGGGGGCCGCTCCTGTATGTGTGTGTGTGTCTGTGTGTGCGCGCCGCCCCCTCTGACATCTTCCCTCGCATTCCAGAGCAAAAAAAGGCAGGATAATATTTCAAGCAAAATTTGAAAAAACATTAAAGTATATAAATGAAATGCTTATAAAATAAACATCTTACTAATTTAAGTAAAGTTGAAAAAATATTCTTTAAAGGTATTGATAGGTTTTTATATACATCTCAGCATTAATCCTTTAGTCAATCAACCACATTATCCTCATTATTTTAATCCACTTCGTATGAATATAAGTGTGGCCTTTTTCCTTTGTCTTCTCTCTCTCTCTCTCTCTCTCTCTCTCTCTCTCTCTCTCTCTCTCTCTCTTTAAGTGAAACATACCCTAGACATATGTTTTTCATATACGAAGGCTCTATCTGCTCAAATGGAGAAAGGTCCCACAGTTTCTCTATTTCTTATATTGAATGGAGCATTGGGACACTAGCAGGCACGTGCAGGGGGATTCAAAATGAATCAAAAGTGCCCCTCTCAGACAAATATCAATGATAATATCGTGGTCAATAAAACTAAATAAATGTGATTATTATAACATGACATTGATGACAATGTATACAATAGTAATGAACGGCTCAAAAGTCGGACAATTTCTGTTGAGGCGTTGCCATAACGCGTTGCTATGGGTTGCTTGCGTTTTGATTGACTGCTGATTTTCCACTGTTCGGAAACGGCTCTCGAGCCAAATATGGTCCTTTCCGAGAGTGTGTGGCCTTACGGGAAAAAAAGTAAACCAATATTTTTTTTCATCCATAATCAGAGCTAATGTGTTGATTTAATTACAAATCTATATATTATATATTTTAAAGAATTACACAATTCACCAATGCCCGTTTGTCATGTATATACACCAACCAATCGTGATCTGGCAAAGCAAGTTCAAATTCTATTGGGCATGTGAAGTGGAGCGGTAATTTTCTGTTCTTATTCATAAATCGGTTGAAAACTACATGGACAGACAAACTAACGGTTCGGGCTTTCGGTACGGTGCGCGCGTGTACATAACCTACCGAACGGTTATGAACGTAATCTATAGAGAATGGGAACGTGACGTCAGCAACGCAATGCATTCGTGGTCTTTAGGACACTGCACTACATTAGAGAATGAGTAGTAGTGGAGGTAGACTTTAAAACTTGTATTATACAGTTAAAAACACATTTGAATGGTCACCGCTTGCTGTGTTATGAACTGCCATAGCCGCTCTTTTACAACCTGCGTGGAAAACATATCTCAAATCACGCGCAATATTTCAGTTTACCAGCTTGGAAATAAAAAGAGTAAGTGAAAGTAATGCTACCTTCACGTGCTATCGGAAATTTGACAATTCCCACTTCTGAAGTCGTGATTACGAGCTCATCCCATTCATATTTCGAAAGTGGAGGGCGTTCATGTGCAATTTTTACCAAGGAAACTCCCATTCACGATAATTCCGAGAGCACGTGAAGGCAGCATAACACTCGGAAATAAACAACTTAGCCAAAATGTGTCTTTATAATTTGTATTTATTATTTATAACAGATATATTACAGATTAATATTTTCTGAACCGCTTGAATGTGCTCACACCATAAATAATGCATGAAACGCGTCTGGAAATGCTTCATTGTTCAGCTTCTCTCAGTAGAACAAAATCTTGTACTTGTTCTATTTAAGTCCAGTAAAACTTTTTAGTACTGTAGGCTAAAGCGCTTTCAAATACAAATCATTTCAAAGCTGCATTACGAGCCATAATCTGTTATCCTTTAATGCACGTTAAGGAATTAGGGCGATATGAGATAGGCTATGTTGATTGAATAAATGATCCACTTGCTGAGATCAAGCTATAAGTATATTTACTATTTTATATATCAGATACAGACTTTTTAGTTAAAAATAAACTGCAAAAGACAAACCAATGTGTGGTGCGATAGAAGGCGGCCGTCTGATTTCTCATTGTATGAAACGTGATGGATATGTGCAATGTCCTGGCCGCACGACTGAGCGGTCATGTAGGTAAGAGATTCAAATATTAGTCTATTTATTATAAGTGAGTGCAAGCAAGAGTTCTTAAAAAGTATTAAAGTAAATACAGTCGTTTTTTCCTCTGGTGATTCGCATTTGTTATCATTGTACGCTCCTGAGCGTGTCCTAAAACATGGCGGCGACTACCCATAATGCAATGAGCAATGACGTAGTTTCCCAGACTCTATAACAGTTAACAGTCGGCTTAAAGCGCGGAACACACTTCAATCCGAGTTCCCACACGAACATATTAAGTATTCAGTCCATTTTATCACGAAATTCAAACGATAAATGCCATTTTAACGCTCTATTATGTGTCGTGACAGATAGACGCGTATCAGTTCAACTTCAAGCGGTCATCAACGCGATCATCTCTTCCTAAACAAATGAATATCTAAAGGTATGTTGAGGATACATTACAACTTACTGAAACGTATCATTTGTTGTGTAATCGCTCCATCGGTGTTTCAACCGCGGAAAGACAATAAAACAGCTTGTACAAACAATGTCATGTAGAATCACATTCACCTCAGAAGTCATTCAGTGTCCACAGCTGTGAGTTCACTAGAGAGATTAACTCTTTCACTGAATACATGCACTATATTAGCCTATATATTCGTTAAATTAGCCTATATATATTCATTATATACCACTTAGCCTGTTAGTGATGTCTTGTTTATTTAATGTATGTTTAAATAAACCTGTCGTGAAAATTACAGCCACTAAATGATTATATTTCAACGAGTTGGAGAAAAAAATTTAGGCTAATAGTTTGGGCTCTGTTGTTAATCTTTAGTAGCAATATGTAAGGGCTCCCTATATAGTTTACAGCATTATCTTTAAGAAACTTTTAGTTATAACTGAATTCATTTAAGGACAGACACAATTTTTTTTTCATTAAACCACTAATTTTGCTTTTTATTAAAAAATTTATAAAAAGCAATTTTGTAAAACTGCTGTACCGAATCCGTACCGAACCGTGACTTCAAAACCGAGGTACTTACCGAACCGCCAGTTTTGTGTACCGTTACACCCCTAATATATATATATTTACATATTGCCCCTTTTTTACATTTGAGCCCCTGCCTCTAAAGAACTCTCTGCATGGCCCCTGACCCTAGTGTTTCGCTGGTGGAAATAATGATTACCAGATGTGTTGTATACATTATCACGTGGCTCACATTCCTATAACATGAGATATATATGATGTAATTCTTTTCCATTGGATAAGTCTGTTCTCCACCTCTTTCTTTCTGTTATATCTATCTGGAAAATCTGTAATAAAATTTAAGATTTGCTTCCCTATGATCTGAGAAGTCATTGTCTTTGAATCACCGATAAATGCTGAGAAGGGCACGAAAACGGGACAAATGAATTGGAATCTTCCAGGTATATAAATGAAATGCTTATAAAATAATCATCTTGATACAGAATCTACTGAACCAGCCATTTCAGTTTAAATAAAATGGAGTCACACAAAATTGCAATCAGTGTTTAGAGAAAGATGAGGAAAGACATGCGGCTTATGAACGGTTGACAAAAATCTGCAACGAGTTGAATGTTTTGATCATTTGAAAATTTGCAGTGTTTAGATCAAATAAAAATCATCTTACAATCTTTAAGTCTTGACGGTCTCTTGTCGTACATATATACTATGACCTGTTTTTATTTTTTTATTTTCCTGAAGTTCCTCTCACTAGCGTTTGACGGTCTTTGACCCATAGGGTTCTCCTAACTCACATCTCTATCTCTCTCAAAGCGGGGTGTTACAGGGCGCATGGGACCCGTGTGTGTGTGTGTGTGTGACAGGTTCGGGTAAATAAGTGTGCTAAAGTTATTTTCTGAATGTCTCTCATGCAGAGGACAGCACATGTGTAACAGTATATTGTATGCATTGAACCTATTTTTTTTAAGCACCTGTTGTTTTTAATCACGTTCACACGCAATAAATTACTACCAGCAATGAGGCGACCTACCATCGACCTCGTACAAAAGCCATGTATTGTATTCTCATTATGCGCTGCGATTCGCTTCCATTTCATAAAAAAAAAAAAGTTGAATTGGCTCAACTACAAAAGATTTGTTACATCTCTACAGAAAACAAATAATGTCAAGTTGACTCAACTAAGCGTTGTTGTTTTTGTTATTTACAAAAGTTGAGACAACAAGAAAAAGAGAGGAAATTAGCACTAAAATATTTTTACAGTGCGGGGCAAAACAGTGGCCTTGGACCTTCTTGCACAAAGCGGCCCATAACAAGCGGTCCACAACTGTCAGGGTTTCTGAAACTGAGGACCCAGATGCAGATTGAACATCAAAGACTTTATTAACAAGACTCTAGACAGGGCACAACAAGGAAGTGGTAAGGTGTGAGTTCAAACAGCAGGGCAGGGGACAGACACCACGATGACAGGCAGGGAGGATGACCACTGAGACCAGTCCAGGGAGACCATGAAATTGACGACGCTTGGAAGGCAACACCAGGCAGATGGTGGGACAACCCAGGCTGGAACACCAGGAAACTGAGACTTGATGTCCTCTCCCAGAATCAGCTCCAGTCTTGATTGCCAGGGATAAGGAGACAGTGGCCAAGGGAACTCAGGACAGGAACCAACACAAGACACACACACACACACACACACACACACACACACACGACAAGACAACAAGAAATAAACAAGAGCAAAAATAACAACAAAGAATAGGGAAAATGCAACTAAGAAACAGAAATCTAAGAAAACAAAAGAGATATAAATATATAATTTAAAAACAAACAAGATAAATACTAGAAATAAAAGACTGGAACTAGAACAAAAATAAAACAAAATTGCAAACTTGCAGGAAACTAGAGAGAGAAAAATAAGACCACTAAACTAGAGGGAAACAAAATCAAAGCTAGAGAAAACCAGAAAATAAGGCTAAGAACAATAACTAGGCAAGAGCAACAGCTATCACAAGGACAAGATAAGCCAGACAACGAATGCAAACAAACGCAACGAACCAGCAAGGACATGAGGGAAAGTAGCACAATATAAAGGGACCAGAGCACATGAGGATCAGGTGAGCACAATTAGTGAAATGAGGACTAGACAAGGGGGCGTGGTAAAGGGAAACAAGGAGGCAGGACAAGAGGAACACACAAACAAAGACAGCCATGTGCTCAAGCACAAGACAAACAAAGAAACACTAAACAAGGACAAAACAGACAAGACTGTCAGGGCAGGATCCTGACAACAACACGTCAAGTCCCCTTCATTTATAAACGCTTTTACAACACAGATTGCTTTAAAGCAGCTTTACAGTGATAATAGGACATTCATTTTGCTTTTGAAGAACAGTTTTTCATCTCACCATAAACTCACCAGCTCATTAAAGCAATTTTAAACACCACTTACTAACATAACAATATAGATGCTATTTATACAGACACATGAATGCTATTTTTTATTGAAATGCTTATCATTAACATTAATGAATGACAGGCATACTTCTTTAGGTTATAATTCCATACACGTGTGTGTGTATGTTTAGTTTTTTTGTTTTGTTTTACAGATTTTGAAATCTTTTCCATACAGTGAAGTTTAATATCACTAAAGTTGAATACCTACGATGAGATCAGTCCATATAAAGCAATGCTCTGGTCTAAGACTTGGTATGTAGTAGGGATGCACCGAAATGAAAATTCTTGGCCGAAACCGAAAACCGAAAAAGAGGAAACCAAGGCCGAAAACCGAAAACCGAAACACCGAAAGAAATTATGGCAATTATTAGTACCATTGCATTTATGGCTATGACTGTGTACTAACTTTACTAAAATCAAGACATTGCAATTGCATAAATTAATATTAAAGTTTCAAAGAATAAATCAATTACAAATTATGCCAATATTTATTTAGCACATTGCAACAATGCACAGTATAAAATAAAATTCAAACAAAAATGTTTAACTTGACCCCACTCATTTGTGCATTAAATAATAATTTACAGGCCTACAGAAAGGTTTTAAAATTAAATGTTCTCTCATAAAAACAAAGTGCATTTAGGTCTAGTGCATTTAAAAATTTTCTCTTTAGGACTACTACAAGAAAGTGCATTCAGAACAGGTGCATTAGGTCTAATAATCAACACTCAAATAACATAGTACGCAAACATGTAAACTTTACATAAGGCAGTTTTTGCAATAACTTCTAAATCTGATTATAAAATAGTTTTTTATCCAATTGGTTGTTGAAATATAATCATTATATACACAGTGTCTGTCATTTTCATGACAGGTTTATTTAACATGCATGAAATAATCAAGACATCACTAACAGGTTAAGTAGAATATAATGAATATAACGGCTAATATAGAGCATATATTTAGTGAAAGAGTTGATTTACTTTAGTGAATAAAATTTTGTGGACACTGAATGACTGCCTGAGGTAAATGTGATGCTAAAGTTACATGACAGTTTGGTTTACAGCAGTTATATTGACGTCTTTTCGCCGTTGAAACACTGATTGAGCGATTACACCACATATGATACGTGACAGTAAGTTGTAATGTATCCTCAACACATCTTAGATGTTCATTCATGTTTATTCTTAATGAAGAGATGATCGATCGCGCTCACAGATGACCGCGTTCACGCGCGCGCCGCCGCTTGAACTGTGATGTGATCAGTGATGCCACATTAAAGAGCGTCAAAACGGCATTTATCGTTTGAATTTCGTGATGCATGTTGATCGATGTTGGTGTGGGAACTCGGATTGAAGTGTGTTCCGTGCTTAAAACATGCCCACTGTTAAATATTGCATTGGGAAACCGTTGGGTTTCACAGTGAAGTCTGGTCCTCTTCTCATCGAGAACATGAGCTGCTGCACTACAGCTGCACTGAACACTAGCTCTCGCTGGAGCAGACGTGGGTGTTTCTCAGATATACTGAAATACGTCCACACCGCAGACATGCCGCTTCAGACAAGCACGTGCAGGTCGCGGTTTCTGTTTACGTCATCACAACATTTCGGCCATGTTGTTTCGGTGATAAAAGTCTTTCGGCCGAAAACCGAAAATGCACTTTTGGGCCATTTTCGGCCGAAAATTTTCGGTGGCCGAATATTCGGTGCATCCCTAGTATGTAGTGCAGAATGTGCAGTGTTTATGGTGCCGTTCTGGTGGTTATATGGCATTTCAGGAGCTTGACATCTGTCATTTTATGGAATAGAGCTCCGATTGTTTAAAAACTATATTGGTCCTGATTTTTAATGAAAAATACAGCATATGAGAATGATTAGTGAAGGGTCATGTGACACTGAAGACTGGAGTAATGATGATAAATTCAGCTTTGATCCCAGGAATAAATGACACTTTACTATATATTCACAGCAACTATTAGAAATTGTATTAATATTTCTTAATATTGTGTTTTTACTGTATTTTAATTAAATAAATTCAGCCTTCTCCTTTCAAAAACATTAAAGTCTTGAAAAAAAAAAAAAAAAAAAGAGTTTTTATGATGTTGTTCACTTTATTCAAGCAATTCCTCTTGATTTAACACCATTATATCAGGTTCAAATGTAATTGCTTCATGTTAAACTGACTTAAAACTGTTACTCTTTGGTTTTCATTTTGAGAACATGCTTCAATCAAGTAACCCAATCAAACGAGACTTTCACTTCCCATCATGCTTTGCAAAGGGGCTGAATTGGGACAGTAAATGTTTTAAATAAAGTGCTATTTGATGCATTTTTAACCAGATGAGAAATGGAGAGACTTTTTAATGCTTAATGTTATGTTGGTATTTAAAAGTTTGTGTTATGTTTGGAGGTTATTGTGGTGAAGTGTAGAGCGTGTGCTTGGGCTGAGGATCTGCTAATAACAATTAAAGCTGTTTCAATAAGAACAAACAACTACTTTGGGCATGCCACGGATGTGACAAAACCATCTTCTGGCTAGCCAATAAGATCTAAGGTGTTGTAAACATAGTACTTCACTAAATAAAAATAATCAATACAACTGTATTATTTGTTATGTTTTTATATTCATTTTACAATAATTAAATTGAATAGTTTGGACAAAATTAGGAATGTTAACCTGATTTAAGTAAATGGCATTGAATTAATCTTATGTAAAAATCCTTAAGTTTACTGAAATAAACAATGTTAATTAAATCCAACATAACCCAATTACGGGGAACCTGCTGACTGACATAAAATTAAGTAAATCCGACGTATAATTTTTTTTTTGAGTGTGTGTAAAATAATGTATGTGAACTAACTAGCAAATTATAGCCTATTTTGTTCAATTCCTTCATGGGACACTTGAATATGAAAGTTGACAGTTTTACCATGTTTTTGTGAAAATAATATTTTGAGTTTTATGAATCACTTTCCAACGACTGTTTTTAGATGACGACTACTCTTTGAGCACGGTCAAACAAAATACAACATAAGAAAATTAAACTATGATGTTCTTTCAGATCGTCTTTCTGGTCTATCTAGGAAGTGGTCACAAGCCAAGACACATTTCTGTTACATTTACCACTATTGCGCTTAAAACACTCCCGTCTATTACAGTTAGTTACAACATTTTACATTTGAGAATGATGTGGTGGTATCACTTTTTTTTTTTTATAATATGCGAACCTCAATAAAAAGTAATCTTGATAAGTAGTAATCCTAAACCAGGCTGTTTTATTTTCCCCACGCTCCAATACTATCTTTTAGGCATCTGCCTTTTAGGTTTGATCCATGAAACGGGAACAAAAACAACATTACAATGTGTCGTCATGGTTGTCTCAATAATTATTCAATAACCGGTAGAATTGTTTAACATCTCTTAATTTTTTTTTGTATTTTTTAATATGTTCAACTTAAATATTAGTTTTTAGTCATTTACAAAGGTGTCATGCATGATATCTTATATATAATTATGATATTGTTACATGTTCTGGGTTGTTGATACCTGTAGGCGGTAAAACTTAGCAGTAAATTTTAGATTCAACTTTATTGTCATTACACAAGTACAAGTACAAGGCAACGAAATGCAGTTTAGGTCTAACCAGAAGTGCAATAGCAGCAAGTGCAGGATATACAACGTTTGCATAAGTGCAGGACATGGATATGTACTGAGTATATATAAATATATCTATAAATAGAGAGATGTTTATTACTATAAACAGAATTTACAGGTGAATATGTACAGTGAATAATATACAGATGGTTATTACTATAAACAGAATTTACAGGTGGATATGTAATATAATATACAGATGGCTATTACTATAAACAGAATTTTACAGATAGAGGTATACAATGATATGTTAGGCTAAAATGAGGAATATGGCAGTGGATTAAGGTAGTGCAATAAATTATGGACAGAAGCTATCCGAAAAAAAAGTGTAAAAGTGCAGTGGAAAGTGATTGCATGTTACAGTTAGAAGTACGGTGCAAAATGCAAATGTAAACAGTAGGTACTGTAAATAACAGTCGGCAGTGCAAATGAGCATAATCCAGTTACGGTGTGGTAGTGCAAAATGCATAAGTAAACAGTTGTTACTGTAATAAACAGTCGGTAGTGCAAATAACAAAGTGAAGGCGGATGTGAGGTAGGAGAGTTATCAGTATATGAGGGGAGTGGATCAACGGGGGTTTGAGTTCAGTAAAGAGACAGCTCTGGGGAAAAAACTGTTCTTTAGTCTGCTGGTCCTGGTCCGGTGGATCCTGAAACGCCTGCCGGAGGGCAGGAGAGAAAACAGTCTGTGTGCTGGGTGAGATGAGTCCTTGAGGATGCTGCAAGCTCAATGCAGACAGCGTTTCCTCTGGATGTGCTCGATGGCAGTTTGTGGAGTCCCTGTGATGCGCTGGGCAGTTTTCACCACCCGCTGCAGTGCCTTGCGCTCCGCAACAGAGCAGCTCCCATACCACACTGCCACACAGTTGGTCAGGATGCTTTCTATTGCGCAGCGATAAAAGTTCACCAGGATAGCCAAGGAGAGCTGATTCTTCCTCAGTGTCCTCAGTAAGAAGAGGCGCTGGTGAGCCTTCTTGACCAGGCTGGAGGTGTTGGTCGTCCACGACATGTCTGCCGAGATATGGATCCCCAGGAACTTGAAACTGGAGACACGTTCAACAGCCATTCCATTGATGTGGATGGTGTCGTGTGTGCCTCTTGACTCCTTCCTGAAGTCCACGATGAGCTCCTTCGTTTTGGTGGTGTTGAGGAGCAGGTTATTTTCGGTGCACCATGTGGCCAGGTGCTGGATCTCCTCCCTATAGGCAGTCTCATCGTTGTTGCTGATGAGACCAATCACCGTAATGTCGTCCGCAAACTTGACGATAGAATTAGATCCATACACAGGCTTGCAGTCGGCGGTGAAGAGGGAGTAGAGAAACGGGCTTAGCACACAGCCCTGTGGTACACCAGTGTTAAAAGTGATGGATGTGGAGCAGGTGAATCCTGAACGAACATTCTGGGGTCTGTCAGTTAGGAAGTCCAAAATCCAGTTGCACATTGAGGTATTGATGCCCAGGTCTCCAAGTTTGGCTATTAACTTGGTTGGGATGACAGTGTTGAATGCTGAGCTGAAGTCAACAAACAGCATACGTGCGTAAGTGTTTTTATTGTCCAGGTGAGTGAGCACAGAGTGCAGTGCCATGGAAACGGCATCCTCTGTGCTCCTATTGCTGCGGTAGGCAAACTGGTGTGAGTCCAATGTGGATGGTAGAGAGTCTTTTAGGTGTTCCAGGACCAGCCGCTCAAAGCACTTCATAACGATGGGTGTGAGTGCTACAGGGCGGTAGTCATTAGGGCACCTCGGGTTAGAGTGTTTTGGCACTGGCACAATGGAAGTGCGTTTAAAGCATGAAGGTACAGCTGCTTGGGCAAGAGACAGGTTGACAATGTCTGTAAAAACCTCAGCGAGCTGCTCCGCACATGCCCTGAGAACACGACCAGGGATGTTGTCTGGTCCAGCAGCCTTGTGCGCGCTGATCCGGCTCAGTGACTTGCAGACATCTGTGGTGGAGAGTGTGATTGGTGGGTCAGCTGAGGGTTTGAGCTTGGTGGCAGTTTCTCTGTTGTCTCTTTCAAAGCGAGCATAAAAGTGATTTAGCTCGTTCAGGAAGTTGACATCAGTGGCTGCGGGGGTGGAGTGGGGGGGTTTGTAGTCACTGATGGCCTGAATGCCCTGCCACATGCGTCGAGGGTCAGAGTTGGAAAAGTGACCCTCTATCTTTAGCTTGTAGCAGTGCTTGGCCTTTTTGATCCCCCTCTTCAGGTTTGCTCTGGATGTACTGTAGGCTTGTGCATCTCCTGATCTGAAGGCAGTATTGCGTGACTTCAGCAGGAGTCGCACTTCCCTGTTCATCCATAGCTTCTGATTTGGGTATGTGGTGATCTTTTTCTGGGTTGTAACACTGTCAATGGTGGTATTGATATGATCCAATACAGAGGAGGTGTAGAAGTCAATGTCCGTGTGAGCACCACTGGTGGCTTGAGAAGCAAACACACTCCAGTCTGTGTGTAGAAACCTTTCCTGGAGTGTGGAATCAACCCCCGCAGGCCACACCTTGATGGTCTTCACTGATGGCTTCACACGGTTGATGAGGGGTGCATTTTTGGGGATGAGGAACAAAGAAAGGTGATCTGACTGTCCCAGGTGGGGGAGGGGTGTCGCAATGTAAGCGCCAGCCATGTTTGTGTAAACATGGTCTAAGGTTTTGTTTCCTCTGGTGTGGCAGGAAACATGCTGGTGAAACTTGGGTAGCACTGACTTTAAGTTTGAATGATTAAAGTCACCTGCAACAATAAAAGCAGCTTCCGGGTGATCAGTCTGTTGTTTACTGATGGCTGCATGAAGTTCTTTCATAGCAAGCTTGGCATCAGCATCCGGGGGAATATAGGCTGCAGTTATAATGGTGGAAGTGAACTCCGCGGTAGATAAAACGGTCTACATTTAACCATGAGAAACTCGAGGTTAGCTGAACAATGACTCCCAACAATAGCAGAGTTTGTGCACCAGGCTTTGTTAATGTAAATGCACAATCCACCACCTCTGGTCTTACCGGAGCCATCTAATGTTCTATCCGCCCGGAGCGTGTGGCGTCCCGCTAGCTCAATAGCGGTGTCCGGTATTCCGCTGTTTAACCAGGTTTCCGTGAAGATTAGGACGTTACAGTTCAAAAGTTTCTTGCTGTGTGTGATGCTGAGTCGAATCTCCTCCATTTTGTTCACTAGCGACCGTACATTGGCAAGGAAAATACTGGGTAAAGAGAGCCGATGTGGGGTTAGCCTTAGCTTTAGCCTTAGCTTAGCTCTCAGTCCTCCGCGTTTCCCCCGCCTTTGTTTACGATCTCGGCGCCGCCTGCGAGCACTTCCGCCCGGCCGGGTAGAGTGCATAGCCTCGGGTGTCGTAGCGATCTCAGGAAGGAGTCGAAGATTCTGAAACCATAAAACTGTCGGAAATTCGCAAACCAATATCCAAAAACTCACCACGGGTGTACGATGTTAAGGCACAACTATTCTGAACGAACAGACCCGAGATGAGCAGGAAAAATACCTCAAAATTGCAGAATCTGGAGAGACCCAGAGCCTCGCGAACTACTCACGCCGCCATCTTGGGTGTAATACTTGTACTTCATTGATAGTGTAGGCTTATATGTTGAACTTTATTCTTGTACAAACACACCCTGTATTAAGCAGTATTTCACTTCAGCTGATAAAGTATGCAAACACAGCGTGAGCATCACTGCGGGAAGCAGAAAGTGTCCGACTTCACGTCTCCGTTTGCAGCTCCTCCCTGCCTGCACGCGGCTACTCTCACCGATCAGTTGCATCCAGCCGCAGCCGATGTCGAACACACCTAACGTCTTGTCATGTGGTTGAGTTCTGGTTGTTCATTGGTTGTCATAGTCATGCGTTCCCCTAGTCTCTGTATATATAGTCCTCATGTTTTCCTTGTCAGTTTGTCGAGTATTGTTTCCTGTAAACTGCTGTTGGTGAGTTCTTTGTCCTCTCAGAACAAATTGATGAAGTTATGCAGAAAGTCTAGAACCTTTTGGAAGAACCACCATTAATAAACTTCTTTGTACACAGTGATTTGTGTTTCTTACTTTACTTGCATTTAGCCTGAGCTGTAGAAGACCGTCCGAGGTAAAATCGCAGGATAAAGTTTGTTGGTTCCATCCGATGGCATTGAAGTGGTAGTTAAGTCCTTCTGCATCGATTGAAGAAGAAATTTTGAGCTTGCGTGGTTGCTTCGACTCTGTGGAGGAAGTTGCACATGGCATGCAGAGTTTGGGCCTTCTGGTCCCTGGCCTTGTGAGGCCTGTGGTTCGGTGTGTGTGGAGCAGTGTTGTAGTCGAGTCACCAACTGTCGAGTCCAAGTCGAGTCTCGAGTCCCAGTGTTCCGAGTCCGAGTCCAAGTCCGAGTCACCAAAGAAGAGTCCGAGTTGAGTCCAAGTCGAGTCACCATTACCTGAGTTCGAGTCTGAGTCGAGTCCCGTGTTCGAGAATACAGAAAAAATACAGAAAAAAAATGTAATATTGTGATATATTATTACAATTTACAATATTTGGTTTTCAATTTATTATACTTTAAATTATCATTTATTTCTGTGATGCAAAGCAGAACTGTTTCCAACACTCATAATAAATCAGAATATTAGAATGATTTCTGAAGGATCATGTGACACTGAAGACTGGAGTAATGATCCTGAAAATTCTGCTTTGCATCACAGAAATAAATCATAATTTAAAGTATAATACATTGAAAACCAAATATTTTAAATTGTAATAATATATCACAATATCATTTTTTTTTTCCCCTGTATTTTTGATCAAATAAATCCAGGCTTGATGAGCAGAAGAAATTTCTTTCAAAAATATTACAAATAGTAATGTGTCCAAACTTTTGGCCTGTAGTGTATGTCATGTCGGCAAATATATTTGAAAGGATTGTTTATTGCTGCTTCCATAGACACCATTGTGTATTTTACAAACTATAAATGTATTGTTTTGCTATAAATTATATGTATTTAAATATCTGAAATCTAAAATAAACATAAGCGGGATTAAGTGCTGAGCGCGTCTGTCTTTGGCTCAGCGCAGACATTGCAGAAAGCACAGTTTGAATCTGGCAGTTATTGTCACGTCACTGTACATTCGCTTCACTGTACATAGACATCGCTGACGTCTGATGCCAAATAGGCAGACATCGCCCAACCCTAGCTTCCTCTGTTTATTATCATATATGCATTAGGCAATAATAGTTTTTTTAAAGCTAATGTTAGCCAATGGAAAGCATTTTACTTACTTTTCTGGGTGCATCCGTGACAGATGTCTGTTAAAGTTCGAAGTTATCCCAGTCTTTTCCTCAATTGTGCGTTTACACACACAACATTTAGCGTTGCTCTTTTCAGCATTAGATGCAAAATCCGTGTAGGCAAACTTCACAACAAATGTCAACATTTAGCCCGCGAATAATGCACAAGAATGCGGCGTAAAGTGAGTGACGTCAGTCAGTGAGTGTGTTGTCAAGCAAGGAGAGCGAGCGCTAGCAGTGTCTGTGAGGGAAAAAATAGATCACGGCCGGTCTTGGGAGCCCGAAACAGGAAAAGTGTAACAACTTATATAAAATTTTGATAACCTATTTAGTCAGAAACAACGTAATTCATTTGATGAATGCTCAAGTGCGATTTTATATATCCTCGAGACTCGAGTCCAAGTACGAGTCATCAGTCCGCGAGTCCAAGTCAAGTCACGAGTCCAGGGAACGGAATCTCGAGTCGGACTCGAGTCCAGAGAATAAGGACTCGAGTTGTACTCGAGTCCGAGTCCGAGTCCAGGACTCGAGTACTCCATCACTGGTGTGGAGGCCTGCCATGTGGGCCCCTGCTGGGCGGGAGCCCACAGACACAGTGTGTTGTGTCTGCAAAGCAGGAGAAGAGAGAGATAAAAGAGTGCATCGCTCCTTAAGAAGTCTGCAGGTCACCACCTCCTGAAGTAGACTTGACCAATGAGATTGTTGGGCTTTCCAAGCGGGAAGTTCCTTTGGAGATTTATGGCCCTTTGTTTCAAACATGAAATCAAAAGGGTCTGTGCCCATTTATACTCTAATTAATGCAAAAAACACATATTGCCTCCTACGAGAACGTGACATACATGAAAGTGTAAGTCGTGAACCGAGCATTAATTTGATAGGAGACACAACATATATGAGGTTACCTCATAGGCTGTAAAAAAAATATGGACGTAGTGTCGGTGACGTCATCCCTGGGGATTCTGATGAGCCGTTCTGAAGCGCAAAGTATGGACGAGATGGCCGTTGCCATCTTGGCAGCGCGTCATCGCGTGTCACTCCCGGATAAGAGAAAATGGGCAAAAAGGCGGGGCGTGGGCGGAGCTTAAGTGACGCAATGACTAACAGACAGCAGATAAATGGCTATCCACCTGTCACTAGAACTTGCCACGCCCTTAATTATGCAGAACTTTAATGCTTTATTTAATGTAAACAAATGAGTTATAAAAAAATTCATCCCCCTCACAGTCGTCATGAAGGGCAAAATTAACCGTATAGACCAAAACCACAATTTGTACCAGGCTGTAAACATGTTTTAATCTGCTGTAAAGTTAGGCATTTTAACATGGGGCTCAATGAGATTCTGCTCCCTTCTGGAGCCTGTCCCTAGCTGCCAGTCGATGAATTGCAGTATATGTCACTTCCGTATTGGCTTCAAGAGAAACTGCGGGAGGTTGCCGCTTGGGTTACCTGAAATAGTAAGTTGTTCATGAGACATTCATAAGTGACATACAATGCAAGGTTGTACATTCAAGGTCCTAGGGTGCTTGTTCATTAATAGACAGTTTGTCTATAACTTGAGGCAAAAGCGTGTGTTTTACAGATTTTGTGTCTTTCCCCTGTGGACTTTCCATATGGCCACATTCCTTTGGGGTCGTAAAACGTCTTATCAGTTTTGTTTCCAGGGTAACCGAGGATCCTTCTCTGTTGTGTTGGGGGAAGGTCTGTTACTAAACACAAAGTATTTAAAACATATTTGTTAAATGTAACAGGCAATTATGTGTCTGATTTGCCTCAGTCACTACACCGGGAACAAGTCTGACTTACTGCCGGCAATGCGGACCAAGCTCCTGCTCCGGTTGTACAGGGACCGAACAGCCCTAATCAGGGGGCCCAGAACCCCATACTCCCAGAGCACCCTCCACAGGATGCCACGAGGAACACAGTCGAATGCCTTTTCCAAATCCACAAAACTCATGTGGATTGGTTGGACAAACTCCCATGAACCCTCCAGCACCCTGGAAAGGGTATAGAGCTGGTCCAGTGTTCCATGATAACCACACTGTTCCTCCTGAATCCGAGATTCCACTATTGGCCGAATTCTCCTCTCCAGTACCCTGGCATAGACTTTCTCGGGGAGGCTGAGAAGTGTGATCCCCCTGTAGTTGGAACACACTCTCCGGTCCCCCTTCTTGAAAAGAGGGACCACCACCCCGGTCTGCCAGTCCAGAGGCACTGTCCCCAACTGCCACACAATGTTGCAGAGGCGTGTCAGCCAAGACAAACCCACAACATCCAGAGACTGGAGGTACTCAGGGCGGATCTCACCCACCCCTGGTGCCTTGCCACCGAGGAGTTTTTTAACTACCTTGATGACTTCAGCCCGGGTGATGGACGAGTTCACCTCCGAGCCCTCAGCCACTGCTTTCTCAATGGAAGACGTGTCAGTGGGATTGAGGAGATCCTCAAAGTATTCCTTCCACCGTCCGACGATATCCTCAGTTGAGGTCAACAGCTGCCCATCTCCATTGTAAACAGTGTTGGTAGGGCACTGCATCCCCCTCCTGAGGCGTCGAACATTTTGCCAGAATCTCTTCCATAGTCTTTCTCCATGGCCTCACCGATAGGGTTGCCACCTTCAGTGTGGCAAAATAAGGGACGCCCATTCACCACCACCATCCAAAAATGAAAATTCTGTCATCATTTACTCGCCCTCATGATGTTCCAAACCAAATTAGTTTATTTGTTCTGCTGAACACAAAAGATGATATTTTGAAGAAAGTTTGTAACCAGGCTGCTTTGGGGGCACCATTGACTTCCATAGTAGGAATGAATCTTCCAACATAAAGAAATGTATACATGTTTGGAACAACTTGAGGGTGAGTAAATATAATGACAGAATTTAGATTTTTGTGTGAACTGTCACTTTAAGTAGTCATTCTGAACCAGTAATCACTTTTTTGACAATTCTGAAATTCAAAAATGTTTAAATTATGACTATATTATTATGTAATTATTTGTCCCATTTTTATCTAAATATCTTTTTTTAAATGTCATAAACTTTATATGGCAGGATTATTTATTATGTATGATTAATATATCCTAGTTAAATGATAAATTAATAATAACATTAATTAGGCTCAAATCTATTAATTAACCTGTCTAAAATATATAATAATTCTGTCTGCCAAGCTCTGATAAAGTATGGAATATTATATTAATATACAAGGGCTGGTCATATTATTAGAATATCATCATAAAGTTTATTTATTTAACTAATTCCATTCATAAAGTGAAACTTGTATATTATATTCATTCATTACACACAGACTGGTATATTTCAAATGTTTATTTCTTTTAGTTTTGATGATTATAACTGATTATAATTAGAATATTACTTAAGACCAATACAAAGAAAGGATTTTTAGAAATCTTGGCCAATTGAAAAGTATGAACAAGAAAAGTATGAGCATGTACAGCACTCAACACTTAGTTGGGGCTCCTTTTGCCTGAATTACTGCAGCAATGTGGCGTAGCATGGAGTCGATCAGTCTGTGGCACTGCTCAGGTGTTTTGAGAGCCCATGTTGCTCTGATAGTGGCCTTCAGCTCTTCTGCATTGTTGGGTCTGGCATATCGCATCTTCCTCTTCACAAAACCAGGCGAGTTTGCTGGCCAATTAAGAACAGGGATACCATGGTCCTTAAACCAGGTACTGGTTGCTTTGGCACTGTGTGCAGGTGCTAAGTCCTGTTGGAAAATGAAATCTGCACCAGCTGCTCCCGACGAGCTGGATGGCGCCTTGCATGGCTGACACCGCCGTCGGTGTGTGAATGGGTGAATGTGAGGCAATGTGTAAAGCGCTTTGGATGGCCATTAGTCTGTTAAAAGCGCTATATAAATGCAGTCCATTTACCATTTGCGGTTATATCTTGCAGCTTTAGTAATTACTTAATTGTTGTTTAACAGATGTTACTGTGAGACGTAAAGATGACCGACTGAATGAATGAATGAATGGATGAATGAATGAATGAATGAATGAATGAATGAATGAATGAATGAATGAATGAATGAATGAATGAATGAATGAAAAGAGATTTGTGTGGATTTTTCTCTTCTTTTTTTGACTTGTTAACCCAGGCCCTTGACAAATTAAATTAAAAATTGAATAAATGTTTTATCTTTGTCTGTTTGCTAAATTGGTTTAATGTCACTCAACAGAAGGTTACTAAACAATTATCTATTTATCAACCATATATATTTGTCTCTATCAGGCAAAACATTGTTTTTAGGGTAACACTTTACAAGGTTTCATTTAACATTAATGTATGAATTAACTATGAGCAATACATTTGATACAGTATTTATTAATCTTTGTAAAAAAAATACAGCTGTACATGTTCAGAATAAATTATTTTAATGTGTATTGGTAGACGTTGAAATTCACGTTAGCAAACAATAATAATTTTTGATCATTAATTTTGATGGTTGATACATTTTAAGATCGCGGTGACGTCGGTAGTCTGCGCCTTGTGATGGCGTCAGTAATCCGCGCCATGCAGAGGTTCCGAAGGTACTTTTTTTTAATTTATTTTTTAATGTATTATTTACATCGAATGTTCTTAATACTATTAACGTTGTTTTTACATTAAAAAAATGAATTTTGCCTTATAGGATTATGTTTGATGTATTGCTTCCTTTTAATATGTAGGCCAATAGCTTTTTATTATTATTATTATTTTATAATTTCTTATGGTCTTATGGACAGGAACAAGCAGCTTTCGCGACCAATGAGAATCAGCTCGGCACGCCCATTACTTCAAGCTGCAGTTACCCATACTTGCTCAACGCTGCAAAACACACCATGTAAGAAAAGAAACTGCTGGTGCCGCTATCTGGCAATGGTGTGAAATACGCGCCAACACTCCAAAGAAGAAGAAGAAGAAGAAGAAGAAGAAGAAGAAAAAAAAAAAAAATCCATGCCGACGGTTTTGCAATCCGTTCACTTAGTTTATAAACCGTGATCACGAATTCTTAAACTGTTCCCTCGGTTTTTTAATATTAGCAGAAGTGGTAAAACAACATGCACGACGAGCAGTCTCGTGGGCGAAATATGATGTCATGTCACCGCATTCACGTCTGAAAAGATTAAGAAATGAGGACAATTTATTTTAAACCAGTGAAGACAAAAAGGTATGGAAGCTTGTTTCCGCCACGGAATAATAATAATTAAAAAAAAATTTATTTCGACTCTTTATCTCACAATTATGACTTTTTTCCCCTTAGAATTGCGAGATGGGTCAAAGACAAGACGTCAGCATTTTGATTTCTGCATCAAATTACATTTACAAAAGTAATTTTATATACATAAAAACATGTTAGATGCAAAGATAGCAAGCTGTCTACTTTAATATTTCAAGTATTTTTTATAAAATGTAAATGTATAAAATAAAATATCTACATATATGGGAAATAATGTTCCAAAATGTAAAATTGTCATTTGGCGTAATGGTCCGGGGTTTGATTTTGCCATTACATCTTTAAATAAACATATACAATACAATAAGTTAAAAAATATATTTGTTTTCTTGGCATTTTCAAATAAGTGTTGGCTGTGTTATGTTAAAAGGACTATGTATTATGTTTTTTTCTTTTTTTTAAAGTATTTAAATAACCAGGGGACCTTTGTCCTGAAAATGCAGTTCCTAAGAGGTCATAGAGTGCCGAAGTTATGACGTCACTTTGTAGGCCAACCCGGAAGTTAGCGGCGCATGGGTTCCCTCGATCGAAAAGCCATGCATTTTCCCCATAGACTTTTGGAAAATCGCAAAAAATAAGATCTGTGTTCAACAAAGAGTTATGACCCTTACACGTTTTGTCTATCAAGATAATATATATAAGATAATCTTTACAAATGAATCCAAAATGTATACATTTTGAAGCTTAAATAAAGCCGTCAGATATAAAATGCTAACGGTAGGCTATAAACGGACTACAGCACACCATGGTCGCGGATCAACGTCATCATCAAGCTTCCTCAAACTTTATTTAAAAAACACGCTCGCTCATTATGATCTGCGCTGTGTATGAACACTTATCCACATTTTCATGAGAAATATTGCCCATTCGTTTTTTCCAAAAATGTTAGAAACTAATTTTGTTTATGCGTGCCTCTCTGAGATTTATCTTTTGTTAATGTTTTTTCAGACAATATGATTATCACTGTGATAACATTAAATGATATGAAACACAACCCAGTCTCTTTTTGTTAAATGCAAGTTTATGTATTGTGACGTGTCCACCCAGAGGAATCAGCGTCGCCCTGGCAACAACGCACCTGCACGCCATCACCATGGGCTGATCGGTCACAGCTGCACCGCATCAGCTCAGGAGCATAAAAGCAGCTACGGCTGAGCAGACCGACAGACTCTGGTCTCGAGCTGAATGTACTGCTGGACTAACCTCTCTCTTTGTTCTCCTCAGAAGGCAGCGAGTGACCGACAGCCCACTTCACTGGAGCACGTTTGGACACCCACCTTTTCACCAGGATCGAACACCACACGGGACGAGGATTCACCAGCCATCACGCACCGGCTCACTAACTGTTTCACCTGTTTTCACGTGCACTGTAAATAAAACCCACCCTCCGGGGCCTGTTCACTCAACCTGCCTTGTCGTGTGATTCCTCACCCCGTGACAGTATGATCAATAATACAAAAGTATAAGTAAAATGTATAATAAGCTATACATTAAATAAAGCAAACAATTCAGTCAAACATTCAAAGTCAGTGCTAGTCGGCTAACTTACAACGGTAACGTACAGTTATAGCCTAAAAATAAACAAGTAATGAAACTTCACTTTGCCCTCAACCTAAACGATATGCCAGGGAACAAATTATTGATCCATGAGAGCAAATATGGGCCGTTAAATCTCCACAAGACGAATTATAGCTGGAGATGCCACAGAGACATCAGAGCCAGCGGCAGACGTCAGAAGGACTAGCCGAGGAAAGTCTACTCTCGCCGGTTAAACAAGCGCGGACCGCCGCTGACCCACTGGAGCTCACAACTCCGAAAACACCAGATAAAATGTTAAAATAGGCACTCTTCTTATAAATAAACCACAGATTTGAGCTTTAAACAACTACATTATCGACTGAAAAAGTCTTAAAACTACGTTTTGTCACACATTAACAGTAGATTTTAACACAAAAAGACGTGTAAACACAGCCCATGTCAGCCATTTCTCAACGAGACGAACATGTGAAGAGAGTAAACTCCAAATGTTCAAGCATCCAACTTTGCGCGAATAGCGCGATTTATTCACGCCACAAGTTCTTCATAAGGCTGAAACGCGGGCTAGTGAGAGATTGCCTGTTTGTCACAATGACGTCTAAAGTCCCCGCCAAAGGATGTAGTCCCTTTTAGCAACGTGTTAGCAACCACCGTTTTTAAGACACAATAAAGTTTAAAAAAATCACAAGCAGGTTTTAACTAAAGGGTTTTATGTCATAGATCAAAACGTGAAAATATTTAGAGGTTTTGTTAACCACAGACCTTATTTCAGGCGATTTAGCAAAAACCCATTCAAAAAACCCATAGACTTTAGGGCGAGGGAACCGGAAGGGCTAAAATGCTAACTCACTTCCGCGTTTTGGCCTACAACGTGACGTCATAACTTCGGCACTCTATTCAGACATTCAGACATCATTCGACAGTCTGTGACATCATCAAAAGGCACCCTGAAGACCATGGGCCCTATCTGGCACAATGTGTTTTTTGCCAGTTTCAGCCCGACAAAGTTATAATTTTCTACACGATCATGCTTAACATTATCTAATTTCGAAAATTAACTAATATCACCTTCCTAATATTGTGTTGGTCCTCCTTTTGCTGCCAAAACAGCCCTGACCCGTTGAGGCATGGACTCCACATGGCCCTGAAACTGTGCTAGCCATCACAATTTGGCCCTTGTCAAACTCACTTAAATCCTTACGCTTGCCCATTTTTCCTGCTTCTAATACATCAACTTTGAGGACAAAGGCTGTGTTCGAAATCGCCCCCTATACCCTCATTCACTATTCCCTACATTAGTCCACTGATATAGAGTTTGTGCATGCTGTTTGCCAGCTCCAGTAATAATGAAAAGATTTATCTTGAACTCTGCCACGGAAACGATCATGTAACCTTAATCAAACAATATAATAATCATTTTAAAAAGGATAATTTATACCTGTATGCATGATATTGCGCTGGACCAGTGCGGTTCGGAAAGATAGATGGATGATTGATTCAGCTGTGGGCATTATTTGAGGGAACAGCCATTTAGTGGTGTCTGAAACCATAGTTGACGTTATTAAGTGCACTCATTCAATTCCACAATGCACCACAATAACGAGTTTACAACCGATGTATGCTCGACGGCTAGAGAATACCCATAATGCACTGTGAGAGTCGCGCCGTGCATTGAATGAATTCCCGCGTTTCGCCAGGAGATGGCATCGACCCACACACTTTTTAAGACCAATGATATTGGACCCACTCACTTTTATCGTCTCTAATTGAGCACGTCTGTTTACATACCCTGATAAACACTGATTTAACGCATTAGAAGCTTTATTTTCACTTTTCTAATATTTTCTTCATTTTCATTGAAAATAAATGCCTTTCCGATCTGATATGTGATGGGGAAAAGGATCAGAGCGAGTTTGGCAAAAGGCGGATTCGAAACTGATCAATTTGCATCAAATCTTGACGCCATGTGTCTTACCCCTACACTATTACTGCTGATGAAGATTGAGTTTTCCGTAGTTTTGTCTGGCTCAACCAGACGTTTAAACAAGCCGATATATTTAAATATATTTATTGTAAATTGCATCTACTCCAGTAAAATGTTTCTGTTAAAGGACCCACCCACATTTTTTTGCTTCTGACGCCCATACAATATAGTATAAATAGTAGCCTACTATATAGTATGAAATGTATACTATACTATATATACATATATTCTACTATAAAATTTGTACATAAAAATATTAAGTCTTTATTTTTTTAATTAAATGCTTATTAAATACTTTATTATTATTTATCCTTTCCAAGTAAGTTCAGTGCCACACAATTAAAGAGCTATCTTGTTGGCTCGTTTTTGGAGTAGTGGAGTAATGGAGAATGAGGGTACATAGGGCGAATCGGACAGCGGTAAGTTAATTAATTCAGGGCCCGACTCTCACAGTGCGTTGAGAGTGAGAGCGATTCAAAAGCATAAGGAGTCGTTTCTCGTTTGCTCTCGAAACGCTCTTGCGGGATTTTGCTGTCATATGCAGATCGGGCATCAAACAAGCATATTCTCCAGCGCGTACATCTACTGTACACTCGTTATTGCTGTGCATTGTGGGATTGAATGAGTGCACTCAAAAAGGTCCACTATTGTTTCAGACACCACTTCAAATGGATGTTCACTCAAATAGTGCCCTATTTAAGGGTATAGGGGGCAATTTCGAACACAGACATAATGTTCACTTGCTGCCTAATATATCCCACCCACTAGCAGGTGCTGTGATGAAGAGATAATCAGTGTTATTCACTTCACCGGTCATAATGTTATGCCTGATCGGTGTATATAAATGTGTATAAACATATCAGTTTTAACATAAAATCTTGATGTTGATAAATATTATCACAATGCATAAATCTTAATGATTCTAAAGATAGATTTAGATATTCCTAGATATTCCTTTATGGATATCTAAACAATAAATTAAATAAATTGGATCACTTTTAATATTTATATTTTATTTCTTCATGACTGCAGTGGACAGGACTGAACCGGAGCTTTGGGGCAGATTTATTAATGGGATATATCTTGTTAAATTCACCATGAAATCCAAATTGACGATTTGGAAGAATTGGCCTGTGTCACTCACTATATGGAAGAAAATACTATCACAACTTCAATTTCATGTCGACTTAGGACATATGTGGTGTCTGATAGTAAGAGAGATGCATTTTAATTAAATCACAATGGATTGTCTCTGTAGTCATGCTCTCCTCTGGGCACAAATCTTTTTTTAGTTTCCAATTAAAATAAAAATGTTGCTTTGGGTAGACCTGAACCACTGCCTAAGTATGTCATATACAAATATTAATTTGTTTTAAATATTTCTTTGTTTCTGCAGATACTCTGTCATTTATTTATGTCTGCATCTGATAGACAAAGGTTAGTGTTTATGGACCTCTGTTTACAATATGGTTAATTATGTAACTTTACATTCTGTGTTTTGTTTGCTTATTAAAGTTGTTACTCTTGTCACCAGTGTCTCTGCAGGACCCTGTGGAAATCGAAAGTGTTGTTGGAGGATCTGTCATCTTGCCGTGTTTGTACCAGGAAGGAGTGCTAAACCAAGATAAAAGGAATGTGTTTTGGAGATACAATAACAGCAAGAATGTTTTTGACATTGAAAAAGGCAATCCCTCTACAAAAGAGCAGCATGCCATCTTCAATGGTCGGGTAGAAAGTTTTCCCTCAGAGTATGCGAAAGGAAACTTCTCTCTCAAACTCTCGAAGCTGGAACTCAACGATGAAGGACAGTTCTTGTGTGATATCCTAGATGTGAAAAAGGAACACAAACTAATGCTGAGAGTCATAGGTATGGGGAAACGATCATTATTCGCATATATTTTTAGCTTGAACACTTCCATGTTAAAGAATTTTTGCATTTTTAGACAATTGGTGTGTCTCAACAGTAATATGTTTTCATGTTTGTTAATTACTTTTTTGTCTCACAACAGTGTCTACTACAGTGTCAACAACCGTGTCAACCCCAAGCCATTTCCATTAAAGCACAGGCTGAAAGGATTGTAACTTTCCTGTTCGCTGTTTTGGAAATGTTTATTTTGCACGGTCTCTGTGTAATTTGCTAAACTGCTGTATAGAGCTCCAGAGGTCACGTGACCCATTCTGTTCACGACGCCATTTTGGCAGGCAAGAACAGCCGGCGCCAGCATGAGTTTCAAGGCAACAGAGTTCACTGCGCACTTTAATTCAAAAGACATAGACTTTTACATAGCAAAACTTAATAGATTAAACATAACAGATCCCTTTAATGTCTGCGGGGTGCTTTTCACGTAAAGGAACGGATAGCTTTCCAGTCAGGACACCTGTTGCACCAGCTGTGTGCAAGTTACAACTAGCCTAGTTTGGACGTAAATGTGCACTAAGTTACAACTTATGCACTCCTAAATATTTTTGCGTTGCAGCATTAAACTTAGTTGAAGCCTAAATCTACGTATAAACTAAATATTTACGGAAGCCTCCGATCAGGAGTAACATTAACAGAACTGCATCAATACGCTCTTGTTTTACATTACAGACTTCGGGTCAGATCCCTAGTTCAGTAGTCAGGGCACTGATCAGGGAGTCAGCCCATTGACTTATGTCCTGATCAGTGCCCTGACTACTGAACCAGGCAGCTAATTGAGACGCACCCTTCAATTCTTTACACATATATGATAATGCTGACATATAGGCCTACATGCGCTCACATTTTAAGAGAGAGTGAATGGATTAACGTTATATACGGTTAACACGAAACCGTCCAAAATGCGCCGCTGTGTGCATCTGTTCCATAGGTTCGTGTTTTGCATGTCAAATATAATCAGTCATAGCCTAATCAATAGATATAATTTCTTATGTTTCAGTATTTATTTATTGGTCCTTAATTTAGTTTCAAATAGCATTTATTGATGTTATTTATATATAAAAGCACTTAATAAAAGCACTTATGTTATTCACGATTAAGTATCGTATTTAATGGGAACTTATTTTATCATTAGGTACGTGAGGCAAAAGTAATCCGATCACTTTCTCGTTTCCTCTTTTTGCTTTCCTCCGACAAAACCTTTGCTTTCTTATTTTTCTGTGATGCTTCGGCCATGACTATAACATTCGGCAAACAAATGATAGTTTTTCTCGCACGTCCGAATTTAAGGAAGTGGGGTGGTGGAAGTGACGTATATGCCGTAAAGCAGTCGAATTTTGTAGTTCTTTTTTTTCTCGGGTTACTACCCGAAACCCGAAGTTTAAAAGTACGATTAAAAACGATACAGACCCCGTCAGGCTATGGCAGACGTGTCATTCAACCTATTGTAAGTCGATGTATCATCACAAGAGGTTTGAAAATATATTATAAAGGTTGAAAAGTTACCTAGTGCTGCTTTAAATAAAACAAAACCCCACAAGAGTCACACGAGGGGAATTCCCCACTTTTTCTCAAATGAAATTCAGGCCCTGAATTAATGTCTGTAAAATTCTTGATTGGAGCATCCCTATAAATAATTTTATGTCATAACAAGAAGGCTTCAAATTGATCGGTACCGGTGATCGTATCCACAGATACTGCTTCCTGTGATCGATGATTGGCTCTAAAAATCCTGATCGGAGCACCCTTAATATTGTTACAATCGTTTGCACCTACCTTGACTACCAGCAGTATAATTATAGCATTCATATGTTTTATTATTGTTCATTTTAGGTTTAAACCATGTTTTAAGCAAGTATGGATACCACTAGCAGAACAGGTCATTCTTGCCTTTGAGGAAAAACACGCATGGGTCAGATACAGCTTCAAGAAGCTGATAAATACGTTGTGCTGTGCATTACACAAAACATGATGTATGTTACCATGTTGGTAGCTGTCAAGCTTTGCAGGTTTCTTTTTTCTACATTATTTTCTGGTATATTTGTCTTGTTAGCCTGTTTAACTTGAAAAAGAACATGTATAAACACAAGTATTTTTATGGTAACTTGCTTGCTGCTTGATGAATAATTCCAAATGAAATGTATAGTTTTCATAAGTATACAGAATGAATCACATTCTTTTCTGGTTTGTAATGAGAGCTTAGTGCATACAGTATTTTTTTCACCACTTAGTAAGAAGTATTGTTTTAACCATAATGGACAGTGTTTAATAAATTATCACAGTTACCATTGTCATAAGTGTGCTGAAGTGAATTGTACACTTGATCTGGACGGATAGTTTACCCAAAAATGAAAATTATGTTGTCATTTACTCACCCTCAAGTTGTTCCAAACCTGTATGAATTTCTTTCTTCTGCTGAACACAAGGGAAGATATTTGGAAGAATGTTGCCATTGAGTACTATAGTAATCCCCCAAATGACAACAGAATTTTCATTTTTGGGTGAACTATCCCTTAAGAGCTGTTCTTATACTCTTTCTTTCTTGTATCCCTATTTTCCAATTAATACTTACAGTGTTGTTGTGAAATATATACTATTGTAATAGAGTGCAATTGTGCTTTGAGCAACTACCAGTTTCTGGCTTGGAAATGTTCAGTTATGTTTTCTGTTAGCGACCAAGAACTTGCCACCAACCCACAGGAATGGACGTCACAACATCGCATGTCAGTGAAGATATGTTGAAATACTCTAGCTGTCTGATGCATGTATTATTAAATCACAAAGTGGATAAAATAATGTCTTAAAGTTTTTCTTTACTACAATAAACAACAATCGCATACACACTGTAGATCTATATCCTTATCACACTCTTTCTACAAAATAAAAACTGCATAAATCTAAGACATATATGAAAAGTATTGTTTGATTTATATATCCTTGTAGAAGTTGCATCAATTTTTATTTTATTTTATATCAAATGGAAAATTGTGTTCACTACATTGGAGACAGATGTATTTTTAGTTATGGAAGTTAAACAAATGCATTAAAGGTCCCATGGCATGGCATTTTTCTATTATTTTATAGTGTTTTCTGAGGTGTACTTATATTATTATTATGATTTTTACATCATAAAATGTCATAATTTAGAAATAAAAGACATTTTTTCAATACTGCTGTTTGCCCTGTGGCTGAATGCCCTGCTTCAAGAGGCGTGTCTGCTGTGAGACTTCAGTAAAAACGCCCACTGTTGTAATTGGCTGACATCTTTGCATTTTAAATGAGCGGAGGGGGCGTGGTTTAACGAGGCACGAGTCTGCCAGAGAGACGGATGGACCTGTGTTCACTTCTCATCAGTTCTCTCAGCATGTCTCAGTTCAGGGTGAACTGTTGTAGTTACTAGCATATACTTCAGGTTATTAGTTTATTTCTAGTCGGAGGGGCTGTCACTCATGTCAGAAAGTTAGTAACTTTAGTAAATTATGGATCAGCGCTGACTCGAGACGCGAACCGTTTAGAACGATTCAGTCCGATTTGGTGAACTGGTTCGGTTCACTAAAAAGAACCGATTCAAAAGAATGATTCGTTCGCGAACCGGACATCACGGAGACGAAGCGATTGCTAAACAAAGTTATTTATAGTAACTACTGAGTTATGAGAGCGCTGTCAGTCAGCGCGAGTTTATTGTGTTTGTATCTGAGAGTTCTGAATAAACACGAGTCCCAGTCACACCGAGTCCTCTTCATCATTATTCTACCAACTTTGTAACACATGCAATGTACCATTACAGCGAGATGAACGAGTTAGTAAGTATTGATTAAAGCATTATTTCTAGATATGTTCCAATCATATGAATAGCGTCATTGACGCGCATTGAGTAACGTTACACAGCGCAAACAAAGACACAACAGCTGTAATCGAATGTAATCCAGTTTATTGTGGGGAAAGCTGGCTAGCCTAGCCGGATACCCTCACGCTTACCCTCCTTCTGCTTAATCTCACGCCGCGTTTGGTGCCTCCGCTGTGGGCCAGATGCAGTACTGGGGGTCGGGGATGTTGGAGGCCGAGCTTCGGCGTGTGTGAAGTTTATCTCTAAAGATGTGACTGCTGATGTTAAACAGAAAAGACTGTATGCACATTTTAGAACAGATAGACGCGACAAGGACGTGCAAAAACACTGACTCACAAGATAGAAAACACGAAAACACTGTTCTGTCGGGAGAGAGAGAAGCCGCTGCGTGTCCACAAATAATAAATAATAAGCTACACATAAGAAATCAATGATCACAGATCAGAAGGAACTGAAGAAAGACTTCTGTTCTCTTTCATAGGTTCACTCGACGCTGCGTCACTTTAATGACGTAATGGGACGCCCTCTGGGTGTGCCGATTGTCTGAAGCCCTTATAGAATCACGCCAATTGATTGGCTGATGGCGCGCACGTCGCCCCACCTGACGTAGTCACCTATATTAGCGCTCGCGCGCGCCATCTGCTCCTCAGATTTCTCTGCCTTCACGAAGCGGCCATTTCATGCCCTTCGGTTATCGATTTTTCTGGCCCAAAAACAGTCGATATTTACCTCAGCACTTCAGCGACCGCGGATTGTGGAACTTTGTTCTCCTTGTGGTGAAGTGCTATGGAATTCCGACGTTGCCCACCGCCGTGCACTCGCTTCATCGCGATCGACGATCCCCACAGTAAGTGTGTTAAATGTCTGGGATTTCCACACGCACGCGACGCGGTTCAGGGGTTCTCTAACTGTAAATACTGCGATAACCTCCTTCTCAAAACCCTCCGCTCGAGGCTCGCGGTTTTTGAGAGGGAGTCATCCGTTTTTCCCCGTCGCGCTCCCGAGGCCGCGCAGGCCTCTCTTGGATCCGCGACCTGGGGTTCGGATGTAGAGCTCGAGGATGTGGAGTGCGAGCAGACGGGCCTCGCCCTTTCTCTCCCTCTCTCCCCCGAGCATGTGCGCGGGACTCCGCCTGTGGAATACTCGCACGATTATCTCTGTCCCAGCCCGGAGGCACGCGATGCGGTTTCCTTCGGACTGGAGGATGTCATTTTCACTGCAGCATCCGACTCCGAGGATTTCGGTGCTGCAAATACTGACGACGCTCTCCCGCCAAGCGGCCAGGAAGCGCGGCCATCAGCGGTGTATGACGAGCTCGTGGATGTACTCGCGCGCGCTACACAGAAGCTCGCGATCGAGTGGCCGGATGAACCCCGCGAAGCTCAATCTTCTCGGTTGGATGAGAGATTCCTCAGCGGCCCTAATTCTAGGCCTCCGCGGAGGAAGCTACCATTTTTCAGTGATCTACACAGTGAGATTTCTAGATCCTGGAAGCAGCCGTTCTCAGCCCGCCTAACTAACGCGGCAGCCGCTGATTTCACTAACCTCGTGGGTTTTGAGGAACAGGGCTATTCCGCTATTCCCGCGGTTGAGGACACGCTGGCCACTCACCTCGCGCCATCTTCAGCTCCCTCATGGAAGTCCCGCCCCCTTCTTCCCACTAAGCCGTGCAGGACCACTTCTGCCCTGATTGGAAAATCCTACATGGCGGCTGGTCAGGCTGGCATGGCCCTTCATACTATGGCCATTCTCCAGGCATATCAGGCGGATGTATTGAAGGAAATGGACGAGGGCACCGGTTTGACGCCGGAAGCTGTAAAGGAGCTTCGTAAAGCCACGGATTTGGCGTTACGAGCAACTAAACACACAGCTCGCGCTGTAGGGCGCTCTATGGCGGGCGCGGTGGCGGCGGAGCGCCACTTATGGCTTAATCTCACTGAGATTCGCGATAAGGAGAAAGTTTTCCTTATGGACGCTCCGATTTCCCAGTCCGGATTGTTTGGGGAGGCGGTTAACACTGTGGTTGAGAAGTTTAGATCTGCAAAATCCCAGTCTGCCGCTCTTAAGCAGTTCATGCCGAGGAGAGCGAGGGACGCTCCTTCCCCCTCCCCCTCTCAGTCCAGAGATCGCCCCTCTTTCAAAAGAGAGTTTACCGCCCGGAGGAGCGACCAGAGTTATCCTCCACCCACCACGGTCTGGGGAGCTCGCGGTCGTCCATTTCCCCGTCATCGTCCTCACAGACGCATCGACCCAAAGCGGCCCAGCAAACCTTCTGCTTCGGCCACTTCGAGTCGCTCCTGACCCTCCGGTCAGAAAAAGGGGAGCTGCAGTTCACGACCGGGGCTGGGTCAGACCGCGCAAGCGTTTCTGCCCGCCCCCCACCAGCTCTCCCTATCCAGCTCTGTCATTTCCGCCGCCCAGCGCGCTTCGGAATACAGAACCGACTATATCCTCGCCTTTTCCGGCGCTGAAGGAAGGAGACGCTCTCTGCTTTCTCCCCTCACGTCTGATTGGCTCACCATCCGCCGCTCGTCCAGACGGAGACACATCCGGTCTTCTCCGGGAACCAGAGCGGCCCAGCCTTCCACTGCCTACTCCGCGCCAGGACGCCACGTGCTCTCCTCTGCGGATGGCCACACCCCCCTCAGAGGTCCAGCTCGACACCCCAACTCAGGTATGTCCACCGCACCTCATCATACCTCCCACTTTGTCAAATTTCCTCCTCGAGTGGAAACTTTTGCCAGGGATATCATCCTGGGTCCTCCGCACGATTCAGTCAGGCTACACGCTTCAGTTCTGTCGCAACCCTCCTCGCTTCAACGGGGTCGCTCAGACGGTAGTAAACAGCGCCTCTCAGGCTTCTGTGCTACAACAAGAGCTCTCTTCTCTCCTCCTAAAGGGGGCAATAGAGGAAGTTCCGGCAACAGAGGAGAAATGTGGCTTCTTCAGCCGTTATTTCCTTGTTCCGAAGAAAGACGGCGGTCTGCGTCCCATCCTGGACCTCCGCCGCCTGAACTTCGCCCTCTACAAAGGGAAGTTCAAGATGCTAACGCTAAAGACTATCTTGTCTCAGATACGTGCGGAGGACTGGTTTGTCACTATAGACCTGAGAGATGCTTACTTCCATATTCAGGTTGTCAGACGACACAGGAAGTTTCTCAGGTTCGCCTTCAAAGGGAAGGCTTATCAATACAAAGTCCTTCCCTTCGGCCTTGCCCTGGCACCAAGGACGTTCACGAAGTGTATGGATGCTGCTCTGGCCCCGCTGAGGCTCCAGGGCATCCGTATTCTCAATTACCTGGACGACTGGCTCATTTTGGCCCACTCCAGGGAGTTAGCCTGTCATCACAGAGATGTCGTTCTTCGACACGTTCAATCTCTTGGCTTGAGAGTGAACACAGACAAGAGCGTTCTTACTCCAGCTCAGCAGACCACCTTCTTAGGTGTTCGTCTGGACTCCGTTCCGATGCAGGCCCGTTTGGCCCCTGCTCGGATTTCCAGTATCACAACATGCTTGGTCCGCTTCAGGCTAGGCCATCATGTTTCTGTGGGTACGTGTCGCAGGCTCCTGGGTCTCATGGCCGCAGCTTCCCCGGTGCTTCCCCTGGGACTGCTCCATATGAGGCCCTTCCTCTGGTGGATGAAACGCTCAGGGGCTCGGTCAACAGGATCGGCCCTTCGCCTATTGAAGGTGTCACGCGGCTGCTTTCGTGCCCTATCAATGTGGCGGGACCCTCTTTTTCTTCAGAAAGGGGTCAAGATGGGGGCTGTTTTCCGTCGCCAAATGGTTACGACGGACGCCTCTCTTACCGGCTGGGGTGCGGTATTCGAGGGCAGACCAGCTATGGGGATCTGGGAGGGGGAAGTTCTCTCCTGGCACATAAATTGCCTGGAGTTGAGAGCGGTATCCCTGGCCCTTCAGCATTTTCTCCCCTCACTCAGGGGGCATCATGTCATTGTCAGGACCGACAATATGGCAGTGGTGTCTCACGTAAATCGCCAGGGAGGATCACGGTCGCGCACCCTGGACAGGCATGCGCGCCGACTCCTCCTGTGGTCTCAGGACAAGTTTTTGTCCCTGAGAGCAGTCCATGTACCCGGAGTCTTGAACCTCGCTGCAGATTATCTGTCGAGACAGAAGCTCCGGTCGGGGGAATGGATGCTGAACCCTCAAACTGTGTCACAGATTTGGGAGATGTTCGGGAAAGCGGAAGTGGACCTCTTTGCCTCGAAGGAGTCGTCCCAGTGTCGGCTCTGGTTTTCTCTGAGCTCTCCGGCCCCGTTGGGGATAGATGCGTTCGCGCATCCATGGCCCAATCTGAAACTCTATGCGTTCCCGCCCATCAAGCTGATTCCGGCGGTTCTGTACAGAGTAAGGGAGAGTGGGGCCAGCCTCCTGCTGGTGGCTCCACACTGGCCATCCCAGACTTGGTTCTCGGAGATGGTTCTCCTCCTGGACTCCTCCCCATGGGAGATACCGGTCAGGAAGGACCTTTTGACACAACTTCAGGGCAGGATTTGGCACCCTCACCCGGAGATTTGGAAGTTGTGGGTATGGCCCATCAAGGGCCAACGATACTAAACGCTGGTCTTTCTGCAGACGTTCAGGAGATCATTGCTAATGCGAGAGCCCCCTCCACAAGGAAGCTCTATTCCTCCAAGTGGAGGGTCTTTGAGTCGTGGTGCTCGACTCATGCAGCGGATCCAGTTAACTGCCCGGTTGGTTCAGTTCTGGAGTTCCTGCAGGAGAAGTTTGCTGCTGGAGCAGCGGCCACCACCCTTCGGGTCTATGTCGCAGCTATAGCTGCCGGTAGGGAGTCGGACGAAATCCCGCTAGGCAAGCATAGACTGGTTTCATCTTTCATGCGAGGGGTTAGGCGCCTGAGACCGGCACGCTCCCCTGGTATTCCCTCTTGGGACCTCTCCGTGGTCCTTGAAGGGCTAACTTTGGCTCCATTTGAGCCTTTGGAGTCAGCTCCTGAGCGAATTCTGACTCTCAAAGTTGCTCTTTTGTTAGCTCTATCTTCTTTGAAACGAGTGGGCGATCTACAGGCTCTCTCTGTTAGTGGGACCTGTATGGATTTTGCCCCTGGCTTAGTCAAGGTTACCTTAAGACCTAGGCCAGGTTATGTGCCCAAAGTTTTGTCCACGTCATTTCGCTCTCAGGTTATTACTCTTCACTCCTTTCACCCCCCTCCGTTTGACTCGGAGGAAGACGAGAAACTTCATTTGCTCTGCCCAGTTCGAGCGTTGAAGTGTTATGTTGACCGTTCAGACAGCTGGAGGAAATCTAACCAGCTGTTGGTGTGCTTCGGTGCTGGCCGCCGCGGGCTTGCCGCTTCGAAGCAAAGGGTTTCCCATTGGGTGACAGAGGCTATTTCCTTAGCTTATGAGGTGCGTGGTTTACCTTCACCTCTTGATATTAGAGCGCATTCTACCAGAGGTGTGGCTTCCTCTCAAGCACTTTTTAGAGGGGCTCTTTTGGAAGATATTTGTGTGGCGGCAGGTTGGTCCTCTCCGCACACTTTTGTGAGATTCTATAGTTTGGATCTCGACATGGCTCCGGGTTCGCATGTCCTGTCTGCTTAACCTAGTCATGTAGGTTATCTGGTGTTCTTTGAGCCAGATACGGCAGCGCTTTAGCTTGGCGTGTTTGGTATATCGTTCCCATTACGTCATTAAAGTGACGCAGCGTCGAGTGAACCTATGAAAGAGAACGTCTCAGGTTACTTGCGTAACCTATGTTCTCTGAGTAGGGAACGAGACGCTGCGTACGCTGCCAAGCTCCTCGCGCTGCCGACAGGCTTTCCTTTTCGGCAGAGAAATCTGAGGAGCAGATGGCGCGCGCGAGCGCTAATATAGGTGACTACGTCAGGTGGGGCGACGTGCGCGCCATCAGCCAATCAATTGGCGTGATTCTATAAGGGCTTCAGACAATCGGCACACCCAGAGGGCGTCCCATTACGTCATTAAAGTGACGCAGCGTCTCGTTCCCTACTCAGAGAACATAGGTTACGCAAGTAACCTGAGACGTTTTCATTTGTACATCCAAACACTGAGAAACTGCCAGTGTTCACTCGTTCACAAGTAACGTTAATGATCTCGAGTGTTTGCATGGGCGTGCCAGATTCTCTGGGCGGGGGAAAGGGAGGAAACCGTTCCTGCTTGGACGTCAAACCAGGAGACTTCAGGATTGGCTAGTCTGGCCTGTCATTTTCTCAAAGGCAGAGAGAGACAGCCAGAACTCGGTTTTACACCGATCAACATTTCTATCCACTTGGGGACAATATTCAGGCTAGGGGAACTCATATTAATGTTGAAATACCTCATAAAATGAAAATTTCATGCCATGGGACCTTTAATAATTCCTGAAAAATAAAAGTGTTCCTTGGATGTTATATAATTGAAAATAATATATGTTTTACCTGACTGGATCTCCTGGAATAAAAGACAGGAAAATAAAATAAAGGTATACAGTATAGATGTACTCGCTTTTAGTGCTTTTTATGCTAATTACATAAGGTGCTTTTGATGTGACATCATACATGCTTAAATGGCTTTTTAATGGACACTCTGCATTCAGATTACCAAGTAAAATATGGATTCTGAAAGAGGATTTGTAGCTCTAGTATACTCACAGTACACATAGTACTATTACATTTTATTTATTTATTTTTTAACAAAAACTTAAGAATTATAATGGTATCAGAGAAGCCCAGCTCTGACTTCCCCTCTTTTCTTTGTGTTTGTGGTTTCATCTGAAGCTGCTGGTGTTTCCTCTCACACTAAGAGATGTTTGAATGATCAGTATAGCAGATATTATTCATCTGGATCAGACAATGAAGATCATACAGCTGCACATCTGTGAGTTTCTCAGCACATTTGATTGAGTTGAGTTTTCTTTTTATCTGATATCTTAATAAATGTGTTTTTCTTTCTCTCATAGATCTGTTTATGTGTTATAAATCCACAGAGAGTCTAACAAACACATCACTGACTTTGGGATATGATGTGATTATAACCTGTGATCTTGATATAAAGGAGATTTACTGGTTCAAACAGAAATTACCGGATCCTCCTGTGTTGATGTTACGCACTTACATCAGCACACATGAAGGAGCTAAATATGAAAACAGCTTTGAACACAAATACTCAGTGAAAACTAACAGTCGTCTGTTCATCAAAAATATCACTATTGATGAATTAGGAGTTTATTATTGTGTGAAAACTATTGAACCGCTAAAATTCAACTACGGCACCAAAATCTACATGAGCGGTAAGTTATTTTATTGTTTCATGTCTTTGTAAACCACATGATGGATTCCATATTGAATATACTGTATGGAGAACTAATATTTTGGCAGATTCATTGTTCTGTTAAAGACAGAAACTGAATAAAGTTTTAACTATACAAACCTTTTACAGACTTTGTCCAAAAGAATATCACAGACGTCCACAGGAATCGGACAAATGATGCTCCACAACATCAGATGCCATGGAAAGATGGTGGTTCTTACATATTAAAACAGGTGACTTCTGCTCTGTTTCTGTGTGGTCGACACAATGTGGTTTTCGTGCAAAAGAATTGTTCCACTGGTTTGGTCAGTTGATAAACGAAACAAACATATAACTTACAGACAAGTGGTTTAAACATTTACCAAGTGAAGACATGTGAAGTACTTTTTGCCTGAAACAAAACACTATAAACAGATTTACTTCAACCCCTTTAATTTCACTATGTGACTATTGAACTGAAAAGCTCAGCAAAACCATCAACCCCTTGTGTTTTAGAATCAGGAAGTACAGACTTCACAGTTTTGTTGAAAATGACATTCACAGCAACTTCTGAACAACTGCCATTGAGATGAATAAAAATGCTAAAATGGATGCGACGCAAAAATAGACCATATATTTTCAAGAAAACCTGTAAAAACAATACTGCATTTTCTTAGCAAGAGATGCTTTCTACACTAAGTGAAAATAGAGATAGATCTTATTTACACTAAATTAAAGCAGCAGAATTTTCTTTGCATTAAGTTAAATGCTATTCATACTCAGTGGAAATAAAACAGCAGAATTTTCTTTGCATTAAGTTAAATGCTATTCATACTCAGTGGAAATAGTGGTGGCAGATAGTGTATCTCAGTGTAGTGTTGTACATTATAAAATAATAATAACATATTCAGTGTATATGATTATATTTGTTATTTATATATGCTGCTTTATTGGGATATTACTTGTAGTTGACATCACCTCCCCTGCACTTACCCATTAAACACGTTATTCCCACTATTAAATGCACTTTATATTTCCACTTTTTAAATATTCTGTTAATTTTCATTTTGAAAATTAACACCTCTCTGTGCTAATATATGTTAGGTATCTGAGTAGTAAGTGCAGCACCATTTACACCTAGAGACCTATTTTATTCTGAACAGAAACTCCACGTTAAACGGCATATTGCAGGTTAGAGCACCCAGTGAGTCAATGGTGTTTATTCATTAGTTCTGTGTTATGAGTTTATTTTGTGCCTATTCACCGATAGTGTGAGGATGTTTATGACGCCATGAGTATGTAGTGAACTTGAACATACATGGCATGAATAAAATATTTACATTACCAGCACATAATTCAAAACTGTTTTGAGAAGTGTGAGACTGTATGCATTTGTGAACATAATTGTGTACATAATTTGTATTCTTCAATGTTGAAATGGATTCACGTAAAAACAACGGCAAAGAAGCATCGCGTGTGGATGTTTATTAATTTAATATCATGCTTTACACAAGTATTACAATGTTGAAGTCCATGATGATAACCGGGATGATAATCCTCCGGTCTAAAGCGAATGCCACACACACCACCGCGTTTTTCAAAGCAGATGCAGGAGTGAAGTCCCGTCTCTATTTTTTTTTTGTTAGGAAACCTGTGGACTCGATGTCCTGACAGGCTGGACACAATAATCTACCATGACGATGATATATTGAAATAAAAAAAAAAAACTGACCGAAAACACACAAATCCTACTAAATACCAACATTCTACACTGAGACAACGTAGAGCCTGGCAAACAACTCCCTCTCGTGATGTAATATGACGCAATGTAAAAAAAAAAAAAAAAAAATTTTACAAACAAATGAAATGGCCACTTTATCTACTAAATTTGTGCTCTTATGTAAGGGATAATCTAAGGCTAGCCATGCGTTAAAGGATTTTAATGCACGACGCAGAGGCGAAGAACCACTCGACGTGAAGCCCTCTAGGTCGTGCATCAAAATCCTTTAATGCATGGCTAGCCGTGGATTATCCCGCTTATACCTAATTTATTTGCCAAGTTAAAAACAAGTTTAAGCTGTAACTGATGTTCACAGTGTAATTTTTTAACAGACGTGTTAAAATGACGGTTATTTTCTTAAGTTGCGGCTCGTTAGTTCTAGCACTCCGTCCTCTTTAAATAAATTAGAGCCATCGGATTGTTTATTTGAATTAATTATCACATTTATTTAAATTCATTATTAAAAGAGAGAGACAGAGAACTGAAAGATCAGAGAGAGAGAGAGAGAGAGAGAGAGAGAGAGAGAGAGAGAGAGAGAGAGAGATGCGTGCGTGAGTTACCCGCACTGTGTGCATCTCTTCTTTAAAGTCTAATGTAGGCTACAGTCTGAAGTCCCCTCGTTGCTTAAGCATAGCTAACATAGGCTAACTTAATGATTCTTTAATGGATTTATTAAAATGTATGAATGACAGGCAACACTGACAGTGACAATGCAATCTTTATTTGAACTAATCATATCATTTATTTAAATGAATTATGTAGTGTGAAATAACAGTTTAGGCTACTATAAATTTGGTTGTACGTAGGCATGTGCCGGTATCAAATTTTCATGTTGCGATTAATTGCTGAAGCTTTTATCACGGTATACGGTATTATCACGATATTGAAATAAGTTGCACAAAAAGTGTTGTCATACTGTAACAGGTTAAATCACTCTTATAACAAAAGAACCAAACATTTAAATACAATAAAGCAATACACAAAAATGTATAAAGTAAACAAATATTTAAAACAGATTAAAGTGCAAAATAATTATAAAGAACAATAGGTATGCTGAAATGTACATTTAACTAAGATTAATACATGCTTTAGAAGTATTTTTCATTGTCAGTTTGTTAATGAAGGAACTAATGTTAAATACTGGAGCCTTGTAAAGTGTGTGATTGAACAACAGTCAGAACATATTCAAACAATATCTAGGGCATGTAATTTAGTCCAGATTAAAATATAAAATGCAAGTTTGAAAATGAATAGCCTTAAGTCTTTAAGTATTATGTATTAGGTTATGTGATTACTGGGGAAACGGCTGCATTTCTGCTGTTCCGTCAGCGCCCTCTGCTGTCGAAGAATGAATGTGCACTTCAGCGCATCTCCTCATTCCGCCATGTGCTCGGCTCATGCACGGTCTATTTACATCAGTGCACGTTCCTCTTTGACGTGTTTTTCATTTTAAACGGTTGATGGGTAAAGTATTCTTAAAGTTCATTCTAAAAATCGGAATAATTCGTAATAAATAATTATTCACTGTATTTTGAAGTGCCCACGATAACAATATTGTGCATGTTCATTATTGCGGTATATCGTATTACCGTTTACCGGCACATGTCTAGTTGTACGTTTCCTCCATGGAGCTCGGAGGATGAGGACTGCGACTCGGTCCAGAGTCCCAACTTGGGATCCGGCAGTGGTTCTGGAAGGGTTGTCTGTGGCTCCCTTCGAACCGTGTCGGCTGAGGCAAAGAACCTGACCTTTTAAGGTGGCCTTTCTTCTTGCCATCACTTACTGAGGAGGGTGGAGGACCGGGGTCGGTTACGCCAACTTGCCTGGAGTTTGCCCCTGGCGGAGTTAAGGCCATCTTACTTCCGAGGCCGGGCTATGTGCCCAAGGTGCCATCGAGTGTGGCACGGTCAGTGGTTCTTTAGGCCTTCCATCCTCCACCTCACGTGACGGCGGAAGAAAGGAGACTTCACCTGCTCTGCCCGGTCAGAGCAGAGTTCTGAAAAAAAGAGTTTATCTGGAGAAGTCTTCACAGTGGAGGAAGTCAGACCAGTTGTTGGTGTGCTTTGGCTCACCCAAGAAAGGGCTTCCTGCGTCAAAACAGACAATCAGTAAGTGGATTGTCCAGGCTATAGCCACGACTTATCAGGTGCGTAATTTGCCTTCAATGATAGCCGTGAGGGCTCATTCCAGAGACATGGCATCCTCTGTGGCCCTCCTTTCTGGAATCTCGCTTCCTCGCTGGCACTAGGGTGCTCGCGTCCTAAGTGTGCCTGGGTTCCAGCTTCACACTAGGTTGGGCGTGATTCTCGTGTGGCCTAGTGGGTATTCGTTCCCCAAAGTGTCGTTAGATGCAGTGCGAGTTCCCTCAAAAGGGAACTTCTCGGGTTACAACTGTAACCCTTGTTCCCTGAGAAGGGAACGAGACGCATGGAGCGTCTGCTTGATCGCTATGCTTAGGGAGCGTCCCCAAAGTGTCGTTAGATGCAGTGTCTCGTTCCCTTTTCAGGGAACAAGGGTTACAGTCGTAACCCGAGATGATTTCTTTCACCTGAATGCACAATATTTCCCATTTGCAGATTTGGTTCTGATCTTATTGGGTTTGCTGTGGAGGAAAAGATAGTGAGAAGAGAAGGCAGCAGAGGATTGGGACAGTAAAGAGGAGTGGAGTGGAGAGGAGAGTGGAGGATTCAACGGAAGAGAAGCGTGGAATGAGGAGAGAAGAGTGAAGAGGAAAGGGGTGGAATGAACAAGAGATAAGAATAGTGGAGGAAAAAGAGGAGTGAATTGACCAAGAAAGAAGAGTGGAGAGGTATGGAGAGGAGAAGAGGGAAGAGGGAAGAGGAGAATAGTGGAGAGGAGTAGAAGAGGAGAAGATTGGAGAGGATAGGAGAGGAGAGAAGAGTGGTGAGAAGTGGAGTGGATTGGAGAGGAGACTAGAGAGTGAAGAGTACAGGAGTGGATTGAACAAGAGAGAAGAGTGGAGAGGAGTGGATGGAATAGGAGTGGAGAGGGGAGAAGAGAAGAGAAGAGAAGAGGATTAAACAAAAGAGGAGAAGCGTGGAGGAGAGGAGGGAACAGGAGAGAACAGGAGAGAACAGGAGAGGAGTAATGTGAATTGGCGAAGAATGAAGGATGAAGCCTGAGTTCTTAACCAAACAGCTGAAGAGAAAGCTGCTCAGTCCCAACTATACTGCTTGCATAAAATGTCAGAAAACAGACAGTGACGCTGGTCCTCTTCAGAAACTGACAAATCAAGGCTACCCTTCCCTCCTATATGCTGTAACCAACAGAAAGGATGATGTCTCATACAGACTTGACAATGGGCTGAAACCTCAATGTGACTTTCTGGGGAGGAATACTTTGTGGCGCACACAATGTTGTGCGAGGTACACAGATCGTAAAACTGTTGACCAGACGAGGAAAAAAGTTGAAAAGACAGAAGTCAAGCTCTTTCATCCAGCTCATTTCAATTATTCCATGGTGACAATGCGGGCAGATCAGTAGAGCATGCACAACCAGGGGGAATAGATCCCTCATTTTGATCGCCACTTATGACAGACAGAATGCAGTTTGGGAAAAAGCAAACAAACTTGAAGATGAAGAGATACTACACAAGACTTGTGGTCCTGATCGAAACAAGTGTACTGATATGATTGCTGAGGTCTTCCGGTACCACAAGGAATGCATGACCAACTACCTGACAAAGCGTCTTCGTTCACAGGGAAGGACTAGTACTGCCACCACTCCATATGATGCTGCACTGAACCAACTCATATCTCGGATAGATGAGCCCTTTTTCAAAGACCCATATTCTTAGTTACAGCTTTGAGGGATGAATTCTGTAAATACTTGGAAAGCCTTGGAGTTCAGAATGTTACCTCATACAGATGTCAGTCCTTGATTGCCCGCCTTAGAAGGCACAATGAGGAAGGTGGCAATTGTAAAATAATGGTTGTTCCACAGACAAGATGTTCCAGCCTGAATGTTCCAGGAGAAATTAATGTTGGCTGCATGCTCTCAAATTTGAAGGAACTTTAAGGGTTACTTCAGTGATTTAGCATTAAGCTTTGTATCAGTAGAAACCCAGTAGTATATTCAAATGATGGTACTTTCCCCCCCTCATATCCCCCTGAGACGAGAGAATTATGCATTTTATTTCTGGAAAAAATCCTCAGATGATGCAAATATCTGAGTTGACACCAGATGATACCATAGTCTCTTCCTACAACACTGCAAAGAGAATATGGAAGGACCTCCAGAACCAACGTAAGCAGATCCTGAAGGAAGCAAGAGAAGCCAGAACAGCTCAAGCCAGTGGAAGTCAGCGGATGCCTGGAAGTATGACTTAAGACCCGTCACTGCAGCTAGAGATATCATACCTGGACGCATCCCGAAGAGTGAGCTCTAACCTATATAACCACCTAGCATGGATGATAACAGATGCAACTCCACAGTTAGGTGAGGACGACCGGGTGAAAGTCAGTCCTAAGCAGCAAGAACAAGTTTTCAACCTTGCCCAGGATGTCTGTCAAGCAGATGCCAAGATCCCAACACTCTTCCATTGGGAGAACAGGGTTATGTTGAAATTAAAAAGATGCCTAGGCCATGATGTTTAATAATGTGGACATTAACAACCATGTTAAATATCCAGTATATCCAGAGTAGCCTAAAATTCTATTGAGGTTCTGAGCTTGTTGATCGCCAAATAGTAGTGAAATCATCACAGATCCATTGATTTTGGTTGGATTTTTATAATTTTTTCTGTGGAATGAGTATACTATTTGGTGAAAAGAATGGCATATTGACAGATGTCATAACTTGGGGGAATAGTTGATTGCAATTGAAGTAAAGATGAAAATACTGGAAAAAAAGTGAGAAAACACCTATTTTTTGCATTAAATTGATGCAAAATCATCTAGAAATGTTTTTTAAGAGTTATTTTTTCAGTGGATGTTGTCAGCACGTGTTCTGTGTATCTGGAATGCATTGATTAACAGCCTACCCAAACCACTGAGGATTTGAGGAAAAAAATCCTTTTTCAAATTTTTCAGATAAAAAATAAAGGGTGCATACACTAAAATGGCCACAATTTTTTTTCGCGATATTTCCGGCAGAGCAGACCCTCCAATTATTGGTTCTTAGGGTCAACTGTAAGACCGCATGAATTCGCTCCAAGGATCGGCAGCGAACCGCGGTGAAGGCCGCACGCGTTCAGTGTTTCAGCTGGAAGAATGGATTTGATTATAATATTCTTTATCTGACTCCATTTATCAAAGTTGTCGCAATTAGAAGAGAATCCCAACCGGTTGTTTGGTCATCTATGTTTGATAGTCAATCATACATTTAATCGTTCCGTTTTAACCCTTTGTTACAATTATAACGTTCCACATTGGAAATAGTTAATAATTATAGATTAATTCAGAAAGGATCAAAATGTAACAATTTATTAACAATCAAGTAAATGCAAAATGTCAATTACATCATAGACATAAATCTCTTCTAAAAGGAAACACAAATTCTAGTTATGGTTACACTTAAAATAGTTTCAAATAAATGTAAAACATAAACCCTTAATTATGCTCTGTAGGCCTCTGCCTAGAATGTTACCTGTGAGATAGAGAGAGAAAGAGAGAGAGAGAGAAAGAAAGAAAGAAAGAGGGAGAGAGCTAAAGAACAGCTCTCTCCAGAGAAAGCCAGAGAAACCAAAGAGACCCTCCCAAGAGGAAGGCAGAGAATTAAAAGAGAGCGAGCTACAGAATGCAATCCTTCTTTTATCCTCTTCCTGATGTCACCAAATTCAAAACTTACTCTTGTAAAACTGACCAATCAGACCAACCCGTGAGACATTTGAAAATAACCAATCAGACAAAACTTCCCCCATTGTATCAAAGGTGCGAAAACCTGTTGGCCAGCCGGCCAATCATTCTTTTGTCTTTCTAACTCAACCTGGCCCTTCTGATGGCGTTAAGGGGGAAGGGGTTGAGTCAATTTCAATATCTTGATCACGACGATGGCAGTTAACAGCAAAGCAGAGGATTTTGTTCCATTTCAAATATCTTTGATTATTTTCCACCTTACAGTTCCCCGTTTGGCACCATTGGCCACAACCATTGAGTCCAAAGGTGGCATTGTCCACAAAGATATGCTTTCTGTTGTGTGTAGATGTTATTCTTCAGACTTCTCGTCCAGACTTGTTGCAAAAGCAGCTGATCAGTTTTCAGCCTTTGTTGTCCTTGTAGCCCTGCATGAGAACTTCATCATTGATATGCAAAACGTCCATTGAATACTTCACACCTCAAGAACAGTCAATCTTTTTGAGGCAGGACACAGGAGCGAACTTTTGCTGCAGGTATTCTGTGATTAAGCACAACAAAGAACAAAAGCATACATGGCATTTTTCATTGGTCAGAAGTCTGATGTGGTCATATTAAAATGGTCTCCGGCAATAAGCCCTTAAATCGATATACTTAATAAAGTGGTCAGGGTTTGAGAATAAAAAGAAGATTCCACAAGCTCGTACATTGTTTCTGGGAACATTGAAATAAAATGCATTATAACAAAACAAATCATTGTTGATTTTAAGTCCCCCTTTTCATGAGGAGTATTAGCAAAATATTCAGTGTAACCAAGACTCGGAAATCAAACTCAAAGTTCATCTAACTTTCCACTATTTTGGTGGTAGTGGAATTTGAGCATTTTGGTCTGAATTTCTCGAAGGAAATGTAGCAAAAGTCAGTGCAATTGATACATTAAAAAGGATGGTACTCATCAATAAACCATAAAAGAAAAACAACAAATCAATCACATTTATGAAAACATATATATATATATAATAACCACTGTGTTTGTTCAGGAATCTTCCAATGTAATTAATGTAGATCTAAATATGATTAGTCATACAATAATGGGTATTCCTGGTAACTGTGTGTGTGTGTGTGTGTGTGTGTGTGTAGCTATCTGGATCTGTTAGTGTGAAAAGATGAACAATAGATCTTTAGTGAAGTAACACTTTTAGACTCTATGTCATCTTTATCGTTTATGATGTGTAGTGTTCAGCCTGAATAGATTTGGTCTATTCCAGGTGATGTTGTTGTGAGTGTAGGGTGTATTCTGTGTTAATGTTTTGGAGATGGGTGGAATCTAATCAATATCAATCTGTGTTGCATAATTTAATTCCAGTTTTTTCACTGGGAGGTCATGTAGACATATTGTGAGGTGTGATTGACCTCATCAAATATGTCAGGTTCAACCCATTTTTGAGACTTTGGCTCCCCGACTAGACAGTGACAAGGCAATCTTTATTTGAACTAATCATATCATTTATTTAAATGAATTATGTAGAGTGTGAAATAACAGTTTAGGCTACTATAAATATAAAGACACATTACATTTATTGAAATGCTTGAAGTCTTTATCACTTATGATGTTGTATTTTGTAATGTGACGGTTAATACCTGCTCTGAGACACATCAAACTTGCAACACTGTATTCGCGTCCAGCGGTAGACTGAACAGAGGCATAAAACTCCTGCAATGTCTCATTTAAAAAATAAGCAGAGTATGGTCTCGACATCACAATTGTTCTGTCTTTGGTGCAAAAAGTCACTGAAAGTGTTAACTGCCCATTTAGTTGTCTTTTTCGTATTGACCTCATCTTTGTCGTCTCTATCTTATCTAGCTCTGCCGGTGTTAATTATTTGTGTCTTTTTTATGTCATTCATCGTCTTCTCCAAGTCTTCTATTTTGTCTTGTGCCTGGGCCCATTTCTCAAAATTGCCATATTCACCATACAAATTAAACGATATGCAAAAATCATCCATTTAGCCTACCTAAATAAACGTTTTATTGTCTCTCACTCTGTTTACAAGTGTAACTGTGTTACTATGGTTACCAATGTTTATAGTGGCGGATTAATTTCGAACTGTAATCAAACTGACTGGAACTACCAGTGCATTAAACGGTTTTACTGCACACCTTCCAGCCAATCAGAATCAAATATTTAAACAGACCAAGGTACAAGTCTTTTTAAAACATTTTAAATCCTGCATGAACTTTTCATATGGTATTTTCATACAAGGTTAGATTTTCATGCAATATGCCCTTTGACACTAAGCACACTTCTTATTCTCTTTTTCTTAAAACTAACTTTCCTCTCCCCTCCTATCCAGCGTCTCTAGAGGCAGCATAAGGTATTACATCATAGACACAACATTTCCCCTCTTTGTTAAAACATTCCTTTTAACTCAACCATAAGGAAACATGAACTCTGAATGAAGTAGTTGTGGCAACTTAGGCAACTATTATGTATATAAAACAGTGACTTATGTGTTGCCTTTACTCATGACATAAATACATGAACTGTCAGCAAAAGTAATGCATTGACATTTGCACATGTTCAACATTTCATGGTGAATATTCCAGGTGAGCAGTATTCCACTTTTTTCCCATCACCTATACCCCTTTTCCACCAGAATGAACCGGGTGCTGGTTCATAGCTAGTGCTAGTGCCGGTTCGGAGTTGGTTTGATTGACGAGCCTTCTAATAACTGGTTTGCCTTTCCACATGCTAGAGAGCCACCACAGAGCCAGGTCTTATGTCACTGTATACGTCTCATCTTTCTCAGCAACACTAGCGAGGCAGCGGGAAACAAACACACCAGTGCTGTGCAGAGCAATCAGTCAAAGGGCCGCAAGAGCGATTCAAAAGCATAAGGAGTCATATGCTCTCGTTGTACTTTGATGTCATATGTCGATCGGTCTGCACGGCGTGGATGCATCTCGAACAAGCCTTCCATCAACAATGGGGAACATTGTGTTATTATTGATGCACATGGCTTTACGATCCTATATTGGCATCAAAACACAGCGAATCCAATGCATTCGTAATTTGTATTTTGTAGACGGAGATTACAATTGAGCTGCTATTAGCTCGATTAGCTGCTATTTAAAAAATGGTGGTCACAAGCTTGTGTTCATCTTGTTGGTCACGGTAACCCAGCCCCTGACGCAAGTGGTTCTTACTTCTAGACCAGCAATGTTTTGGTGCTACTTAAGAACCACTTTTCCTGGTTCAGAGCTGGTGCTTTGGGTGTCGAAAGACAAAGAACTGATTTGAAACTAGGCTCTGACTCTGAACCAGCACTGCCTTGGTGGAAAAGGGGTATGTATAGGAATGTGTTGGGTCCCACTCTCTTTTCTACTCTTACAGGAGCAGAGACTCTAGAATGGCCTTTTAGGGTTGCAGGAGGAAGCCTTATCCTCACTCTCCCTCTCAGGCCAAAGGGAGGAGTGCGAGCACTGCTTTTTGCGATCAGTGTATTGTTTCATTTTGTCCTGTTCTTTTTCACATTACCATGGACAGCAGCAAGATCACATTTGCCCTCACCATGCAAAGGCAGTATGTTAAGCTTGGTTCACATCTTCCACCCATATGACAATTCATATGGTGACGTCCGTAGTAGCATGAGGGGTTGCCCGGTACACCTGAAGCCACTCCGTGACAGCTCTGTTCCACGGTTGTGAGTGCTGAATTGCTGTCTGATGCAACCTTTCAGTGCACGGTGAACTGCGCTTTTAGATGCAGGATAGTCCACAGATGTACGGATGTGTTTTATGTCTTGTGCCTTCAGAAACTCAGCGAAGACAGCTGAGGTGAACTGAGTACCATTGTCCGTAACAATGCTTTCTGGTTTGCCATGACGACTAAAGACGGTACCCAGCAATTTGATTACATCCTCAGTAGTTGCACTGATAGATAGATGCAAGCTTAGAACACTTGGTCAATAGTCTGTGAGCATTATGGCATATCGGCAAGCAGGGGTGGCTGTTTCGAATGGTCTGACTATCTAGAATCAGTTTTTCCATGGGCCCTCAGGAAACTGAACTGGCTGCAGGGGTGCTGATGCATCACAGCAGATTTGTCATTGGACTGGCAGGGAGTGCATGTAGAGATAGCTGACTAGACCTGAGAGTCCATCTGCGGCAACCAGTACAGGTCCTGCAATCTCTGTTTTGTGTATACTACTCCCTGGTGAGCCTAATGGGCCAAGAATCAAGGTGTATGGTAGGGTTACAGGGGCTAACAACCTCGTTCCTCTGAAAATAAAAGCATATTTAAAAGCAAGTAAGCTCTTCCGACTCTCTCCATTCCTTTTGTGATTAGTAGAGTGATGAGTGCTTGGTGACCTGTGCGAAGTGACTCCTTCTCCACTATAGGTTTTTTTTTTGCATCAGTGAGTGTGCAGGAAGCGAAAGCCACTAGTTTCTTTTTTATATTATATAAAACTAAAGTAGGCAATATTTTAAGACTACGTGTGTGTTCAGAGCAAACCTGACTAACTTCCTCTTGATTGTGGTTACTTGTCTGCAAACACTGACGTAAAGTTTCAAATCCAAAGCAAGTGCATTAAAAAACAAAACAAAATGTTTTGCTGCTTGTTAGATTGATTTAATTAAAATGGACTGAAGCAATACAAATTTGTTTTATTGTCATTTGTAGCATGCTTTGCATAGGACTGGATCAAGAGAGTAAATGTTGAAATATGTTTTTGAGTAAAGGAAAAGCCTATTTTTTAATGTTCAGTTATGTTGTTCAGTTTTAATGTTCAGTACGTTTAAAAGAGTTTATTTGTAGAACTGTCTGTGTTTACCACTGTGCTGAAGGGTAGAGCTTGTTGTTAGGCTGTGGGTTGCAACATTAAGACTATCATGCATATTGCTTTATTCATTAAGTTATTCAGTAGCTATGCCGGCATTAATGCAGTGATAAGTAACTTCTTGTTCACTATGTTCACATTCTATAAAGTTACATTCAGCATGAACATTTGTCACATTAGCTATTAATTTTTGTAACTTGAAGTAACTTAAGATTAGATGATAACAGTGTTGCTCTTCTCCATATACAGATCATGCTGTCTGTGTACTGTCATTGGCTCCGCCCCATCAGAAAACCATGAACGCCATGTGCATAACAGCTACCCACAACCATAAGCACATGCTTCACTCTTCACCTGTCACTTATGTTCAGTTTCTCTCACTTGTTTAGTTTTAGTCTTAGTTTTCTTTGTCACCATTTGTCTGAGGGTACGTTTAAAACAGCGATGTACTAAAAATGGAAACATTATTTCCTTGTACTGATGACAACGTTATCAAAACGATTGTTCACATGATCCACGAAAACAACTAAAAACACTGTATTATGCATGCCAGGACTGTTAGCAATGTCACTTAATATTTATATTAGGGCTGTCAGTCGATTACATTTTTTAATCGTGATTAATCGCATACTTAGCATGAAATTAAGCATACGCCATTTATCTCATTAAACACATTCATTTTGTCATCATTTGCTATATCCAGCAAAGTAAACAATCAGAAAACTGTATTTCCTGCAAGCTTCAAGGATCATTGGAGACTCCAAAAAGACACCAAATAACCAAATATAAGGAGTCCATATCACATATCCAATCACATTTCCTGTAAACTTTCATCTATACTATTTTTATACTCAAAAAGTAGAACTCAAATACAGTTAATTCAATTGTACATTTAATCATATCAGGTCAACAGAGGATTCAACAAAAATACATTACTGAAGTAGTACTTAAATATATAACAAATTAAATTGTTTTATTTGCAAATTGCTCATTGTTACATTTGCGCTAGGAAATTCTGCCCTTACAGCACCTGTTAGCTGAAACAAACTAGTGTTTCAGTTCATACCTCTCATTTTCTTTGGTTTGCACAAAAAGAAAGTCTCATCTAAAAAAAAAAATTGAATAGTATCATTGAAAAATAATTTAATCATTCTCAGATTTGAAATACATGGTGATACTTGTGTTTAGCAGCAATGAGTTTCTAGACTCTAAAAGGGTTTTCTTCTGACAAATGTGCCAAATCTGCAACACAGATTCCCAATAGTGTGCACTAGTGAGTTCAGTTGTTTAACAAAAGTACAGCAAAAGTAATTGTTGGCAAGTATGATGGCATTGGCTTTATGGCTTGTCCGAAACATAGATCAAGAATAGAGGTCTGACGTGTCAACTTCAGGTTCAACCAATGGTAGGACGTTGGGGCAGGCCAATGGGGGTCAAGATATAGCTTCGGCAGTTACGCTGTTTTCAAATTGTGTCAGAAAGAATGTATTTATGAGTTAATGCACTTGAACATCAGCACAACTCGTAATTATGAGTTTTGGTAACTTTGGATTTTCTTAAGAGTTGCCGAGTTTGATGTGTGACTGTGAGAAAACGTCATTAGGCAATGGATGCAGATTCTGCCCTAGTGAGAAAAAAAAAACAGATGCCAAAATTTATTTAAAATAGACCTTGTTAAATTTGCCTAATTAAAATGGGCTGAAGCAATACAACTTTGTTTCATTGTCATTTGTAGCATGCTTTGCATAGGACTGAATCAAGAGAGTACATTTTTAAATAATATGTTGGCTTTTGAGTAAAGGAAAAGCCTTGTTTCTTTAATGTTCACTTATGTTGTTCAGTTTTAATGTTCAGTACGTTTAAAAAAGTTTATTTTTAGATTTTTGTTTTGTTTACCACTGTGCTGAAGGGTCAAGCTTGTTGTTAAGCTGTGGGTGGCGACATTAAGACTATCATGCATGTTGCTTTATTCATTGAGCCATTATGTTGGCATCAATGCAGTAACGAGTAACTTGTTCACTATATTCACATAGAAAGTTATATTCAGCATGAACATTTGTCACATTAGCTATTAAGTGTAACTTGAAGTAACTTAAGATTAGTTGATAACAGTGTTGCTCTTCTCCATATGCAGATCATGCTGTCTGTGTACAGCCATTGGCTCCGCCCCATCAGAAAACCATGAACGTCATGTGCACAACAGCTACCCACAACCATAAGCACATGCTTCACTCTTCACCTGTCACAGTTATGTTCAGTTTCTGTCTTGTTTAGTTTTAGTCTTTGTTTTCTTTGTCACTATCTTCACCTCAAGTCAGTGCAACATAATTCAGGAATCTGCAAAGCTGCGCAGCCAGTCTCTTCTTAGTGCAATGTTATTCAAAGTCCAAGCAAAGTTTGCAGGAAAAATACACCATAACTAGGCAGGCAATTGTCGAGAGTTAAGAAAATCTACCACCTCCTCCGGAGAAGTGAACTTCTTGCCGGTGTATGCGCGTAACAGTGCATGTGTATGTGTGTGTGTAGTCCATGCATAGTCACAGGCTTACCCTGTGACAATCTTAATTAGCTGTTTCAGTTGTATTTAAACAGGATTGGAGCTGAACTTTACACAAAGATATATCTCCAGGAACAGGATTGGGCTACACCTTAAAATTGTGCTTTTACCATAATGCAATGACCACCAGAGGGCAGTAATGACCCACTGTAGGACAAATAAATTTGACTTCCTGATCAGTTCTTCAGTTTTTCTTTAATGTTAAATCCCACTTGATAGATTATCATTTAATGCAAATATATAGTTATACAATTTAGTGTCCTTATGGGTCTACCCCAAAATCAATAGCAAAATATATCCCATATTTAAATCTGCATAAATTAAATGTAGTACAAAATGCTACCATAGCCCATTCTTTTGTTTAATATTTAAATAAAAAAAGTATTTAATGTATATTTTTAAATGTGTGAAATGTGATGTGTTTCATGAGACTCAACCTATCTTTCCACTGTCATGTCAAAAGTCACTTGACTGATATGGAATGTAAACAGATCCTTTATCTGTTTGAGGGGAGGGACTGTACAGGAAACATAGGGAAGTGATACATGTTGTGAAAATACCTATTTGATTGTCCTCTTCCCTAAAGACAGGGTTTGGCGCGTGATCTGCCAATGTTGGAATAGATTCCAGTGGAGGTTCGGTATGTAATTTGCATGTCTTCACTTGTTTTAGTTAGCCTATTTTAAAATATACTGTTATATATAGATTATTTTGTGAAAAAAATCGACTTTTCTCTCCTCTGGGTGCAGCTACATTTGCTGTTGTATAGGCAAAAAATTATTTTTAAGATTTGTGGACATTTTTGTATAGAGGATAATAATGAATCTTGCGATTGTTAGGCTGCATTTGACTTTGAACATTTAGTTATTTATTTTGTTAGTTGTGCAGTTGATCAGTCAGTATTTATGGCTTGTGTGCTGTTTGGATTCAACCCATGTAATAAGTAACATGTTCTGTAAGCAAAATGATTCAATGTCTGTATATAATTTCTACTATTTCTCTATTTATTACATTCATTTATTTTCATTAAATTTAGTTAATCCCATTCCCCCAAATCCACTCGATTTCATTTTAAGCATTTGACTAATTAAATACAATCGGATAAGCAGATATGACAGATTGATTTATTTTCACGCAAAAACTGTTGCTCCATAAATGTTCAATACAAACATCGTTTTTTCTGCAATCATACACTATGGGAGTAATGAAAAGCATGTGCCTTTAGCCCCACTGTACCCTACAAGTATGAATATTTATTGTACAAGATCTCAAATTCACATCAACATGCTCTCAAGTTTTGCTACTCTTGCACCTTCATAGGCTATTATGCACACGTGCAAAAATGAGGATAAAAAAATAAATACAAAAAACAACATGCATCAAACTGCCTGTTAGCATTTATATTTTCATAAGTAACAATTATAATTTTCAAATACGATTTGGTGGTTTGATGGTGGATAGATTTTGGCCAATTTTACCTTTAAAAGAAAACCTAATAATTATGCAATAATAATATATCTGAAAAGGCTTAAGGTGCTTTTCATTTCCAGCCCTAGTTAACAATTATATAGCCTACCACTTATAAATGATTGGGCTATATACAAAACTAATAGCAGTTATTAGGATTGATGTGGTTTGAAATTGGTCAAATTTGCCATTTGTGTGAGGAAAAGACGTTATTCAGTTGTTCACCTTTAAACACAGTATTGCACCTCTCCAGATTTGTTAATCAATAACAAAATGTAACTGGTTCTCACATGTCTGTTTGCATGGTTGGTTGTGAACTTAGCTAGTGTAAATTAACTTTAAGAGCTATTGAGGACATTTTTTTTTCGGTCAGTTAAACTAATGGCATGGTCTGGAGCTCAAGAGTAGTTTATGGCACTGTTACAGAAGGGCATTTTATGAAAGCTCCAGACATTAATCCTAATCAAAAGCCATTTTAGATGGTGATAATCTGAATGTGTCTGAACATTCTGGTCTGAATTACAAATTTTAAAAAAAGGGAGACAAGGGTCAGACTTCTTTTTCATGAATCTTTGATTGAAAGAGTAAAATCGCAAACAAATCTTAAAGTATATATTTCCATTGTCACATCTAAAATCACTTCCCTAAATTAAATGGAACATAACCAAAGTGAATAATGGAGTTGTCACACATTTACTTGTTAATACTGTTATTACATGCAGGTAATTTTTAAAATGTAAAAACATGTATGTAAACAATAAGTGCATTGTATCAAATTAATAATTTCAATGTTAACACATAGTAGTTAAGGCCACCTAATATTAAGTGGGTCCTTTATTTTTAATATTTAAAAATGTTTGTGTGCTGCTGCAGAAATATTATACCAGAAATATGCATAAATATATAAGACATATTATTGACTTGGCAATTAATTAAAGGGGACCTGGTAACATTGTGTCCATGCTGGTCATGAGCGGCACGACACAACAATAATAAGCGATATTTTCTACACTGGAGGTGGTGACGTGTCATGACACAACAAATCACAACAGTAAACTAATGTCCCGTTCTATTTCTGACACACTCCACATGTTTGCGTCTGATATGAAGTTCACTTTCACAAATTTGTAATAGCTGGTTCTCTTTCTAACATTCGTTCGGTATCTCACTATATGGGACCGCCTCAGGGTGTGACCGATCGCGGAAGCACCAATAACACCACATTTGCCAACCATGGCAGACCAATCGCTACAGCAATCAGGGAGTCCCGCCTCCCTATACATAAACCGCAGCTACCTGCCATTTCGTCATTCTTGCTCTCTTCCCCGTGAAGATTTCAAAAGCTGTTCTCAGCAGACTTTGGGAATTATTGTTTAACGGTTTACAGACGGAACCGCAAGGTAACGTCCCAAACGCAATATATTCTTAACATTTGTTGAGTGACTTGCTACTTAGAGCAAGATAACTAAAGCGCCAAGGCGAGTTTTTCTATTTATTTTTCCATGTTTTTGGCACGTTCACTACGCACCAAAAAGAAGAAAAAGAGCTCTCTATGGCAGCACAGCTCCGTACTGTTGTCACATTGTGGTGGACTTACCGTACAAAGAGAATGCAGGCTTCATAGCCACTGCAAAAGAGCCAGAGAGCCAGGGAGGAAAAGGCCGTCCTCCTCATCTGTGTGCTTGCAGAATGTGGATTTATGTGAAGGATTAACACAACCTCTGCATCTCCTGTTTGGGCGCTAAACATGCTCAGGCAGCGCTGTCCAACCCCGAGGGCTGTCCTCACTGCGGGACATTCTCGGTTAAAACCCGAGAGTGAGGGCTTCGTGTTGCAGTAGCTGGGAAGATCCTCCCCTGGTAGAATCATCTGTGGCGAATCATTTGCACCCGAGTCGCAGGGCTGCACTATCTTCAGCCGGAGCCTCGCTGCCAGGTAAAACCGAGGGCTTTGCCGCCTCTGTTTTTCAAAAGAATCATCACGTATTGGTCAGGACAGACAATAAAACGGTGATAGCCTACATACATTGACAGGGAGGAGTGCGTTCTCACAAGCTTCACTTGTTAGTGAAAGACCTAATTATGTGGAGCAGCAGGACCCTCCTGTCAATACGCGCAACGCATGTTCCAGGAATAATGAACAGTGGAGAAGATTTACTGTCCAGAGGGAATCCTCCATACGAGGAGTGGAGACTCCACCCCCAAGTTATGCTCATGGTGTGGCAGAGATTCGGCCAGGCAGCCGTAGATCTCTTCACTTTGCGCGAAGACGCGCAATGTCCCCTGTTCTTCTCTCTGGGTGTGGATGCTCTAGCCCACGAGTGTCCAGATGAGTTACTTTACGTGTTCCCTCTGTTGAGCCTGATCGAGCCGACACTACAGAGGGTTCGGGAACACAAACATGTAATGATTCCGATCGAGCCATACTGGCCAGGGAGACTGTGGGTTGCTGAGATTGCGCAACTGCTCTACGGCCAGCTATGGCCGTTACCAGTGCGCAAAGATCTCCTCTCACAAGCACGGGGGGAAATATTTCACCCCTCCCCTCCCAGTGAGAGGCTAAATCTGAATGCAGCTGGGTTAACTCCTAAAGTGATTGAGACCATTCAAAACACGAAGCCTGCCTCGACGCGTTCTTTATATGATCTCAAATGAAGGGTGTTTGAGGGCTAGTGCGCAGATAGGAACATCATTCTTTTCTTGTGTTCAGTTTCGGAGGTGCTGTTTTTTTACTGGACCTTCTAGATAAGGGCAGAGCCTTTTCTACAATTAAGGTTTATCGGTCCGCTATCTCTGCATGTCATGTGGGTTTTAACTCGGGTACTATCGGCCAGCACCCTCTTGTCTGTCGATTTATGAGAGGGGCACGTCGGTTACACCCAGTATCGAAGGAGGTTGTCCCGCCCTGGGACTTGTCCGTGGTTCTGAACGCGCCCTCAAAAGCCCCTTTCGAGCCCGTTGATAAAATTGCCTTGAAGCTACTTGCTAAAAAGACGGCTGTTACTTGCTCTCACTACAGCAAAAAGGGTGAGTGAACTACACACTTTATCAGTTTACTCTTCATGTATGATGTTCGCTATGGGTGGTCAAAGTCACTTTTAGAACTAACCCTGCGTTTGTACTCAAAGTGTTTGATCATGCTGGTGCAGTCCAATCTGTGGACCAGCTAGCTTTTTATCCACCACATTTCCGCACACTTTTGCTCGTTTCTATTCGGTTGTTAAGTCTGACATCACGCGGCAGCGCTTCCGGGTCCCATACCACAAGAAAAACAACACACGGTGCTAATATACACACACAATGTGGTCTAATACTACTACAAAAACAATAATAATCATAACCTTTATCTCCATACCAAAATTCCAGATGGCCAGACAGTGATTCAGCTTTTATAAATAGTTAAAATATTAATGTCTGTGATGCTGTGAGCAGAGACTGTTGTATAGACTGTACGTATTAAAAATGTTTAACTTTTTTAAATGTATGATGTTTAATATGAATAAATAACGCTCATAAACGGCCATCGATGGCATTCTCAAGTGAAACGAGTTGAGGCTTGGACCCAGAAACGGCGTTCCTTACGTCACGACTTAACAAGCAGATAGACTGGATGTAACAGAACCCTCACTAGCCCACTCAGTCCTGGGAGTGAGTAGTTAGGGTATAATGCAGTTTATTTATCTGCAAATTCCTCAGATTATTCTATTTTCACCTCCGTCGGGAGCTATGATTCAGACTATTACACAGCCTTCTTAGTCTGCTTCGTCAGCATATAGGTAATATGGGAGTTGTCTATATCCCATATAGTGAGATACCGAACAAATGTTAGAAAGAGAATGTTAGGTTACTGACATAACCCCGGTTCTCTGATAACATTAAGTGAGGTATCTCACAACATTGCCCTCCTTGCCTGTCCTGCACGGAGAAGAGATATGCGGAGAATGACAAAAAGGCAGGTAGCTGCGGTTTATATACAGGGAGATGGGACTCCCTGATTGCTGCAGCGACTGGTCTGACATGGTTGGCAGATGTGGTGTTATTGGTGCTTCCGGGATCGGTCACACCCTGAGGCGGTCCCATATAGTGAGATTCCTCACTTCATGTTATCAGAGAACTGAGGTTACGTAACCTAACGATTTTGCATTATGCTTTTCGGAACGCGAGTTTTAAAGAAAATAAACTAAAACAGAGCAGGTGCTGCAACAATGTAAATTATAAGGAAAATTAGTTCTTTGAACTTTAATTTTCGTAAACCTTTTCTAGTAGACCCCCTAAACAAAATTATGAACCTGTAAATAAGCATAATAGTGTCAGGTTTGAGGTAAAGGATGAACAAGGACTCAAAGATGCAGATTTAATGGGTTTTTATTAATAATAATATAAAACAAAAGCAAACCAAAACTACCTTCATTTTTATTATGCCTTTCACTCGCTAACTTCCCTCCGTCTCGTTCACTTGGATGTGTGACATTGCTTGCGTTGCATGAATGCCCACTACTGGCGGAACCTTTGCTATGTACTGAACTGAAATGTCCTAAGCCCTTGAAATCCACTATGGGGTTGATTTATTTAATTTTTGTTCCCCTTACGAAATTGTTTAATGCAGCATTCTATATGTATATAGGTGTGTTTGGGGTGTTTTAAATGTTTAAAAAAATAGTAATAGTAAATTATGCTGCCTTCACGTGCTATTGTAATTATCATAAAAAAAGTTTCCAAGGTATAAATTGCACATGAACTGAGGTCATGTTTAGTTTACCATTGGTAAATTCGGAAATCATTTTGATACCCAAATTCCTGAGATGGGCGTGCTGGCGGGGAGACTAATGTGTTAGGTATGATTTATTAGTCTTTTCCCCCCAAAACAGCTAGATCGTCTTGTCTTGTCATTAATATTACTACCGGTTATGAGGGACAATACGGTACGGTATGAAAATTTATATTGGATTAAAGGAGAAACATTATGAATGAAACTTACGTTGCACTTAAACAGTTGCTATATCAACATCCTAAATATGGAAATACGGTTAAATAATGTATAGTTGTCAGTACACAACAAGCTTTTCTTGCGATTTTGTCGCCAGTCATTTGTGCAGATACTTACATGAGAAGCGCGTTCATACCGGACAAGCAAGTGGTTGCTGTGGTAACGAACAACAATACCTTAACGTGCTGACTTATGTGGACCAACTTTTATTTGAGGAAATCTGTTTATAATAGGCTAGTAGGTTTGACTTATTGGTCTTATGGCTGTCTTTTGACTCGGTTGATTTGAATAAATATGTCTATAATGGCTAACGTACGTGCTTAAGTGAACGCTCAAGTTTAATACAATGATTATAATGCAAGGCAAGCATTCGTATGTATGTGATCTATTTTTAGCGGCATTCAGTATGGGATTTGACTATTCATATTTTAAGTGTTCTTTCAAAAGGATCGATCGCATATACTGTCTCCGGGGCGGGGTTAGACTAGTCGTTGCGCACAACCCTACTAAACAGCCTTTTTACTTTCAACACTACTGCATGGTGTCGAGAGGTATCTGCGTGAAGAGAGGTCTGACAAATAGTTGTCCTTTGACCGAATAAATTATGAGCATAAAACTACAAATATATAGTATAACTTGGTTAAAACAATATTGCTTAACAGGTAAAAAGAATGTATTTGTATATGATTTACTTGATTGGCTGCAGTACAAGTCGCAATATCAGGAATAACACTACAAGCTAAGTAGATCATAAGACATATTACTTATCTTGTCAATATTCAAATACAGAGCAGAAGGAAAACAGAAAGCAAAGGCACTGCAGTTAAAATCTTTTCTGGTCTTGATTGCGCTCCTTGGTTCCTTGTTCCTTCTCTTTGGTTGTTTTTTTCTTCTACTTGGTTGTTTTTTTCTTTTATTGGACAAAAAAAAAAAGTAAATTCCTTTTTATGTGTAATAAATTGAGGTAATAAAATGTTTTTGCCACATACCTTTGACAAGTAGCTCCACACTTTGAATTTCTGATGCGTAGCAGACAAATTTCCCTGTATCATTATTTTGAAGATTGTTGAGTTTAAGTGAGAAATTTCCTTCCTTAAAATTATCACGAAAGGGTTCAATTCTGTCCTTGTATGCTAGATGTTGATGTTTTACATTGCCTTCACCATCAATAATGTCATACACATTCAGGCTGTCATTGTATCTCCAAAGCACAGTGGTTTCTTTAGAAGAACAAGATAAAACAGCAGAGCCTCCAATATAACCCACAACGGGCTCCTGCAGTGACACTGAAAACAGAAAGAAGATGAAATAAAAGGTACGAACACATTTTGTTCATGCAAGAAACAAGAAATTGCTTTACAAAAGACTGTTAGGGCCAGATTTACTAAACAGGGCAAATTAGCGTGAGAGCGCAATCTCATAAAAGCACAGATGGGAGTGGACAATTCAGCGTGTGATCTACTGACAACACGCAACTTCAAGAACACAGATGCAGTCGGATTATTTCCATAATGACTGATGCAATCAACCCATTAGCGTATGGTTTAAGATACACTATTTTTGGGGCATTAAAATAATGGCGGAAACACCAGTAAATCGACTAGCACAAACCTTAGTAAATCACCTTGCATGATTAATTTAAATACTCTCCTTTCATGAATTTTGCATTTGAAAGGGAAACTCCTACAAATGCATATGTAATAAGGTCAGCCACAAAAATAACCCTGTCCATATCTTTTCAGCGCTAATTTCTCACTGCGTGTCTTTAATATAGGTATGGGCATTTCAAGCAAAAATAATTTTTGATGATCGCTGGGAATTATTCGATTATTATTCGAAAATCGCAACTCTTCCCCCCGCATGCACGCATGAATAGGCTACACACACACACACATAAACAGAGAGAGAGGGAGAGAGACCATTCACGCTCTCAATCTGTATGATAACAAACTGTTTAATTCATTAGGGAATAGGCTATATTAACTCAAGCCATATAATTATTGTAACATGCTGAAACATATGACTGTTATTTGACATCACCCCCAAGTTACCATAAACGTTATATGCCCCTCAAGTCATTGAATTGAAAAAAAAAAAAGATGTGTATGCCATAGTAAAGAGATGTGGTTTTAGTCTAGATTTAAACTGACAGAGTGTGTCTGCTTCCCGAACAATGCTAGGAAGACAGTTCCAGAGTTTAGTTGCTAAATAGGAAAAGGATCGACCGCCTGCAGTTGATTTTGATATTCTAAGTATTATTAACTGACCAGAATCTTGAGACCGCAATAGACGTGATGGAGTATAATGTGTTAAGAGCTTGCTCAAGTACTGGGGAGCTAAACCATTCAGTGCCTTTTAAGTAATAAGCAAGATTTTAAAATGTATGCGATGTTTAAGGGAGCCAGTGCAGTGTTGACAGTTATTTGACATCGCCCCCAAGTTACCATAAACGTTATATGCCCCTCAAGTCTACAGTGTGCGTGTGAGACAATGTGTTGTTCTTCTGTTGTCTGAGGGCGTTTTTACACTGGCAGTTTAGTTCGAAATGGGGCATGGTTCGCGTGAAAGATTGCTAATGTGAAAGCTGTCATACGGAGCTTGGTGCGCAGAGTGCGCACTGAGTTTGGTTGCACTCGAACTGTGCCGCGATTCACGTGAATGTGAAAGCAACAATCAGGTGCGCACTTGTTCAGTATGAAAAGTAACCAGTGCATGCGTTTTAGCCGATTACAATGTCATTAGTTCAAAAACATACATAGTGTTGATGATTTACCTTAGATATGAACGAAAACAAGCCTGCAGTGTATTTGAGCATAGCAAGTGCAATCAGGGCAGCAAATGATTCACTGTCTCCTCAAAAGAGTCTGTTTGCAAGCAGCAAAAGCCACCTTCAAGCAACACACATACAGTAAACCCAAGTGTCGTTTACTCAGCTGCGCATAATAGCACCAAATTAATAAAAAAAAACAATATATTGACCCACATTCTGTTTTTTACCATGCCCGTGCTCATTTGTGATGACGTAAGATGAAAGCAGGGTTCAACAGAATCAAGTTGAGTGAGAAACCAGACCAACGCTGCCGGGACAAAACGGCGCCGAGAACAATTACGTTCGGACCGCAGCAAACGTGCCCAGTATAATGAGATTTGATTGGCAGCTTTTAGGTGCATTATTGGCAGCGCTACCCTCTGGTTACATGAACGCTTCACCACCACATCAGCACCGAAAACGGGGATATTCGCTATTCTATAATTAAATCAACTAATCGAGTATTTGAAAATCATGACTCATCCCTACTTTAATAAATCCTGACAGTAGTTTTTTTTACGCCAAAAGAGGGATTGAGCTGTTAGTAAATCTGGCCCTTTGTATTTTAGGGTGTCTATAAACTACACCTTATGCTCAGTCAGACAAAACTGTGTATCCATTTCAGTAGGCATGGTGTGTTGCAAAGATGAAAAAGAAAATTAGTGCCCCTTTTATGTTTTAAAATATTCCCTTTCATGCAGTGTTTAATATAGATGTTTGTGAATGCTCTGCAAAGTTGACAGTGCACGATAAATAAAGTTATATAATAAAGTAGAATCCCACTGCGTGACGGTAAGACATTTGCATAATGTCCGGCAATGTTTTACGTAGTCCGCTCGAGTCGCAAACAACTTGACCTGCCCTTCAATGCAGGCTAAGTCTACATTAATCAAGATAGATTTGAAAACAGAGTTTTCATTTCAAAACGCTCTCGCAAGGGTAAGCAATATCTGAATGGTTTTAATAGGCTACTTAAACATTGTGAAAAGGGTACATTTTAGGTTGATGCATATAGCAGAGAATAGACTGGGCACACGACTGTTACTTATGTGACCTGCTTGACGTTAAAAAAAGAGTTATTAAACGCAATAACTTGCAAAAAACAACTCCTTGCAGTCTCGTGGTGTCTTGTTACACAAACTGTCAAATACACACAGAGTTATGTCAAGTTATGTCTTGATGAGTATTCATGTAAACACAGTCGGTTATGCTTTAAGTGAAAGATATCAGTTGGGGAAAGAAATAGATTTTACACACTTAAAGCAATATCGTATCGCATATCGAATATCGCATTATTTAACAAGGATATCGCATATCGCATTTTTCTTCAATATAGCACAGCAACATATTTTAGCAACTGTGTGAAAGTGAATAGCACAATAGCGGTTTAAACATACATATCTATTTGAATATGCGTTACATGACTAAACATGCGTTATTGTTTTCAAATACCTCCGTCTTCACAATCCACACTATGACGCGAAGACGCCGTTTTCAACAGAGACGCCGTCTCAGTGTGGACGGAAGGCAAAAACAGAGAGAAAAAGATGCGTTTTCAAACAAAAACGTATAAGTGTGGACATGGCCTCAGAATCACAACCTGTTTTATATTTATCCTTTGTGTTTTATATTGTGTAAGTTTTTGGCTAACTGGCTAACTAACGTTATTACCGTCTTACTGAAATACTTTCAGCAAATCAGCTCTAGGCCACTGTTACCTAAAACTGACCTATTAATCCAGATTGTCTGTCGTTCTTACCACTTTGAGTAAAGATAAAGGATGGAGAAAGATTTGTTTTACAAATGTTTGTTACATCAGCCATTCACCTGTGCTTGGCTAACGGTTCCCACATGTGCACTGCAATAAATTAGGAATATACACATGGGTTTGTTTATGGACATACTCTTGTTAATGCTGATGGTGAGGAATTACAGCTGCAACATCTCATAATGTATCTAAAACTGAATAGTCTTTTGATGCCTTTTAAGAAGACTACAATAATATTCAATCCACCAAAGTGGCTAGTGAGAGTGACTGTGTTACACGCCACAGCTGAAATCCACCCGCAAATGACAATGTCAAGCCCTGTTTGTACACGTTTTAATTAGACATTAATATAATTAAAAGGAATAAAACTAGTTAATTCTTTTATTGATCTGTTTAGCTGAGCTATCAATGGAACAAACAAAACAAGCCCTGAAAATGTATAAAAGAACATATTATACAGACACTTGATTTTTTAATCTTATTAGATGATTAGTTAATTGCATCTGATAGATTATACTTTCAGTAAAACATTTGCAATGGGTTTGTAAAAGCTGTTTTTATGAGTTTTTGTTGTATTTACTCAGTTCTGTACGTAAGCCCTAATAGGCCATGGATTGTTATTTTTTTCTCTCGTTTTCTCGAGATCACGATTTAAGGTGCTTTCACACTAGCACTTTTGGTGCGCACCTGGGTTCGATTGACGTCAGAGTTCAGTTTGTTTGGATGATGTGAACGCTGTCTTCCGAACTCGGGTGCGCACCCGTGAACCGTACCGAGTCCGCTTGAAAAGATGGTCTGGGTTTCGGTTCATGTGAACTCCGGTACGGTTCGCTGCTGATGTGAACGCAATTGACCTATCGGTAAGCCCCTCCCCTCGAATGCAGATGAGCCAATAGCAGTTGAGTATCAGTTGTGCTGGGACCGGAACTCGGACATCTTTAGGTGTCAGCGCCATAGAGAAACATTGGAAAATCCGAAGCTCTCATCGGTTTGATGGTGTTTATGCTACAAAAATGCTAAAATGTCGTGCCTGAGGTACTGTAACACTGATTCCAGGGATCCTGAGAGGATTTTCTGTTTGTCATACTCTCGTTTAAGTTATGATTAAAGTCCCTGCTAACAAACAAACCGAAATAACTAACTGTTCTCACGTCATGTAACACTGTAACGTTAGGTCAAAAACATTTCAGTGTCTCTCCATATTAAACTGGTTATATGTAAATTAATTTCATTTTAGATATGTTTAAGGTTTACATTATCTGTCCTACTAAGGAGGACTCCTATTTTGATGGGTATTATAGTCTCCGTAACGAAAGGAAGAGCTCGCACGCAGTTTATCGGAGTTGTTTTGCAGATACAAAGTTGTCCAGTTATTAACTGCACCCTCAAAAAGGCATACGGTCTGTATATGTTTATTTACTGTTAGTTGTATGAGTGTTTTTGTGTAATTTGCTGTGGATGTTAATGGTAATGCAACGGAGAGAGAGAGCTTGCGTATAAGACGTTAATGCGCACTTCTTATGCTTTGTTTGTTCAGCTCTTACGATGATTTTTTGGACTGAACAACGATGCATTAAACTTGATAAACCATCAGTTAAGTTTGGCCATCATTCGGACAGGATATACGCTACAATCGGTGTCCAAAAACATCTTGGGATAAGGTTTTCACACTGACAGCTGTACATTGTAAGATATAGCAACTCCGTTTGTTTGTCTGAGTTAGCAACAGTTACTAAGGGGGGCGGGGCTTACCAATAGGTCAATTGTATTAAATCGCAGCAAGTGAACCGCTATTAATGACGTATGATTTGATAAAAATGTGTATGCGCGATTCACTCATTTTCCTGGCGAGCGTGACTGACGTACTGCGAGCAGAGAGCTGTAAATCTAATTTCTGCTCGTCTTCAGGGTTCTTTAGAGCATTTGCAGTACATTCGCAGCAGACAGACGCAAGTGCCATTACGTACTGAAGCTTTGGTAACAAAACCAACAGTTCAAAAACAAAAATATAAAAGTGAGGTGAGCAACGCTATGCATTTTGTCACCTCACTCGCAGTCGTTACCAAGCAATGGGGTAAACAGCTGCTGCTTTGATGACGCAAACGCACCCCAGTACGGAGTCTACGGACCCAAATAATATAATTTGAACACGGTGGGGGCAGGGGGAGGGGGGAGCAATCAAACTCTGGTTCGGTCCAGGCAATCGAGCCAAGTGTGAAAGCACCCTTAATCTTCTCTAAGTTACACAACTGTGCCAACAAGTGGCAGTATAGAACCAAATATAACTGACGGGGTGCGGTAGCCTATCCACCTTACTGTGTTAGACAGTTTATATTGGCTCAGATTGAACGCATTTGGGACAGAGTGAAAACCTTTCATGATCGCTATCATCTGTGCAGTATTGTGTGCATTAAATAATTAACTTAACTAATGTTAAATGCTTGAATATGATTATTTTGCTTGAAAGTGTTGTATCTGTTATCCTTAAGTTGTAACTGCTATGTGACTCACAGTTTCATTGCCGCAATAGCGTTCGGTTTGATATTAAACTTATTGCTTATTAAAACTAAATTTGATGTCACTGTATTCGGTTTGCACCTAATTGTGCATCTTTAAGACGCCATTTTAATCATCAGTCTAATATAGCTAGTTTACCTCACTGTGTCCCTCAATGTAGTAGGCTATAGCCTATTGTAGGGATGGCTCGATACCACAATTTTGTCTTCGGTACGGTACAACAATCTAATACCGAAATACCGATATTAAATCAATACCACACAGGGTCTGAATTTTGCCGTGGGTATTGCGCATAATTTTACTCACTCTCGCAAGTTTGAGGTTTATAAAGCGGGAAATTAACGCAAATGTTTATTATTAAATGAATCAACGATTATCAAATCAGTCATTTGCAAACTTTCTTGTGCAAAGTAATTTCAGCAATACACTCTTCTCTAGCTCTCAAAATGAGCAATTTGCTTCTAGCTTCAAAAGACATCGCACATGCACTATAAAAGCAATCTGCGCGCTCCGATTCAAAACTTAAGCTGTCGTTTTGGGACAACTGACGGAAATCACTGCCCACGTCTTTTTAAACCTCGCCAATTTGAACATGCAAGCGATTTTATAGCATTTCGCAATACATGGGATGAGAGCTCTTTGAGAGTTTTCTTTGTGCTCATACCAACAACACACACACAAGCCTAAAGAGCTCGCGCATTCCAAATTAAGTTGTTTTTCCTTAGTCAAATACACACAAACTTATGTCAAAAATGTCCATCTTTAGTGAGTAGTCATATAAACACAGTTGGTTATGTCTTTCGTGAATGTAATAGTGCAAATATTATGAAATCTAAACGTCATTGGTTGAAACGAAAGCTGGAGATGTCATTATATTTAAACAATACGATCTTATGTATGTGAGTTGATCAGTGTTAAAAGAAAATAAATGTCTAAATTAGATTGTTTGATTTATGCACTCACCTGTCCATCTCTTAATGTCTTATACATGTCAGGATGGGCAAGAGATAGATGCTTGGCAAGGTTTGATGGTTCTTCAGCAGTTTTATAAGCAAAGTAATTCCAAATTTCACGTCTAATCCTCTCTTTATTAATGAGTTTTGGGCGTCTTGAGTGAGATTCATCTGCTGTATTCATTTTGTTCCTCTATGGAGCCACATTTGCCGGTTTCGCGCAAGTTTGGGTAGCGCACTGCCACCTAGCGGTGAACTTCGAAACAGCAGCATATACCGAAATGAGCAAAATCATGATATCGTAACGTTTGAAATTAAATCCCTAGCCTTTTGATAAGAAATATGATAGCCTATGTAAAGATGTGTAGCTACCTATAATTTAATTCAGTGATAGTGTGTAACCTATTGATAGCCTAGAAATGTAGACGCACCCTAACTGCAGCAAATCTAATCTGCCGCGAGTGTAGTCTAGCAACTCTCGGTAGACTTGCGAGGTGGAAAAACCAAACTCTGGTCAGGCCAATCACATTGTGTATAGAGTTGATGGGCGGGCTTAACATAATGACGGAGTGGAGTTGCGAAGGTTCCGGGTGCTACTTGTAAACAAATTTTAATCGGTCAACTAACGTTTGCTATGCTTCGGTTGGGTTGTGTTGCTATCCAATTGCGTACAGAGGGAATTTGACAGACAGCCGTTTATCTTGCCCCTCGGATTGAGCCCTCTCAATGGTGAGTTTCCAGACCAAACATCTTGATGTGAGTCTGGCTTGTCAGGCTAACCTATTGTACTTTCTACATTTCAACCACACACATAGCCTATGCATAAACACTCAAACAGCATCCCAAGATTGTTTTTAGCCTATACCAACTGGATTAAACTATTTTTAATGGAAGAGCATGACTGCGAGCATGGAAGCTAGTGTAATGCATATTATATCAGTCACACAGCCTATCCTGCATGATGAATAAAAATAACAAATTATGTGATTAATTTTATTTTAAAACGAATGAGGAAAATAAAGTGGGTTGAATCCAAGCAGCTCTAAAAGATTTTTGAAATAGTTACAGAATAACCTGGCATCCTTCTGAAGGCACTCTGTCTGCGCTTGAGCTGTTGAATGCTCTGTTGATAATTTAAATATATGAATTTGCCTACACAAATAAAAATTGTATTGAGCGAAGCAAACATTTTGCTGAAATAACCACAACATATAAGAGTGCACCGTTTATCCGTCCAGATGCACGTGAAAGTTGTCTGTTGCTATAGCAACAGTAAGGGTGCAGTGTGTTATCTTGAGATCACAAGAAAATTAAGTCATGATCACGAAAAAAAAAGACTTTCTAGTTCTGAACAGCAGGCATCACCACTGTGTGGCATTTTAAACACGAACATTTTGCGAAGCAAGTGTGATTTGAAGCTTTAAAAAGTTGTTTCTCCCATCGCTGCTTTCCAGTGTGTAGTACAATTGCTAGGATTTTTGATAGCGTTTTTTTTTTCTTTCAAAGTGCGTTTTAAACGGTAGACCAATCACAATAGACTGGAACATCTGGCCCATCAGAGCAGGGTCGCGCCAGAGGAACTTTTTCATAGTTCCTAGAATTTCCAAGAAAACCCGGATTTTGGCGTGTTCCCACCTCAAGAATTAGGAATGATTTTAGTTCTAGGAACTCCTTTTGGGGGAACTGAATTAGCTCCTACTTCAGAGTCGGGTCTATCTCAGCACAATAGGAACTACCAGTGATGTAAGTGTATGCTGATTGGCCGAACGCACGCGAAAAACCAGCACCACCACCACCACTTTTAAAAAAGCCGTCTGTACACACAGATTATAGTCTATTTATTTACTCCAGAAACTAACTCTACGATCATGGAAAAGAGTGATAGAAGGACCTCTCAACCTTTATTATTAAGAGGAAATCCAGTGCAACTTTGAGGGGGCCGAGCAAAACATGATTATGTATTTCTGCTAAGCTAGCGACATTGGGCATCAACCACACAGCAAACGCTAATACTTTTTCATATGTTGTCTACTTTCTTTGTGTAACAGTTCTATCTAATAACGTATAAGACAGGACTGTTAAACAGATCGTAAACTAATGAAGACAGAGAATGTGAGAGCTGTGTGCTTAGACTCTGGTGTCTGTCTGTCAAAATAAAAGTCACAACCAAAAGCGTGGCTTACATTACTTCAGAGTTCCTGTGGGCGGTGCGAATGCAACTAGGAAAATGGCTTAAGGGGAACATTTAGTTTCTCTGGGAACCACCCTGGTGTCTAGTTCCCTAGAACTACCCGGTGCGGTGCGAAAGCCCCTTCAGAGTGACGTCGTTTGAGAATCATTGAAAAATGTGGTGATGTGCAATGTATATTATGAGAAAATGGAAGCATGTAAATGCATGTATGCATATAAAATGCATGTAAAACTGTTGTAGGAGACCTCCAAAACAAAATCAGGTACCTTTAAAATTAGAGTTGTTCCGATTCCGATACTAGTATCGGAATTATCACCGATACCACAACAAATTCTGGCATCAGTATCGGCGAGTACTTGAACCCATGTACCAATCTGATACCATTTTCTTAAACAGACCTAGTTATTATAACCGCTAGCTTTGCCTAATCACTGCGCGGTTCTTCTTCGCTGCTCAGAATGCATTGCAAACACAGGAAGTTTTGCTGTGTTGCAAACTAAGCAACCACTGTTTAGAGCAGCGAAGAAGAAATGAAAATGCGTTAGCAGTATGTCCGCTGTTTACATAGACAGTAAAAGAAATGGACACAGCGACCCCATAGACTTCACAGAGAAAAATTGAAGTCATGTAGAAGCACTCACTTCCTGATGGCTGAGCGTACTGCGCAGCCTCAAACTGAGCTTGACGACGTAGATGTGACGTGACAACCAGTCTGACAGTTGTATGTCTTTTAGTAGTTGTGCAAAGTGAAATCTGAATCACGTTGTTGAAATATTTTGTCCCGTTGCTTTTGGCTCTCTATGGTCTTCTCGACATGCTTCTCCCTTAAATTTAATCGGACTTTATACCTCCACGTCCCCCCGATTGCCTCATAGACAGTAAAAGATTGCCTACGAGCTTCTCCTTGGGTCTATACGGTACAGCGCGACAGAGTCGCGTGGTTATGACGCAATTGTTAGCCTATTTTTTACAAAAATGGCTTCTACAGGGCGATAGTGTAAGATACAAGGTAATGGAGCATTTTATATATTGTTTTGTTTGTTTAGAAATAAACAATGGATAAATGGAGTCTTTAAATGCCTCAGATGTAAAGTTATTCGCTGTCAAAGTGAGGCCAAAATGAATGGGAGTCAATGGAATGCTAACAGCAGGTGATGGCTTGGTTCGCAATGGCTGCCCCTATGGAAGGTACGCTTTCCGGGGGCTGGATTACCCCCTTGGCTGTTTAGCAGTATTTCGTCTCTGTGGATGGCGGGCGCGCGTGACACTTGCTCGCTGTCTTTGTAATCTCTGCCGTGTGTCACTATCAAGCGGCAACCTCCCCCAGTTTCTCTACGTCCATATTTTTTTTACAGTCTATGGTCACTATATGAGGACACGAACGAATAAACTGTCACTTCATGAGAATTTACTGTTTCATTTGTGAAAACTGTCAAATAAGGAACAGAGACACTCAAATATCTTCACGGCAACCCGTCAAAATAAAAGTTTGGGTTACATTTTTTTAAATTGACAGAATACTGTTGTACAGTAGATTTAGCTACGTCTCTATGTAATAATGATACGTCTCTACTAATAATAATAATGCCTAGATAGTTGCCTATTTTTCACTTGTTTTGTTGTAAAGAGATTATTTTCTGATTAATATATAATTTTTCATATTCCTACATTTATTTGTTGCACTTTTTTTATACAGTTATATTGTAAAACTAAAATACCCTTTTCAGTTTGCAGTGTTAGATTTGTGGCTGCATTAAGAAAAATAAATAATATTACTGTCAAATGCATGTCAGATAATAAAAATACTGTAATAAATACAGTAGTTCACCATGTATTTGTTCATGTTTTATTAAGGGATAAGTCTGAAGCACACCATAAAATAATTATAGCAATTCATACAGGGCTAGTAGTATATACAGCTGTATATACAGATACACACCCAGGTATCGGATCAGTACTCGGTATCGGCCGATGAAGGGAAAAAGGGTATTGGAACATCTCTATTTAAAGTAGCGTAATAGGGCCACTTTAAGGGATCCAATTTGCTATATTTTCACTTGATTTCAAACTTGTATCAGTCAAACCATTCAAAGTATTCTCTAATCAGCATACGCCCTTAGTACTCACCTTCATTTAATGTTAACAAATGAAGCAAAACAACACAGCATCTGTAAACACAGAAAAAAATATTATAAGTCATGACAATAACAAAATGACATTGTCATCATTTTTAAATCTGCCTCTGATTGATTCCTCTTTCTCGGTTTGTAAAAATGCAGGCCTGTTGACATGGGGCATTCATTAAGCATGTTCTTTAACCTGTTTCGGTGAGTTATCCTTTTTTAAATTTCCTTTATATTTGTCATCTGACCTGTAAAGTCTACATTCAGTGTCAGTATGTGGATTTGTATCTTTACAAGCCAACATATTCTATTGTCAGCAACTTAGCATAGCTAATTAAACAAGTTTCAAGAGTTGGAAAAAAAATATTCTCAAAATGTCTCAACTAGTCATTCATACACAACATTAACTGCATTTTTAATAAATAAGATAACGGCTATACAAATAGTTTGATAGCCTATGGCTTGTTCTAAGAAAGCAAGTTCATTCTTTAAAATAATAATAATAATAATAATAAAATAAGTAACAGTGTATAAAGTATAACTGGGAAAAAAGTGTTTACAGTAGGCTCTGTATTAAAAAAAAAACTTTTGCATATTTAACAAAACTGTAGAACTGCTGAAAGTCCAGGGAAAGATGGTTGTACAAGTTCAAACATGCTAATCATGCTAAACTACAGGCCATCCAGCAGTCAGCTCCACGAGTCAATAGTATTCAAAATGGCGAATAAAATTGCACTTTTATCGAGTATTACTATTATCCCTTTAATCCCCATTACTGTTCAAAATCTATTCAACGATTCGAGGGACAAATGTGTTTCAAATAAAGCAAATTATGAGCCTATCTTCTGAAGTCGTGATTACGGGCTCATTGCATTAAAGTTTCAAAATGTGAGGGCGTTCATATGCAATGTTTACCTAGGAAACTCGTATTTACGATAATTCCGAGAGCATATGAAGGCAGCATTAGATGGTAACGTTATAGGTTTTTCTACTGTATGATTACGTTACAATACTATTTCTACTGTAGCGTTAAGTATCTAGGTTTCGGTTTCTTTATAAAATACTGTACATCACATTAGATATTATTATTGAAAATAATCACAGCGTACCTGAATATCATGACTAATGAAGTCAAACAATATACAAATTGTAACGTTCTTCTTCTTTTTTAATGATTCAAATTGTAATGTTTAAACGGTTTCTTCAGCGTGGAAATCTCGGGGTTTACAGCGGCTGCCGCTATAGGGTCTCTATACTTTTTTGTGAACTTTCACCTGCGACGTCAAGACGGCTCTGGCCCAATAGAGGATCGGTACGTCACGACATGACATCCGTGGCTGCCTTCACGTGCTATCGGAATTATCGTAAATACGAGTTTCCAAGGTAAAAATTGAAAAATTGCACATCATGAACGCCCTCTGATGTCGTGTTTACCACTGGGAAGTTCGGAAATAATTTTGATACCCCAATTCCCGAGATGGGCGTATCATAAGCTTTAAACATGGTGGCGGGGAAAACTAGTCTGCTGTGGCAGGTGTGGTTGTATTGTTTTTTTCCCCCAAAACCGCTAGGTCGTCATGGGCCCGTTCTTCGTACCTCGCTTAATACATCTAAGATGATTTGACAGATCCCAGATCTTTTAATCGTGATAACTGATCTCTGGCTAATTTGGTTCTTCAAACGAATTTGCGGATTGGATTAAAATATCTGGATTAAATGATCTAAGATTACTGAGCGTTCTTTTTTCCCCTGAAGAGGGCAGATGCATCGATACTCGAAACCACGATCAGCAATGCAGCGATTGGCTGGCGTCAAGACAGCAACGTAATGACATCATATAATTAAAAAGCCACCTGGCAAAAAACTTGACACAAAAAAACCCCACGAATTTGTGAACCTTTATAAGGAAACAGCCAAACGACCAAATCAACATAAAAGTTATAATAGATAAATGAGAAATGTTTTTTTTTTTTTTAAACATGATTACCAATTATTTATATTCACGATTTTATACAGTATTTGTACACCCTTTACATTTTTATTTCAATGTTGTAATTTAATTTTTTATTTAATTTGAAGCAGATTTGTAACGTGACAGTTTCTTATGGGTCAAGATAAAATTATCCTCTCTTGCGCTGCATCAAGCCACTCCCATAATATCCGTGATCACTTAATGCACTGCTCAGAATAGGCTTGTTTGAGATGAGCGAAATCTGCGCAGAACCGATCACCGGTGATCAGCGCGAGATGCATTCCGGTTAGAAAAGTGTCCGAGGGCGGTCCGCCTTGCTCTGATGTCATGCTGACGTATGTCAAAAAACTCTCGCGAGCGAAAGGCGGATGTGTCGGATTCTGCAGTCGAGCGCAGCTGCTCTCCACCGACTGCGCGGAGCAAAAGCATGATGGGAAACGACTTGCTGACGACACAGCTTAATGCTTATTGGTTTAAACAACCGTGATGTATGGTTCTTTTTCAAAATGTTTGATTTTAAAACTCTGATATCAATCAATCAATCAATCAATCAATTTTTATTTATATAGCGCCTTACAGCAGCCAAAAGGTGCACAAAGCGCTTTCCAAAACATGCATCAAACGACAACATAAAAACAAGTCTAACCAAGCAAGTCCAGCGCTAAAAGTCAAAAGCTTGGTTAAAAAAGTGTGTTTTCAGATGAGTTTTGAAAACACTCAGCACCGTGATGTTTCGGAGGTGCGCAGGGAGTGCATTCCACAACTTAGGTCCTTGAACACTAAATGACCGGCCTCCAAACTTTTTATACCTGTATGTTGGGGTAACCAGAGAAATATGATCAGAGGAACGGAGTGTTCTGGCTGGCTGATATGTTTTTACTAGATCAGTGAGGTATACTGGGGCCAAACCATGGATGGCCTTAAACACAAACAACAGAATTTTATACTCCACCCTAAACTGCACTGGAAGCCAGTGAAGCGAGCGGAGGACAGGGGTGATGTGTGACCATTTCGAACTATTAGAGAGAAGACGAGTGGCTGCGTTTTGTACCAGTTGAAGGCGACTGATGAGTGATGTATTTAGACCAGTATAGAGGGCATTACAGTAGTCGATCCTCGAGCTGATGAAGGCGTGAATTGCTTTTTCAAGGTCGGCTCTGGACAAAAAATATTTGACCTTACTAAGAAGTCGTAGCTGGTAAAAACTCGCCTTCACTACTGCACCAATCTGTTTATCATACTGCATGTTTTTGTCCAAAATAACACCCAGGTTACGTACAAACGGAGCAAACTGAGGTGTCATAGGACCAAAGCTACAAGCACTATTAGATGAATCCGGGCTGAACAGGATGTACTCAGTCTTTTCTTCGTTTAAATGAAGGAAATTCTGGGAAAGCCACTGTTTGATGTCCTGAAGACAATTATATACCCCTTTTCCACCAAGGCAGTGCTAGAGCTAATTCAGAGCCAGAGCTAGTCCCAGTTCATAGTTGGTTCGACTGAGGAGCCTTCTAAGAACCGTTTGCTTTTCCACGGGCTGAGAGCCACAACAGAGCCAGGTCTTACGTCACTGTATACGTCTCATCTCTCTCAGCAACGCTAGCGAGGCAGCGGCAATGTTGCCAAGTATGTGGTTTTGCCGCGGGCTGTTTTTTCATGTCCGCGGGATGAAGCGACCCCAATTATGTGATATTTAGCCCCATATTGCGAATTTTAGTAGGCAACCATGCCAAAAAAAACACATATTTTACCCCCAAATGTGATTTTTACTGGGGAATCCCCCTCTGGAACGCGATTGGGCTTGTTTTGAGTAGCAATTGGGGGGGTTTGTTGTGAAAACCTGGGAACCCTGGGCAGCGGGAAACACACACACACACCAGGCTTGTTCGAGACGCATCGTCACTGCGCAGACCGATCCACGTATGATATAAAAAAAACGCATGAGTGAATCAAAAGCATAAGGAGTCATATGCTCTCGCTGGACTCGTTATCATACGGCGATCGGTCTCTGCACAGCACCGCTGCGAACAAGCCTTCCATCAACAATGCAAACGTTGCGTTACTATTCATTCACATGGCTTTACGATCCTACATCGGCATCAAAACACAACGCAAACACAGCGAATCCAACGCATTCATGTAGTTCGCCGTAATTTGTATAGACGGAGATTACAAACGAACAGCAGCTGTTAGCTCCATTAGCTGCTATTTCAAACATGGCGGATCTCAAGTTTGTGTTCGTCTTGTTGACCCCGCCCCCAGCGCCTGACGTAATTGGTTCTTACTTCTAGCCCTGTTCTAGCCCAGCAATGTTTTGGTGCTACTTAAGAACCACTTTTCCTGGCTCGGAGCTAGGGCTTTGTGTGTGGAAACACAAAGAACCGATTTGAAACTAGGCTCTGGCTCCGATCTAGCTCTGGCTCTGCTTTGGTGGAAAAGGGGTAATAGAGAGGATCCAGTGACGAACGATTACTCAGAATCACAGGGAGGTAAATCTGGAGGTCGTCGGCATAGAAATGAAAATGAACGTTGTGTCTGGAGATGAGTTGCCCAAGTGGCAATATGTAGAGTGAAAACAGAATAGGACCGAGAATGGAACCCTGCGGTACTCCAGATGACATAGGGGCAACTGACGAGGCAAAGTCATTGAGCATTACTGAAAAGGTTCTATTAGTGAGGTATGAGAAGAACCAATTCAGCACCACTTTCTGCAGACCAGCAACATGTTGTAGACGAGAAATGAGAATTGCATGATCCACAGTGTCAAATGCAGCGGTAAGGTCCAGTAAAACTAGAACCATAGAGTTTTTTCTGTCAAGTGCTTCAAGAATATCATTATGTACCCTATCATGTTATTCATGATATCATGTTTTTATGTGTGAATATTCCCAAACTCTCTAACAAAGGCGATCTCTCAGTGGGTTATGTGATTGTTGTCATATTTATAAAAAAAAATATATATACAAACATGTGTGTAGGCCAGGCCTAATTAAAGTAAAAATGATTGATAAACACGTCTTTCGAATGGAAATAAATAACAAAAACTTTGGGTGTCTTGTTCATAATATTTATATTCATATAAAAGTAACAGAACTTAAATTACATCCAGTTTATCAGCAACAAAGCGCACGAGTGTGAATCCTGCGATATCCGCCTTTGATCTCGCTGGTGTCTGATCCACTACGAGAAGAGAGAACTGTCCGGCTTGCCTGCACTTTTTTCACTCCTCCCCTCACTGCAGCCGCCTAGTCTTGGCTGAATTTCAGGCGAGGCGAGGCGCATCTCAAACAAGCCTAGTAACTGTACAACATGTGTGTAAACCAATAAAAACAAAATTATATAAAGTAATTATTCCATCACAAATAAATCGCTCAATCAAGTGGCTGTGTCTATAGTATTATACACAACATTATACATTCTCATATACATATACAATATAACGTTTTTATATTATTATTTAAAATTATTATTATTGCCCCTGGTTCAGTAATGCACTCTTGTAATAAAGTAGCAGTGGCTGGGACAGATTTTAAGTATCACCTCAAGATGCAATCTAATCCTGTTTACATGAAATAAGCCTGCTCCCGAGCAGGTTTAAGCTTACGGACCTGTTACTATGACAGCAAGTCCAGGATGAGCTTCGAAGAACCAAACAATCCAAGATCATGCCAAATCGTCAACAATCAAATCCAGCTAACTGAGTTAGCGAGGTACGAAGAACGGGCCCCATGTCTTGACATTAATGTAGGCTAGTACATATTTACATGTAAAGAGTAATCCTACAATAAAATTTACAATAAAAAGGGTTGCTTTACCATTCTTGGACAGACATTAATACTGGCATTTTATATCTGACGGCTTTATTTGGGCTTCAAAATGTATACATTTTGGATTAACTTGTAAAGATTATCTTGGTAGACAAAATGTGTAAGGGTCATAACTCTTTGTTGAACACAGATCTTATTTTTTGCGATTTTCCAAAAGTCTATGGGGAAAATGAATGGCTTTTTGATCGAGGGAACCCATGCGCCGCTAACTTCCGGGTTGGCCTACAAAGTGACGTCATTACTTCGGCACTCTATAGAGACTGAGCGTATTTAGGCCACGCCCACACCGGGGGTGGGGGGCAATCCAACGCTCTCCATTGACTTTGCATTGCGTGAGGCTGCCTCATTGTCATTTCTGACTTATAACAAAAAACTGTGTATAATGTATAAAAGCTGATATGTGACAAGGTGTACAGCAAACAAGCTAAAAAAACACAGAAGTACGTTTTTATAAGCTGTCGACCCAAAAAAACGAGCGTTTAAGAAGATAAAAGTGGATACAGGCAATACGAAGTGAAGCTTCAGCAGGAAGAATGGGTAAATTTTGGGATCCTGACACTCGGTATGCCTCAATATGTCTATGTGTGCTGTAAACATTCTGTCACTGTTAAAGGGTAACTAAACCCCTGCTCAGAGCTTAACTCCACCCACTGGCAATTTTCAAAAAATGCTGGAAAAGTGGGCAGAGCCCGGCAGACACAGAGGGGACGAACCGAGGGCGGGGCTGAGCGGAGGGCGTGCACCTGAGACCCGCAGTGACGGATTGATTGACAGCTGTCTGACTCGCGAGTCGCAAAGATGGAGAATGACTGGAGTGACGCCAGCTTTGCAACAGAGCGGTCATTTCTCCTACCTTCACCTGAAGTGGAGGAGGGTGGATCTGTAACAGACTCAAACCCGGAGCCTTTTCAATGCGAGCCGCTGCTCACACTGCGTTAACTCCCGATGCCGACGATGCTAGTGAAGCAGCCGCGCAAGAGAACTGACCTAATCTATCTGCGTCCGTGGCAACCACTTGCGTGTCAGGGTTTGAAAGCGCGTCTCATGTATGAAAATTATCTGTACACATGACGGGCGGCAATAATATCGCAAGAAAAGCCTGACGTGTACTGACAACTGCATTATTTAACCGTATTTTCTTCAATACAATGTTAAAGCAAGTGTCAAGTGAGTTTCATTCATAATGTTTCTACTTCATGTAACATGACAGTTCATACTGGAGTGAAGCCGTTCTCATCGTGTGATTGGGGGAAACATTTCTGAGGGCGTGGTGAGCTCGTGCTAGGGGCGCGGATAGTGAGCCGTTGGAGGTACCATCCTACGTCACGATGTACCACAACGTCCAATAGGAAAATTCAACTGTAGTAGCCACCATTCAACCTTAAGAGGGCAGCACTTTGGCGGTTTTACACCATATTTTATAGAATTAAAACACTTTATACTTAAATGTCAAAACATTTACTCGAATCAATGAACAGCATTAACAAAGCCCCAGTATTACAGATCACTAACTAAAAAAAGTTGGTTTAGGGTTTAGTTACCCTTTAAGTCAAATATCCAAATGTCCGTTTTATATATTATATTTAGTGTCGCTGATTACGTTCCCCTCTTGTCGCCGTAGTTCTGTAACATAACCCGTCGCGCTCTGTCTCAATGGCCTGAATCCACTTTTGTGTCCTTAAACGCTCGTTTTTTGGGTCAACAGCTTATAAAAACGTCTGGGTTTTTGCTTCTTGGTTTTGTATAGCTTGTTTGCTGTACACTTTGTCACATATCCGCTTTTATACATTGTTCAGTTTTTTGTTATAAGTCCGAAATGACAACGAGGCAGCCTCCTGCAATGCAAAGTCAATGGAGGGTGTTCGATTGTTTTCCCCCCCGGTGGGCGTGGTCTTCAGATTATGACGCGTGTCGCTCTGTCTCTATGGCCAGTGCATCATCATCATCCTGGCCCCGCCCCCAAAAGAGCTCTGAACACTCCAGCCACAGCGCCAGGCCTAAACAACCCACATATGTGGATGCCATCCCATTACACTATCCTAAAGATTTCACAAATGAATCGTCACGGAAAGTCTACAAAAACAAAAGACTGACAGACAACCCAGAAACACTTTTTGCAGACCTACATAAAGATGGCAGCATAAGTAACCTAATATTCTATACCAACAAGCCCTATGCATGGCATAAGGCCATCATTGCACACTACCCCTCTGCTGAAAGAAAAGGCATCTGTGGGGGGTTCCAGCTAAAAATAAGAAACAAAGATGACATAACCACCACCAACGTAAATATCTACAAAACAACGGGTATAGTGGTGGTAAAAAGCATAAATGGGCTCTTTGAACAAGACTTCCTCTGCATCAAAGACAGAGCACAGAAAGAGACCACTACCAGCGACCAACTAATCCCTCCTGAGGAGTCCGTCTCCCACACCAGCACAGAACAGACCGGAGAACCCCATCCACACTGCTATTGCACTGACATGAGGGAGAGATTCACAGAGCTAGAGGGAGAAATGGTCCAGCTCAAGGAGATGATCTTCTCCATGCAAACAGTTCAGACAACAGAGCAGACCAGCAACAGCCCCACAGCCACGCACAGAGAAAGGGAAAGCCCCAGGAGAGAGCTGAAGGAGCTCCGGCAGGAGAGAGAGGGCTTCAGGGCTCAGCTGGAGACACTAGAAACACAGTTATTACAACAGACTGAGTTCAACAAGGCACAACTAACTGCAATGAGGGAAGAAATAAGTGAACTGAGACAGAACAGAGGAGCGCAGCGAGTTCAGCTCATCAGAGGAACCAGTGGAGCAGGACACACCTGATCAACCTGATCACAGCTCTCAAACAGAGATTCAGCACAGTCAGATTCCTCCTCTCTCATCAGACCCTTCCCTCACCCCACAACCAGCCTCACACTCAGACGACCCCTCCACACCATCATGCTGCGTTCACACCAAACGCGAATTGAGCGTCAAAATCGCGTCTACCGCGTCTAGTTTCACGCGCGTACATTTTGAATGCATTCGCGCGTCAGCAGAGAATTGGACGCGCGTAGAAATCGAGCGCTGGAAGCGAAATTGACGCGCGTTCAAGGCACTCCAGGAGAAATATGTCATAAAACACCACTCTGCCTCTTTTCATTTTCATTAAACATATATATTAAGCATTAATAGCCACACAAATGTGGTCCAGGCAACTCCTACATCATCTTCAGTACATGTATATTTAAATATCCTTAAAACATAAAGTTATTAAACTTCTCTTTGCCCTCAGTCAAAACGATTTGGCAGACAACAAATTATAGATTCATGAGAGCAAAGCTCGGCCGTTAGATCTACACAAAACGAACCACTACAGGACATCAGAGCCAGCGGCAGACGCCAGAAGGACTGGCCGAGGAAAGGCTGCCTTCGCCGGGGTTATGAGCAGTGATTGCCCGGTGATCGCCTGGATCTCACAACTCCAAAAACACAAGATTATTTTTTTTAAATAGGCGCTCTCTTTATAAATAAACCACAGATTTGAGCTTTAAACAACTACATTCCCACCTGAAAACGTCTTAAAACTACATTTTGTGACACAATAGTACTGTTTTTAATTTATGCAGGGTTTCTCATACACGTCACTTTACCACGTGACAGCAGCGAGCAGGCTCCTGATTGGTTAACGCGGCGCGAATTGATGCCAAAGTTCAAATTTTTCAACTCGGGCGTCAGACGCGAATTCGCTTCAAACGCGTGAATGCACAAAAGCACCATTCGCGTGTAACGCGCGTATCGCGCAAGACGCTCAATTCGCGTCCAATTCGTGCCATTCGCGCGAACTGGACGTGCGAATGAAGCGGATTCGCGTCCTTCGCGCCGCGCGTAACGCGCCTTCCGCGCCACGGGACCTCCAGACGCGCGTCAACGCGCCTTTCCATTGACTTAACATTGAAATCACTCGCGCCTGACGCTCAATTCGCGTTTGGTGTGAACGCAGCATTAGAAGGAACACTACGACCGGAAGTCGCTCTTTTAATTGATTCAAACGGGAAATTTATTGATGAAAAGAAGCTTTTTCCTAAACACAGAGTGGCCAAACTCTGGTGTCCGAACACTCAGAGCGCACTCAAATGGCTGAGTGTTGACAAACTGGGATCCCCAAGCCATGTAATAATCCACACCGGCACAAATGATCTGAGAGCCCAACAGGAGAGGGTGGCTACATCACTGCAAACAGTGATTGAAAAGGCCTCAATCACCTTCCCAAGAGCTAAAATTATCATCTCCACACTGCTGCCCCGAAAAGACTTCCACCCTGACACTATCCAGCGGGTGAATGCCCACCTCTCCCGCACCTGTGCACTTAAACCCAATGTGCACCTGGCACACCACCCTAACCTGGACCCCACATGCCTCTACGACCATGTCCATCTGTACAAGACAGCTGTTACTGTCTTCGCCAGGACTCTAAAAGATGTGGCCCTGAGTCGGAACCACAACAGAGTCCAACAACCTTCACCCAGACCTGTAAGAAAGACCAGTATACCCCCAGAGAGAAGACAACAGCACTTACACATGCTGAGACCATCTCAGCCAGCACCTGAGCATCTCCTCCCAGCCTTCACACCCTCATATCCAGCACATCAAGACCCCCTGCCCTCCTCCTATCCCGCAGGCCCCGGGCAGACACAGCTACGCTCAGATAGTGAGCAGAACATCCACAACAGCACCAGGACAAGCCACATCAACAGAGCTAAGAGACATCCGCCAGATGCTCAACCTCATCTGCTCACACCTACTGTCATAGGTCAAAACTTATCACCAACACTAAGACCCCATGGACAACAACGCATTTATCATAGCATGTTGGAACATTCAAGGCCTGAGATCATCTACCTTTGGCCTCAAGAGCAGAAACCCAGATTTCAACTCAGAAATAAAAAATTCAGACATCATCATCCTGCAGGAGACATGGAGTCGAGGAGATGGACCCACCGGCTGCCCCAAAGGCTACAGAGAACTCATCATCCCATCCATTAAACTGCCTGGAGTGACACAAGGAAGAGACTCAGGGGGCATGCTTATTTGGTACAGATCAAACCTTGCCCATGCCATCAAAGTAGCTAAAACAGGACAATTCTAAACCTGGTTAGAAATTAATAAGACAGTCACCGCAACAGAGAAAAACATCTTTCTGTGTGCCACTTATATCCCTCCAGCAGAGTCTCCCTATTTTAATGAAAACAGTTTCTCCATTCTTGAAGAAGACATTAATTACTTCCAGTCACAGGGAAGCGTGCTGCTCTGTGGAGACCTGAATGCCAGAACAGGTGAAGAACTGGACACACTCAACTCTCAGGGGGACAAACACCTGCCTGGAGGAGACGTCCTCCACACACCTATACACACACAGAGACACAATTATGACAAAACAACAAACAAAAGCGGAACGCATCTTCTTTATCTGTGTCGCACACTAGGTCTGTTCCTAGTCAATGGCAGGCTTCGAGGAGATTCCTACGGTAGATACACCTACAGCTCATCTCTCGGTAGCAGTACAGTCGACTATTTTCTGACAGACCTTAACCCAAACTCCCTCAGAGCATTCACAGTCAGCCCACTAAGCCCACTATCAGACCACAGTAAAATAACCCTCTACTTAAACAGAGCAATGCCCAACCAAGAAGCATCTAAACAAACCCAGCTCCACTCATTTAGGAACACGTATAGATGGAAACAAAACAGTAAAGATACATATCTAAGTACAATTAGTCAACCGAAAATTCAAGTCCTATTAGATCAATTCCTTGCCACTCCTTTCCCAAACAATAATGAAGGTACAAACCTAGCAGTAGACAAGTTGAACAGAATATTTGAGGTATCAGCAACATTATCCAACCTAAAACCCATCAAAAGAAAACCAAAAAGACCACATGCCACTGAGAAATGGTTTGACAATGACTGCAAAAAACTTAGGAAAGAATTAAGAATCCTATCCAATCAGAAACACAGAGATGCTGACAATGAGAACATCTGTCACCTCTATCACGAAAAACTTAAACAATATAGAAATACTTTAAGAAAGAAAAAGAACAAAACACAAAAATTCAACTCAGGGAAATTGAAGAATCCTTAGAATCCAACCACTTCTGGAAACATTGGAACACACTAAACAAATCTTCCCATCAAGAACTAGCCATTCAGAATGGAGATGTTTGGATAAACCACTTCTCCAACCTTTTTAGTAATGTCAACAAAAATCAGGAACAAAATGCCCTGTCTGACAAACTAAAGGTTTTAGAATCAACCATCAAAGACTACCAGAACCCCTTAGACTCTCCAATAACACTAGCCGAACTATTAAAATACAAACCCTCAAATCGCAAAAAGCCTGTGGTGTCGATGGCATCCTAAATGAAATGATTAAATACACAGACCACAAATCAAATTAGCCATTCTCAAGCTCTTCAACATCATCCTGAGTTTAGGTATATTCCCCAACATTTGGAACAAAGGTCTTATTACACCAATCCATAAAAACGGAGACAGATTTGACCCTAGTAACCCCGTGGTATATGTATAACAGCAACCTAGGCAAACTCTTCTGCAACATCCTAAACGGCAGACTAGCCCATTTTCTGAGGGACAGAAATGTTCTGAGCAAATGTCAAATTGGCTTCCAACCAAAATATCGCACATCAGACCATATATACACACTCCATACCTTAATCGACAAGCAAATCAACCAAAACAAAAGTAAAATTTTCTCATGTTTTGTTGACTTCAACAAAGCTTTTGACTCCATTTGGCACGAAGGCCTTTTTCTTCAATTAATCCAGTGCGGCATCGGAGGAAAAACATATGACATCATCAAATCAATGTACACCAACAACAAATTTGCTGTTAAAATTGGTAACAAACACACAGAATTCCTCTGTCAGAGTCGTGGAGTGAGACAGGGCTGCAGTTTAAATCCCGCGCTGTTCAATATCTACATAAATGAGCTAGCGCAGGCCCTGGATCAGTCTGCGGCCCCTGGCCTTACTCTACTGGACACTGAGGTCAAGTGCCTTCTGTTTGCTGATGATCTGGTGCTGCTGTCTCCCACTAAAGAGGGTCTGCAGCAGCATCTAGACCTCCTAAACAACTTCTGTCAGTCATGGGCTCTGTCAGTCAACCCCAAAAAGACTAAAATAATGATTTTCCAAAAAAGACCCAGACGCCAAGACCAACATCATAGTTTTAAATTAGGCCACATGCCCCTCGAACACACGCAGGATTACACTTACCTTGGCATAAATGTTAGCAACACAGGAAATTTTAAAAAAGCTGTTAAAGACTTGAGAGAAAAGGCACGGAGAGCTTTTTATGCAATTAAGAGAAATATACAAATTGACATCCCAATCAGAATCTGGCTAAAAATAATGAAAACTGTAATAGAGCCCATCGCGCTGTACGGGAGTGAAGTCTGGGGTCCACTCACAGACCAAGAGTTCTCCACATGGGACAAACACCCAATAGAGACTCTGCAGACCGAGCTGTGCAAAATCTTGCGGCGAGTTCAGCGCAAAACCCCAAATAATGCCTGTAGAGCAGAATTAGGACGATACCCCCTTGTGATAACCATTCAAAAAAGAGCCATTAAATTCCATGCCCACTTAAAAAATAGCGATGAACAGACCCTCCATCACAAAGCCCTGACCTACCAAGAGCTGAAGCCAGAGAACAACGCCCTCTGCCGATTGGTCTTAGAGCTGACGTCACAAACGGACAATAAAACACAGCCAGACCAAACCAAATAATTCAAACACAAAAAGAAAAATACCTCAAACATTGGACAGACGCAACAGACAAACAGAGTAAATTGGAATGCTATTTGGCCCTAAACAGAAAATATGAATTGGCAGGATACCTGAGTAAAGTGAGCGACCCTAAACTGAGGAAAGTCCTGAGCATGTACAGACTCAGTGAACACAGTCTGAGGATAGAGACAGGCAGACACAGACAGACCTGGCTGCCCAAGGAGGAGCGACTGTGTCCTCACTGCACAGAGAATCAGCTGGAAACAGAGCTACAATTCTTGACATTCTGCCCCAATTATAAAAACATTAGAGACACTTTCTATCCCCTTTTCACGACCCACCAGACAGACTTCCTTCAAAAATCAAATATGGACAAATTCCCACTCCTGCTAGGAGAAAGCCCAGCGAACGCACACCTGGCTGCCCGATACGTGAGGTCCTGCCACGACAAAAGAGCCTCAAGCAGGACAGAGCTACCAACTGTAGAAATATTAGAAGATTACTTTAGATGACTTTTTATTGCTGTTTATTTTCATGCCATTTCCATTTTATTGTTGTTATTTATTTATTTTTATCGCATAGTGTTATGAATGCTTTGGCAATGTAAAGATTTCTTTCACCATGCCAATAAAGCTATTTGAATCTTGAGAGAGAGAGAGAGTGAGAGAGAGAGAGAGAGAGAGAGAGAGAGAGGATTAAAACACTTTTATTTTATAACAACTTATGCCTCATACATATTCACAATAATCATATAATAAAAAAATAGCAAAAAAACAAAACCAAATTAAACAATTAAATATTCAAAACCAACTGACCCTCAAACACCACACATAATATATCTTTAAAACCCCAAATATCACAAAAATCATTTTCATTATTCACAAGTTTATAGTAAGCAAATTCGATTCTGATTCTTCCACCCACTAATTTTCTAAACATAATTTCCACTTCAGTAGTCCCAAGTTGTGCCCCTTTATTCTTTCTTGTTTTCCAGATTGACAATTTTGCTGTTCCCAACAAATAATTTAACAAACATGTCATCCTCCTCATTGAATACCGATACTTAACACCCCCAATAAATAATCTATCAGAAAATTCTTCATCAAATTCCTTAAATAAATCTTTAAGAAAATTAAAAAACCCTTGTAATCTTCCACATTTTAAAAATAAATGCTCTAAGTCTTCCTGTTCCCCACAGAATCTACATTCACCACCCACTGCTGGATTCAGGTGCGCCACATGTCTGTCTGTAGCTATCGCCCCGTGAATAAGCCTCCACTGCAGATCTGCCGTCCTCTTCTCTATGGGAGGCTTATACAGGGCTCTCCACCTGTCCCTCACAAGGAAGTCTGGTCCCAACAAACCTGGCCACTTCGAAACCTTTATTCTCTTAAGAGAAACTTGATGTGTGACTTTTACTGAAGAATAGTAAATGGCTTTCTTTGATGTTGATTCAAAACAATTCAGCTGAGGAGTATCAAAAGACAGAATTGAGTCCATATTTTCTTCCACTCTCTCTTCAAGTATAACTGGAGACACTCTGATTTTTGGAAAATCCTCTTCTGTATCTCTTAAGTCCATCGGTCGACTCCTTTCAATGCTCTGTTCACACTTGGTAAAACATTCCAGATCTCCTCTATCAGTTTTGAAACAAGACGTTCAGATTTCAGTCCTGTCATTTCCTTTAGGATTTCAACCGACTTCCATCCATCATCATCCAAGAGGTGTCTCATTTTCACAACCCCATGACTCTTCAAAACTGAAGATACGCTTACTGAAGACAAAAGCCTTGTTTGGATCATCAGAATAAAAAATAATGGTTCTTCCGTAGTCCAGTGTCCTGTATCTTCACTGCTTCGATCCACTTTAAAAACTTTTTTCCAGGCCTGAAGCATTGACTTATAGAAGGGAGTGATCTCTGACAGACTCACCAAGTCCATTATGAACAAATGCTTATCCAACCCGAGCCCACCTGCTAGGGCTGGGCGATATGGAGCAAAAATTATATCTCGATATATTTTGCTATATCTCGATATACGATATATATCTCGATATCTTTACAGGAAAAATAACCCCCCAAAAACTACTGCAAAAACAAATATGCCAAATACCACAAAGTCTTTTTTTTATTGAAGTGCAAAGAGGTTGGCAGTTCATGTAGGAACAAAGTAGGTATGCAACAATACAGTAAGTCCACAGTTCAATACATACCTCGGTTTTTTTTTTACCACGGTTTTCGGTTCGGTTCGGTTCTGATGGCTAGTCACAACAGATTTTTGCTATTCTTTTCTTAGCCGAACAGCAAGAGCTTAAGGAGGAAAAAATACTATTTTTTTTATTGCAATACTCTTTCTTTATTTTACTTAAGACTTGAAAAACCTTACTTAAACTTAAAACTTTACTTTTAAAAAACCTTGTACACATTCCTAGTGTACTGTATAATATAAAATAAATATATATTTATAAAGATTTACACTGGCAGCTCAGAGCTGTACAGCAGCATTTAAGGATGAAATTGAATTAATAAATGTAAAAATAAAACACTACATAGACTTCCCTATAAAATATACACTGATTCTTATTAAAGCTACTGTATTCATTTTTCAGTCAAGAGCCGTGAGTGATTTTCTCTGTCTTTTGTTATTTTATTAACCACTAAAGGAATAGTTCACTCAAAAATGAAAATTCTGTCATTGATTACTCGCGCTCAAGTTGTTTTAAACCTGAATAAAGTTCTTTCTTCTGTTGGACATAACATATATTTTGAAGAATATTGTTCAACAGAAGAAATTAATACAGGTTTGGAACAACATTAGAGTGAGTAAATAATGACATCATTTTAGAGTGAACTGTCCCTTTAAGAACAGCGTGTTCACTAGGCTGCCCTGCTGTCAATTTAAGACTTTTACGCATCTAATATACAGACACACGCCGATTTTACTTTCACTTTACACATAACCGACTGTGTTTATGTTAACCTTGTGTGTATTTGACAGCATTAGCGCAGTAAGATTTAGTCCAGTATCACTTGTTTGACAGGCTTTTAGTGCACACGCTCGGGAAAGCGCATGGTGCCCTACGCGCAAGGCTTTAAAACGCATGCAAAAAATGAATTTTCATTCAAAAATAAAACAACTCAAATCAAGGGCATAGTAAGTAACCTTCTCCAGCAAGCAAGCCGCTCTCTCTTTGTAGTGTACAGTCGCGGGAGTTCTTGTCTCGTAAAGTAATGCTGCCTAGGTAAACTGTATCTTGGATCAAGTGTTTGAGAACCAACTGTCGGCATTCACGGCAGTAGACATCTGTCTGCTGTTCGTCCGACGCCTTAAAACCGAAGTATCTCCATATAACGGAGCCAGTTGTTTTTAAGACGAGTTCTGTAGCCTCCGAGCTGGTTGCGGACGCCGCCATGACAACACGCGAGGGGAGGGGGAACAAAAGCAAGGAGGCGGAGGGCGAGCACAGCACAGAGAAGGCAAACAAGCAAAGTGGCGGAATCAGAATTAAATATAAACAATATATCGATATATACGATATGTCAAAATCCATATCGTGTTTAAAAAATATCTCGATATATTTTAAATATCGAGATATCGCCCACCCCTACCACCTGCGTTCTTCAAAATAAGTCTTGCAGTATGGGCCCAAGCTAAGTCTTTTTGATATAAAAGTCTTTGTGCTGCTTGTATCCTGTAAGCCATCAACCGACTTCTCACATCCACAAAGCCCTTGACCTCCTTCGTAGACAGGTAAATAAAGCGCTGCAGAATGGATCCAGTGTGCCCCACTCCAAAAAAAATTCACGATTGTCCTTTGTATTTTACAAACCAACTCAAATGGAGGCTCCATAACTGTCATTTTATGCCACAATGTCGAAGCCACCAAGTTGTTAATGACCAAGACTCGCCCTCTGTACGACAATTGTGGTAATAGCCATTTCCATTTAGACAATCGGGCTGACACCCTCTCCAGCAATCCCTCCCAGTTTTTCGTCTGAAATTGCTCATTTCCCAAAAACACACCCAATGCTTTTATCCCCTCTCTACCCCAATGTAAACCACCTGGTAGTTTTGGAGGTCCTACTTCTTCCCATTTACCAATAATATACCCCTCACTTTTTCCCCAATTAACTCTGGCTGAGGATGCTCTTTCATATTTTCTGATAATTTTTGTTAAAACTTTCACATCATCTTGACCTTTTATAAACACAGTGACATCATCAGCATACGCTGATAAGGATACTTTAAATGTACTCTTTAAATCTGGAATTAAAATTCCAGTTAGTTCTTTTCTTAACTGGCACAAAAATGGTTCAATTACCAGACTATATAACTGTCCAGAAAATGGACAGCCTTGTCTGATACCCCTGGACATCCTTATAGGTGCACTCAATCCACCTCCAGCTTTGACCATTACAAAAGCATTAGAATACAACAACTTTATATAAGATATAAAATTTTCACCAAAACCGAATTCTTTTAAAACAGTGAAAAGATACTCATGATCAACTTGATCGAAAGCTTTCTCTTGATCAAGCGAAAGTACTCCTAAATTAAAAATATTACTTTGATTAAAATCAATCACATCACGCAATAAAAATAAATTATCCATAATTGATCTATCAGGTATACAATAGGACTGGTCTACAATAGACATGTTATCCCGCTCTACAGCATCCCCGCCTCTGAGCTTCACAGAGAAAATGGATTTTGTTTATACTGGAAACAGACAATCATACTCGATCACTGCGAGCCCCCAGATATCAACCAAAGAGCGTCGAGCCCCACAACCACCAAAGACTGTGGGCCCAGCTCGCTCTGCCCCTCCTCCTGTGAGATTTCTTCGGTCACAACGCCAGGGCACACACCCTCCTCCATCTGCACCAAAAACAACTGATACCAGCTCTCAGTGACGTGTTCTGGGTCCTCGCAACGTCAACAGCAATCTTATCAAATGTTTACAAAACATGCGTGAATCCAGTGTGCCTCTATCTTTCTCTATTTCTGTTCTGTTACGTGATAGAAAGTCCAAGGCTTTCTCAGGCCGTATGGCAAACCCATCTAATCTGCTGCCTGTTAATTGTCAAACTAAGATTACTATGGGGGAAAAATTAAAATTAATACTGTTAAGTTAGCACTCTTAAACATCCGTTCACTTAAAAACAAATCATTTCTAGTCAACGACTTAATATCCACAAACAACCTAGATTTTTTGCTGCTAAATGAAACGTGGCTAGAAGACAGCTGCAGTGCAACAGTCCTCAATGAAACAGCCCCTCCTAACTTTACTTTTATGAGTGTCTGCAGACCAGTTAGAAGGGGCGGGGGGGTCGCAGCACTATTTAAAGATGTCTATCAATGTAAGCAAGTATCGTTTGGTGACTATTTGTCTCTAGAATATCTGGGCATTGTGCTAAAAGGTGCTCCACGCATCCTGCTTATCATTATTTATAGGCCTCCGAAATATTCTCCGGCCTTTATTGATGACTTTACAGAGCTGTTATCAGCAATCTCATCTGAGTATGACTGTTTTGCTATTGCTGGGGATTTTAACATTCACATTGACAATGCTGAATCCAGTACAACAAAAGATCTCATGACTGTTCTTAACACTTTTGATTTGACACAACATGTTCACGGACCCACACATGATCGTGGACACACTCTAGATTTACTTATCAGTAAGGGGCTAAACATTTCATCAATAGTTATTAAGGATGTGGCAATGTCTGATCATTTCTGTATTTTCTTTGATATATCAATCTCTCCTGCCATTGAAACCAGATCTGTCTCTATCAAAAAGAGATGCTTAAATGAGAACACTAGTGTGCTGTTTATGAAGGCTATATCTCTAACACCAAGCATATCTGCAGACTCTGTTGATTTTCTCCTTGACTCTTTTAACTCAAAAGTTAAGGGTGTAATTGATGATATTGCTCCTGTAAAAGCCAGGAAAAAGAGTGGCAAACAAAAAGCACCTTGGAGAAACTCAACAGAAGTGCAATTAATGAAAAGACAATGCAGGAAATCGGAACGCATGTGGCGAAAGACAAAACTTGTAGTCCATTATAAGATCTATAAAGACAGTCTTCGTGCTTTCAATGTGGAACTAGGCAAAGCTAGACAGACCTTCTTTTCAAATATTATAAACAGAAACATAAACAACACGCGCACTCTTTTTGCTACTGTAGAGACACTAACAAACCCCCCGAGTCACATTCCCAGTGAAATGCTCTCAGACAGCAAATGCAGTGAGTTTGCTTCCTTCTTCTCCGAGAAAATCATTAATATCAGAAATGCGATCAGCACATCGTTTAGTTGCTCTGAGGTGAATCAGATCAGACCACAGCCTCAGAAAGTTACTATGACTGATTTCGAAGCAATTGATGGTAAAATTTTAGAAGAAACAGTACAGCACCTTAAAACATCAACCTGCGCCCTTGACACACTCCCCACTTCTTTTTTCAAAAGTGTGTTTAACTGTTTAGAAGCAGATCTCCTAGAAGTGGTAAACGCCTCACTTCTTTCTGGGACTTTTCCAAACTCCCTTAAAACCGCAGTAGTTAAGCCTCTCCTGAAAAAGAGAAATCTGGATAACTCCATATTGAGCAACTAATAAGCAGACCAATCTCAAATCTCCCCTTCATAGGCAAGATCATTGAAAAAGTTGTTTTCAGTCAGCTGAACAAATTCTTAAGCTCAAACGGATACTTTGACAATTTTCAATCTGGTTTCCGACCGCATCACAGCACAGAGACGGCGCTCATAAAGATTATAAATGATATTCGCCTCAATACAGATACAGGCAAAACATCAATTCTGGTACTACTGGACCTCAGTGCTGCATTCGACACTGTTGACCACAAAATACTTCTTGACAGGCTAGAAAATTGGGTTGGGCTTTCTGGAATGGTCCTCAAATGGTTCAGGTCATACTTAGAAGGGAGAGGTTATTATGTGAGTATAGGTGACCAGAAGTCTGAGTGGACATCCATGACATGCGGAGTCCCACAAGGGTCAATTCTTGCACCACTCCTATTCAACCTGTACATGCTGCCACTCAGCCAAATAATGAAAAATAACAAAATGGCTTACCACAGCTATGCTGACGACACCCAGATCTACTTAGCCCTATCACCTAATGACTACAGCCCCATTGACTCTCTATGTAAATGCATTGATGAAGTTAACAGTTGGATGTGCCAAAACTTTCTTCAGTTAAACAAAGACAAAACTGAAATTACTACATTTGGAAACAAAGATGAAATTCTGAAGGTGAATGCATATCTTGAGGCTAAAGGCCTGAAATCAAAAAATCAAGTCAGGAATCTTGGTGTGATTTTGGAGTCAGACCTGAGTTTCAATAGTCATGTCAAAGCAATAACTAAATCCGCTTACTATCATCTCAAAAATATATCAAGAATTAGATGCTTTGTTTCCAGGCAAGACTTAGAGAAACTCGTTCATGCTTTTATTACCAGTAGGGTGGACTATTGTAATGGTCTTCTCACCGGCCTTCCCAAAAAGACCATTAGACAGCTGCAGCTCATACAGAACGCTGCTGCCAGGATCCTGAGCCGAACCAGAAAATATGACCATATCACACCAGTCCTCAGATCTTTACACTGGCTTCCAGTTACATTTAGGATCGATTTTAAAGTGCTATTACTTGTATATAAATCACTCAATGACCTAGGACCTCAATACATTGCAGATATGCTTATTAAATACAAACCCAACAGATCACTCAGATCATCAGGATCAAGTCAATTAGAAATACCAAGGGTTCACTCAAAGCAAGGAGAGTCTGCTTTTAGCTATTATGCCAGCCGTAGCTGGAACCAGCTTCCTGAACAGATCAGATGTGCTCCAACAGTAGCCACTTTCAAATCCAGACTCAAAACACATCTGTTTAGCTGTGCATTTACTGAATGAGCTGTGCCACTGTACGTGCTTTGTCCGAACTGCTTGCATTTTAATTTATATGCTTAAATTTAACCCTGTTTTTATTTTTATTTTTAATTATACTCTTTATTTTTATCTTTCAATATTTTCTTTATTTTTTATTTCTTTAAATTCCTATTATAACTGTAATATTTTTATTTCATTTCTGTGTAAAGCACTTTGAATTGCCACTGTGTATGAAATGTGCTATACAAATAAACTTGCCTTGCCTTGCCTTGCCTTGGTCTCTATGAACTAACACATGTAGATATTTCTTAAGTCTGTTTGCTAGCACCTTTGAAAATATTTTGTAATCCGAGCAAAGCAACGACACTGGTCTCCAGTTTTTTAATAGTCCCAAGTCTCCTTTTTTTGGAATTAATGATAGAACTGCTCTGCAACAGCTCATGGGTAATGTCTTTCTTTTGATGCAATCTGTCATCAGTTCATTAAAATCTTGTCCCAATAATTCCCAAAAAGCCTGATAGAACTCCACAGGTAAACCATCCACTCCTGGGGATTTTCCAGTAGATAATTGTCCCATTGCATCTGTAAGCTCTTGCAAAGTTATTTGTTCATCCAGTGATACTCTTTGTTCATCTCTCAACTGAGGCAGGTCACAAAGCAAGTCCACAATACTTTCAGAATCACAACTCTGAGCACAATATAATTTAGAATAAAAATCTATTGTAATTTTTCTCATTTCCAGAGGGTCAGAGGTTATACTCCCATTAGGACATCTTATATGGCACAACTGTTTTTGTAAAAAACTTTTCTTTTCCAAATTAAAAAAATATGCACTAGGAGCATCCATATCTTTGATTGAACAAATTCTTGATCTTATAAGTGCTCCTTTTACTTTTTCTTGCAAAAAAGATCCAAGTTCTTCTTTTTTCTTATTTAATCTTTCATTATTCACAGATCCATTATTAATTAAAACATCTTTCTCCAAGGACGCAATGTCTCTTTGTAAACTTTTAACTGTTGTTTTCATTAATGCAGTGGTATGTGAAGTATAGTTTTGACAGAAAATTCTAATATTAGCTTTACCTACATCCCACCATAGACCAAGATTTTCAAAAGTGTCTTTCTTAAGTTTCCAATCATCCCAAAAAAAACTTAAACTTTTCACAAAAACTGATGTCTTGTAACAATTTGACATTAAAATGCCAAAAATAACCAGGTTTTACCACTTTTTTAAAATTAAAATCAAAAGCAATCATATGGTGATCTGAAAAACCATTTGGCAAAATAGAAACATTCATTACCTTATTATTCCAAATCTTCCCCAAATAAAATCTATCTAACCGAGCACCACTAACTTGATTACTTGATACCTTCAACCAAGTATATTGTCTAACTCCTATATTCCTACTTCTCCACAAATCTATTAAGTCAAATTCATTTATAATTCTTAACAATTGCATACTTGACTGATTGTGTGGTTCCTCTCCATTCCTATCAACTATGAAATTTGTTGTGCAGTTCCAATCACCCCCAATTATCATGCACACAGTATCATCAAACTTCTGAATAACTGATCTCAATTCCATAAAAAAGACCACTCGTTCATGTCCATTATTAGGAGCATATACATTAATTAAGACAAATGTTATTCCTTCAATCTCTACTTTACTTAAAAGTGCTCTTCCTTTCACAAGTTCATCTACTGATAGAATATTTACATTCAAATTTTTGGAAAAAAGAATAGCTACTCCAGCACTTGTATTTGTTCCATGGCTAAGAGCATATTTCCCTTCCCACCACATACCCCACTGAGTCTCATTATCATTACTTGTATGCGTTTCTTGCAAAAAAAACTATATCAAATTGCTTAACAAACTCTGAAATCATAGCTAATTTATTCCTATCTCTGCCCCCATTTATATTTAAGGAACCTAGTTTTAGAAGTTCCATAGAAAGATAGAAAAAGAGAAAAAATGATGTAAACAGATACATGAAATAAAGTATGAAATTCACCCTGTGCATTTGAGCATTCTATTTTTGTAAAGCTCTTTTTTCTTTCCTTAATTTAGCTATTATTTTCTTCAACCTGAATCTCTTCTTTTTACACAGGGCTTCATAACTAACAACTTTCTGCATTGACACCACTGACCATATGAATTTGTCTATATCCGGAAAAATATCCCTCACCTCAACAGTTTTTCCAAACGTCAAATCCAAAAAATCATTAATCTCTTGCACAGAGTAGGTTTCATCTATATTCTGTGACCCAAACTCAGAAATGTCAGATAACTCAGAAAATGTATCATCATCCTTCATTCCATATTCCTCACGTTTTTCAACATCATTTGAGCTTTCAGTATTTTCAATAGGCCTACTGATCCCTTCACAAACACCACTTTCACTTACTTTCTCTACCACTATTTCTGCTGCACTGTGTTCCAAGACCTCACGTTCCTCTACCACATTCACTTCATCTTCCTTATGAAGTCTTAGTTCAACACTTTCACATGATTCATCACTCTGAGCAATACTCTCCTCTTTAGACTGAAAAGTTGTACTATTTACCCCAATGACAGGTAACGTTACGCCACTAGGCCCTGCGACTCCGGTAAAGTTGGTTTTATATTCGCACATTCGGACTTCCGCGATCTAAATATAACTGCAATAAATGCATGTTTGCAAATTGTAAACAGCGACATGATATTGTGAAGCAATGATTGTCAAGCTACAACCGTTTTTACAATCGAAAAAAATGGCCAATTATTATTTTAACGGCATTCTTACTTGCGAATGTCCACGGAATGTCTAATGTAGTGCGGAAAACCAGTTAGGGACCGTGTAAAAAGTTCATTTTTTTTATTGTGTGCAAACAGATAACTGCATTTTAGCCAGCTACAGATGTAGCTACCAGCAAATATGACTCACATTATAATGCTATATATTTTACTTTAGAAATAATTAAAATGCATTATAATGGTGTTTAAAAAGATGTTTAGGAAATGAAAAACATGTACATGAGCTGTAATTTGATATCCTGTCATGTGCAAATTCATGTGTAATCTGTCACAGTTCTATGAGAGAGGACTCAAATGCAGGAATGAGTGATCAGGGGTTTATTGACAAACAGCAGACAAGACAAGAAATGGTGAGGAGGTGAACAGTCCAAACAGTAGGCGGGTTAGGAGTACAATCACAGGCAGGAAGAGCAGCCACAATAACTAGCTCCAGAAGGTGGTAGACGGGAGAGCAGTTCTGACAGAGCAGCATGAGACCAGAGGATACCAGCGATGGCCAGGCAGGATTCCTAGGGTAATGCAGTCAGGTCATATCAGGAAACTCACCAAGCTTTCAGCTAGGCAAGGAGAGCAAGTTGCCAGGGAAGCTCTACTTGCAGGACAGGAACTAGAGACAGAAAACAAGAGGAGACAAGACCAAAAGGCAGCACAAAACTTAGCACTACTAGTATAACACACGTAGGTATAACGTATAACGAACCAGCAACCACATGAGGGAAAGAACACACCTTATAAAGGGAGCAGAGAACAAGAGGAACAGGTGAACACACTCAGACAAACAAGGAGCAGAAAACATGAGGAAAGGGTGAGCACACTCAGACAAGGAACAGGTGAGCACACAATCAGTTAATCAATGAGGACTAGACAAGGACTAAACAAGGGGACGTGGTAACAGGAAACAAGGAGGCAGGACACAGGGAGCACATGGCAAACACAAACCAAGACAAAGCCATGTGTTCATGCACAACACAAACAAAGACACATTAAACAAAGACAAAACATACAGAGCTGTCAGAGGAGAACCCTGACATAATCTCCTGAACATAGTTAATCGCTTCATTTTACATTTTACATTTGTTTATTTGCCTCAAAATGAGCAAGAGCTCTATTGGTATGTTGGTTTTAACAATGACATATGATTTATTTCAATAGGTTTTGAAAACATGTGCCGACTGCGGCAAAGAAAGTTGGAACATCTCGGATCTTCTTGGACCCTACACATCATACTGCAGCCCATGTCTTGCTGTTTTATTCACCTCTGATTTTCAGTGATATATATAGACTTGCAGTAAAGAAGAACAACGTAACCGTGTTCTCTTGGTGTTGAATAAAATTTTTTAAAGAATGGCTAAATGTTCGTTGATGTTTTCCTGTTGTATCATATCTTTGTTTAACATAAAAGTCTCCCAATATCACAGTTCATGCGCATTTTTTGATGTTTACAGTCAATCAGAAATATCACTGTCCATGGTACTGAATCCATCAGATTATTGACAAGTAGCCTACTCAGAAAGCACGACAACAAACATGATGTGTATTTTTGGTGAACAATTCAAAAACTAGTGGAAAATCTCTGTTCAAGATGGTTTATAAACAATTTGTGCCTCACATGTATACAATGACACACCATCCAGTCCAATAGAGACAGAGTGCATTTAGGCCACGCCCACACGTGGACTTCTGTGTTTTTGGTTCTGGGTTGTTTAGCTTGTTTGCTGTACACTTTGTGACATATCAGCTTTTAGACATTGTTCTGTTTTTTGTTATAAGTCAGAAATGACAAAGAGGCGCTTCAGGCAATGCAAAGTCAATGGAGAGCGTTGCTTTATTTATTATTCTTTTCTAAAAACAACTGCTGTACTATAACCATCTTGGCCATCGGCGACGTGCCAACTGAGTTTGGTGACGGTACAGTGAAGTACAGTGAATTTATTGAATATTTTTCATTATGAAAAATCATAAAAAAATATGAATTCATATTCTTTTCCAAAAACAACTGCTGTACTATAACCATCTGGCCAGCGGCGACGTGCCAACTGAGTTTGGTGACGGTACAGTGAAGTACAGTGAATTTATTGAATATTCTTCATTATGAATAATCATAAAAAATATTAATTCATATTCTTTTTCAAAAACAACTGCTGTACTATAACCATCTGGCCAGCGGCGACGTGCCAACTGAATTTGGTGACGGTACAGTGAAGTACAGTAAACTTATTGAATATTGTTCATTATGAAAAATCATAACAAATATGAATTCATATTCTTTTTCAAAAACAATTGCTGTACTATAACTATCTGGCCAGCGGCGACGTGCCAACTGAGTTTGGTGACGGTACAGTGGAGTACAGTGAAGTTATTGAATTTTGTTCATAAAAATGTGCAAAAACACATTTGTAAATGTGTTATAAGCTCTTTTTGTAGTAAAGCTTTTGGGGTTTTGCACTTTGCAGACAGTCCCTTCGAATCCGTTTCTCAGCCGTCTGCGTATAGACATCAGTGTATTTTTTTCCACTGCGGTGGAAAGCTTATTTTGAGGAAAATAAAGTTCTAGCTGCTTGTCTACGTTACTACGGTTGAAAAGAGGTGTTGTTTGTGTAGTAACAGCGTTTAGCTCACAAGTTAATTCCATCCATCCATCCATCATCTTCCGCTTATCCGGGGACGGGTCGCGGGGGCAACAGTCTAAGCAGAGACTCCCAGACTTCCCTCTCTCTAGCCACTTCGAGGCGTTCCCAGGCCAGCCGGAAGACATAGTCCCTCCAGCGTGTCCTAGGTCTTCCCCGGGGCCTCCTCCCGGTGGGACGTGCCCAGAACACCTCCCTGGGAAGGCGTCCAGGAGGCATCCGGAATAGATGCCCGAGCCACCTCAGCTGGCTCCTCTCGATGTGGAGGAGCAGCGGCTCTACTCCGAGTTCCTCCCGAGTGACCGAGCTCCTCACCCTATCTCTAAGGGAGCGCCCAGTCACCCTACGGAGAAAGCTCATTCCGGCCGCCTGTATCCGGGATCTTGTCCTTTCTGTCATGACCCACAGCTCATGACCATAGGTGAGAGTAGGAACGTAGATTGACCGGTAAATCGAGAGCTTTGCCTTGCAGCTCAGCTCCTTCTTTACCACGACAGACCGGTACATCGACCGCATTACTGCAGAAGCTGCACCGATCCGTCTGTCAATCTCCCGTTCCATCCTCCCCTCACTCGTGAACAAGACCCCTAGATACCTGAACTCCTCCACTTGAGGCAGGAACTCTCCACCCACCTGAAGCGGGCAAGCCACCCTTTTCCGACTGAGAACCATGGCCTCGGACTTGGAGGTGCTGATTCTCATCCCAGCCGCTTCACACTCGGCCGCAAACCGTCCTAGTGAGCACTGAAGGTCCTGGCTCGAGGAAGCCAACACGACAACATCATCCGCAAAAAGCAGTGACGAAATCGTGTGGTCCCCAAACCGGACACTCTCCGGCCCTTGGCTGCGCCTAGAAATTCTGTCCATAAAAATTATGAACAGAACCGGTGACAAAGGGCAGCCCTGCCGGAGTCTAACATACACCGGGAACAAGTCTGACTTACTGCCGGCAATGTGGACCAAGCTCCTGCTCTGGTCGTACAGGGACCGAACAGCCCTAAGCAGGGGGCCGCCGACCCCATACTCCCAGAGCACCCTCCACAGAATGCCACGGGGAACACAGTCGAATGCCTTCTCCAAATCCACAAAACACATGTGGACTGGTTGGGCAAACTCCCATGAACCCCCCAGCACCCTGGAAAGGGTATAGAGTTGGTCCAGTGTTCCACGACCGGGACGAAAACCACACTGTTCCTCCTGAATCCGAGGTACCACCATCGGCCGAATTCCCCTCTCCAGTACCCTGGCATAGACTTTCCCGGGGAGGCTGAGAAGTGTGATCCCCCTATAGTTGGAACACACTCTCCGGTCCCCCTTCTTGAAAAGAGGGACCACCACCCCGGTCTGCCAGTCCAGAGGTACTGTCCCCAACCGCCACGCGATGCTGCAGAGGCGTGTCAGCCAAGACAGCCCCACAACATCCAGAGACTTGAGGTACTCAGGGCGGAGCTTTTTAACCACCTCGATGACTTCAGCCCGGGTGATGGACGAGTCCACCTCTGAGTCCCCAGCCACTGCTTCCTCAACGGATGTCATGTCGGTGGGATTGAGGAGATCCTCGAAGTATTCCTTCCACCGCCCGATGATATCCCCAGTTGAGCTCAACAGGTGCCCATCTCCACTGTAAACAGTGTTGGTAGGGCACTGCTTCCCCCTCCTGAGGCGTCGAACGGTTTGCCAGAATCTCTTCGAGGCCGACCGATAGTCTTTCTCCATGGCCTCACCAAACTCCTCCCAGGCCCGATTTTTTGCCTCCACGACTACCCGGGCTGCAGTCCGCTTGGCCTGCTGGTACCGGTCAGCTGCCTCCGGAGTCCCACAAGCCATCCAGGCCCGATAGGACTCCTTCTTCAGCTTGACGGCATCCCTTACTTCCGGTGTCCACCACCGGGTTCGGGGATTGCCGCCTCGACAGGCACCAGAGACCTTACGGCCACAGCTCCGAGTGGCCGCAGCGACAATGGAGGTGGAGAACATGGTCCACTCGGACTCAATATCTCCAGACTCCCTCGGGATCCGGTCGAAGTTCTGCCGGAGGTGGGAGTTGAAGATCTCTCTGACAGGGGGCTCGGCCAAACGTTCCCAACAGACCCTCACAGTACGTTTGGGTCTGCCGGGTCTGTCCAGCTTCCTCCCCCGCCATCGGATCCAACTCACCACCAGGTGGTGATCAGTTGACAGCTCCGCCCCTCTCTTCACTCGAGTGTCCAAGACATATGGCCGAAGGTCTGATGACACGACCACAAAGTCGATCATCGACCTCCGGCCTAGGGTGTCCTGGTGCCACGTGCACTGATGGACACCCTTATGCTTGAACATGGTGTTCGTTATGGACAAACCGTGGCTAGCACAGAAATCCAATAACAGAACACCGCTCGGGTTCAGATCAGGGGGGCCGTTAATTGATCCGGAAAATTCGAATCTGTGAATATGCAAATAACTAAATGTACAGTACAACTTATACCATCACTGTCTTCTGTTAGGTGCTTCATTCACACACATTGCACTTCAATTGTTTTTGAAAGGAGGGTCACACCGCTTTAAAACAAGTTGTAAAATATTTATTTGACCCTAAAGAACATACTACAAGTCTTAGTATTTACTGTAGATCTTTGATTTATACCATCACTGTGTTCTATAGGGTTCTTCATTGACAACACTTCCAGTTCAATAACTTTTGAAAGGAGGCTCACGCCGCTTTAAAACAAGTTGTAAAATATTTATTTGACCCTAAATAACACACTACAAGTCTTTAATGTAGTAGTATTTACTCTAGATCTTTGATTTATACCATCACTGTGTTCTATAGGGTTCTTCATTGACAACACTTCTAGTTCAATAGCTTTTGAAAGGAGGCTCACGACGCTTTAAAACAAGTTGTAAAATATTTATTTGACTTTAAAGAACATACTACAAGTCTTTAATGTAGTAGTATTTTCAAAATATTTATGTGACCTAAAATAACTTAATTAATGTAGTAATAATGTAGTAGTAATTTAATGTAGTAGTATTTTCACCTTATACCTTCAATGTGTCTGTAATGATTATTACATATTTTTTTAAGTTACAAAGCACACCCTATAAAACATGGTCAACTGTAAAGAGTTCACTTGACTGCCAGACTACTACCAGACACCTCTTACAGGGCAGGGCACCTCTTACATCTGCCCCCACCACCCAAGGAGAGGACTTCTCATCGGTCTAAAAGTTTACTTTACCCACCAAACCAATTCCTAAAGTTAAGGCAAGAGCCATAAAATATAAAATATAGACTGCAACACATCTACTTCATCTTCTTACAAAGCACAGTTTATGTTAATGGTTATTGACTGTTAACACAACAGTTCACAGGACAAATCCATTAACAGATTAATGAATGCATGGTAACCGTTTCTTATCATGTTTGGTCTCTATCTGTTCCATACGATGCCTTTTATATTTTAAAAGAGGTTTGGTAAAGAAATAATGCATGGGTAAAACATTAAAGACATTGTTTTAACACGCCACTTTATGCTATGCGAATGAGTTCCACACTAGGGTGGGCAACATCGTGGCTACTTTAGATACCAGTGGCCAATCACACTCCAGGATCGGAAAGGCGCCAGATTTCAATCTCCTCCTCATCAGAAAGGGATAAATATGCCCCCCGGGTAGACAACCCTTGTTCTGCGTTTCCAACTCAATGGGGAAGGAGACACTACCACGTCCTGTGCTTCTGACCTGACGAAGAAAATTCTCCTCAGTGACACAGCCAGCTTGCAATGGACCCTGTGAAGATTTGACTGACCCAGCTGCCTGGTCCACTTTTTTTTGGTTGCTCCCTCTACACATCTGGCACATGTGGAATGCTGATCTGGCCCACATGCTGCGTGGAATGACGGCCCTTGGGTGGCCCAATCCACTCCTAACCATAATCATCATCACCAGATGTCATTTTCCTTCCTTTGCTACCTCAAATTTATTTTACATTCACATTTATGCATTTGTCAGACACTTTTAGACAAAGCGACTTACAGTGCCCTTATTACAGGGACAATCCCCCTGGAGCAACATGGAGTAAAGTGCCTTGCTCAAGGACACACTGGTGGTGACTGCTGGGATCGAACCAGCAACCTTCTGCGTATCAGTTCCATGGTTTAACCCACTGGACCACCATCTCATTTTGCAAACACACATTCACAGAAGCCAAAAGACACAAACACATAATACGAGTTAAGAGCTCAAGTAATGGAAACACTGATCACCGTTATGAAACACATTACAGTTAAACCCCTGTTAATTCTCAATAACATCTTTAATCTTCAGTTGATTTAATCTAAGGCTGTGGCTGAAGTCAGTTGTAGTGCTTGTGTCCTTTTCTGTTATCTTCTTTCTTTCAGTGATTCTGCTTGTTAACAGGCTCATTAAGGCTTATATGATATATTTAATATACACCGATTTTGTGGCTCAGTTAAGGTCCATTTCTGGTTTATCTTATTGCTCTTAGCTGACATGTGGCATTGCTATGGCCACCTTGTGGCCTAGATCTGGCAAACAGGACCGGTCCACCCAAGGACTGGTCATTCCACGCAGCATGTGGGCTAGATCAGCATTCCACATGTGCCAGCTGTGGGCCGGATCTGGTCAGACACAATGTTGATATCTACTGGATCGCAACTCTGCACTCTTCGCACTGCACGCTACCTGCATGACCAGTGAAAGATGTCTCTACTGCGATGGTGGTCCAGTGGGTTAAACCACTGAACTGATACGCAGAAGGTTGCTGGTTCGATCCCAGCGGTCACCACCAGTGTGTCCTTGAGCAAGGCACTTTACTCCATGTTGCTCCAGGGGGATTGTCCCTGTATTAAGGTCCCTGTAAGTCGCTTTGGATAAAAGCATCTGCCAAATGCATAAATGTTAATGTACTGCCAGACTTACAACCTGACTGTGCGGAACGCAAATATAAACTTACCAAACCTCTTTCTACAGACCTTGGTATTAGTTTATACATACAGCATATGTTTTTCTAACCTGCTTAGATAACAGTTACCTTAGGCTTATTACAAATAATAGGTTTATTATTTGTTTAATGGTAAATAAGCATTTACCATTAAATTGTGTTGATGATGAAAGACTCTACTAGTTGTCCAGACCGGAAAATCCTTCAGATAAATCAGCTGACCAACTCCCTCTAATTTACATTAATTATGAATTATTGGACACCCAGGAGTGTTCTTATATTGTTAAGATCTAGAAATCACTACGTCATAGATGAATTGGGTAAAAATCACTGCAACATGTAGAGCGCAATAATTTTACATGGGGGAAACAGGTTGTTTAAAACATTGTCTGTAATGTCTTTCTCTAACCTTACTGAATATACTACTACTACTAAGCATTGAACCATAAACAAACTTGGCAAATTTGACATGATGTGACATGCTGTCCACATATGTGGTGCTGAAGGTCTTACATGATCCTAACTGCACCTTCGTTTCAATAACTTTTTTAGTGGTTACCAAATAAACCCCAAACCACTTGAATGTTATTAAACACCCTCCAAAGAACACACTACACCATGGGAATTTACATATTTATTGCGTTTAGTTGACTGTGAAATGCAGCTGTATGAACAGGTCAAAAAATCTTATATGGTGGAACAAACGACTCCAAAACTTTTCAAAGTGCACTGTTGCTATTACACCTTGTTTACCCTATAACTGGTGATATATCCTGGGGGTAAAAGTCAATAAAAGTCATGTTAAAAAAAATTATAGTAATCATGAAATTGTTTTATTTTAATCCTAAGAAGACAGAAAATAGCAATAAATAAATTTTCCGATTTATCTTTATGGTCTTGCCATTTTAAGGGTTAAGCATTTTGTAAATACTATTTCAAAAGTATATCAAATGTCACAATTATTTCTCCCTCACAAATGCAAGTTTTTTATTTTATTTTATTTTTATTGCATTCACATAAAAGACCAGCAGAAGACAACAACACCGCAACAATTTTTAAGATGTTGTGGATAACATATCCATACATATTTCTTACAATTTAAACCCACTTTTAGCATAATCTCCTCTAACTGTACAGCTTACAAACACAAATCACATCCATGGTTTTCTTCTGGTGGCAGATTAATGTTGAGGCACTGAACATGAAACCACCTCAAGCATAATTCCCATTGATTCTGGAAGAAAAATATGCCTTGGTATTATTAAATGTAGTTGTGAAAACACATTTTCACTTAAAATAAATATTCAACAGGCATAGTCAATACCCAGATGCATTGCTCCTTTGTTTGGGCTCTTTCTTTTTGTCCACACACAGAGCAGTACTCCTCTTATGACACTGTAATCATATAAATGTAGATAGGATTATAATTAGTCTCTTTGTCTCCAACGTAGACATAAACTGTTCTTTATACTTTGTACTTTATACCTGATGCCAGCAAACTTTCTTTGGCTACATTTTACCTGTAGTGGCACATCATCTCCTTGCTGGGTGTTATATTTATGCTGTCAGAAATTTTTGGGAACTCTTCCACCTAGAAGGACATCAGTGAAACTTAGTCTCATATGGGAAAAGGCGAGGACAGTGTTTATGTAAACCACTTTCCCCCTTAATTTACCAGTATCACAAAACCACCCTCCTGAAATGAATGTTGGATTGTGCCAGGATTCCACTTGGTGTCCACCCAGTCGTCTCTTCCATACTTATTTCTTCTCATTTGGAAAAAATCTCTGTTTTTGGAAAAATGCAGAGTGTGTGTGTGTGTGTGTGTGTGTGTGTGTGTGTGTGTGTGTGTGTGTGTGTGTGTGTGTGTGTGTGTGTGTGTGTGTGTGTGTGTGTGTGTGTGTGTGTGTGTGTGTGTGTGTGTGTGTGTGTGTGTGTGTGTGTGTGTGTGTGTGTGTGTGTGTGGGCATGTTTTCGTGAAATATCAGGACACAAATGTGTATAATGACATGGGTATGACATAGGTATTACAAAAAGAGGGTGAAATATGAGGACGTTCCCCATGTCCTCACTTTTCAAAATGCTTATAAATCACACAGAATTAGTTTTTTTTCACAGAAAGTGAACTGCACAGTCTCCTGTGAGGGTTAGGTTTAGGGGCAGGGGCAGTGTAAGGGGATAGAAAATACGGTTTGTACGGTATAAAAACCATTACGCCTATGGAATGTCCTCACATTTCACAAAAACAAACATGTGTGTGTGTGTGTGTGTGTGTGTGTGTGTGTGTGTGTGTGTGTGTGTGTGTGTGTGTGTGTGTGTGTGTGTGTGTGTGTGTTTATTAAGGTCTTAAAGGGGTCATAGAATGACATTTTTGTACAAGTTAATATGATTCTTTAGTGTCTAAATGAAAAGTTTGTAATATACTTTAATTAAAAATTCTCATTAGTATTGTAAGAAAACACTCATTTTACCTGGTCAAAACCAACTCAGTTTTCAGCAAGTCATTTCAGTGTATGTGATTTTAAATGATAATGAGCTTTGCTCACCCCGCCCCCTCTGCTCTGTGGGGCGTTCGGTTCGACCCGACACAACACCACAACACACGTGGAGTGTTGCCTTGACAACATTTGAGGGTATATTTTCGAGAAATAATGGCAACGGGAGTCTCTGAGGACACATCTAAGCAACCTTATCATTTCGGACCAGGAACAGATGACGAACCCATCGAAGTTCGAACAGGACGTTTCTGAATGGTTGGTTAACGTCATGTCACTTTGATCTATCTTTGTACTGGCAGAGTAGCGTAGTTGCTATGTGTTTACTGATGTGTTAGTTCATTGACAGATTGATGTTATGTTATAAGATTTTTTTTTTTACATTACTTCTTAATCAGTAACAGACACCGTTATAAACCATGTACAAAAGTAAGCTTAGTGTAGTGTTACCACGTTAACTTTATCACCCGAGTACACAGTTTGTAATAACAAACATAACGCGTTGTTCATTATAAACGTGGGATTATGAATTATATTGAGAACGTCATACACAGAAAGCATGCCGTAATGTAACTTACCCTGTAAACTTTAGCCTCATTCATCGTGAAGCGTGTAAGCGATTTGCAAAGATTAATATAAAGGTTAATAAAACACAACACCACAATCGCTTAGACGCCATTCTGCTCCAGAGTATCAACAATGGCGGACTGATGACAGCTCGCTCAGGGCGGGTCTGTGTTGAAACGCTGCTGTCAATCAACAATCGTAGGGGGGGCGTACACCGTGTAACGTCACACGGTCAGACGGCTCGATTTGAGACAGGGGAAAATATATAAGGATATTAAAAAAAAACACTGGATGTATTTTTATCATTATAGGATGGTTGTGTACAGGCACTGCCAACACACATTTCCGTATAATCAACTTGTAAAAGTGCATGTACCATTCTATGACCCCTTTAAGCAACACCAACTATGCTAATACCATTACCATGATTTGGAGCTAAACATGCTAATTAACTTTTTTAATCAAACTATCATACCCATACACAAACTATCATAGCATTTCATTTGAGGGGCAAGCTTGAAAATGGTGTCAGTGTGAGCATGTAGAAACTAAATTGGAGAAAAAGAAAATAAATAAATTCTCAATTAAAGGTCACTGAAAAGATCAAACATCTCTATATAGGCACATGTTTATATGTACTAACTTAACATTTGTATTTGCAGTATTTTTACTTACCACAAATCTCCAGTGTATTGTGCTGATATTTACAAAAGTGATGAGTCCATCATATTGCTCAAAGACCTGTTTATCAGAAATGCAAACGATCATGTCTGTGTACTGTACATGTCTAAATTTAATTTTCCCTTTTCGCAATCCTTGCCATGCCATCTGCTCTCTTGTGCCATTTAAAATGACACCTGTGGCTTAGCTGGTAGAGATTTGCACCCTTCATATTAAGATTCATTACTTATCATACTGTGAAATACAAATATAATTGTACAATTATGCCTTTAGATTTGTGTTTTGATATATGTACCTCATCAAATAACCATTCATGTGGCCTCAGCATTTCGAATTCCTTGAGGTACTCCAGATTCTGGCTAGGAGAGTTCACAATGGCTACATCCAGCTCCGTAGGTGGCTTCATCCATAGCATGTTGACCTGTAATGATATGAAGTTCATACAGTAAATAATAGCGTACATTAATATATGCAATTAATAGTTTTCAGTTTTGTACAACTGACTTTATTACCTCTTCCTCTACATGGAGTACCTTTCCAGGAAGCTGACATGCATCAAAACTCAAACTTTCCTTGCTCTGTCACATTCTTGTGGATCCTTTTTTGGGGGGAGCTGGATTTTGTTGTGAAACAAAAAAATAATTTGGATTTGGTGGATGGGAAACGTTCTCTCTTCTTCTTCATCCAAGTTTCTTAAACTGATCAAGGTTCATATGTGGCGTAGGTTGGAGCACTAGCTTTTGAGGAAGGTTATGCTGAATGATATTCTTCGTATATCTTGCTTGCAGAGATGGATGCATTTTTCTTATGAAGGTTCCTGGTTTGACTTTTGATTCGTTAGTGGAATGTTTGACAATTCCAAACCACTTTTCTGTGTGGCAGTTGGTATGGCTCTTGTTTTTGGTAGTTTCTTTGTTGCCACCAAGTCTTGTTTATGAGATTCATACCTAGTCAGGTCTCCCAACAGCAAGCCACTCCAAAAAGGGAAAAATGCCAAGGTATAGAGCTCCTGAGGTCACGTGACACATTCTGTTTACGACGCCATTTTGGCAGGCAAGAACAGCCGGCGCCAGCATGAGTTTCAAGGCAACGGAGTTCACTGTGCACTTTAATTCAAAAGACATAGACTTATACATAGCAAAACTTAATATATTAAACATAACAGATCCCTTTAATGCCCCCGGGGTGCTTTTCATGTGTATGGATAAAGGAACGGATGTTGCACCAGCTGTGCGCAAGTTACAACTAGCCTAGTTTTGACGTAAACGGGCACTAAGTTACAACTTATGCACTCCTAAATATTTTTGCGTTGCACCACTAAACTTGGTTGAAGCTAAAATCTACGGAAAAAATAAATATTTACGGAAACCTCCGATCAGGAGTAACATTAACTGATAGAATAGCAGCAGGCAGACTGAACTGCATCAATACGCTCTTGTTTTACATGACAGACTTCAATTCTTTACACGTATATGATAATGCTGACATATAGGACTACATGCGCTTACATTTTAAGAGACAAAACATGTGAATAGATTAACGTTATAGGCTATGCGGTTAACACAAACCCGGCGCTGTGTGCATTTGTTCCATATGTCCGTCTTGTGCATGTCAAATAAAAATCATAATCATGCATGTCATAATCAATAAATGTCATTTATTATTTTTTGTTTCAGTATTTATTTATTGATCCTTAATTTTGTTTCAAATAGCCTTTCTTGATGTTATTTATATATAAAAGCACATCTGTTATTCACGATTAAGTATCGTATTTAATGGGAACTTATTTTTATCATTAGTTATGTGAGGCAAAAGTAGTAAAGAATAAACTGAAATTCACGGCATTTCAACAACTTATTGTGATTTCCCATTTGCTTTCCCCCGCCTGTTCTGCCATCACATCAGCTGTCAATCATGTTGAAATAGTGAGGTTTAAACAGTCTGGTTTTAAATTATTTTATAGATACCAGTGCTACAGCCGCATGGCAGAGTTTAGGCTGCGTGACGTCAACCTCCGGAGCTCTATAGTATTTCCTTTAGGGTCGGATAAATATTTTGCAATGAAGAACCCCATGAAATACACTTATAGTACAAATTCAACATCTAGAGTAAATACTACTACATTAA